>NW_027361784.1:36677500-37877500 GCF_039654945.1 Dendrobates tinctorius
CTAAGGTTTAAAACAAATTCTGCACGCCTTGAACATACAAAGTTCAAGGCATGCATCGTGTGTCCACTGCGGGAAATTGGCACAAATCTGGCCGTGTGTATGACCCCTACATTACCAAATAAACTGGAAATGAGCCAATTGTGCGGACCTGCATCTGCATTCTAGTGAAATAAGAAAAAAAAAGTTGCAAAGAGAAGAATTATGAATGTAGGTCCAAAGGCGTCTAGAATACAGAATCCTAGTAAATTCTTGTAGAGATGAGTGACATTATCCAATTGGTTTTCAAGAGAGTCTGGGTGGGGCAGGGTTTTCAGGGGCTAAGCTCTGCGGACAAGGTGGTGGTATATGATGGTGCTACATCAGTAATAGTAAACAAATACATGAAATCTAAAATCCACAGTGAAAATTCTTGATTTTCCTTCCTCCTGTGAAACCATTAAACACTATAATTCACCCTCGAGTGACCTTCATTTTTTTTGGCAGTGGCGGCATTTTTCTGATCCAGTTGGAACTGAGCGGCTGCCTTGTTCTGCACATATTAATCAGCGCCCTGACAGCGCCGCTGCCTAATTACTGTTTGTGTGTTTTGCTTTGGCGTCAGGCATGAGATGGATTGTTTTCTACACTGTAGTGACAACAAGATCCTGCGATGTGCTCATGGCCGGGACTTTTGTCACATCTAGAACATGACATGTGGTCCCTCCCCCCGACGAGCGTCAGCAAGACCACAACTCCTACGCCAGCGGTAACGGCCGCCATGCCCTTTGCTGTAGTGAGGCGCAACGATTTCAAAAGTTGGAAAAGTCTTTAAAAAAAAAAAAAAATCTGTAACTTTGTAATGGACTTTGGTTTTCTAAATTGTTGCTTGCTGTCAGTGAATGGCAGTGCTCGTGCTAATAAATCAGCACAGACTTCAAGCCCAGATGTGGACACAATCGTATCCAGTGTAATTAATTCCCTGCAAGCTGAAACTATCAGCGCAATATTTCTTCTAAACTGAGAGTTTGTTACAATGTATCAATGCAGGTAAAAAAAAAAAATCAGCAGCCGTAATTCCAGACTGTTTAGCTCACAGAGGATTTTCTAGACTGGAAACAACTGTAACAAACACTCAGCTGCGACACATTAAGTCTCTGTTGGTTCCATTCCTTTACAGTTTGCAGACATCTTGGGAAATGTGAGGAATTAACAGAAGTCCTAGGAGTTTTTATTACACAATCATCACTGAACTACAAAAAAAACAAGTGGTTAACAACTGGCTGCGACTTTGGGCGTCAGTCCTGTTTATTCAGGGGATTCCGGTTGAAAAGATCCCGTCATCCCCCCCATAAGTTGTTTTACGCGGCTACAAGGCGACGGCGGCGTTTTCCCCCGTGAAGTCATGTCTGGCTCCGATTAAAGAGGTGCTGCAATCTGCTGATGTCACAAGTGCGGCATTGGACGACGCAGGAGAAACGTCCACAGCCGAAATTATGACTCATGAATGGAATGCGAGACCTGCAGTAAAGACTGACACATACACGGAATACTCAGAGAGAGAATAATGCAGATTTACCTTACACGGGGTCTAAAAAAAAAAGTTGTAGGATGATGCTACGATCACAATTATTGGGTCAGGGGTAACAATATTTTGTATCCATAACTTTTTTCATTTTTTGTTAATGTAACCCATTTGATGGAAATGCCTGGGAATGCTTAGATGCTAGGACACTATTGACTAAAGCATCTAAGGGGGTTAAACGGCCAGAATCGGAGGTGTCAGATGTGCACCTATAACGGAGGGCGTGCTCAGCTCCCAAAACCCGCTCCATCCCAGTGCTGTACTGTTGCGCTTAGTTCCGCTAACTCATCCTTCTCAACTTTATACGAATGACACCCGTCCGTTGTATGGACAGCTTTCTGCCGCATGATCAAAAATGATTATCGCCCCCTTTGAGAGCTTTGTCAAACTCTGCCCGCAGGCCAAATCTAGTGTCAGCTGACGCTTCCTCTCCCATCATTCCCCCTTTACGTTTGATGTCTCAGAGCCGCGGGCACAATGATGTCATTACAACATGCCTGCTGTGCCGAGGTGTGCAGAGGACCAGAAGACACCATGAAGTGATCGGAGCAGGGGGAGAATGGGCAGAGGGGAGTTTTCATTTTTTTTTTAGCGTTGAGGCCATTATACAGTATGAAGCACTTTTTGTAGCCATTATACTGCATGCATGGATCAGTATGTGGGGCCATTATACTGTATGGAGCACTATGAGGGGCTCATTATACTGTATGGAGCACTATGTGGGGCTCATTATACTGTATGGAGCACCATGTGGGGCTCATTATACTGTATGGAGCACTATGTGGGGCTCATACTGTATGGAGGACTATGTGGGGCCATTATATTGTGGGGAGCACTATATGAGGCCCATTATACTGTATGGAGCACTATGTGAGGCCATTATACTGTATGGAGCACTATGTGAGGCCATTATACTGTATGAAGGACTATGTGGGGCCATTATATTGTGGGGAGCACTATGTGAGGCCCATTATACTATAATGAGCACTATGTGGAGCCCATTATACTGTATGGAGCACTATGTGAGACCTATTCTACTGAATGGATGACTTTGTGGGGCCCATTACACTATATAGAAGACTATGTGAGGCCATTATACTGTATGGAGCACTATGTGAGGTCATTATACTGTAACGAGCACTATATGAGGCCATTATACTGTATGGAGCACTATGTGAGGCCATTTTACTGTATGGAGGACTATGTGAGGCCATTATACTGTATGGAGGACTATGTGAGGCCATTATACTGTATGGAGGACTATGTGAGGCCATTATACTGTATGGAGCACTATGTGAGGCCATTATACTGTATGGAGCACTATGTGAGGCCATTATACTGTATGGAGCACTATGTGAGGCCATTATACTGTATGGAGCACTATGTGAGGCCATTATACTTTATGGAGCACTATGTGAGACCTATTATACTGTATGGATGACTTTGTGGGGCCTATTACACTGTATGGAGGACTATGTGGGGCTTATTATATTGCATGGAGAACTATGTGGGACCCATTATACTGTAGGGAGGACTATGCAATGTAGGGCCATTATACTGAATGGAACACTATGTGGGGCTTATACTTTATCGAGCACTATGTGGGGCTTACTGTATGGAGCACTATGTGGGGTTTATTATACTGTATGGAGCACTGTATGGGGCCCATCATACTGTAGGGAGGACTATGTAGGGTCCATTATACTGTATAGAGGACTATGTGGGGTCCATTATAATGTATGGAGGGCTGAGTGGGGATTTCAATTGGGGAAACATACTGTTATGGGGTCACCATACTTCTCTGGGGTCATCATACCGTGTGTGTGGAGGAATTCACTGGGGGGGTATCTTACTGTGTTTGGGGGCACTTTTGTTTGCATCATACTTTATTATATGTATTATTCAAGGTTTTTTTTTATATTTTATTATTACATATTTAAATTCTGCCATGGGGCCATATTCTTACCCTGCTCTTCCATAACATATTATATCATTCCAACATTTTTTTCTTAGCTCTATTCATCAAAATGTACCTTGTTGGGGGGACAACCCCTGTACATTTGTTTCCACATGAAATTGTTCATCGTTATTCTTTAATAGCTATCAAGGTTGGCTGCGACTGTGTCCAAGCTTTTCGTTTTGGCCCCCTGCGTATTTGAGTCTGACATCCCCGGCGTCCAGGGACGCAGAGCCACTTGCTGTGAACATGTTTCATCTTCAAGGATTTTTTTTTTTTTTTTTATTATCTCCTTCAGGTTTCCAAAGACTTTCATAGACGTTCCCTGACCGTTCTTCAGACGGCTTCACTAGTATACAAGTAAATATCGGAAAAAAGCGCTCAGGAAAAAAAAAAAAAAAAAGAAAAGACAAAATAGATCAAAAGTTTCTTCTTCCCGAAGTTTTAAAGAGTTTTTCTGAGCACATCCTCACCAAAAGGTTTTGCAGCAAGTTCTCACATTGAGCATTTCTGCTGAGTTTTTGGAGCAGAATCTCTGAGCTTTTGAGCAACACTTGGGAAAGTTTCCGCTCCTTGGCTTTGTGCACAAAGAGTCTTTTCGACGAGTTTTCAGAGCGGAGGCCCAAAGTGAGAACTGCAATGTTTTTTGTCGAGTTCCTGCTCCAAAAACTCCTTGAAAATCCCTGTGTGCACATAGGTCATTTCCAATCCAAAAACTAACCTCCAAGTTTTTAAAGATTTTTGAACTTTTAAAAAGGAGGACTTGGCAACTTTCTGCTCCTAAACAATTAACTAAATGTGCACGGCGTCATATCTAGAATGATTCCACATGGCACCTGCCTGATGAAGTGCGAAAAAAATTGCCACCAACTATGAACATATGCAACGTCAAAGCAACTTTTTCTAGATAGATATACACGGCTGAAGCTTCTAAGGGGTTAACAGTCATATGAATGTCAGGGACAGGTGCACACAGCCTCCGGCACAGGCGTATATATGGGCGATCCCCTGCAGGCTGATATATCAGGGCATAACACCCCATCAGCTACGTGTCAGCACCAAATACCTGGAGCTTTAGAAATCAGAATCTTCCTAGAAAAGGAAAAATATTTCCTATCGGTTCAAAAACATTCCCCGAATTCCTGCTACCATGTGTCCCGTGGAGCAGCTGGGGAGAGGAGAGGATAGTGCTAGGCGTTCCCCCGAACAATATCAGACCAAGAGCCTCTGTGGGTTTTTTTTCCCTGGAAGGTAATAGTCATCTTTGTTTTTTTTTTCACACGCGACTTCTGCATTTTGCAATAGTTTTTGTTACATACATAATGACAATGTGATTGGTCAGGTGTTGCTGTTAGTCTGAGGTTGGATTCTACTAAGGACCTGATCTAACCGGATATATAAAACCACAGAACTCAAACAGGGTGTACTTAGTATATTCATAACTGGTTCTTGTTACCTTAATTTTAACTGATCAAGGTTTCAGTCTGCAGTCATCATTCCTGCATTCATTTTATAGACCCCGCTGTATGAAGTTTGCAGCCTGATTCAAGTTTCAGATTTTTCTTTTGTAGGAGTGTCTCTATTAGTAATACAGGCTGGATGTGAGGTCTGTGTCTCT
The DNA here is from genome assembly GCF_039654945.1 of Dendrobates tinctorius. NCBI lineage: Eukaryota > Metazoa > Chordata > Amphibia > Anura > Dendrobatidae > Dendrobates > Dendrobates tinctorius. Next base: position 36,682,637 of record NW_027361784.1, read on the forward strand.
CCCAGTAATATAGGCTGGATGTGAGGTCTGTGTCTCTCCCAGGAATATAGGCTGGATGTCAGCTCTGTCTCTCTCCCAGTAATACATGCTGGATGTCAGCTCTGTCTCTCTCCCAGTAATATAGTCTGGATGTCAGCTCTGTCTCTCTCCCAGTAATATAGGCTGGATGTCAGCTCTGTCTCTCTCCCAGTAATATAGGCTGGATGTCAGCTCTGTCTCTCTCCCAGTAATATAGGCTGGATGTCAGCTCTGTCTCTCTCCCAGTAATATAGGCTGGATGTCAGCTCTGTCTCTCTCCCAGTAATATAGGCTGGATGTGAGGTCGGTCTCTCTCCCAGTAATATAGTCTGCATGTGTGCTCTGTGTCTCTCCCAGTTAGACAGGCTGGATGTGAGCTCTGTCTCTCTCCCAGTAATATAGGCTGGATGTCAGCTCTGTCTCTCTCCCAGTAATATAGGCTGGATGTCAGCTTTGTCTCTCTCCCAGTAATATAGGCTGGATGTGAGGTCTGTCTCTCTCCCAGTAATATAGTCTGCATGTGTGCTCTGTGTCTCTCCCAGTTAGACAGGCTGGGTGTGAGCCTTGTGTCTCTCCTAGTAACATAGGCTGGATGTGAGCTCTGTGTCTCTCCCAGTAATATATGAGAAAATGGAAAACGGTCTTAGGAGCGCAGGAAAGAGACTCAGACAATAGATGGGTTTAAACCACAACGCGATTCGACGGAGGATCCGTTTTCAGCAGTTCCACCTGCTGAAAACGGATCCTCCGTCGAAACGCGTTGTGGTTTAAACCCATCTTTTGTCTGAGTCTCTTTCCTGCGCTCCTAAAACTGTTTTCCATTTTCTCATTGCTCCTATCCTCCATTGGAGGTTTTCGGCTGGCGCTGCTGTGGAGACCTGACATCTTTGTCTGCCCCTGGGTTACTTCCTAAGCGCTCCTTTATGACCGCTTATCAGTAACTCTTTTTCTCCCAGTAATATAGGCTGGATGTGAGCTCTGTGTGTCTCTCTTAGTAATATAGGCAGGATTTGAGCTCTATGTCTCTCCCTGTAATATAGGCTTGATGTAAGCTGCGTGTGTTTCTCCAGTAATACAGACTGGGTGTGAGCTCTGTGTCTCTCCCAAAAAAATAGACTGGATGTGAACCTTGTGTGTTTATCTTAGTAACACAGGCCAGATGTGAGGTATGTGTGTCTTTCCCAGTAATATTGGCTAGATGTGAGGTTCGGGTGTCCCTCCCAGTAATATAGGCTGGATATGAACTCCTATGTCTCTGCCAGTAACACAGTATAGGCTGAACATAGGCTTGATGTTTGGTCTGAGTGTCTCTCCCAGTAATAGAGACTGGATGTGAGTTCTTTATGTCTCTCCCAGTAATACAGGCTGAATGTGAAGTCTGTATGACTCTCTCAGTAATATAGATTAGATGTGATGACTGCATGTCACCCAGTAATATAAGCTGGATGTGACGTCTGAAAGTCTCTCCAATATATGCGGCATGTGAAGTGGGAGTGTCTTCGCCAGTAATGAAGGCTGAATGTGAGATCTCTGTGTCTTTCCCAGTAGTATAGGCGGAAAGTTAAGTCTGTGTGTCTAAGTATCTGCAAATAATACAGGCTGAATGTGAATGATTCTGCCAGTAATATAGGCTGGATGTGAATGATTCTGCCAGTAATATAGGCTGGATGTGAATGACTCTGCCAGTAATATAGGCTGGATGTGAATGACTCTGCCAGTAATATAGGCTGGATGTGAATGACTCTGCCAGTAATATAGGCTGGATGTGAATGACTCTGCCAGTAATATAGGCTGGATGTGAATGACTGCCAGTAATATAGGCTGGATGTGAATGACTCTGCCAGTAATATAGGCTGGATGTGAGATTTCAATGTGTGTCCCAGTTATATAGGCTGGAGTTTAGGTCTAAGAAGTAATATAGACTGTATGTGAGCTCTGTGTGTATCCAGGGTGCTGCTGTACTCATAAGTTCATATATCAGCACAGCTTCTATCCTTATTTCATTTTCATGTTCTTTCCTTGTTATCTGTAGCCTGTTTTCTTTGCCATGCCAGAGATTGTACATGCTTTCTCTCACATCCACACTACAGATCTCTGTGCTATCCCCTGGTCTTCTGCTGCTATCTTTAACACTGAGCGAAGGGAGGGGAGTGCAAAGAGATGTCAGAAACAGTGAGCTAGATAAAAGACTTAAAGAAGCACTGTGGCACCAAAATGGCAGGAAATGTTTAATGAAGACTATTTAGAAAGTTGCTTAATTTGGAATTATATCAAATATAAAAATTCAAAAATCACCACTAGGGGGAGCTAAGCACTTTACTACTTACTCCGTTCCCCCTAGTGGCGGCAGTGGGTCGCAGATCATTTTACATTATGTCTATAGGGCAATTTACAGCTCTATATGAGAAATATGGAACTAAAATCACAGAACAGATAAATATAGAAATTAATTGACAAAGAATCTGGACTATGACATGCTATTTGACATAAAATACATTCTCTGTCTGTAGGGAGTGTGAGACACAGTCTCTAGCCCAAGACTCATCCATGGCCACAGAAAAGCTAAAAATAAACGGAGCAAAAAAAAGAAAAAAAAAAGAAACCTTTCCATGCGCAAAACAACTTATTTGAATTTTCTCACAAAATTAGACCATTAAACATGGGTGGTACTGAAAGACAGGAAGCAATCAGATGTACTCCACCCGTGTACTGGGTGCTACCCGCCTGATGGCACAACTAATAAAAAAAGCTACAGAATTAGAATCTGCAAACATAAAAAACAGTTTTACACAAATCCATGTACTGAAATTCATGGCAGAGATCAAAATGTCCCATCCAACACAAGATGCCGAGGAATGACACGTAACGTGCAATGGTCTGACACTTGTCTATAAGAAGAAGAATTATAGCATTAAATTCTCTTGTACATAGGGGGCAGTATTATAGCAGTTATATTCTTGTACATAGGAGCAGTATTATAGCAGTTATATTCTTGTACACGGGAGCAGTATTATAGTAGTTATATTCTTGTACATAGGGGCAGTAATATAGTAGTTATATTCTTGTACATAGGGGGCAGTATTATAGTAGTTATATTCTTGTACATATGAGCAGTATTATAGCAGTTATATTCTTGTACACGGGAGCAGTATTATAGTAGTTATATTCTTGTACATAGGGGCAGTAATATAGTAGTTATATTCTTGTACATAGGGGCAGTATTATAGTAGTTATATTCTTGTACATAGGAGCAGTATTATAGTAGTTATATTCTTGTACATAGGAGCAGTATTATAGTAGCTATATTCTTGTACATAGGGGCAGTATTATAGTAGTTATATTCTTGCACATAGGGGGCAGTGTTATAGCAGTTATATTCTTGTACATAGGAGCAGTATTATAGTAGTTATAGTCTTGTACATAGGGGCAGTATTATAGTAGTTATATTCTTGTACATAGGGGCAGTATTATAGTAGTTATATTCTTGTACATAGGAGCAGTATTATAGTAGTTATATTCTTGTACATAGGAGCAGTATTATAGTAGTTATATTCTTGTACATAGGGGCAGTATTATAGTAGTTATATTCTTGTACATAGGGGCAGTATTATAGTAGTTATATTCTTGTACATAGGAGCAGTATTATAGCAGTTATATTCTTGTACATAGGAGCAGTATTATAGTAGTTATAGTCTTGTACATAGGGGCAGTAATATAGTAGTTATATTCTTGTACATAGGGGCAGTATTATAGTAGTTATATTCTTGTACATAGGAGCAGTATTATAGTAGTTATATTCTTGTACATAGGAGCAGTATTATAGTAGTTATATTCTTGTACATAGGGGCAGTATTATAGTAGCTATATTCTTGCACATAGGGGGCAGTGTTATAGCAGTTATATTCTTGTACATAGGAGCAGTATTATAGTAGTTATAGTCTTGTACATAGGGGCAGTATTATAGTAGTTATATTCTTGTACATAGAGGGCAGTATTATAGTAGATATATTTCTGTGCATAGGAGCAGTATTATAGTAGTTATATTCTTGTACATAGAGGGCAGTGTTAGGCTATGTGCACACGTAGCGTTTTAAAACGCTCACTAAAAACCGGACTCCTTCCCAGAAATCGCGCGTTTTTTCCGCGCGATTTCACCGCGATTTTACCCCGATTATGATCGCGATTTTTGCGTGCGATATTCAAGCACTTTCCAAGCGATTTGAAGAATCGCTTGGAAAGTGATTGACAGGTTGGTCACACTCGTCAAACATAGTGTTTGACAAGTGTGACCAGGTTTTTACTATTGAGGCTGCCTATGCGGCATCAATAGTAAAAGATAAAATGTTAAAATGCGGGAAAAAAAAATAAAAAAATCGGGGTATATTTACCCTCCGGCGTCCCGCGCTGCCATCCCGGGCCTCAGCGTTCCCAGTAATGCCTTGCGAGACCTGTGATGAGGTAGTCTCGCGTTGAGGGGTATGGTACCCAGGGCCTGGAGGACAGTCTCCTCTCCTCCACACCGTGGGTACCAACCGCACATGAGACCCTTAACTTCCCGCATGGTGCGCATAGCCACATGCGGGAAGTAAGCGATTCTCATGCATTCCTATGGGTGCGGAATCGCGGCAATTCTTTGCGATTCCGCACAAAGAATGAGCATGCTGCGATTTTTTCCGCGATGCGATTCCGCCGCGGAAAAAAGCGCAGCATTAGCACAGCATGTGCGGAATGCCATAGGAATGCATGGGGGGCGTTCTGTACACGATTTTTAAGCGTTTTCGCGCCGAAAATCGCGGCAAAAACGCTTAAAAATCGCTACGTGTGCACACAGCTTTATAGTAGTTATATTCTTGTACATAGGAGCAGTATTATAGTAGTTATATTCTTGTACATCGGAGCAGTATTATAGTAGTTATATTCTTGTACATAGAGGGCAGTGTTATAGTAGTTATATTCTTGTACATCGGAGCAGTATTATAGTAGTTATATTCTTGTACATAGGAGCAGTATTATAGTGGTTATATTCTTGTACATAGGGGGCAGTATTATAGTAGTTATATTCTTATACATAGGGGCAGTATTATAGTAGTTATATTCTTGTACATAGGGGCAGTATTATAGTAGTTATATTCTTATACATAGGGGCAGTATTATAGTAGTTATATTCTTGTACATAGGGGCAGTATTATAGTAGTTATATTCTTGTATATACGGGCAGTATTATAGTAGTTATATTCTTGTATATACGGGCAGTATTATAGTAGTTATTTTCTGGTACGTAAAGAGAAGTATTTTTTATTATTATTTTGTTTTGCCTTATTGACCTGCCCAGTGGATGTGGGCATTTCTTATGGTGTCCGGTTATGTTTTCCATAATGACTATTATGTCACTTGTGCCCAATCATCATCTATAATTTGACATCCTATGAGTTCGCGCAGCTTGCCAATCTGGTACAAAGTACAAATTATTACATGGATTGTGTAACCATTAAACAATTTGTCATGCACCTTATAATCACTTCTAGACAAACCATATGTTAATGTTATGGTAACTATTTGCCATTACAGTACAGTCATTAGCATGATTAGGATCTATTGCTGATTTGCCGCTACTAATCATACAGCATCTTTTATATGTGACGCAGATAGGCTTAATAGAAAATAATAAAGGCACAGAATAGTATACATTGCCTATTTTGACATATTGTTTCCATGTTTATCTCCAGTTTGGCGATGTTGGCGTCAACCCTTACTCATCTAGTAGGGCTAATGAGTAAGGGTGGTTTCACATTAGCGTTTAAGGCCGCAGCGTCGGCCTGCGCACGGCCGCTGCTAAGCCCCGCCCCCTGCCGTGCCTCCGCCAGTAGCTCCGCCTACGGGCGCATGATGCTGCATGCGTCCTTTATCTTTAGCACTGGGGACGCAGGCCGTGCGCAGTATGCGTTTGGCGGCGCATGCATCTTTTTGATTGTGCACCGAGCGCACCAATTTGCAACAGGTTGCGTTTGGCGCTGGTCGGCGCACCCTTCAAAAGGACGCATGCGCCGATAAACGCATACATGCGCACGGCCTGCATCCCCAGTGCTAAAGATAGGGGACGCAGGACACATGCATCGTGTTGCGCCCGTAGGCGGAGCTACCGGCGGAGGCGCGGCAGGGGGCGGGGTTTAGCGGCGGCCATGCGCAGGCCGACGCTGCGGCCTTAAACACTAATGTGAAACCACCCTTACTAATGTGAAACCACCCTAAGAAATACCACCTACTAGTGATGAGTGAGCGTGCTTGGATTAGGTGTTATCTGAGCATGCTCAGGTGCTAACTGAGTGGCTACGGCGTGCCCGAATAATATGTTTGAGTCCCCGCAGCTGCATGTCTCGCGGCTGTTCAACAGCTCGTTTGTTTGACAATCCATGCAGGTGTTGCGGCTGTCTTATAGTCGCGAGGATGCAAACATAGTATTCGAGCACGCCGAAGACACTCGGTTAGCACTTGAGCATACGCGGATAGGACGCTCGCTCATCACTACCACCTATGTTTTCTCATGTCTACATAAGCATATTCCTACTTTAGTGATGGCTGCGCTAACCTCCTCACATATATTTTAACGACTGATGCACCAATCGTCTGATTGGTCTGTAAATTTATGTTTATGGAGACTTCGATTGGATAAGATAATTATGATAAGACTGTGATTGGATGACGCTGACAATCCTCTTCCACGCACCAACTGTCTATTGGTGGGAGGGGGCCATATGTAACCCAGCCCCCACCTCGTGATTGGCTGAGGGGTGTTTCGGGAATTTGATGAGGTAGGGAACCCATGCCTTTTTAAGGATGGTTGTTTGGCCGCTGAACGCAGACAGCAACAACGCCGACTCATCATTACCGTACAGTAGTGTTCAAAATAACACCAGGGAGTTCAAACACACAAAAATATGATCTAATCACAAAACCTTTCGACCACTTTTTATTTCCAGCTTTGGGAACATCGCACACTGTTCTCTAGTTCACAACATGAAGAGAAATGTAGATCATTTTCTGTAAAGAAGTTAAAAATCAACAAAAAAAATGAATATTGGTCCGTGTCTGAATTTGTCTTTAAAGACTCACAATACGTATTTTTTGTGTGGATTTCGCATTCCTCTGAATCAATGACCTAATGTTTCGTTGTTACCCACAGTTTTTTAGAACGGCTTCACATCTATCGCATGGAGTCACCCAACTTCCGGCCCCTGTTCTTCCAGCGCAGGATGCTCGGACTACAACCCACAATTTTTTGGCCTTTGTTGGCTTTTCCTCAGAAACTGCATTTTTTTATGCCATCACAAGTGTCCTATCGGACTAAGGTCCGGGGACTGGCCCGGCAGCTCCATAACCAAGATTTTGTTGGACTGGAACCAAGATGTTACTGGTTGTTTAGGGTGGTTGTCTTGGTGAAACTCCGATTTCAAGGGCATCTCCTCTTCAACGTAAGGCAACATGACCTCTTCAAGCATTTTAATATATGGAAACTGGTCCCTGATCCCTGGTGTGCGGTAACTAGGTCCGGCACCATAGTAAGAGAAACATGCCCATATCTTGATGCTTCCACCATGCTTCACTGTCTGCAGAGTGTACTATGGCCTGAATGCAGTATTATTTATAGTGGGAAATCAGGTCTTGCCTTAAGTTCATGCCTAATGGTGAACTTGTTTTTAGTTCATAGATCCACCAAGTTTCTCTCTTCGCTAATTTGCATCTCATGTCGCCACGTCTGGTTGGTTGTTTAACTCGTTCTATGCAAATTGCTTCTAAGCTAGAGATGTGGCCATTGTGAATTTGGGCAAAAAGTTTGCCAGCTACCGAGCTTTTATGTAAGAGCTTATCGACTGCATCCGACATATGTCATCCAATCCTCACTTTCAACGGGCCTCCAGTACAACCTACATACTGTACGTGACAAATATTAAAAGTCCTGAAATAAATAATGTTCATAGAATTGCAATAAATGTAAAAGTTAATAATGTATTCTTTATGTGTAGTTATTTGTAGAAACAAAATTTTTTGAATTTTAAATCACCTTACAGCAATTACAAATAGCGTGTCCACATTTCTAAGATCCTAGTGGACAGCCATGATTTACCTATGATGCTATTTTTAATGTGTAAACTTGAGGATAAAATCTCTCCTAAGTTGGGTTCTCTTTTTGTCCCAAATTTTACAAGTTCAATTAAAACTTTTTTCAATTTTTATCCCGGTTTATTATAGTATAGGTAAACGATGTTTCAGAAGTTTAACAATGTCATGATATTGGGGGCCAAATGTTGCGGAGAAAACCGCACTAGTGTTTGTTCGTATTAACCTCCCTTGTGAGAACATCGAGAACCATTGAAGGCCTCTCCTTTATTCTATGTGTTTAGCTCTCTCTAACATCCAGTTTGGATATTGCCCATTTCATTTCTATTGCAGACCCTGCCTGATTCTGCAACAAAACACGTATTTAGTGCTGAGTTTCTCTTATATCTATAATGTTCTTCCACAGGAATATTTTTAGTGGCATTAGCTTTTCGGTAGGGAGAGATGACTACTCCATTGTTGAGATCCATGGTCAGATTAATGTCCAAGAAATTGATTCTGGATTTTTCAACACAGATAGTAAATCTAAGATTCATAGAATTATTATTAATGTACTTGAAAAATTCCTGGGTCAAATCCCTTGCTCCATCCCACACCGGGAGCAAGTCGTCGATAGAGCGACCAAACCACCTGATGTGGGGGGGGGGGGGGAAGGGATTTCTTCCCATTCCGAAACTAAAATATTAGCAATCACAAGTGAAAAACTGGCTCCCATGGGAGGTCCCTTTTTGGAGGTAAAATTGATAAATGAAAATAATGCAATAGAATAAGAAAAAAAATGTCGCTGATGTATTGTGCTATTGCATTATTTCTGTCTCCCATTGTGCATAAATATGTGACTCTTCAGATTTTGTGTTATTCTAGGACTGAAGAAGAGACCTGAGTAGTCTCGAAAGCTTTCAATTTGTTACCATCTTTTCAGTTAGCCATTAAAAAGGTATCAACCACTGAGGACTCTCAATTCTAAATATTGTACTTGGATAAATGATTGGTCGGCGCCGTTCCTGCCGGATCATCAGGAATCGAAGGGTACAGGGTCATGACATGCTTTTTATATTTCAGAAAACTGGGCATATTAGGAATTAATTTCTATAGCTACATCTCTACACCTATGCTCAGTTTTTCATTGTATTCTCCTATTCCATCAACAATGGTCTGAAGTTGGGAGGAAATATCCCATTGTGAATTTTGGGTAATGAGGAGAAAATACAGGGTAATAAGGTAAAGTACTTTTAGGTCATCTGATTATTTAGAATATACAGTCCCCATTTTCACTCCTAACAAAAAACACTCCAGTTTTTTCTGAAACGCGGAAATTTAATGTAAATATATTCATTATTCAACATTAGCAAATTTGGTTTCAACGACAACAGCCGCTCCCTTATCTGCCTTGCGCATAATTAGACCGTCATTAAATTTAATGTCCTGTAGACCTTTAAATTTCTATTTATTCAAGTTGTGTTTCCAAAGTGGAATTGTGATCGACTGTTTGAGCTTCACCAAATCGTCTTCAACCAACTCTTGAAAAACATCCAATACAGGTGGACGAGAGTTTACTGGACAGTAATAAGGGTTTTTCAATTTTAATCCTATACTGAGATTATCCTCTTGAACGATTGAATTACTAGACCAGGGGTCCTCAAACTATGGCCCGCGGACCACAGGCGGCCCGTCTTAGGGGGCCCTGAGCAGCTGTTCCTCCTACCTAAGCTACAGTGGCCACTGGGCCCGGCCGACATTGAACTTCGCTACAGTTCAATGTCAGCGGGCCCTGTAATTGCGGGCGGAACGACGAGGTGGCGAGGAAGGGCGATGCGCTGCCACACCGGAAGACTTGCGGGCCTCCGTATGCAGCACAGACGACGTGATTGTCATCACGCCACCTGCGCGGCCTGATGACGTCACGCCGCCTGTGCCAGAAGAAGACGGAGTCAAGCAGGCGCCTCTTCAGAGCAGCGAGGGACATGGTCTACCATTCGGACCTATGCTGCCTATAGGGGACCTTTACCTGCCTATTGGGGACCTATACCTGCCTATTGGGGACCTATACCTGCCTACTGGGGACCTATACCTGCCTACTGGGGACCTATACCTGCCTATTGGGGACCTATACCTGCCTACTGGGGACCTATACCTGCCTATTGGGGACCTATACCTGCCTACTGGGGACCTATACCTGCCTATTGGGGACCTATACCTGCCTATTGGGGACCTATACCTGCCTACTGGGGACCTATACCTGCCTACTGGGGACCTATACCTGCCTATTGGGGACCTATACCTGCCTACTGGGGACCTATACCTGCCTATTGGGGACCTATACCTGCCTACTGGGGACCTATACCTGCCTATTGGGGACCTATACCTGCCTATTGGGGACCTATACCTGCCTATTGGGGACCTATACCTGCCTACTGGGGACCTATACCTGCCTATTGGGGACCTATACCTGCCTACTGAGGACCTATACCTGCCTATTGGGGACCTATACCTGCCTATTGGGGACCTATACCTGCCTACTGGGGACCTATACCTGCCTACTGGGGACCTATACCTGCCTACTGGGGACCTATACCTGCCTATTGGGGACCTATACCTGCCTATTGGGGACCTATACCTGCCTACTGGGGACGTTTACCTGCCTATTCGGGACTCTCGCACCACACCAGCCAGAGCCTGAGGTAAAAGCGGAGTTCGACCAATATGGGCACTGGTGAGAATGAAATGGATTGGCAAGGCTGCATTGATGGCAGTGCAGTCTGTATGTCTTTGTGCGGACAATTTTATTGCTGGTATATTGTTTCTGTAGCGCTGTATATATGTTGGTATTTTACTGCCAGCAATTTGGAATCCCTAGGAAACCATGATATTGAGAAAGAGAACAACTGCTTCACTTGTTACGACTAGCAGTGACAAATACGGAACCGGACGTTGACTATCTCATTAGCCAAAAGCCTCCCCATAGTTCCCATTGAATTACCTGTTAAGTTTGTTGATTTAACTTTATTTGTGTTTCATTTTAAATATTGTATTTGTTCCGGTTTTGTGGTTTTACTTCAAAATAAGATATGTGCAGTGTGCATAGGAATTTACTCATAGTTATACTATATTCCGGCCCTCCAATGGTCTAAGGGACAGTGAACTGGCCCCCTGTTTAAAAAGTCTGAGGACCCGGTACTAGACAGTGTTCTAAGAGTTTGTATCGAACACTGTTTAGTAAACGGTTAAATTCTACCAAGGTTAGCGGGATCTCTGCGATGATCATCTTGCGACATAGAATTGTTGGGCTCCATCGAAAAATGTCAGATTCCTAACGAATTTATTCATGTCTAGTAGTGTCCTATTGTTATGATTCGGTCACCGAGGAGGATTACCGGGGAATTAGCTAAGCAACCAGGAAACCAGAAAGGTTGGTTAACGGAGCGGATTGCAGACCCCTAAACCTAACAACACAACTAGCATTAGCCGTGGAACGTGCCTACGATGGCCTAGACGCCTCGGCACAGCCAAAGAGTTAACTAAGCCTAAAGCAAGAGAGGGGAAAGCTAAACTGCACCGGAGTACAACCCCAAAGGAATAGATAGCCCCCAAACATGTATTGTTGGTGAGACAAGATGAGGCACAAACGCAGGCAGAAAATAGAGTGCGTAAATGATGGGGCCCAAACTATCTAGATAGAACAGGACAGGAAAGAACAGGACAGGAAAGAAACTGTCTGCAATCACGCAAAAACCCTAAAAAATTGAACAAGTCTGATATACAAAAACACTGAGGCCACACGACCTCTGCCCCGCTAGATCAGAATTCTGGTGTGAACTGGAAGCAAAGCAAAAGATACTAATATAACAGGGGATTAGCAATACTGAACAGAATGACATAAGTTGTGAAATATGAGCGGGGTCCAGCACAAATCCCAGTAGGGAATAATGCTGAACCCACACAGCAAAGCAGAAAGCAGAGAAAGGCAAAAACTATATCAAATGCAAAAGATTCCAGCAAATAACTTATCTGAATGATGCAAGACCAAGGAGGTGAAAAAGAAGACTTCACAATACACAGGAAGAGAAACCAAATCACCAGCAGCAACTGAAGGAAGCTTGCTCACTTAAATCCTCCCAGTCAGTAACCCCTGACATCCAATCATCGTCTCTAGGTGATAGATTTCCATCATCACGGCCAGCTCCACTACCCGCAGCGACCACCAGAGGGAGCCCCGACTCAGAAGTCAGATCGAGAGTTCACAACACCTATAGTGTCACAAGGGAGTCACGTTCCCATCGAAGATCTGGAGTTAGACGGTCAAGTTGTTGGGTAATGAATCGCAGGTCTTCTTTAGAGATGGTGTGATCTGTGTCCCTTATTATATAGATTTTGTTTTCTCCAGTGATGAAGAGGTTAACAACCCTTTCTATACCAGTCAGAAACATGCACCTCCATTTCACCTGTTTCTGTTCTGGTCCCTACCTCTTTCAATAAATACTGGTCAGACATTCTTGTCCCTGTCGGTGAAAGATTAGTCTTCCTGTGCTGTGTGCTAAAGCTAACTGGTTGGAGTAGAATTGTTCTAGTAGTGTTTTAAGCTGTAGTACATGTGTGTTTGTCTCTTGGTCCCTGTTCCGATTTAGTTTATTACTCCTTGTCCCCATCCTCGTTCTTATTGGTGGTTAGTGGTTTTGTTTATAGTTGTTTTCTGTTATCCCTGTTTCGTCTTTGTGTTTTGTTTACCTTACATTTCTGTCCCAAACCTCATGGGGTGAAGGAGGGGAAAGATCAGAGTTTAACAGGAGCACAGTAAGGTCGGTGACGTGGGAAGCTCTACATTAAGAGTACACCCAGGACAGTGATACCTAGAGTCCCAGTTCCAGAGACAGCTTGAGGCCCCTCTCCCATACTAAAGACCACCACAGTGTGACATTTAAACGTCAAAGCAATTTGTGGGAGACAATGTTAAACCTCTACAAAGTACATTTGTTGTTGTGTAAGAATTTGACCTGATAAATTAATGACCGTCATTCTTCTCCGTAAGGAATGTTGTCTAATGTTTCTTCCCTCCCTTCCTCTAGGAAAAAGTGGTGCTGCGTAATTAAAGTGAATTAGTTTGCAGGATGTGATGTCACACGCTGAGTTTTTTCTCTTTCAAAATAGCAGCATAGATTAAGATATCTTTAGATCAACATGAGTCACTATGTTTCAGCTATTTTAATTCAAGTTTTACTGCAGTTTTGTGATGGACGACAGCCTTTCACTATTGCTAATAAAAATGGAGTTTTAGAAGAGTTTCAGGATGCTGCATTTTTCCTTTCTTCGCTAAAATTCCATAATGCACCATAGGAGCCAGTGCAATAGCATTATCTTCAAGGAGCGTCAGCTGACATTTCCTTTAATTTTTCCTGTGTTACAGTAGTTATATTCTTGTACATAGGGGCAGTATTATAGTAGTTATATTCTTGTACATAGGGGGCAGTATTATAGTAGTTATATTCTTGTACATAGGAGCAGTATTATAGTAGTTATATTCTTGTACATAGGAGCAGTATTATAGTAGTTATATTCTTGTACATAGGGAGCAGTATTATAGTAGCTATATTCTTGTACATAGGGAGCAGTATTATAGCAGTTATATTCTTGTACATAGGGGCAGTATTATAGTAGTTATATTCTTGTACATAGGGGCAGTATTATAGTAGTTATATTCTTGTACATAGGGGCAGTATTATAGTAGTTATATTCTTGTACATAGGAGCAGTATTATAGTAGTTATATTCTTGTACATAGGGAGCAGTATTATAGTAGTTATATTTTTGCACATAGGGGCAGTATTATAGTAGTTATATTCTTGTACATAGGAGCAGTATTATAGTAGCTATATTCTTGTACATGGGAGCAGTATTATAGTAGTTATATTCTTGTACATAGGGAGCAGTATTATAGCAGTTATATTCTTGTACATAGGAGCAGTATTATAGTAGTTATATTCTTGTACATAGGGAGCAGTATTATAGCAGTTATATTCTTGTACATAGGAGCAGTATTATAGTAGTTATATTCTTGTACATAGGAGCAGTATTATAGTAGTTATATTCTTGTACATAGGGAGCAGTATTATAGTAGCTATATTCTTGTACATAGGGAGCAGTATTATAGTAGCTATATTCTTGTACATAGGGAGCAGTATTATAGCAGTTATATTCTTGTACATAGGAGCAGTATTATAGCAGTTATATTCTTGTACATAGGAGCAGTATTATAGTAGTTATAATCTTGTACATAGGAGCAGTATTATAGTAGTTATATTCTTGTACATAGGAGCAGTATTATAGTAGTTATATTCTTGTACATAGGAGCAGTATTATAGTAGTTATATTCTTGTACATAGGAGCAGTATTATAGTAGTTATATTCTTGTACATAGGGAGCAGTATTATAGCAGTTATATTCTTGTACATAGGAGCAGTATTATAGTAGTTATATTCTTGTACATAGGGAGCAGCATTATAGTAGTTATATTCTTGTACATAGGGGCAGTATTATAGTAGTTATAATCTTGTACATAGGAGCAGTATTATAGTAGTTATATTCTTGTACATAGCAGCAGTATTATAGTAGTTATATTCTTGTACATAGCAGTATTATAGTAGTTATATTCTTGTACATAGGGAGCAGTATTATAGTAGCTATATTCTTGTACATAGGGAGCAGTATTATAGCAGTTATATTCTTGTACATAGGAGCAGTATTATAGCAGTTATATTCTTGTACATAGGAGCAGTATTATAGTAGTTATAATCTTGTACATAGGAGCAGTATTATAGTAGTTATATTCTTGTACATAGGAGCAGTATTATAGTAGTTATATTCTTGTACATAGGAGCAGTATTATAGTAGTTATATTCTTGTACATAGGATCAGTATTATAGTAGTTATATTCTTGTACATAGGAGCAGTATTATAGTAGTCATATTCTTGTACATAGGGGCAGTATTATAGTAGATATATTCTTGTACATAGGGGCAGTATTATAGTAGCTATATTCTTGTACATGGGGCAGTATTATAGGAGTTATATTCCTGTACATAGGAGCAGTATTATAGTAGTTATAATCTTGTACATAGGAGCAGTATTATAGTAGATATATTCTTGTACATAGGGGCAGTATTATAGTAGTTATATTCTTGTACATAGGGGCAGTATTATAGTAGCTATATTCTTGTACATGGGGCAGTATTATAGTAGTTATATTCTTGTACAAAGGAGGCAGTATTATAGTAGTCATATTCTTGTACGTAGGGGCAGTATTATAGTAGTTATATTCTTGTATATAGGGGCAGTATTATAGTAGTCACATTCTTGTACACAGGAGCAGTATTATATTAGTTATATTCTTGTACATAGGGGACAGTAATATAGTAGTTATATTCTTGTACATAGGGGCAGTATTATAGTAGTTATAGTCTTGTATATAGGAGCAGTATTATAGTAGCTATATTCTTGTACATAGGGGCAGTATTATAGTAGTTATATTCTTGTACTTAGGGGCAGTATTATAGTAGTTATATTCTTGTACATAGGAGCAGTATTATAGTAGTAATATTCTTGTACATAGGGGCAGTATTATAGTAGTTATATTCTTGTATATAGGGGCAGTATTATAGTAGTCACATTCTTGTACATAGGAGCAGTATTATAGTAGTTATATTCTTGTACATAGGGGGCAGTATTATAGTAGTTATATTCTTGTACATAGGAGCAGTATTATAGTAGTTATAGTCTTGTATATAGGAGCAGTATTATAGTAGTTATAGTCTTGTATATAGGAGCAGTATTATAGTAGTTATATTCTTGTACATAGGGGGCAGTATTATAGTAGTTATATTCTTGTACATAGGAGCAGTATTATAGTAGTTATATTCTTGTACATAGGGGGCAGTATTATAGTAGTCACATTCTTGTACATAGGAGCAGTATTATAGTAGTTATATTCTTGTACATAGGGGGCAGTATTATAGTAGTTATATTCTTGTACATAGGAGCAGTATTATAGTAGTTATAGTCTTGTATATAGGAGCAGTATTATAGTAGTTATATTCTTGTACATAGGGGGCAGTATTATAGTAGTTATATTCTTGTACATAGGAGCAGTATTATAGTAGTTATAGTCTTGTATATAGGAGCAGTATTATAGTAGCTATATTCTTGTACATGGGGCAGGTAACAATACTTTATTCATGATGCTTGATTTTTAGGCTGCTGTGTGCTAGTATTTTTTGCCTATATCGCACCTGCAACTGCTATGAGTCATCATATTATGCACGTACTTGTGTTATGGACGGTTGTCCTTTAATATGAGCACTTGCTCTCAGTTTAGTACTTGTATATTCATATTATCATGACAGGTGGTTGCTAGTAGGTGCTAATTTGATCTTTTTCTGATCCAATTTGATTAATTATGTGCAATGCAGTCCGCATCTTCCTACATGTTCAATAGAATATATGTGTAGTCGCAGAGCAGTTTTGTCCGGATGCCCATTTTTTCTTGTGTGACCACTTGGTGTGTGCAATATTCCCTGCCCCTACCATTGTACCATACCCGTTTTTATACTTTTTGTATTTAATAAAGTATTGAATTTTAATGGGACCCTATGACTGCTTTCAGTGTTTTCTCAGCATGCTTTTCTGCAGTTGGCCCTATACTTATCCATTAAAAATGCACATGTTTGAGTGGTAGGCGGCAATTTGCACTATACTTAGTTATTTCCCTCATACATGTGTTATGTTTCCCACTATATGTCTATATCTTGTACATAGAGGCAGTATTATAGTAGTTATATTCTTGTACATAGGGGCAGTATTATAGTAGTTATATTCTTGTACATAGGGGCAGTATTATAGTAGTTATATTCTTGTACATAGGGGCAGTATTATAGTAGTTATATTCTTGTACATAGGAGCAGTATTATAGTAGTTATATTCTTGTATATAGGGGGCAGTATTATAGTAGTTATATTCTTGTACATAGGGGCAGTATTATAGTAGTTGTATTCTTGTACATAGGAGCAGTATTATAGTAGTTATATTCTTGTACATAGGGGCAGTATTATAGTAGTTATATTCTTGTACATAGGGGAAGTATTATAGTAGTTATATTCTTGTACATAGGGGCAGTATTATAGTAGTTATATTCTTGTACATAGGAGCAGTATTATAGTAGTTATATTCTTGTACATAGGGGCAGTATTATAGTAGTTATATTCTTGTACATAGGGGCAGTATTATAGTAGTTATATTCTTGTACATAGGGGCAGTATTATAGTAGTTATATTCTTGTACATAGGAGCAGTATTATAGTAGTTATATTCTTGTACATAGGGGGCAGTATTATAGTAGTTATATTCATGTACATAGGGGGCAGTATTATAGTAGTTATATTCTTGTACATAGGAGCAGTATTATAGTAGCTATATTCTTGTACATAGGGGCAGTATTATAGTAGTTATATTCTTGTACATTCTTGTACATAGGAGCAGTATTATAGTAGTTATATTCTTGTACATAGGAGCAGTATTATAGTAGTTATATTCTTGTACATGGTGGACTGTATTATAGTAGTTATATTCTTGTATATAGGGGCAGTATTATAGTTGCTATATACATTACAACCTGTGTTTAAATATTTTTGTCATCCGATTTGTGTGTGATGCATCAGCAGTACATAGTCTAAGTTGGTGAAGTGAAGGGGGAAAATATAGGAATAAATTAAATTTATGGGATCAAATAACTAAAAATTGCCATGTGCATACGTATTCACCCCTTTTGCTATGAAGCCCCTAAAAATTTCTAGTGCAAGCATTTCCCTTCGTAAGTCCCATGCTTAGAGACAGGACGTCCCCTATGAGTGTCACACGCCTGTCAGTATATACATTTTACCTTTTCTGAAAACAACAGAGGCTGCAACACCATTAACAAGAGGCAACGCTAACCAAACACCATGAAGACCAAGGAGATCTCCAAACAAGTCAGGGACAAAGTTGTTGAGAAGAACAAGTCAAGGTTGGGTTATAAGGAAACATCCCATGATCTGATCTGATGATCCCCCGGAGCACCATCAATCCATTATCATCAAATGGAAAGAACATGATACCACCACAAACCTGGCAAGAGAAGGCCGTCCATCAAAACGCTCAGCCTGGGCAAGGAGGACATTAACCGGAGAGGCAGCACAGAGAACAAAGGTAACCGTGATCCCTGATGGAGCTGCAGAGTTCCCAAGCAGAGACCGGAGTATCTGTCCATAGGACTACAATAAGCCATACACTCCATAGAGGTGAAACCGAAAAGAACCAAGGCACATTGACAATATAAATCTGAAAATGACAGTATAAATGTAAAAGATGCCTTTATTGAACAGTGACTGGCAAACATCAAAACTGTGTGCAAAGAGTGCTCACACTAGTATGATGAATAAAAACCATAAAACAATCTACAAAATCTGAATAAGAACAAAATAGCAGACAGAAGTCCAAAACGCGCGTCGGGGTGTGCTCCGCATCTTGAACAGAGGGACCACCATCAGCACCGCACCAGGTTTATGCCTCAGGACATTATTCCAATTTCTTTATTAATAGCTTTTTAGTATTTGATAGTGTGACCATCTCTGTGGCATACTGGTTCATTTCCACTATTAGCACATGTTGTATTTTATATACTTGGCAGCACTCCAATCAGCGCCTTTATTTTGGATGCATGTTCTTTGGGCAGTTTTTTTTTTACATAGGGCTATATTCTTTTTTATTTGCTACATACAGGTTATCGGCCTTTATATTATACTTTTTGATTTTTATGACTTGTTGAGCACATTTATTATGTGTTTAGTCACTATTTTTCCTCATTGGTGTGGATGATGTGAATTACATTAATCACATATCATCTGATATATAGCTTTTTTTTTTTACACATAGTTTTTATCACTGCTACAAAAAATATATTTTTTCTACTGTGTGGTCCCCTATTGTGTTCGTATTATTTAGATTTTGTAGACTGTTTTATGGTTTTTATTCATCATACTAGTGTGTGAGCACTCTTTGCCCACAGTGCTGATGTTCACTGTTCAATAAAGGCATATTTTACATTTATACTGTTATTTTCAGATTTATTGCTTGATTTTGTCCATGTTCGTTGGTTCTCTTCGGTTTTTCCTATCCCGAATGGTCTGCCATTCATTTTCTAGGACGTATAAGTTATTATTTACGGTTAATATTCAGATATAGGTCTGCTGTCTATTCAACTACTACGTCCATTATTCCGTTTTTGCTCCATAGAGGTGGCCTTTATGGAAGGGTGGCCAGAAGAAAGCCTTTACTTACACACAAAAATTGCAAGGCTTTTTTGGAGTTTGACAAAACACATGTGGGAGACTCTTCAAATGTATGGAGGAAGCTGCTGTGGTCAGATGAGACTAAAATTGAACTTTTTGTCCACCAAGCTAAATGCTATGTCTGTCATCAAACCAACACAGCTCATGACCACAAGAACACCATTCCCACAGTGAAACATGGTGGTGACAGCATCATGCTGAGGGGATGTTTTTTGGCAGCAAAGACTGGAAAAATTGTCACAGTTGAGGGGAAGATGGATGGTGCGAAATACAGGGATATTCTTAAGCAAAATCTGTTTCAGTCTGTCAGCGATTTGAGACTGGGACAGAGGTTCACCTTCCCACAAGACAATGACCCAAAGCATACTGCGAAAGCAACACTCGAGTGGTTTAAGGGGAAACGTGTAAATGTTTTGGAGTGGCCTAGTCGAAGCCCGAAATCAGGATTTGTCGTCAGACATGAAGAATGCTGTTCGCAAGAGGAAACCATCTAACTTGAAGGAGCAGTTTTGCCTTGAGGAATGGGTACAAATCCCAGTGGCCAGATATGAAAAGCTCATAGAGACTTATCCAAAGCAACTTGCAGCTGTAATTGCTGCAAAAGGAGCCTCTACAAAGTACTGACTTTAGGAGGGTTAATAGTTTCGCACACTGAAGTTTTCAGCTATTCTGTCCTATTTGTTATGTGCTTTGCAATAAAAAGAAAACCAAATGTTCACAGTTGTAGGCAAGTTCTTTACACGAACTGATGCAAACGATCAAAAAAAAAAAAAAAAAAAAGTGAAATTCCAGGTTGTGAGGGGCAGTAAAACATGAAAAATGCCAAAGTGGAAGGGGTGGAAGGGGGTTAATTTTGGCCACTCTATATTGGTGATATTCTTGCATCTTTATATAGCAGATTGTGCTCTTGTACATTTCATTCTATGATATGATAACCGTCCATCAAGTATTGCTCTGTTTTTTGAGTCGCCTCCTCGCAGGGGAACATCTTAATCCGCGGTGTTGAACATGTAACTGTACACACGGCTCCGCAGCACCTGACACACAGTATAACATTACACCTTCAATATTTTATAAGGCGGTATTACGGTATGAGCTCAGTCAGGCATATGGCGACATCCCCGTAATCTGATATTGCTGGTCTTTCGAAGCGCCGTGCTTCCGAGACTGTAGCTATAAACCCTTAATGTAATGAGGCTCCGATCCTGGAGATCTAGTGTTCCACGTCTACATGGCCAGATGAGATTTATATTCCTCTAAACCTGCATCGGATCTTCCGGATTTTGCAGAACAGAAACAATTCTAAAAATTTTAGCAACAAAGACAAGCGAGAAGAGGGTCTGGGTCTCACCTCTACAAGCCTCATCCATCACTTATGTCCTCCATTTTTAACAAGCTGAAAGATCTTGGAAAGCAGCCGAATGGAGCATCAGGTTGCCTGGGCGTCCTGCAGCACAATCCAAAGCTAGGAAACCGAATGCACTCAATAAGTGAGCGCGACTTGTGCCACATATGTGGGTGATGACTGCCTGCTGCATTGGTCTGATATGATATCAGTATGGGCACAATATGGCAGCACAAGGAGTCCCTTCAGGTCTATACTGTATGTCTTTTCTATATGTGCCTTGCTTTCCCCATGGGTTTGAATTGAATTTTGGTAAAATCGACACCAGAATTTTTTTTGTGATGATTTGCAACAAATCAAAGAAAAAAAAAAAAAAACTACGGTAACTTGTTCGGAATTCTGGTCCCTTGTTGACGTCATGGTCACCGCCACCAAAGGGGAAAGAAAATATTAACCACAAAGACTTTATCTTAGGGGTCTATGGAATGAGAAAACGTTACAAAACAATGTAAGATGAAGGAAGGAGGTGGGAGGCGGTGCTGGGTTTTCATAAGAACTTTTCTCTTTTTGGAATTCAGCCACGTGAACAAAAACAGC
Source organism: Dendrobates tinctorius (assembly GCF_039654945.1). NCBI lineage: Eukaryota > Metazoa > Chordata > Amphibia > Anura > Dendrobatidae > Dendrobates > Dendrobates tinctorius. The sequence goes on from NW_027361784.1 coordinate 36,704,082, forward strand.
TGAAGTCTGGATTTCATCAATGCTTCCCCTGGGTCTTGGGCCCCTCCAGCTAATCAGAGAAATGTGCTAAGAACTAAAGAAGCAAAGACTCGCTCTGAGAGAGCACAAAAAGAGCAGGAAAGAAACGGATGAGATGCAGATATATCGCCACAAACGCCGGTCCTGCCCCAACATAACCCGAATATACAGCTTCCATAATGACAAATGTGTCCCCTAAATATTCCAGTCCTCTCCCCTGTTCTCAATGACAAAGACTATACATACCGGCACGGATTCAAAGAAATCTCCAAGGTCGCTCCCAAAATGGGTCTGATTGACAGATGAACATATTCAAGGGAGAACGTCACATCTGAAATAAAAAAGTGAACAGTGGTAAAGATTCACAGATAATCACATCAATATCAGATCTATAAGGTCTCTGTCCAAACACCATGTACATCTAAGAGAAAAAAAGTCACAGTGTACATACATTACTGATACGGAGTTACATCCTGTATTATACTCCAGAGCTGCACTCACTATTCTGCTGGTGCAGTCACTGTGTACATACATTACATTACTGATCCTGAGTTACATCCTGTATTATACCCCAGAGCTGCACTCACTATTCTGCTGGTGCAGTCACTGTGTACATACATTACATTACTGATCCTGAGTTACATCCTGTATTATACTCCAGAGCTGCACTCACTATTCTGCTGGTGCAGTCACTGTGTACATACATTACATTACTGATCCTGAGTTACATCCTGTATTATACTCCAGAGCTGTACTCACTATTCTGCTGGTGCAGTCACTGTGTACACACATTACATTACTGATCCTGAGTTACATCCTGTATTATACTCCAGAGCTGCACTCACTATTCTGTTGGTGCAGTCACTGTGTACATACATTACATTACTGATCCTGAGTTACATCCTGTATTATACCCCAGAGCTGCACTCACTATTCTGCTGGTGCAGTCACTGTGTACATACATTACTGGTCCTGAGTTACATCCTGTATTATACTCCAGAGCTGCACTCACTATTCTGTTGGTGCAGTCACTGTGTACATACATTACATTACTGATCCTGAATTACATCCTGTATTATACTCCAGAGCTGCACTCACTATTCTGTTGGTGCAGTCACTGTGTACACACATTACATTACTGATCCTGAGTTACATCCTGTATTATACCCCAGAGCTGCACTCACTATTCTGCTGGTGCAGTCACTGTGTACATACATTACATTACTGATCCTGAATTACATCCTGTATTATACTCCAGAGCTGCACTCACTATTCTGTTGGTGCAGTCACTGTGTACATACATTACATTACAGATCCTGAGTTACATCCTGTATTATTCTCCAGAGCTGCACTCACTATTTTGCTTGTGCAGTCACTGTGTACATACATTACATTACTGATCCTGAGTTACATCCTGTATTATACTCCAGAGCTGCACTCACTATTCTGCTGGTGCAGTCACTGTGTACATACATTACTGATCCTGTATTGATCCAGAGTTACATCCTGTATTATACTCCAGAGCTGCACTCACTATTCTGCTGGTGGAGTCACTGTGTACATACATTACTGATCCTGTATTGATCCGGAGTTACATCCTGTATTATACTCCAGAGCTGCACTCACTATTCTGCTGGTGGAGTCACTGTGTACATACATTACTGATCCGGAGTTACATCCTGTATTATACTCCAGAGCTGCACTCACTATTCTGCTGGTGCAGTCACTGTGTACACACATTACATTACTGATCCTGTATTGATCCGGAGTTACATCCTGTATTATACTCCAGAGCTGCACTCACTATTCTGCTGGTGCAGTCACTGTGTACATACATTACTGATCCTGTATTGATCCGGAGTTACATCCTGTATTATACTCCAGAGCTGCACTCACTATTCTGCTGGTGGAGTCACTGTGTACATACATTACTGATCCTGTATTGATCCGGAGTTACATCCTGTATTATACTCCAGAGCTGCACTCATGATTCTGCTGGTGGAGTCACTGTGTACATACATTACTGATCCTGAGTTACATCCTGTATTATACTCCAGAGCTGCACTCACTATTCTGCTGGTGCAGTCACTGTGTACATACATTACATTACTGATCCTGTATTGATCTGGAGTTACATCCTGTATTATACTCCAGAGCTGCACTCACTATTCTGCTGGTGCAGTCACTGTGTACATACATTACATTACTGATCCTGGAGTTACATCCTGTATTATTCCCCAGAGCTGCACTCACTATTCTGCTGGTGCAGTCACTGCGTACATACATTACATTACTGATCCTGAGTTACCTCCTGTATTATACTCCAGAGCTGCACTCACTATTCTGCTGGTGCAGTCACTGTGTACATACATTACTGATCCTGAGTTACATCCTGTATTATACTCCAGAGCTGCACTCACTATTCTGCTGGTGCAGTCACTGTGTACATACATTACTGACCCTGAGTTACATCCTGTATTATACTCCAGAGCTGCACTCACTATTCTGCTGGTGCAGTCACTGTGTACATACATTACATTACTGATCCTGAGTTACATCCTGTACTATACTCCAGAGCTGCACTCACTATTCTGCTGGTGCAGTCACTGTGTACATACATTACTGACCCCGAGTTACATCCTGTATTATACTCCAGAGCTACACTCACTATTCTGCTGGTGCAGTCACTGTGTACATACATTACATTACTGATCCTGGAGTTACATCCTGTATTATTCCCCAGAGCTGCACTCACTATTCTGCTGGTGCAGTCACTGTGTACATACATTACATTACTGATCCTGAGTTACCTCCTGTATTATACTCCAGAGCTGCACTCACTATTCTGCTGGTGCAGTCACTGTGTACATACATTACTGATCCTGAGTTACATCCTGTATTATACTCCAGAGCTGCACTCACTATTCTGCTGGTGCAGTCACTGTGTACATACATTACTGACCCTGAGTTACATCCTGTATTATACTCCAGAGCTGCACTCACTATTCTGCTGGTGCAGTCACTGTGTACATACATTACATTACTGATCCTGAGTTACATCCTGTACTATACTCCAGAGCTGCACTCACTATTCTGCTGGTGCAGTCACTGTGTACATACATTACTGACCCCGAGTTACATCCTGTATTATACTCCAGAGCTACACTCACTATTCTGCTGGTGCAGTCACTGTGTACATACATTACATTACTGATCCTGAGTTACATCCTGTACTATACTCCAGAGCTGCACTCACTATTCTGCTGGTGCAGTCACTGTGTACATACATTACTGACCCTGAGTTACATCCTGTATTATACTCCAGAGCTGCACTCACTATTCTGCTGGTGCAGTCACTGTGTACATACATTACATTACTGATCCTGAGTTACATCCTGTACTATACTCCAGAGCTGCACTCACTATTCTGCTGGTGCAGTCACTGTGTACATACATTACATTACTGATCCTGAGTTACATCTTGTATTATACTCCAGAGCTGCACTCACTATTCAGTTGGTGCAGTCACTGTGAACATAAAGGATATAACTCAGGATCAGTACAGGATATGCAATATATTTAACTCCAGAGCTGAACTGAGAAAAAGAAAAGAAGCTTCTATCAGTTAGCAGAAAATGATGTAGATTTCAGCTCTGAAGCTTTCAGCATTTTATGCAACAGTTCTTCACTATTTCCAAGCATATAAACTGGACCTTGAACATGTTAAGCCTGGAGTTGCACACTGAAATGAACAGTATTCTTATTTGGACTTATTCATCTTCTCCATCTGTGCAGGGATTTGTACAACTTCTGTTGAACTCCATTAGTGAGCTCCCCTAGTGGTGACTTTGGGCAGCTCGGATTCTATTGTTACACTTCTTGTAAGTTTCTCCATGTGCCCTCTCCTCCTCCTTTTCACTCCTTGACTTGTTAGCGGAGTATCATCTCTCGTTTCTTAATACAAGTGTGGATATGAATTTCCCCATATGATAAATATACCCCGCACCTGCAGACGTCTTTATTTTTGACTTCAGAAATAAGTTGCGAGTCCTTGGCAGTCGCAGCAGATGTTAACTCTCAGACTTTCCACTCACTTGCTAATTAGCAGCACCTAATTAGCCGCTAATTCCAGGGTATAGTGGATATGAATTAGAGATAGGAAATGGTCTGTGCTCTATAATCAGGCGCTTTTGCGGAGTTTTTGCGTTGCCTCTTCTGGCTGTCGCTGCTGATTTTGTGCATAAGCATTGGGGGCGGCGGTGGGGATTGGATAATGGTAATTATTATGGCTGAAGGATTATGATTATGGTACAACTTTTTTTTTTTTTTTTAAATGGAGGGAGCATCATTATTTTTTTCTTTTGGACCCCGTTTTACAGTTTGTGATTTCCGGTACAGTTGGGGGTCAGAAATGACTTGGTTTGTCCATTAAAGGCTATAGCATGTCAGCGCATGTATCAGATTTTCAAGGTGCAATAAAAGAACTCACTAAAAATGTGTTGGGACGTGGTACAAATCCTACGGCCATTGATCCTTAACAAAGACATCCCAAAGCCATGCGCCTCAAATTAAAAATAAAAGGAACACAAAGCTGCAAGTGTTTCTTATGCCCCACCCATTTATTTAGAACACGCCCCAATCGTACAGCATTTCAGTCACAAATTATACAAGTTCTGTCTTTTTTAATTCCCAACTGAAGTTAGAGGGTGAACGGAGACTTCATGTGCATTTTGGACCTAATTTCCAAGAGGTAAAACTGCAACTGACCCTAACGGTACCTGAAGAGACTAGAGATCCTGACCCTGTACTTCCTAGTGGTTCCTGCGTGAGCTGAGATAGCCCTAACCACATACTAGACAATGGCAACTACTCGGACCTATGTGGCCTGAAAGGCCATCGAGCGCTTCATGTTCCTCCTGAAGAACCAGAGGGCAGAGCAGAGTGTAAATTACCTGCAGAAGGGAAAGTGTGCTGAAATAGAAAGAGTGCAGGGTAAAGAACATAAACAACAGAGAGATAAACCCTAGCTGGTCTTTCACTGACTGGCTTATACTTCAGCAGCATGTCTGGACATCCAAATGAGAATATCACCAGCAGGAAATACCAGTAGGGGGAAGTATACAGTAAAAAGCTGCACCCAAAGGTGATAAGGGCAGACAAATCAGTATATGAAAAAACACCTGTAACTCGATAAAGACTGAGGCAACGATGACAGAAACTAAACACCCAGAGAAAAGGTGTATTTTCTGTGGCTCGGTGGACAGAGAAGCCGACCACAGATCCCAGGTTTAGGGGTTCGAACCCAGATGCATGACATGGTGGTTCTAAATTGTAAAAAAAATATCTAATGAAAATGCGTTGCACTCTCTCACAGCCACATTTTACATTTCTTTCACCAGCTGATCCTAAAAATTGGAATGAGATTGCTCCGATGATGTTTCCCGTGAGTCACTTTTCCTTCATTAATAGGTCACCAAGTTCTCCAAGACTGATAATCATGGGCTCTTGGATCTGCCGGATACAGGTGCTGCTCCATTTTTCATCTGCCTATGTTCATTTCAGATGAATGCCAAAACACAATGAACAAATAAAAGAAAAAAAAAAAAAAATCAGCAGGGAGTCTGGTATTATAAAGAAAACCACATGTTCAGCGGTGAGGAAGCGTTCATGAGACTAAAAGCAAAGGTTGTAAAATAGATGTTCTTGGAAGGGGTGCTCAGGGGTCCCGCGGTCCTCGCTGCCACAGAAGAAGGGGCTATAGACAGATTGGTACTGTACTTGGTGCCCTCTAATAGATTTAGCCTTGGGCTCACATTCATGGGGGTCCTACAGATACCAACCTTGATGTTCATCTCATTGGAGGATACCCACCAAAAAAATAATAATAATAATTGGAGTCACTATATGAACCGTCTGGTCGTGTTCACAGGAACTTCGGCAAAGGCATTTCAAGTGCTCAAGGGACTTAAAGGGGCAAGTTATCACCTCTCCCAAGGACTCTAGCTAGAATGGAAAGTTCGTCACGTGAGCCCCCTACCACTCCATTCACTGTCTATAGGACTGTTGGATACCGTGCTCGGTCAAACGGCAGAGGTCAATAGATCGAGCGTCAGTGGCACAATTACTACGGAGGATTTCAAGGCCAATTTAAGGATCAGTGGGGATCCAGGGGCAACTTATCACCTCTCTCACAGATAGGTGATAACTTTGCAAGTTGGGTGCCTTTGCACCCTTGGCCCCCCGTCAGTCCTCAGGAGAAGTGGGGTGACTGCTATCTATGGATCCCCTACAATTACAACCCTCACCGTGGGCCAAATTTTCATTTTCAATCATCTTCTTATAAGAACAAGTAGACTATGGCATATGGGTCCAGGATCAACATTTTAGACATTATTTTTTTCCCCCAGACACAGCACCACCCTTGTCCACAGGCTATGCCAGGTTTTGCTGCATACACTTAAGCGAGGTCTGCCTGCAATACAAAAAGCATCCGATGGAAAGAGCGCAACTTATTTGGGGAAAAAAAAAATAAAAAAATAAAACTTTTTTTTTTTACTTCATACCCCTAAAAACTAAACATGGGTGATGTACCAAATGGAGGCCGAAATGATTCAGTTCAAATAAACACTCCATTAGAATTCATCACAAAGGGGGTCATTATCAGAAAGAGCAGGAAAAAGACAATTAAAGGGACTGTGCACTTTGGACAATGACTTTGTCACGACTCTTGTCAGATATCCCAAGGCCAGAGGCTCCTTACATGTCCGTAGCTCTAGGGGTGCCCAAGCTATCCCTGCTACCCAGATTACTTCTAATGGTGAAGATGCCAGGGCCACGGACCTTGCTGAGTTCCTGAATCCTCCCCAAGTCTGTTCCCTCCCCCCACCCAGGGAAGAGGGGCGTAGTAGTGTATGGAAATACACCAACCTGACTAACAACAGAATACTAACACGGATCAAGGAAAAGACCAATCATACAAAAATGCACAGAGTGTGAAGGAAGGGGAAAAACCAAAGTAGGAGAAGAAGAGAATTTACCTAGAACCAAAACCAAGCCATAGAATCAAACGCCTCCTCAAACAACAAAACTCCTCTGGCTCATGAACCATGCAGCCTGAAGCTAACTCTAGCAATGCCTGAAGTATATATAGGAGAGGGGAGTGGCCAACACTGAACAGCAGAGACCATCAATGCAGGAAAGCTTCCAGGAGCTCTCAACTGAGCAGATTAACCCCTGCACTGTTATAAGAAACCTGCACCGTTTAATATGAAGGTGAAGTGATCTGTGGATGAAACCTGCAGCGAGTGCCACCACAGGATAAATGAAGTATTGCACCGCTAAATTAATGGACTGAAGGTCAAGAGATATCTTTTATGTATCTACTCTGGCAAATAAATAATAGTCCAGAATTCAGGAGACCACACTGTTAAAGGGATATTCCCATTTTATGAAATCTATGATCCTGAGAATTAAGAGAATGCCGGGTTGGTGTAACTTTACAACATCTACACTGCTTTTCCCTTGTATAGAGCTCTGCCAGCTAAGCAGGGGGTGGCCAGGATGCAGAAAAAAAATTAGAAGGGGATCCAAAGATAAACCAGCACAGCTTTCCTATTATTCTCAGGTTTGGTGGCGGTCCTAACTGTCAGACCCCCACTAATCACAAAGTGAAAGAACATCCTGCAACCCACCTGAAAGAAACGTATCATCAGAAAATAACCTGTTGCTTAAATCTTAATCTTTTTTTCTTAAATTTTGCTAATTTTTTTTTTCCTATATCACAATCTTATTTAAAAATATAAAATCTGCAATTCTCACACAGGCCTCTAGGGCGTTTTTAGACTAATTGCTTCATGAAATACACATGTACATTAGCAGCAATGAAGAGACTCTTGTATTGAAGCATCTAATGAGCGTGTGTAAAAGTCACTGTGAAGAGATAAAAAAAAAAAAATCAGATTTAAACAGGTCAGTTTCTGATGACACATTCCCTTTAACTTACAATTCCTTTTTTTAAACTTACCACCCCTTTTACAAAATTGAGTCAAAAGACAAATTTTCAGGGGGGTTTTTTGGATGAAGTTAAACTTTAAATGCCACTTAAAAACTCAAAATCTGGGAAAATCGGGATATTAAACTTCTCGGTGAAATGTAACAGAGTTTTTCACAATTTTCTTGGAATGACCAAAAAAAAAAAAAATAAATTGTAAATGGGAAAAAAAACCCGGTCAGAATCCCCCGCGGTGACCTCATTCACCGTGGAGTGATTTGCTCCGTGCACCATCATGAATAGAAGAGCCGGGGAGATGATCTGCGCTCACCGCGGCTTTCGACACTGGAGCGTGTTAAGATTGGCAGAACATAGCGGAATATAAAGCTGGGAATTGGGGATTTGCTCTGACAAGGCGGGTCAGACGGGGAAACAGACAAGCGATTGATACAAGAAAGTTAGGACATTATTAAATAGAAGGTTTGGAGATGATAACGGGGACACAATAGGGAATTATGGGAACTTTAGATGCAAAGAAAAGAGGGAAAAAAATACGCACTGTGTTATGCTTATATTACCCAATGCAACAATGCTCTAAATCTTTGGCATAAATTAAAGCCGTCTCCAGGCACCACTAGGGGGAACTCAACATTCACAGTACATCACAATTGTTTGCAGACATCACTAGGGGGAGCTCATCAATCACGGTACATTGAAGATGTCTGCAGACATCACTAGAGGGAGCTCATCAACCACAGTACATTGACGATGTCTGCAATCACAACTAGGGGGAGCTCATCAATCACAGTACATCACACAGATGTCTGCAGACACCACTAGGGGGAGCTCATCAATCACAGTACATTGAAGATGTCTGCAGACACCACTAGGGGGAGCTCAACATTCACAGTACATTGAAGATGTCTGCAGACACCACTAAGGGGAGCTCATCAATCACTGCAGCGTGGTGATGGGGCCACATTCTCCAGGTAAGCCAATTCGTCCCTTTCCCAAGCACAGCATAAGAAACCGTCCGTCAGGCGTAATGCACCAAACTATTGCAGAGTATCTAAGCAAATCGGAGATTGGCTGTTCCAATTCTTCTAATAGGGCAAAAAATATTATAAAAAAAATTTTCAAAGATGGTTTAAAAAAATAAATAATTAAATGAAAAAAAGTGATTTGTTTATTTTTAAAACTAACAAAATATTTTATTTTTTGAAGAAAAGAGATCAAAACCATACATACAAAATTGGAATTGCCAAATAAATGTAACAACCACAATGTTAAAATGATCACAGCATTTATTCCAATCTGTAAACGTCATAAAAATAACCAGAGACAACATTAAGTGCAGCCATATAGATGAAAAAATAAAAACATCGAAATATATATAGGAGGAGGTGAGCTGTGATATCACCTATTGTGAATGGTGGATCCTGTGTTATCTACTGTATATAGAGGTGTTATCAGTCATTGTACAGGAGGAGGAGGTGAGCTGTGACATCACCTATTGTGAATGGTGGATCTTGTGTTATCTACTGTATATAGAGGTGTTATCAGTCATTGTACAGGAGGAGGAGGTGAGCTGTGACATCACCTACTGTAAGTGATGGATCCAGTCTATATGTACTGTATATAGAGGAGTTATCTATCACTATAATCCTGCTTCTGATGATATGCAGCCTATTGAAAATTGTACCTAAAAGGACAGAAGTATAAAATAGCCACAGTGAAAATTTCAAGGTGACTAACTTGTTTTTTTTTTTATGAAGATTTTGATATGAAAAAGAAAAAAAATACTATTACAATTTTATTTAACAAAAAAAAAAACACGATTTATATAAGAGGTGATTTCCTGACACATTTCCATATAAATACCTTCTTTTAGAAGCTAAGATTTTCTTAATGAAAAATAAAATCTTGCTGGCTTTTGCTGCCACAGCCTGGCATTGAGCGCTAATGGTTCTCTATTCATTATCCAGGGACCCAGACGGTCCACCGCAGGTAGATGTGAAGCCCCAATATGATAAATAGAACTCTCCTGCTGGTTTACTATACGAGGGGCTGCTGAGGAGTCTTTGTGATCTTTTTTGTGTCTATGGTAACGAGTGTTACATCACAGCCTTACGTGTCTAATAGGTTTTCACAAATGTGTTTTTAGCTTATGGAAACAGTGTTCTACGCACGCGGGAAAATAAAATGGCGGAGTCTAATGCGATATTCACGGCAAATGAGAGCAGAGGAGGGATAAAATTCTTATTTTGCTAGGAAAGTTCGCGAAGGATATTCATGGTGACATGTCGCAGACATTGGGGGATCAATGCTCTTCATGTTCTACAGTTAAGGACTGGGGTGGCCAAAACGGAGCACTTCAGCACCAAAGATGAGGAACGTCCCGGACGACCGAGAGTGGTGGTTGTTCCGGAGATCGTTGATGCTGAGCACAACCTCATACTGGAGAACCGGCGAATTTCAGCTAAAGCAATAGCGGACATCATGGAGATTTCCCGTGAACGTGTTCCACCATCAATGCAAGGTATTACACTGAACTTTTGGACCAACTGAAGGCCAAAAGGCGCAGAATCCTCCGCTCACACTGCACAAGCCACCAAGGCCAAACTGGCGGAGCTGGGCTTCCAGCTGGTTGACCACCCACCTTACTCACCAGATCTAGCTCCCTCTGACAATCATCTGTTTCCAAACCTGAAGAAACACCTCAAAGGTACCAAATATCACACCATTTCTGATGCCATGGCTGTTTCGGATGCCTGGTTTGAGGCACAACCAGAATATTTTTTTTTTTTTTTTTTACAAGGCTTACAGAACTTGGAATACCGATGTACAAAGTGTGCTGACATCAAAGGAGAGTGTGTGTATGTATGTATGTATATATATATATATATAATTGCCTTAAATTGTCCATCATCCACTTCCGTCTGGATGTCCCAGAATCCCACAATCCAACGCGCCGCACCGGAAGTACGCCGACCGCCATTTTGGAACACCCAAGTGATGCCTCTCAGATCCAGGACGCAGCTGCGATCCCGTACGCCGCTGCAATCTTGACTGCCGCTCGGATCCAGGCCGTCGCTGTGATCCCAAACGACGCTCAGATCCAGGCCACCGCTGCGATAACAACCGCTGCTGCGATCATGAGGCTATGAAAGGGGTGTAACCAGGGGGTATAACGAGAGGCTGTAATGAGGGGGGAGTAATGAGAGGAATGCCGCCGCCGCAGGACCCCCGCCAGGACCCACCGCCTGACTAGATACGCTGGATCCCGCCGCTGCCTGCCCACCCACTTCCGTGCAGTAACAGCCGGCAGGAAAGACCGCGGCTTGAGGCCTGTGCTGGAGACTGGGTGTGGCCGCCCTCTGGTGGCGCCGCACACCATCTCCAGCACAGGCCGCAAAACACCGCCTTTCCTGCTGGTTGTGACTGCACGGAAGTGGGTGGGCCGCCACCCCCAGCGCCACAAAGCTGCCCCCATTGTGATGTTACTGCCCTCCCGATGCGAGAGCATCGGGCACACATCTAGTGTGGAATAAATGTAAAGTTTCATCTTCGTATCTCGTTTCTTTCTGGGTTAAGCCAAAGACCTATCAGCAGCCCCTCATATAAATAAACTTTCAATAGCTCGGAAGAAAAAAATAAAAAAGTGATCCATTTTAGGAAATAACCAATAGATCTAGAATCATAGAATGGTAGAGTTGGAAGGGACCTCCTGGGCCATCTGGTCCAACCCCCTGCTCAAACCAGGATTCACTAAATCATCCCAGTCAGATGTCTGTCCAGCCTCTGTTTGAAGACTTCTATTGAAGGAGAACTCACCACTTCTCGTGGCAGCCTGTTCCACTCACTGATCACTCTGTCAAAAAGTTTTTCTAATATCTAATCTGTGTCTCCTCCCATTCAGTTTCATCCCATTGCTTCTAGTCTTTCCTTGTGCAAATGAGAATAAAGTTGATCCTTCTACAATGTGACAGACCTTGAGATATTTGTAGACAGCTATTAAGTCTCCTCTCAGTCTTCTCTTTTGCAAACTAAACATTCCCAAATCCTGCAACCTTTCCTCATAAGACAGGGTTTGCAGACCGGTCACCATTCTGGTCGCTCTTTTCTGAACTTGCCCCAGTTTGTTGATGTCTTTTTTAAAATGTGGCGCCCAAAACTGGACACAATATTCCAGATGAGGTCTGACCAAAGAGGAGTAGAGGGAAATAATGACTTCACGTGATCTAAATTGTATGCTTCTGGTAATACATCCTAGAATTGCATTTGCCTTTCTTGCTGCTGCATCACACTGTTGACTCATGTTCTTCAATCTAAAAAGTTTCCTATTCTCCATCCCACAGAACAGTCGTCACTTCATAGGAAGACTCTCGTCCTCCTTTTCTTACACTCGGACCTTGCAGATTACCAGACGGTCATTGTCCACGTCCTACAGCGGTAAACACTGTGTTACATTACAAAGCAGCTTGTGTAATTACCATCCTCACTTCCCCGCGGCGGAGGCGTGCTTTGTCTCTGCCTCGTATCACCAAATGGAATATTTTTAACTTAAAATTAACAGATCAATTATGTGAGTGCTCCGCTGCATAATCAGATGAAGTATTATCAGCTCAGAAAAATACAAGGAGGGTGGAAATCTTACAGGACGCCAGAGGGACACGAACAACCAGGAAAAACTAAAAAAAAGTTTGTGGTTTTCAGAGAATCTAAAACATATGACGAGTATAACGAAAGATGAAGGAAAATTGAAACAGACACACGACCGGGAAATAAGGAGCCGAGCCTCTCCTGTCAGAGAATAACGCCCACCATGTTATAGGAAGAAGCAAAGATTTCATATCCTCAGCAATGGACGGTACTCACTGGTACACGATCAGTAAGAGAGCACTGGGGAAAGGCAAGCAGCGGGGGAAGAAAGGAAGGAAAAGGGGGTAATTACAGAAACAATCACATGATCAATTTCCCTTATGTCCACTAAATAACTACTAAAAATACTGATACTCATTCCAAATAGAGGCAGCACTCCATAGTTAGTCTTGAGTCAAGGCTTGAGAAAGGCTCAGTTGAGCCGAAAAGTTGCCTTGATAAGTGGGTTCAATAAACTCACTACCACTTGAAAGACAAACTATGGAGTGCTGCCTCTATTTGGAAGGAGTATTGGATATTGAACTTTTTGTCTGGGCCGTGCACCCGAAGCTAGGTACTGTGCTGTTTCTTTTTTCTAATTTACTACACATACTGCCCATATATACCAGAATATAACTACTATAATACTGCCCCTATGTACAAGAATATAACTACTATAATACTGCTCCTATGTACAAGAATATAACTACTATAATACTGCCTCCTATGTACAAGAATATAACTACTATAATACTGTCCCCTATATACAGGAATATAACTACTATAATACTGCCCTCTATGTACAAGAATATAACTACTATAATACTGCTCCTATGTACAAGAATATAACTACTATAATACTGCTCCTATGTACAAGAATATAACTACTATAATACTGCTCCTATGTACAAGAATATAACTACTATAATACTGCCCCTATGTACAAGAATATAACTATTATAATACTGCCCCTATGTACAAGAATATAACTACTATAATACTGCCCTTATGTACAAGAATATAACTACTATAATACTGCCCCTATGTACAAGAATATAACTACTATAATGCTGCTCCTATGTACAAGAATATAGCTATTATAATACTGCCCCATGTACAAGAATATAACTACTATAATACTGCCCCATGTACAAGAATATAGCTAGTATAATACTGCTCCTATGTACAAGAATATAACTACTATAATACTGCCCCTATGTACAAGAATATAACTACTATAATACTGCCCCTATATACCAGAATATAACTACTATAATACTGCCCCTACGTAAAAGAATATAACTACTATAATACTGCCCCTATGTACAAGAATATAACTGCTATAATACTGCTCCTATGTACAATGTAATTACTATTATACTGCCCCTATGTACAAGAATATAACTACTATAATGCTGCCCCTATGTACAAGAATATTACTACTATAATACTGCCCCTATGTACAAGAATATTACTACTATAATACTGCCCCTATGTACAAGAATATAACTACTATAATACTGCCTCCTAGCTGTGAGGTTGTATGTTTGTAGCAAGCCCAGGGAGAGGCCACCCTGGGCGGGGTAACTCCCCAAGCAAGGCCCAGGCTTCCAGGCCTACACTTGGAAGTAACACTCAAGTTGTGTCTAAGGCGGATGCAAGTCCCAAAGTTGTTTCTGAGGGAAAGAAAGCTCAGAATGGAAGTAGCAGCAGCAGCAAGAAAGGTGAAGCTATGAAAGTGCAAAAAGTAACGGAACAAGGAAAAGCCATGGCTGTGGGTAAGAAAGTTCCAGTTAAGCAGTCGGCCAGCCAAGGCAAGCAGAGTGAAGGACAACTAGGAGAAATCCTAAAGAAATCTACTGGTGAGAAGCTGAATGGAGGAAAGCAGCCTGCAGCTCAGGAGGTGCCATCACCATCTTCAGGTGTGCAGCTGACTCCCAGCAGACAGAGGAGAACCTCACTGGAGAGACAGACGCTCCAGGAGAACCTGCAGCAGCAGCATGTGGTGGCCAGCATGGCGAGCTCGGGGCGCACAATGTCTCAGTCAGGTGGCAGCAGTAAAAGTGCTGTGGAGCCTGGAGCCACGAAACCAGCGGTGGTGAAAGTTAAGGAGACGTCTGGTTTCAAGCATCCAGGGACATTGCTGAAAGCAGGATCCCAGGAGGAGATGCCATGTGCACCTGAGCTTCAGGTGGCAGAGGAGATCCCAGGACTGGTCAAGAGGCTCGGTGAGTTACAGCAGCATCAAGACTTGCTGCAGAAACAGATAGACTTGGGCTATAATGTAAAGGCTGCTAATCCTGGTGGGGATCACACCTTTTGTGATCAGACTCTGAACATGCTTGGCATACAGCTGGCAAAAGTGGTGAGGGACATGGACTGTGTCCTAGAGAAGATGGGGCCCCTGGCAGAGACTTATAGGAACCAGGAACTGTTTATGTCACACAAGCAGGACTCTGCAGGTTCCAGCTCAGACATTGTCCCAGGTGAGCCCCAGAAGCCGGTGCGGCCAGTGCTGCAGCCTGCAAGTTTCTGCTTCCAAAAGGGTCAAATACTGCAGCCGCAGCAGTCTGCGGCAGACCCCAAGCAGCAGCACGTTATGCAGATTCCAGCAGGTGTACCACAAGTCTGAGAATGCCCAGCACAGCAGCCTGCAGCAGATTCCAAGCAGAAGCATGGACTGCACTTTCCAGCAGAGGGACTACAAGTCTCAGTATGCCAAGCACAACAGTTGGGCAGTGGACATGTGCCGGTCATTACTGATGGTGCCCAGCAGGGCTCTGATGCTGGGGATAACCGCGCTGTATCTGAGGGGTCGGAGGCTTGGGGGAGCACAGTATCTTTGGTGGACGCTGCACAGTCTGATAATGACATTGATGCTGATAACAATGTGCATGATAATGTCTGTGATTTCCCCCCTTTAATTTCGAGCACACAAGGTGTGGCTGCCCCTCCTGCTGCAGACCTTCACCCCGTAAGTCAACCCAAAGTGACCCCGCACTGTCCCCCTAGTAATGCCTGGAGTCGTGGCGCTCCGTCCTTTACCTCTGGTACCAATTATACAGGCCAGGCGTTTAAACGGAGAAATGTCGTGCGTTTCCGGCACAGAGGTGCCAAGGAGGACCTGGCAGACAGGAGGTTTGTCGTCAGGGAGCTCTTGTGCCACCAGATGGGGTTTGTGCCAGTCAGCATCCTGGCAGTGATTAATCTTCCAGACAGGCAGGGCTATGATGTCAGCTTTAAGCTCATGTCTGACCTGGACAGATTCTGGTCTAGTTTCCCCAAGTTTACAGACACGGAGGGCTGGAGTAAGTTCAGCTTTATTCCTATCTCTAAGCCAGATACTGTCACCGTAAATGTCATCTTCTGGAATGAGTCTGTTCCCCCGCAGGACATTGTGGTGTGGCTCCGGAGGCATTGTGACCTGGTCTCTGACCTCACCAAAAGCAAAGACAGTGATGGGATCTGGACGGGAGGGTGGCGGGTTTTGGTGAAACTGCGCCAATGCAATAACATCACTGCCCATTTACCCAACTCCTTCTTTATTGGGAGGGAGAGGGGTGTGTGTTTCTATCCTGGGCAGCCTCGTAAGTGCTTTAAATGTGGCAAGGCAGGTCACCTGGCAAATACCTGTACTGTGGTGAAGTGCAGCCTGTGTGGGGAGGTCGGCCATCTAGCTGCAGACTGCCAGAACATCAGGTGCAACCTCTGTGGGAAGATCGGTCACCCTCACAGGGACTGTCCAGACGCCTGGCACAATATCTGTAAGGACTTTCCTGACGAGGACTTGGTGGCAGGGGCAGAGATTCTGGAGGAGGCAGCTTTACTGTCAGGGGAAATACTGACCAGACCAGAGGTCCACCAGGGGTCTACTAAGCTAACACCAGAGCAGCAGGGTTCTTACAATAAAAATTGCCCCTATGTACAAGAATATAGCTACTATAATAATGCTCCTATGTACAAGAATATAACTACTGTAATACTGCCCCTATGTACAAGAATATAACTACTATAATACTGCCCCCATGTACAAGAATATAGCTACTATAATACTGCCCCTATGTACAAGAATATAACTACTGTAATAGTGCCCCTATGTACAAGAATATAACTACTATAATACTGCTCCTATGTACAAGAATATAACTACTATAATACTGCACCCTATGTACAGGAATATAACTACTATAATACTGCCCCTATGTACAAGAATATAACTACTATAATACTGCCCCTGTGTACAAGAATATAACTACTATAATACTGCTCCTATGTACAATAATATAACTACTATAATACTGCCCCTATGTACAAGAATATAACTACTATAATACTGCCCCTATGTACAAGAATATAACTAGTATAATACTGCCCCTATGTACAAGAATATAACTAGTATAATACTGCCCCTGTGTACAAGAATATAACTACTATAATACTGCTCCTATGTACAATAATATAACTACTATAATACTGCCCCTATGTACAAGAATATAACTACTATAATACTGCTCCTATGTACAATAATATAATATAACTACTATAATACTGCTCCTATGTACAATAATATAACTACTATAATACTGCCCCTGTGTACAAGAATATAACTACTATAATACTGCTCCTATGTACAATAATATAACTACTATAATACTGCCCCTATGTACAAGAATATAACTACTATAATACTGCCCCTATGTACAAGAATATAACTACTATAATACTGCTCCCTATGCACAAGAATATAACTACTATAATATTCTTCTACATGGGACAGTATATAGACAGTACAGCCTCATACTGTATGCATGATGTAGCGATTGCTCTTCTCTTCCTTCTTTGATCTACTTATTTTGTCACTGAAGAAAATATTCAAAGCCTTTTACTTTCTCTGTAGATGAAGCGTCGATCACCTGTGATTCATTAGCCGGGTGCACAGCTGCAAAACCTTCCTATTTACAAAGCCTTGTATGGGGGCAGAAAAGGAGTGAACAGTAGCTCGTTAACTTCTCATTTCTCACTTCAAAGAGGAGGCTGTTAGATCAGCGGTTAATAAGAATAATTTTTATGAAGCTCAGCAAGAAAACTAAATGAATATGTATTTACTGTTCTAAGAAAGTACTAAAGCCAAGAGAAGAAGGAAGCCTAGATTCTAATATATGACTGATCTAATAAGAAAGCAATTCCTGCAAGGTTTGATCATTTCTGCGTGTTCAGACCTATATAATTTTACATAGGGGCAGTATTATAGTAGTTATATTCTCGTACATAGGGGCAGTATTATAGTAGTTATATTCTTGTACATTGAGGCGGTATTATAGTAGTTATATTCTTGTACATAGAGGCGGTATTATAGTAGTTATATTCTTGTACATAGGAGGCAGTATTATAGTAGTTATATTCTTGTACATAGGGGCCGTATTATAGTAGATATATTCTTGTACATAGGGGCAGTATTATAGTAGTTATATTCTTGTACATAGGGGCAGTATTATAGTAGTTATATTCTTGTAGACAGGGAGCAGTATTATAGTAGTTATATTCTTGTACATAGGAGGCAGTATTATAGTAGTTATATTCTTGTACATAGGGGCCGTATTATAGTAGATATATTCTTGTACATAGGGGAAGTATTATAGTAGTTATATTCTTGTACATAGGGGGCAGTATTATAGTAGTTATATTCTTGTACATAGGGAGCAGTATTATAGTAGTTATATTCTTGTACATAGGGGCAGTATTATAGTAGTTATAGTCTTGTACATAGGGGGCAGTATTATAGTAGTTATATTCTTGTACATAGGGGGCAGTATTATAGTAGTTATATTCTTGTACATAGAGGGCAGTATTATAGTAGTTATATTCTTGTACATAGGGGGCAGTATTATAGTAGTTATATTCTTGTACATAGGAGCAGTATTATAGCAGTTATATTCTTGTACATAGGAGCAGTATTATAGTAGCTATATTCTTGTGTATAGGAGCAGTATTATAGCAGTTATATTCTTGTACATAGGAGCAGTATTATAGCAGTTATATTCTTGTACATAGGAGCAGTATTATAGCAGTTATATTCTTGTACATAGGAGCCGTAATATAGTAGTTATATTCTTGCACATAGGGGGCAGTATTATAGTAGTTATATTTTTGTATATAGGGGCAGTATTATAGTAGTTATATTCTTGTACATAGGAGCAGTATTATAGTGGTTATATTCTTGTACATAGGGGCAGTATTATAGTAGTTATATTCTTATACATAGGGGCAGTATTATAGCAGTTATATTCTTGTACATAGGAGCAGTATTATAGTAGTTATATTCTTGTACATAGGGGCAGTATTATAGTAGTTATATTCTTATACATAGGGGCAGTATTATAGTAGTTATATTCTTGTACATAGGAGCAGTATTATAGTAGTTATATTCTTGTACATAGGGGGCAGTATTATACAAGTTATATTCTTGTACATAGGGGCAGTACTATACTAGTTATGTAAGTAACGCAAACATTTACCTTCACTGAATACACATTGAAATGTTACCTGTGAATTGCGAATGATCGATCTGTCCTGGAGGAGAAAGAAGCGGATTAGTCTGATGAGGTATATTACACAGTTGCTTATTTTCATGTGTACTATTCATTTATCGCAGGGACACCCTGTCTGCATTTACACACTCTTCTACCGGAAGTATATTTTAGTACAGTTATTGTTGTCAGCCATTCATTAGGCATTGCTGAGAAGTGGGCAAACGATCTGCCCGTTCATCCTTTGTATATATGTATGCAGAGGCTCATACGGTTTATTTATTCGCAGGTGTGGCCCTGACCCTAATCACTCGCATTGTCGGTGCATTTGCCTTTTTTTGCCCGCAGTCATGCGCTTTTATGAGCCTTACTTACAGGTTATTAGCGCACAATAGTGTGGAATTACAAGTGCACTTCAGCAGACGTGCAAAGACAAGCAGCACAACAATGACGAGTCAAGTGACTCACCTCCCGGGTGACGCCGCGTGCCCGACTCGCCCCACCGATATCCTACTGCCACAGTCAGGACTCCGTCCTAGTAGTCCGTCAATTTTTAACCTTTTATCTCGATCTGGGATTTTTCTTTGCTATAAACTGACCTTAAGAAAGGGGGTCCCAGAAGTCGGACCCTCGAGTTGTCACCTTAAGTGCTATCCATAAGTCACAAGCTCAGTTTTGACAAAGCATCATACCAATACCATCATTTCAAGGTGCTTTGTTAAATGACTTGACCTCTTTAAATCCTATAATATCAGTGGATGCATCTATTAGACCTGATCCGGTTCCATACCCGCGCCCATCCCCCGCACCGACGCCTCAAAACACAGGCGGAAAACCATAAGCTAAAGCGTGGCGCACAGAGACATAACAGAGGCCGCCCTCGGGCAAATGTTCCCAGATGATAAACCTGCTGGGAAGACGCTGGAGTAGATCCTGGAGAAGAGGCCATTACGCGGCACTTCTGGCTTAACCCTTCGCCGTGTCTTACACTTTTTCAACCTTGAAAGTTTCGAGAAAGTTTCTAACTTTTTTTTTTTTTGTGCGTGTGAAATATTTAAAAAGGGACACTGCGAGACACAGACAAGAAAACATAGTGCTGACTCCCGTCAGCTCGCTCCTCTCTTCAGCCAAAAAAAAAAAAATGGGGGGGTTTGAGACTTCGAAAGCAAAAAGTGCCAGGATTTGGTATAAGTGCCTGATATAAGGGGGCCCCACTGCTAGAAGATTGGGGGTTCTGTGTGAGCGGAAACTTCTCCACTGAATTCTATGAGAACTGCTGCTACGAATTAGTGAAAAGAACATAGATGAGGAGAACCTGTCGTTTACCACGAGTATGTAATTGTGTCACCTGGTGTAGATGCCGCCGTTCTCCCGATTTCGGAGATGTTTTTCTTTTGTTTCTGCGCCTCTCCGTTCCTGAGATATACTCCATTTTCCCTGTATATAAATCTAGTTTTGTTTGCCAAGCGGGTGGGGTATTGAAGAACACGCCCACAAGGAGCAGTTGAGGACCACGCCCACAAGGAGCAGTTGATGACCACGCCCACTCAGATTTAGAGGAGGCCATATCTCAGGAACGGAGAGGCGCAAGAACAAAAGAAAAACAACGCCGGATTCAGGAGAACGGCCGCTTTTAAATCAGTTTACAAAAAAAAAAAAATATGTATTTGGCAGGTCCTCTTTAAAGGGGTTGTGCAGTATCATCAATTTCAGGTCACTTGGGATCGGACAACTGGCATCCCCCAGCTCGGGTGTACAGAACAGGAGGACCTCAGCTCCGTACACTGTGTAGTGGCCGTTCTAGGGTAATGCAGCCCAGCCCTCATTGAAGTGAATAGGAGCTGAGCTGCAGTACCTGACAACAGTCACTAAACAGTGAACGGAGCGGAGGTCATCAATAGAAAGGTTCCATAGAGAAGTCCTGCGTATGTGCCATAGCCAAGGACAATATCATGCATGACAAATCCATCGCTGCTCCACCTAGTCAGACACAGCAGAGATTAATTCATCAGGGAACTTTCTTTTACGCAATATGTAATTGCAAAAAAAGCAAATGCATATCTGTCCTAAAATCCCTGTCCAAATTCTTGTGATCCCTACACCCCATCCCGCTGTGCCGACTCTAGAGTACAGCCGTCAGCCACCCGCCCGCAATGCGTCCCCTTAAGGGCCATTTCTATGCATAATTCACAAGTCTCTTTGCATCTTGATCACTTGGCTCCAAAGCTCCAAACCTAATCAAATTTGGAAGAGCCGTTAGCTCTTGGAACTGAACGTGCTCGTGTGGCGGCCATCTGATATCGGACCAAGAACCAGCGCCAAAGACTATACGCAGTGGAATAAAAGCCGTCAATGTGTATGCCGTGCAAATGAACGTCTTATATTGTCCAGATCCACAACACCGTCCACGGCAGATTCTGTTTAAAAGAAAGATTGGGCATGTTGGATTTCGACATGCCCAATCCCTTCTTCTTTCAGATAGAAGGCGGAGGGGTCTAGGAGAGGTTTACGCTCCTCTTCCTATTAAGCCAAGCTCGCATGTGTATGGAAAGGGGAGACATTTGTCCAACGATGATATAAGCATTCTAACCTGTGTGGCCAATTTAAAGGGGTTGTCCAGGATTTTTAAAGGAAAAGAAAAAAAAACAAACACAAAACATGGCTGCTTTCTGCTGAGCCTGTCCAGAGGTTGGGAATTGTATTTCCACTCGGCCCCATTTACTTAAATAAACCTGGGCTGCAGTACCAAATGTAACCTGTAGAAAGAGGCGGTGCTGTTTTTGGACGACAAAACCATGTTTGTTTTTTTAAACCCCTTTAAAAGGAGGGGAAAAGTCGAGACGTAGCAAGTAATCAACCAGGGTAAGCGTGTAATATGTACACAATACAGGACAAGGACATGTCACTTTAAATTTGCTGTTCACCATCGGGCCCCGTCGGTTCACCATCGTAACTGGACATGGCCAAACCGAGGGTCCTGGAGACCACCGGTGGATGATGGAAGAGGGAGCACGAACCATGAAAAGACTGATTAATAATTCTAATGATTTTAAATAAAGAGCAAAATGGATCCGAATACAGGAAAGGAAAAGCGGCCGGAGCCACAAGAACAAAAGATGAGAAGAGCTTTCTTGTAACTTCAAGGTCGGACAATTAAGAACGTTCTTGGTTCTTCCCCAGATTAAAACGTTCACTCCCAAAGAGTCAGCGCTCGGTCACTAAACCACAGGAATCGCATCTGTTCCCAAGAAAGTCAGCGGAGATGTCGCCGAGCTGACGGTCCAGTCACAGTGTCTGCTCTTAAAGGGGCGCTCTGATGTTTGCTTCTCCCTAAAAAGAGCCTCACCTGATGCTAAAACACCATCCTTGCACCAAAAATCGAGCCTTAATCCGCTGCCGGATGGCTCTCATGACCCACCAAACACAGAGCCCGAGACCCTCAAATTGTAAGACGCATGGACCACTGTATGTGGGACCAAGATGGACAACGCAGCCCAAGTCCAAGAGACTCTGACCAGTATTTCGGCATCTCCCGCTGAAGAAGCCATCGGCAGGTCAGGATCTGGTATCCGGTGGGTTTATAGACCCCTACCAATGTGACAAATGTAGAGCACCTTTAAGAGGGTCAGGATTTGGGGTCATTGCAGTCTGCAACATGGCACCAACCAGGAGAATAAAGACTAAGGACTTTCTCCAGCATTGTGTAAATGTCCAAAATGATCTATTGTGAATGGTGGATCCTGTGTTATCTACTGTATATAGAGGTGTTATCAGTCATTGTACAGGAGGAGGAGGTGAGCTGTGATATCGCCTATTGTGAATGCTGGATCCTGTTATATCTACTGTATATAGAGGTGTTATCAGTCATTGTACAGGAGGAGGTGAGCTGTGATATCACCTATTGTGAATGGTGGATCCTGTGTTATCTACTGTATATAGAGGTGTTATCAGTCATTGTACAGGAGGAGGTGAGCTGTGACATCACCTATTGTGAATGGTGGATCCTGTGTTATCTACTGTATATAGAGGTGTTATCAGTCATTATACAGGAGGAGGTGAGCTGTGACATCACTTATTCTGACTGGTGGATCCTGTGTGATTTACTGTATATAGAGGGGTTATCAGTCATTATACAGGAGGAGGAGGTGAGCTGTGATATCACCTATTGTGAATGCTGGATCCTGTTTTATCTACTGTATATAGAGGTGTTATCAGTCATTGTACAGGAGGAGGCGAGCTGTGACATCACCTATTGTGAATGGTGGATCCTGTATTATCTGCTGTAAATAGAGGTGCGATCAGTCATTATACAGGAGGAGAAGGTGAGCTGTGATATCACCTATTGTGAATGCTGGATCCTGTGTTATCTACTGTATATAGAGGTGTTATCAGTCATTGTACAGGAGGAGGTGAGCTGTGACATCACTTATTGTGACTGGTGGATCCTGTATTTTCAGCTGTATATAGGAGGTGTTATCAGTCATTATACAGGAGGGGAGGAGGTGAGCTGTGACATCACGTATTGTGACTGGTGTTAGTTGTGTATAGAGGAGTCATTGTAATCCTTCCTCTGATAAGGAAACTGCTGAAAACTCTTCCTGAAAACACAGTACCTACAAGTCTAAAAAAGCCCCAGTGGCTAGTTTGACAAGCTTACAATTTTTGTAATTTTTTTAAACCATAGATCGTGATATATGAAAATTGCTAAAATAAAAAAAAAAAACGAAAATATAAAATTTCACATTGGAGGAAGTACAGCTAACATTTGTATAGAGCGTTTCTCACTATGGACTCAGCGCATGTTACAATATCTAGTTCCTGTAGTTCCAGGAAACCTTGGTCCTGTGACCTTTGGACCATCGATCAATTCTCCGGTAACATAATTTTTGTGTACGAGCCTCAGCGTTGCTCCACATTTCGGTTTATGCTTCACTGTTCACAAATCAATGACCGAGTAGACGGCCGAGGTCACCGTTCTGAGCCGACATCACACCTTGGTACCAGAAGTTCCCATGGATGACCCAGTGTCATGGCCGGAGACTGAGCTCTTCTGCAATCACAGCTGTATTTATGGGCAGTGCTGCCAATGCCACCAATTACTAAACCAATAAATCCCATAATAAATATCCAGCATGTCCGATTTCTGACTACCGATCCTTTTGCCGCCTCCTCTTTTCCGCCGCCTTAGGCACAAGCCACTACATGCCATGTTATAAATACGGCCCTCCCTGTAATGGCCACTTGGCGTCTGATCTTCTGGGATTACAAGTCCACTAGTGACACGGCTGAGAGTATTCCTCCAGATATGTCCTTCATTTCCTTTCGACACCTAGGGAGGTGACTGGCATAAGATGACCAACTTTGAAAATAAAATATGATTTTTTGATACTCTGTCAGGGGAGGTGTATGTTATATAGTCCAATATGTGGCCACCCAGAGGCGGGGATGTGAATTACAGCCAGTCGAGGGTTTTTTGAGAAATTGAAGTAATTTACAAAAGTTCTCGCAAAGATCAGTACAGAAACATCTGTATCGGTAATGTGAGGTTGTCTTGAACAATATAGGGGGGGGGGGGGGGGGGAAAATCGCCCTCGTTCTGATTGATGTCTTTTTTTTCCCTTTTATTTCCAGGATGAGATACTCTGGAAACATGGGGGAAGAAGCCTTCCCAGCCGAGCGATCCCCATCCAGGAATGTGAGAAGTCATCCACACCGCTGCTCGCTCCAACCTGAGCGGCTGCCAAGTGCACTACATAAGGTCTGTTCAGAGCCCCGGAGATCTGAGCCGTGCCGAGAGGGGCCCGGACAATGGGACCAAAATTGGAGTTTGGACAAAAAGTGAAATGAGCTCATGAGAGAAAGGTAGATTGTCATCCTGGCCAAGAGGTTATTAGGGGACTGGAAAATCTGCACACAGGTTCTCAGGACACGGCCGCGCTCAGCAACTCATCATTTATTTTTATTCCACTTTTACCACCGTCAGACTCCAAGCAGGATATCACATCGCCCCTCTCCTGCAGCTCTGTCTGCCCATGTCCGTCTTCCCTGCACCTCTGTCATTCTAGTCCGGACCATGGAGGTCTACAGCTTCTCATCGGTAAAGCGAGGTTTGATTGGCTGTTCATGGCATTCCACAACTTTTAGCATATCCTGACCGCTGCTTTCTAGCATTTTATCTAGAGCTGGATTCACAGCTCAGTACTACTGCATAGTGTCCTCCATGCTGCTGCTTTCTAATAAGTTTTTTTTTCTCTCCAAGAGCTGGATTCACAGCAACACTGCTATATAATGTCCTTTATCACTGTTGCTGCTTTCTAAAAAGTGTCTCTCTCTCTCCCAGAGCTGGATTCACAGCTACACTGCTCAGCGCTGCTAAATAATATCCTCAATTGCTGCTGAATTCCAATAAAAGTGTTTCTCTTTCCCAGAGCTGGATTCCTAGCCACACTGTTATATAATGCCCTTTATTACTGCTGCGGCTTTCTAATAATTGTCTATCTCTCCCAGAGCTTGATTCACAGCTACACTGCTATATAATGTTCTCCATTACTGCTGCTTTCTAACAAGTTTTTCTCTCCCAGAGCTGGATTCATAGCTACACTGCATAGCACTTCTATATTTAGTAATGTCCTCCATTACTGCTGCTTTCTAATAAGCGTTTCTCTCTCCTAGAGCTGGATTCACAGCTACAATCCTCAGTACTGCTGCATAATGTCCTGCATGCTGCCGTTTCTGAACTGTGCTACATACAGACAAGAGAGCAAGTATCCCTCATGTATGTGTGTGATATGTATGGAAGACCTCACAGCAGCTAGTGTCCACCCACCAGCTCAGAGACAACTGAAATATCCGAGTTGGAAAAACAGTGTAAAAAAAAGCATCATGCAAGTTATATAATGGCCAAAAATAGCATTATTTCTCCTTTACACACAAGAAAGTCACTTGAAACTACAGACAAGCCTGAATCTATTAATTCTCACAGTTCAGAGTATGGGACATGGCTTCTCCGTGGCACAGGACGAGGAACGAGACGTAGTCAGTGCTGCATGTTCTAAGGTTTCTCGCCTTTGTCTGCCGCGCAGCATTCAGAATCTTCCCCCATTAACCACCGTCAATGTCCGCCGCCTCCAACTTCCTCTAAAATGGCTTTTAATTAATTTGATTTACACCAGAACTTTACAAAGGAGACCTCGGGGTAGGATTATATGGCACTGATCGGACGTGCCTCCACTAGATAGCAGCCAGGGGATAGGACTGGGAGAGCGCAGGACTCATGGAAGTGATGGGAGAGTCACAAATCATAAGATATAAAAGGAGACACATACACTAAGATACGTGACTGGTCATTATAATCACCAAAAGGAGGACGAGGGGACTAAAGGATATCACAAAAAAGGACTGATAGGAACAGTCTATAGACTGCAGGACTTCCATGGAGTGTTCGGTTTAGAAAGGTTTCAGAATGATTACATTCACCGACAGCAAGCAGAAACCTTGGAAAAGAGGCGAAGTAAAACACAAAGCAAATTGGGATGTATTCCCTTACAGACGTCTATCATCCAAGAAGTATCGTTTCTCCTTGCGGAGATTGACATGCCAAGCATGCCGACATGAGGAGTCTTAAAGCCACAATGCTCCTCTGGGAAATCTGCAAATTGTCTCTTCAGAGAGGAAGAGGACTAGAACATCTCAGCATGCTTAGCATGTCAATCTCCGCAAGGAGAAATGATACTTCTTGGATATCGGTCAGACGCCTCTCACACAGCCAAACCAGATCTCACACTTTGCACTGATGAGGGGCAGCACCCTTAAACACAGTGTCTGCAAATTGAGATTCTAATTTGGCTTTTATCTTAAGTCATGTAACCATGTAACAAGGCTCGATAAAGGGTCAACATTGACTTTTAGGATTGCCACTTCCATCAGGTGGCACTAGAGTTCTAGTCCTCTTCCTCTCTGAAGACAATTTGCTTACAGATGTCTAAGATTCTATGCTAATATATCTGTATAATGGTTATAGTTCAGCAAATGGGACAATTATGGACACCAGCATCCACCACTAGAGGAAACTTCAACATATTTATTATTGAGTTCAATGGAAACTGTATAAATTACTTTGTGGTGGCTGTATAAAATATGTTGAGCTCCTCCAAGTGATGGCTGCATAATTTCATACGCAATGAGCGCCCCCTGGTGGTGGAATAAATTCATACGCACAGAGCTCCTCCTATTGGTGGCTGTATAAATTCATATGTACTGGGCTCCTCCTAGCGGTGATTGTATAAAGTCATGCACATTGAGCTCCCCCTAGTGATGACTGTATAAATTCATATGTACTGAGCTACTCCTAATGGTGGCTGTATAAATTCATAATTACTGAGTGCCTCTTAGTGGTGGCTGTATAAATGTGTATGTAGTAAGCTCCCCCAGTGGTGACTGTATAAATCTGTATGTAGTGAGCTCCTCCTAGTGGTGACTGTATATATCTGTATGTAGTGAGCTCCCCCTAGTGGTGACTGTATAAATCTGTATGTAGTGAGCTCCCCCCAGTGGTGGCTGTATAAATCTGTATGTAGTGAGCTCCTCCTAGTGGTGACTGTATAAATCTGTATGTGAGCTCCTCCTAGTGGTGACTGTATATATCTGTATGTAGTGAGCTCCCCCTAGTGGTGACTGTATGTAGTGAGCTCCCCCCAGTGGTGGCTGTATAAATCTGTATGTAGTGAGCTCCTCCTAGTGGTGGCTGTATGAATCTGTATGTAGTAAGCTCCTCCTAGTGGTGACTGTATGAATCTGTATGTAGTAAGCTCCTCCTAGTGGTGACTGTATAAATATGTATGTAGTGAGCTCCCCCTAGTGGTGACTGTATAAATCTGTATGTAGTGAGCTCCTCCTATTGGTGACTGTATAAATCTGTATGTAGTGAGCTCCCCCTAGTGGTGACTGTATAAATCTGTATGTATTGAGCTCCCCCCAGTGGTGGCTGTATAAATTCATGCACATTGAGCTCCCCCTAGTGGAGGCTGTATAAATTCATACATTTTCAGCTCCCCCTAGTGGTGGCTGCAGGCATATGGCATTTTATTATATACAGTGGGGCAAAAAAGTATTTAGTCAGTCAGCAATAGTGCAAGTTCCACCACTTAAAAAGATGAGAGGCGTCTGTAATTTACATCATAGGTAGACCTCAACTATGGGAGACAAACTGAGAAAAAAAAAATCCAGAAAATCACATTGTCTGTTTTTTTTTCATTTTATTTGCATATTATGGTGGAAAATAAGTATTTGGTCAGAAGCAAGCAATCAAGATTTCTGGCTCTCACAGACCTGTAACTTCTTCTTTAAGAGTCTCCTCTTTCCTCCACTCATTACCTGTAGTAATGGCACCTGTTTAAACTTGTTATCAGTATAAAAAGACACCTGTACACACCCTCAAACAGTCTGACTCCAAACCCCACTATGGTGAAGACCAAAGAGCTGTCAAAGGACACCAGAAACAAAATTGTAGCCCTGCACCAGGCTGGGAAGACTGAATCTGCAATAGCCAACCAGCTTGGAGTGAAGAAATCAACTGTGGGAGCAATAATTAGAAAATGGAAGACATACAAGACCACTGATAATCTCCCTCGATCTGGTGCTCCACGCAAAATCCCACCCCGTGGGGTCAGAATGATCACAAGAACGGTGAGCAAAAATCCCAGAACCACGCGAGGGGACCTAGTGAATGAACTGTAGAGAGCTGGGACCAATGTAACAAGGCCTACCATAAGTAACACACTACGCCACCATGGAGTCAGATCCTGCAGTGCCAGACGTGTCCCACTGCTTAAGCCTGTACATGTCCGGGCCCGTCTGAAGTTTGCTAGAGAGCATTTGGATGATCCAGAGGAGTTTTGGGAGAATGTCCTATGGTCTGATGAAACCAAACTGGAACTGTTTGGTAGAAACACAACTTGTCGTGTTTGGAGGAAAAAGAATACTGAGTTGCATCCATCAAACACCATACCTACTGTAAAGCATGGTGGTGGAAACATCATGCTTTGGGGCTGTTTCTCTGCAAAGGGGCCAGGACGACTGATCCGGGTACATGAAAGAATGAATAGGGCCATGTATCGTGAGATTTTGAGTGCAAACCTCCTTCCATCAGCAAGGGCATTGAAGATGAAACGTGGCTGGGTCTTTCAACATGACAATGATCCAAAGCACACCGCCAGGGCAACGAAGGAGTGGCTTCGTAAGAAGCATTTCAAGGTCCTGGAGTGGCCTAGCCAGTCTCCAGATCTCAACCCTATAGAAAACCTTTGGAGGGAGTTGAAAGTCCGTGTTGCCAAGCGAAAAGCCAAAAACATCACTGCTCTAGAGGAGATCTGCATGGAGGAATGGGCCAACATACCAACAACAGTGTGTGGCAACCTTGTGAAGACTTACAGAAAACGTTTGACCTCTGTCATTGCCAACAAAGGATATATCACAAAGTATTGAGATGAAATTTTGTTTCTGACCAAATACTTATTTTCCACCATAATATGCAAATAAAATGAAAAAAAAAACAGACAATGTGATTTTCTGGATTTTTTTTTCTCAGTTTGTCTCCCATAGTTGAGGTCTACCTATGATGTAAATTACAGACGCCTCTCATCTTTTTAAGTGGTGGAACTTGCACTATTGCTGACTGACTAAATACTTTTTTGCCCCACTGTAACTCTATGGCTGTGTGAAGGAAAGCAGGGAACCTGTAGCTCTGTGCCAGAAACAAAGCTCTGAGTACAATATGGTCGTGAGACGGGCTCAGTACTCAGAATGTGGGAATCAATATGGAGGCTTAGCAGCTGGCACTATTATGGGGGCAGAGCCGTGGTGCTGTCAGAAAAGCAGTTGCTACACTGCTGAAGAGGCTTGGTGGCCGGCGCTTTGGGTAGGGGATGACACAATGGCTGGCAGTGGGCTACATTGCAGGAACTGTTGTGGAAACAGTTATCTTGTGTTTGGGTGAGCGGAGTCGCTGGCACCGTTATCGGGCAGACTGGCTGGCACTTTTACGGAGGACATAATGGACGAAACTTTTAAGGGGCCATTGACTGCATTGTTGTGAAAACATCATTATTTTGCTTTTGTGTGGGCACAGTGGTTGGCACTTGTACAGGACACAGAGGCTGGCACTGATACCGGGCAGAGCAGCTGGCACTGGCACCGGGGCGAAGCAGTCATGACATAATGGGAATACAGTTGCTGCTTTAATATTGAGGTTTAGTGGTGGATACTGGTAACGGGGCACATTGGTGGACGTCACTGGTTTTTTGATTACGTGGGCACACTATCTGGCACCGTTAATGGGCAGAACAGCTGTCAATGTAACAGGAGCAGCAGTAGCGCTGTAATGGCTGGCACAGTTACGGAGGAGTGCATGACACTGTTATGGGGGAACAGCAGCGGTGCTATACTGGTTATAGAGGTTTAGCGGTTGGACCTTTTAGAGCCGGAGAGTTCGGTGGTTGGCACGTTTAGTGGGGACACACAAGGCGGGCACTGATACTGGGGCACACTGGGTATTTGGGTCCAGTGTCTGGCACTGTTATGGGGGTACAGCAGTAATTTAAAAGTAATACAACTGCATTATTACGGAGGCTTTTTAGCTGGCACCTTTTTCGGGCAGAGGGACACACCGCGCTTGGAGCCGTTAATAGGCGCACCGGCAATGTCGGCTCAGTGGCCGGCACTGTTGGGGGGGGGGGGGGGGGACCGTACAGTCTTAGGGATTATTAGAAGGGACATTTCTCGCCCTCGTAAACCCTGGAGGCCATTTCACTTGAGTGCTCAGGCAGCAAGCCTTTATAAACTTCATGTAAAGTTTGTGCCCCCCTATACGCTCGGCTTCTGCAATGTGGCCAAGTCTCCACCTGACGGCCAGGACTCAGGAGCAGGAGTTCAGGCCATTTCTTCCATTTCAGGTCGCAGAAGGGGAAGGATTAAACTTTCCGCTAATATTATAATTCGCTGAGGAATTTTGTATTTACACCAGGCTGATAAGAAGGAACTAATGAGGAGCTGCCAGGAAGGACAAAGGACCAAACAAGGGACTCCTTCATCGCCCCCTCGGAGGGGTTACGCCTTTTCTATAGGATCACACCTGAGATGTGGCCGGACGCCATCAGAACCGAGAGAAGCCAATGATCTGCCACTTACTAACGATGGTGAAGAACTGGAACACAAAGTAAATACTGTCAGGGAAGGGAACATCTCTGGCCAGAAATCCGAAACGTATCCAGTACCCACGGACAGGAGGGAGTCTGCTACATCAGCCTCCAACGTAGACGATCCGCTGTCCGCAGAGCCTCAGCCCGGGCTCCGGATAGATACAGGTTCCTTGCACGGATCCAATGTACTAAACTACGTCATAACACAAGGTGATCACATCTGGGTCAAAAGATCCATCACAGATGCGGCCAAAAATACAGGAAAAAAAATAAAGACCAAGACAGGAAACCCCCGGACGGACCCCGTTGCAGACAACAGGATCCATCAGGTGCAGCTGATCTCCACTAGGAGATGGATCTGCCATCATCATCACTGATCAAACACAGCAGAACAACGTGAATTAGGAACGCAGGTGTGAACAGATCCATCTCCTCTCCATCTGTCTATGAGGGATCTAACAATCTAAACAAGAAAAATGGTTTGACGAAGGCTCAACTGACCATGATCCTGGATCAATCGATCGACCTATCCATCCATCCACCTATCCATATATTATCTTTTTTATCTATCCATATATTAGTGTTCCATCCATAGACTATGCATCCATATATTATCAATATATCTATCCATCTATCCAGTATCTATCTAGAGGATATCCATATGTCCCCATCGCTCCGGTATCTCTTCATACATCCATCCTCCTCCCTTCTTACTCTCTAGTACCTCTTCATCCATACTCCTCCCTCCTTACTCTCAAGTATCTCTTCATCCATCCTCCTCCCTCCTTACTCTCTAGTATCTCTTCATCCATCCATCCTCCTCCCTCCTTACTCTCTAGTACCTCTTCATCCATCCATCCTCCTTCCTCCTCTCTAATATCTCCATCCATCCTCCTCCCTCCTAACTCTCTAGTATCTCCTCATCCATCCTCCTCTTTCCTTACTCTCTAGTATCTCTATCCATCCTCCTCCCTCCATACTCTCCAGTATCTCTCCATCCATCCTCCTCCCTCCTTACTCTCTAGTACCTCCTCATCCATCCACTCACTCTCTAGTATCTCTTCATCCATCCTCCTCCCTCCTTACTCTCTAGTACCTCCTCATCCATCCATCCTCCCTCCTTACTCTCTAGTATCTCTTCATCTATCCTCCTCCCTCCTTACTCTCTAGTACCTCCTCATCCATCCATCCTCCTCCCTCCTTACTCTCTAGTATCTATCCACCCATCCTCCTCCCTCCTTACTCTAGTACCTCCTCATCCATCCATCCTCCTCCCTCCTTACTCTCTAGTATCTATCCATCCTCCTCCCTCCTTACTCTCTAGTATCTCTTTATCTATCCTCCCTCCATACTCTCTAGTACCTCCTCATCCATCCATCCTCCTCCCTCCTTACTCTCTAGTATCTCCATCCATCCTCCTCCCTCCTTACTCTCTAGTACCGCTTCATCCATCCTCCCTCCTTACTCTCTAGTATCTCTATCCATCCTCCTCCCTCTCTAGTATCTCTTTAGCCATCCATCCTCCTCCCTTTTTTGGGGGGCTTTTATACCAGCGCAGGATGAGACTTTCCTTCTGTGTCTATTATCTCCACATCTCTCACTTTATGGGGCTATTACTCATTGTAGCCTCCAGCCCATTACCCTTGCAGCCCGATGACATTTAACCCTGTTGGCCCTGAGGCTGGCAGGGAGCCTTCGTTAGTCACAAGGTATTTATAATTAGCAGATGTCGGGGGAGGGGGAGCATTATATTGTATTATGCCATTTTAATTCGCTAACTCTAGATTTTTTTTTTCCCCCTCACTGGCTCGTCAGGTCACCGGAGCGCACAGCTGGCACCGGCAGATAAACACGCAGAATTTCTTAGCACTTAGAGACGTCACCCGACGCGCGTTTGCCATTTTCATTCTGCGTTTCCATTTATCGGACAGGACACATCACAGTCTCTTTATACTTGGTGACATTTCCACCATGAGCAAAAAAAAAAAAAAAAAAAATAATAAGCTTTATGTATCGGCACCTGCCCAGCGTCCGGATACCAATTTCACTGCAGAAAACCAGGACGACACTGACAACAGGATCAGAAAAATTACATCAGACAACCAATGGTGAAACGAGCAAATATAGGGGGCACCCCCACAATAATAATAATTTTTATTTATATAGCGCCAACATATTCCACATATTCCACAGCACTTTACAATTAAGCAGGGACAAGTGTAGGGTTCAGCAGGTTCGCAGGATGCAGTGACGAGACACGAGACTGAGTGTGGTTTGTGGAAATAACTTTTATAAACTGTAGCCGCTGGGCTATATTGAGCAAATAAAAAGTATTAACAACAACCAGTCCACGCAGGGACTCAACAAACCTAACACTTTCTTATTGTAAATGCAACTAACCCGGTGGGCCCGGGTGCTATATGCCACGTATGACCAAACTGGGGGTCCTTATCTCCTATAGTAAACGGTGCCGGTGGGGCGCAACAGGCCCTGAAGAAACGGTGCCGGTGGGGCGCAACAGGCCCTGAAGAAACGGTGCCGGTGGGGCGCAACAGGCCCTGAAGAAACGGTGCCGGTGGGGCGCAACAGGCCCTGAAGAAACGGTGCCGGTGGGGCGCAACAGGCCCTGAAGAAACGGTGCCGGTGGGGCGCAACAGGCCCTGAAGAAACGGTGCCGGTGGGGAGCAACAGGCCCTGAAGAAACGGTGCCGGTGGGCGCAACAGGCGTCTCCTTGCGGCTCTCATCTCACCGCGGAGTTATGACGCAGTCTCTAAATATAACCGTTCACCAACCTCTGCTCAGGGTCCCTTAGCAAACCAGACGGGGGCCTCTACGGCCGCCTGTAGCGAGGTGGCGCCCCCAGGGGCCGGTGATGACAGGGCCGCAACTGGGGGAGAAGGCAGGGGGGGCAGTGTCCTGACCGCTGTAACGGAATGGTCTGTAGTCGCAGCGGTCACGGAATTGTCACAGCAGGGAGGGAAACAGCGAGGGCGGCTGTATGCGACCATATGAGGGGAGCGGCCGCCGGTGAAAATCTTTCACGTGTCACTTGTCGGTAAGTGCGCAGCTTTCCTTTCACAGACCCGTCGGTCTCTCCAGAACACACCGTCCGCTCCCTCGGTCCTCTGTCTCACATGGCTTCCTGCCTGTTGTCTGGCTCTCTGTCAACTGACACCAGAGCGCGCCCCCTGCTCCTTTTTTCCTAGCCCCGCCCTCTGTTGCCCTGACACCCTTAGTCGTGTCTCTCCCTTTGTCATCCCCCTGGTGTGATGCCTGAAGGCTAGAATTGGCAGGGCCACCACTGTCTGTCCAGGAGGTAACACAAGCAGGGGAGTCGTTGGCATGATGACCTTACCCAGTGCCCCACCCTCCTGACGGTCCTGATGTACCCGTGCACCCCACACCAGCTGCTGGAATACCTGTCCCTGGGCTGTGCGAGAACCCCACTGCTTCAGAATCCTCTGTGTAGGGTCATTGAGCAGTAGGTTGCCGAACTCTCGTAGAGCATTCATGCCTAGGGTGACGGGGTGTTGCTTATCAGCTTCTCCTTGAGAGTCAGTACCACCCCTCTGCGGCCAAGGGGTTTACCGCACAACGTCACCTGCACCCACACCACCCCGGCAACTGGGACCGGCAGTTGGTTGGCAGCTACTAGTCTGATCACAGGCCCCCACTGAGGCCTTGCTGCTTCCGGGAAGTTCTGTTGAAAGTACGTTGCGGGCATAGTGGTTACTTGTGACCCCGTGTCCACCAGGCACCGGACGGCCCAGCACTCCACTTCTGCCAAAACCACCGGACATTTTGCTACCAAATCTTCGGGACTTCCACCACCCCTAGTTGTGGTTTTCGGCTCCGAGCCCTTTAGTTTAAAGGCCGCCGGGGTGGGTATCTCCCACGCCGTGGGCACTCTCGGGCAAAATGGCCTGGTTCTCCACACTCGAAACACCGGGCCTGTGTAGGCTGACCACCCCGCGGGGAGCGTGATCCCCAGGAGCCGGGGTTAAAGCTAGGTCGCCCAGTCACGGTCTCGGTTCTTCTCTTTACTTCAGCCAACTCGCCCTTTAGGCTGTGTTCACACACAGCGGGTTTTTTTAGCGGTTTTCACTATAAAACCGCTAAAAATAAGCTTCCCAGTCATTTCTATGCATTTTACACTTTTTGTGCATATTGATGCGTTTTTTACTGCGAAAAAAAATGCATCGCAGTAAAAACCGCAGCATGCTAATTAATTTTGCGGATTTTTCTGCGGTTTTGGCTTCTTCCATGCGGTTTGAAACCGCTGCGGAAAAAAAACGCATCAAAACCGAGCAAAATGCAATCACTGGAAGTGGGGGGGGGTGTCCTGAAGTCGGTTTTGCATAGTTTTCGTCCATTCTCATCAGGTATTTTTAAATTGAATATGACCGCCTCAGAAATGAGTCATTATTGGGGGGCAGGGAGTCAATTAATGAATCTCTCGGGGCTGAAAAACTGAGATGACGGCAGCGCCAAACACTTTCTCGTTCTGGCTCGCATTCCTGCACAAGTGTTTTTTTTTTTCTTCCAGAAAGTAATTGCTTGCCAGTGGGATGAGTGCGGGGGGCTCGTTAGTCTAGTTCTGAAACTAAGTGTTTATGCCAAGACTTATGGCCGATCGATGCTCACGGTCACATGGATTACTGCAGGTTTTTTTCGAATTTAAAAGGGCAGCGGATGTCAAATTCGTCAGCGGCCTCATCACTAGAGATAAAGTAAAATGGCCGATAACGAGTTTTGGTTCCAGGACTGTCAGGGAACTTTTACTCACATACCACCATTAATTCCGCAGCGCTTTACAGACATTATCACTGTCCCCATTTGGACTCACGGTCGAGATTCCCTATCAGTATGTCTTTGGAGTGTGGGAGGAAACTGGAGAACCCAGAGGAAACCCCCGCAAACATGGAGAGAACATACAAACACTTTGCAGATGTTGTCCATGGTGGGACTTGAACCCAGGACTAACCACAGAGCCACAGTGTCCTAACCACTGTGCCACCATGTTGTCTTGCTGCCCTCTCCCAAAAAATAAATCACTACAAAGTTGTCGGCCGCTAGGAGTATTCCCTTCTGTTTAATTTGCAGCCTGTTGTCAGGTATAATCCATCACTAGCATTAGAGAGGGATTACAGGAAGTGAGGGCGGGTATTAGCCGCTCTACAGAAAGCATGATCGGTTCTTTGTTTCTCCAAAGGAAGTGGAGTCGGGGCTTTTCCTCCTCTTAAGGAAGTGAGATTGAGTTTTTTCTCTCCACAGGAAGTGGGGTTGGGTCTTTTGTCTCACTACAGGAAGTGCAGTCACATTATTTTTCTCCACAGGAAGTGGGGTCTGGTTTTTGTCTCTAAACAGGAAGGGGAAACGAGGCTTTGTCCCTCTGCAGAAAGTGGAGTAGGGCTTTGTTCCCCTAGAGCAAAGTTTTTTTTCTCTTCACGGGAAGAGGAGTTGGGTTCTTGCTTCTCTACAGGAAGTGGTGTGTATAATTGTGTCTCAACAGGAAGTGGGGTCAGATTTTTGGTCTCCCGGCAGGAAGTTGGGTTAGGGCTTTCCCCTAAATAAAGGAAGTGTGGCTGGGTTTTTACTCTCTACAGGAAGTAGGGTTGAATCGTTGTCCCTCTACAGGAAGTTTGTTCAGGGCTTTTTCTCTCCACAGGAAGTGAGGTTGATTTTTGTCTTTACAGGAAGTGAGGTGTGTCTTTGTCTCTGTACAGGAAGTTAACTTGGGTTTTTGTCTCTACAGGAAGTGGGGTCAGATTTTTGTCTCCCCGCAGAAAGTTGGGTTAGGGCTTTCCCCCCTATAAAGCAGCATACATAATGGTATATAGTTATTTCATAGTTGTTTATCTGCTAAAAACATTTATTGTGTCCTGCTGGCCTAACTTAGTTTGATTGCTAACGAGTAAAGGTACTGTCACACTTAGCGATGTACCAGCGATCCCGACCAGCGATATGACGCGGTCAGGATCACTGGTACATCACTAAGTGGTCGCTAGTGAGCTGCCACACAGGCAGATCTCACCAGCGACATCGCAGGGGTCGAGGGGTCGCTACTTACCTGTCACACTAGGCGATCCTGCGTCCTCCCGCCTGGCTCCACGCTCGTCTGTCCACAGGAAGCGCCACAGGAAGCTGACGACGAGAAACAGTCCAGGACGTTCTCGTTCGATAACCAGCGGGGGAGCGGATCGTAGTTAAGTATCAGACACAGCGATGTCGCTAGCAATATCGCTATAACGTCACAAGTTATAGCGATATTGCTAGCGATATCGCTTAGTGTGACAGGCCCTTAAGGAGAGAAAAAAAAAAAAAGGGAAGATCTTAGAAGTGGCCTTCAATAAATTCAGAGCTAGCCTGGGGAAGGCATTTATGTAGGGGGGGCATTTATGTACATGTAATCGAAGTACATGTATGAAAGTGCGCTGGCAGTTATAACATGGCAGTTAGACAGGGCAGGAGACAGGTAAGACAAATAAATAAATCTATTCCCTGTACATTTGGGCAACCCCAAATATTCACCATATGCATTTGTCTAATTTATATCCTGGCCACTGCATTTACACACATCCACCGCCCTGGAATTAACTCTCTACACTCCGTCCATATTGGCCCCTCACTCCTTTCCTATGTATAGCACTCACGCTCTTTTCACATTGCTACACAGCACTGATCCATTCAGTCCCTCCATTCAACATAAGAGACACTCTCACAAATCACTTAACCATCTGCTCACTCTTTCTATCCTCCTTCTCCAAGTCGCAGGAGACATTGCTCCCAACCCTGGTCCCCCATGTTATAGAACGTCAAACCCCCCAACTGTTACACTCAGAAACCCCTCTAATCTTATTAATATTCCCTGATGCCATCTGTCTCTCTTAATTGTGCACTTTGGAATTCTCGCTCAGTGTGTTACAAACTCTCCTTCATTCATGACTTTTTCCTTTCTAATTCTCTTAACCTCCTGGCTCTTACTGAAACCTGGATCCAGCAGTCAGACACTACTGCTGCTCTTTCATACGGGGGACTACACTTCTCTCATACCCCAAGATCAGACAACAGAGCAGGTGGAGGCGTTGGTCTGCTCCTATAATCAAAATGTACCTTTCAGGTTATCCCTCAAGTACCCTCACTTGTCTTCCCTTCTTTTGAGGTCCATGCTATCAGACTCTCCATGCGAGTGGCGGTGGTGTATCGTCCTCCCGGCCCCTCCCATCAGTTCCTGGATCATTTTGCCACTTGGCTTCCAGATTTTCTCTCCTGTGACATCCCTACCCTCATCATGGGAGATTTCGACATCCCCATTGCTCTTCCCCTCTCCCCATCTGCTACTCACCTTTTATCTCTAACCTCCTCGATTGGCCTTTCGCAGCTTACTAATTCTCATGAAGACGGAAACTCCCTCGACTTGGCCTTCTCTCGTCTTTGTGCAGTGGGTGATTTTGCAAACTCCCCTCTCCCGCTCTCTGACCACAATCTTCTTTCATTCTCTATCAAGAACTGCCAGGCTGCTCAGGTCACCCCCACTGTCCAGACTTATAGAAACATACAGGCCATTAACACCCAGAAACTTATGAAGAACTTGCAGTCTTCATTGGCCCCTATCTCCTCCCTCTCAGGTCCTGATTCTGCATTGAAGCATTACAATGAAACACTTCAAAGTGCCCCGGATGAATTTGCACCCCCTATAAATAGAACACCACAACACAGACGGCGACAACCCTGGCACACCCTGCAAACACATTTCCTACAGCGGTGCTCCAGGTGCGCCGAACGTCTGTGGAGAAAATCCAACCTACACGAAGATTTCATTCATTATAAGTTTATGCTTCGAACATACAACACTGCCCTTCACCTCTCAAAACAAACCTATTTCAACACCCTCATCACCTCACTGTCCAATAACCCGAAATGTCTGACACTTTTCATTCTCTACTCAACCCAAGAGTTACTCAACCCAAGAGTACAGGCCCCAACCACGGAGCTTCGAGCTGACGATCTGGCCAATTACTTCAAAGAAAAAAATTGACCAGATTCGACAGGAAATTATCTCCCAATTCCCTCATACCATGCACGGTCCTCCCTCCCCCACTACATCTAGCTCACTCTCTGATTTTGAACCAGTCACAGAAGTAGTAAGCAGGCTCCTTGCATCTTCTCGCCCAACCACTTGCACCAGTGACCCATTCCCGTCACATCTACTCCAGCCCCTTTCCCCTGCTGTCACCCCTCACCTAACTAAAATATTTAACTCTCTCTTCTGGTATCTTTCCCTCCTTATTTAAGCATGCCATCATACATCCACTACTTAAAAAACCATCCTTCGACAAAAACTGTGCCGCTAACTATAGTCCTGTCTCTAATCTTCCCTTCATCTCTAAACTCCTGGAACGCCTGGTCCACTCCCATCTGATGCGCTCTCTCTTTGATAACTCTTCTTGACCCTCTCCAATCCGG
Source organism: Dendrobates tinctorius (assembly GCF_039654945.1). NCBI lineage: Eukaryota > Metazoa > Chordata > Amphibia > Anura > Dendrobatidae > Dendrobates > Dendrobates tinctorius. Next base: position 36,743,919 of record NW_027361784.1, read on the forward strand.
TTTCCGCTCTTTACACTCTACTGAAACTGCCCTCACTAAAGTCTCTAATGATCTACTAACAGCTAAATTAAATGGTCATTACTCCATGCTAATTCTCTTGGATCTCTCTGCAGCATTTGACACTGTGGATCATCAGCCCCTCCTCACTATGCTCCGTTCCACTGGCCTCAAGGACACCGTTCTCTCCTGGTTCTCCTCCTAGCTCTCTGACCGCTCCTTTACTGTATCTTTTGCCGATTCCTCCTGCTCTCACCTTCCCCTTACTGTTGGGGTTCCTCAAGGATCAGTCCTAGGCCCCCTTCTCTTCTATTTGTATACTGCCCATATTGGTCAAACAATCACTAGATTTGGTTTCCAGTACCATCTCTATGCTGACGACACCCAATTATACGCTTCTTCTCCTGACATCATGCCAGCCTTTCTAGAAAACACCGGCGATTGTCTAATCAGTGTCTAACATCATGTCCTCACTATATCTGAAACCTGAACCTGTCAAAGACTGAACTCCTTGTGTTTCCTCCCGCTACTAATGTACCTATACCCGACATTGCCATTTCCGTGTGTGGTTCTACTATCACTCCCCAGCAACATGCCCGCTGTCTTGGGGTCATACTTGACTCCGAGCTTTCCTTTGTCCCCCCATATTCGGTCACTGGCTCGCTCTTGTTATCAGCACCTCAAAAACATTTCTAGAATTCGACCTTTTCTTACTTTTGACTCCACAAAAACTCTTACTGTTTCTCTTATTCATTCTTGTCTTGACTATTGTAACTCTCTTCTAATCGGTCTCCCTCTTACCAAACTCTCCCCTCTCCAATCTGTCTTGAATGCTGCAGCCAGGATCATATTCCTCACCAATCGTTACACCGATGCCTCTACCTTGTGCCAGTCATTACACTGGCTACCCATCCACTCCAGAATCCAGTACAAACTTATTACCCTTACCCACAAAGCCCTCCATGGCTCAGCACCACCCTACATCTCCTCCCTTGTTTCAGTATACCATCCTACCCGCGCCCTCCGTTCTGCTGATGACCTGAGGTTAGCATCCTCAATAATCAGAACCTCCCACTCCCGTCTCCAAGACTTTACACGTGCTGCGCCAATTCTTTGGAATGCACTTCCCAGGTCAATACGATTAGTCCCCAATCCCCACAATTTTAAGCGTGCCCTGAAAACGCATTTATTCAGACTGCCATACCGCCTCAACACATTAACCTAATAAATCCCTGTGTGGCACAGCTAAAAGTTTTTACCATAACCAGGTTCCCCGCATCATGTTCCCACATGCTTTATGCATCCATTAGCCCTCTGCATCTGTACTGTTACACACTTAACATTATGGCTGGTCCATACAATCAGGGCAATTGTTACCACCCACCTTTCATAGAATCATAGAATGGTAGAGTTGGAAGGGACCTCCTGGGCCATCTGGTCCAACCCCCTGCTCAAAGCAGGATTCGCTAAATCATCCCAGTCAGATGTATGTCCAGCCTCTGTTTGAAGACTTCCATTGAAGGAGAACTCACCACTTCTCGTGGCAGCTTGTTCCACTCATTGATCACTCTGTCAAAAAGTTTTTTCTAATATCTAATCTGTGTCTCCTCCCATTCAGTTTCATCCCATTGCTTCTAGTCTTTCCTTGTGCAAATGAGAATAAAGTTGATCCTTCTACAATGTGACAGCCCTTTAGATATTTGTAGACAGCTATTAAGTCTCCTCTCAGTCTTCTCTTTTGCAATCCCAAATCCTGCAACCTTTCCTCATAAGACAGGGTTTGCAGACCGGTCACCATTTTGGTTGCTCTTTTCTGAACTTGTTCCAGTTTGTTGATGTCTTTTTTAAAATGTGGTGCCCAAAACTGGACACAATATTCCAGATGAGGTCTGACCAAAGAGGAGTAGAGGGAAATAATGACTTCACGTGATCTAGACTGTATGCTTCTGTTAATACATCTGTTATGAATGAGTCACCGTAGGAGGCAAAAACAGAAATACAAGCTAAGTCCAGAAAACCAGAGAAGTTGGCAACTATCAGATTGCAGACCCCTGAACCTATCAACACAACTAGCAGTAGCCGTGGGGGGTTCCTACGATGCCCAGAGACCCCTCGATCACAGCCGGAGAAATACATAGGCCTAAAGAAGGAAAGGGGAAATCTAAACTGCCCCAGAGCAGACCCCAAAGCAATAGGCAGCCCCCCACATATAATGACGGTGAAGCAAGATGAAAACACTAACAGACAGAAAGATAAACTGAGCAAAGACAGGGCCCCAAAACTACCTAGATAGGAAAGGACAGGAAGGCTGCTGTCTGCAATCTGCCAAAACCCTATCAAAAACATAAGCCAACCAGCTGATATGAAAAAGGCCCTGAAGCAGCTAGGCTTCAAAAACTGAATCAGCACTCAGGTATTTTCAGAAGACAGAGCTAAATGAATTCAGTACATCCCAGCAGGGAATGGCAGAAATCCAGAAAAACAAAGCAAAAACAAAGTCAAAGCACAAAAGCAAAAGGCCGAGCAGCAGACTTAGCTTTGGAGGAGCAGGAATTCAGACTAGTCTCCAAGGATCCCACAGAGAAATCACCCGCAGGGCAGAAGGGCGTCGGCAGCATTATATCCAGTCCGTAACTCCACTCAGCCAGTCACAATCTTCAGCCTCAGGTGTTTGACAATCAGGCTCACTACCTTTCTTTACCAGAAGAGGGAGTTCCTCGGGCCTCAGTAAAGAAGGGGAAAATGAACTCACAACATACATCCTAGAATTGCATTTGCCTTTTTTGCTGCTGCATCACACTGTTGACTCATATTCAGTCCGTGATCTATTAGTATACCCAAGTCTTTTTCACATGTGCTGTTGCTTAGCCCTATTCCTCCCATTCTGTATATGCTTTTTTCATTTTTCTTGCCCAGATATAGTACTTTGCATTTTTCCCTGTTAAAAACCATTCTGTTAGTTGCTGCCCACTTCTCCAGTTTATTTATATATTTTTCAATCCTCTCTCTCTTCTCTAGTATTAGCTATCCCTCCTAGCTTTGTGTCATCAGCATATTTAATCAGTTTACCCTCAATTCCTTCATCTAAATCGTTGATAAAGATGTTGAACAATACAGGGCCCAGGACAGAGCCCTGTGGTACCCCACTTGAGACATTCTTCCAACTGGATGTGCAGCCATTTACGACCACTCTTTGGGTCCGATCACTAAGCCAGTTATGAATCCACCTAACAGTTGCCTTGTCCATTCCATACTTAGTCATTTTTTCAATAAGGATTGTATGAGATACTTTGTCAAATGCTTTGCTGAAATCAAGATATACTATATCTGCAGCATTTCCTTGATCCAACCAATCAGTGATTCTGTCATAGAAGGAAATTTAGTCTGACATGACTTATTAGTTACAAACCCATGCTGACTCTGTTTAATCACTTCATTCTTATCCAGGTACCGACATACATGTTGTTTAATAATTTGTTCAAAGATCTTTCCTGGTATAGAAGTCAGACTCACCGGCCTATAGTTGCCTGGGTCCACCTTCTTCCCCTTTTTGAAGATAGGAACAACATTTGCTCTTCTCCAGTCTTCTGGCACTTCTCCTGTTCTCCAAGAATTTTCAAAGATTATGGAGAGGGGTTCAAAAATTTCTTCTGCTATCTCCTTCAGTACTCTGGGGTGTAATTCATCTGGACCTGGAGACTTGAATTCATTTAGGTTAGCTAAGTGTTTCCTCACTATCTTTCTGTTTATAGATTTCCTGGATTCTTCTATTCCCTTAATAGGACAGTGAAGAACAGTTGATGTTACATTTCCTTTCTGAGAGAAAACAGATGCAAAATAGGAATTTAAAAGTTCGGCCTTCTCAACATCCTGTCTTACCATTTCATCATTTTCATCTTGTAAAAATCCTATAGCATCTTTGACTTTTCTTTTACTTTTGACATATCCCCAAAATCCTTTATTATTGCTTTTGACATCTCTTGTAAGCCTCAATTCATTGTCAGCTTCACTAATCTTTGTGCCCTGCAGGTTCTGCAGACAGCATTATATTCTTCTTTAGATATGCCTCCCTCTTTCCATTTTATAAACATTTTTTTCTTCCTTTTTAGCATGTGCTTAAGTTCTGTGTTCATCCATCCTGGTTTCCTTAAATGCTTCCTATTCTTCCCTCTTTTCGGAATTGTTAACAATTGTGCTTTGAGAATTTCATTTTTCAAGATTTCCCATCCTTCCTGGACATGTTTGTCTTTAGGGATATCCAGCCATTGGATCCCTCCAATTCTCTTTCTGAATCCCTTAAAATCTGCCTTTCTGAAATCTAACCTTGACGTCTGAGTCTTCACAGGTCTTCCTCCTCTAGTTATCCATAATTCTAAAATAGCATGGTCGCTACCTCCTAGGGTCCCAGCCACTTTTACCTCCTCAACCATTTCCTCCCAGTTTATAAGGATTAGATCCAAGGTAGCAGTTCCCCTTGTTGTCTCCCTTACCTTTTGGAAGATAAAGTTGTCAGCAAGAGAGGATAAGAATTTCCTTGACCTGTTAGTTTTGCCTGAGAGAGATTCCCAACAAATGTCTGGATAGTTGAAATCTCCCATGACAACTATGTCATATTTTTTGGAGAACTTGGCCATCTGATGCATAAAGAGTTCATCCATATCTTCAGCTTGCACAGGCGGCCTGTAGTAAATGCCTACAATGGTGTCCTTTCCATTGTTCTGTCCTTGTATTCTTACCCAAACAGTTTCCACAGAACTCCCAGTCTCTGAAGCTTCAATCTCTGTGCAGATATACGCGTTTCTAACATACAATGCGACACCCTCTCCTCGTTTATCAAGTCTGTTTCTTGCAAATAAGTTGCATCCTTCTAGTCTTGTATTCCAATCATGTGTATTGTCCAACCAAGTTTCAGTGATTCCAATTACATCATATTTCTTTTCCTGTGTTAGTAGTTCCAATTCTCCTTGTTTGTTGCCCATGCTTTGTGCATTAGTATAGAAACATTTTAGCTTGTGATCTATTTCTCTTTCTCCAATATTTTTATTAATTAGATTCTTTCGTCTTTGTTCTTCCTTTCCACTTCTAATAGCAGAGTTCTCAATAGCATTTGTCAGGTGTATGGCTTTTTCTGGTCTTTTGCTTCCCTTCCCATGTTGTTCTAGTTTAAAGCTCTCCTTACAAGTGTAGCAAGGCGACTTCCAAATACATGTTTTCCAGTCTTCGTAAGGTGCACCCCATCTCTAGCAAGTAGTCCATCGTATAAGTAGTTCACTCCGTGATCCAGAAATCCAAATCGTTGCTGACGGCACCATCGACGTAGCCAGTTGTTCACCTGCAGAATCTTATTCCACCTCCTTGTTCCATGGCCATCCACTGGGAGGATGGAAGAGAAGACCACCTGCGCTCCCAGTTCTTTCACTTTCTTGCCTAAGTCTTCAAAGTCTCTGCAGATGGTTTCCAGGTCGTTTCTTGCGGTGTCATTTGTCCCCACATGTAGTAGCAGGAATGGGTAGTCATCTGTAGGTCTGAAGAGTCCTGATATCCTGTCAGACACATCTTTAATTTTGGCACCTGGAAGACAGCACATTTCTCTTGAAGTTATATCCGGTCTGCAGATAGCGGCCTCTGTTCCTCTCAACAGGGAATCCCCCATGACCACCACTCTCCATTTCTTCTTCACAACATTTTTCTTTCTCCATCCAGGAGGACTCTGAAGGCGTACAAGGTTGCTGTTTGTTGGCAAAGTCTTATCCTGATGTATTTCTTCATCGTTTTCCTGCGTGAGAGCCTGGTACTGGTTTCTGAGCAGTATGGGTGCTGACTGCCTCCTGATCCTCCTGCTTCTCTGGGTCACATGTCTCCATTCCTCTGTTTCTTCAGGTGCACTTCGAATTTCTTCTCTTTCTGTAACATGAAGAGATAATTCTGCTCTGTCCAAGAACTCTTCACCTTCCTTAATGATCTTCAATGTAGCTAACCTCTCTTCGAGATTTTGCAACTTTTCCTCCAACAGGGACACAAGCTTGCATTTGTGGCATGTGAAGTTTGGCTTTTCCACTGGTAAATCTGTGAACATGTAGCAAGAAATGCAGCTCACCAAATGGCTCCTGGCCTCTTCCATCTTGAGATTTCTTAAAAACGATGAAAGATGAGCCAAAATTCAGCGCACGGTTTTCCGATTTCCTCTTTTCAGCTGCAACGGCCAAAACCCAGTGATCGTTGAGCTCGTGTCTACCTCTTTCCTCATAGACTGTCAGCTTGCGAGCAGGGCCCTCATTCCTCTTGGTATCTGTTATGATCTATGTGATTATTGTTATGCTGTAATGTCTATTGTCTGTACAAATCCCCTCTGAAATGTAAAGTGCTGCGGAATATGTCGGCGCTATAGAAATAAAATGTATTATTATATTATTAAAGGAAGTGTGGTTGGGTTTTTACTTTCTACAGGAAGTCGAGTTGAGTCGTTGCCCCTCTACAGGAAGTTGGGTTGGGACTTTCCCCGCTCTAAAAAGCAGTGTGGTTGTTTTTTTCCCCCTCTATATAGGAAGTGGGCTTCAGTCTTTGTTCATCCACATGAAAATGGTTCAGGGTTTTTTTTTTTCCTCTCTCCGCAGGAAGCGAGTTCGGATTTTTGTTTTTCTACAGGAAGTGGGTGGGTCATAGCTTTATCTCCATACAGGAGTTAGGGTCCACTCTTTTTTCCTCTCTCTGATGCATCAACCAATAAACAGGCAGGACAGAGGGGCAGGATTTCAATTCAGTGTCAGTAGACAACAGCTGGAGCAGTGCATGCTGGGACGTGAGAAAAAGAATGTTTCAGCACTTATAGTGCTGGCAGAATGCTGGTGAAAAGTAACTATCCATTAAAAAGGAGGCGAATTGTAGGGGATGAAGGTAGTACGTCCATGCTTTTTAACAGGTTTTCGGTGACATGATAAGTACACTGTAAAATTATGTCTATAATGACTATAAAAAAAAAAATCCGCCATAAGGACACAAGTAAAACTCCTGCACCTCGTACAGCATATTATCACCGGGAAATTTCTAATGTTTGCAAAATCCTTAATTGTATGTTGATTTAACCGAGGACAGATCTGGCGAAATAGTAACCGTCAGCAGAAGATAGAGGCGCTCGCCTGTTACCTGGAGGAGCGAGGCGTCGTACAAAGGCGCAGAGAACAGAAGAGCTGCCCGAGAAGCCAAAATAACGGGATCAAGAGAGAAGTGCCAGACAATGCTGGGACACAAGTGACATAAAGACAGAGGGGGGGAAATGAAAACTAAACTGCTCCATTATTAATTGGCGGAAGGCTAAAAAGAGGAGACGGGGCGACGTAGGATGGGTTTTAGAGCTCCGAAAAAAGTAACAAAAAAATAGTGAATTTTATTTTGAATTATGCTTTTAACTATCTGTGTAAATCCGTCAGCAGCAGAAGGGAGGTCGGGTCCGGAGCCGAGCCGAGAGCAAACAGTCCAGAGGATGAAGGCGCAGCCACAGTCGCCACCTCTGCACCCTGACCATCATTCTGTAGAAGGGAACCAACAGCCTCAAAAGGTTCTCTGCTGGTCTATGGAGAAACGGGGGCACTCCAGAGTCACTACTATGTGAGCGATGTAGGAAACTAGTCCTATATATGTCCAATGTGTGCGACCTACCTACACCGCAACAGTAATACACATATACTATCTGCTGGGGACAAGATTAGTAACAGCAGAAGACAAATTGTAGGAGGAGGAGGTGAGCTGTGATATCACCTATTGTGAATGGTGGATCCTGTGTTATCTACTGCATATAGAGGTGTTATCATAGAATCATAGCGTTGGAAGGGACCTCCTGGGCCATCTGGTCCAACCCCCTGCTCAAAGCAGGATTCATTAAATCATCCCAGACAGATGTCTGTCCAGCCTCTGTTTGAAGACTTCTATTGAAGGAGAACTCACCACTTCTCGTGGCAGCCTGTTCCACTCATTGATCACCCTCACTGTCAAAAAGTTTTTTTCTAATATCTAATCTGTCTCCTCCCATTCAGTTTCATCCCATTGCTTCTAGTCTTTCCTTGTGCAAATGGGAATAAAGATGATCAGTCATTGTACAGGAGGAGGAGGTGAGCTGTGAATGGTGGATCCTGTGTTATCTACTGTATATAGAGTGGTCGTCATAGAGGAGGAAGGGGGTGAGCTGTGACATCACCTGTTATGAATGGTGGACCCTGTGTTATTTACTATATATAGAGGTGTTATCAGTCATTGTACAGGAGGAGGAGGTGAGCTGTGATATCACCTATTGTGAATGGTGGATCCTGTGTAATATACTGTATACAGAGGTGTTAAATGTGATTGTAGAGGAGGAGGTGAGCTGTGACCTCTATTGTGAATGGTTGATCCTGTGTAATATACTGTATACAGAGGTGATATCAGTGATTGTAGAGGAGGTGGTGAGCTGTGACATCATCTATTGTGAATGATGGATCCTGTGTAATATACTGTATACAGAGGTGATATCAGTGATTGTAGAGGAGGAGGTGAGCTGTGACATCTATTGTGAATGGTGGATCCTGTGTAATATACTGTATACAGAGGTGATATCAGTGATTGTATTCCTTTCTGAGATGATAATGAGACTGGAGTAAAGTGATCTGCACCTGACAGGAAGTACAAGTCTCATTATTACACTAAGGCCGGGATCACACACAGCGAGATACGGCCGAGTCTCGCAGGTTAAAACCAAGCTCTGGCGCCGGCACTCCGGAGCGTGCAGCTCCATGTATTGCTGTGCGGCTGCACGCTCCGCTCCGGAGTGCCGGCGCCAGAGCTTGGTTTTAACCTGCGAGACTCGGCCATATCTCGCTGTGTGTGATCCCGGCCTAAGGCTATTTTCACACTCAGAGGTTTCTTGCTGTGGTTTTGCTTTTCACAGCTCTGGGTTATCAGAAATCTCCTGCACACACTTTTGAGCTCTGCAGCATTTTTTTTTTTAACTTTTGTTTATAAAACTGACTATTAACTATATGCTGTAGCCAGAGCTGCTAAGACAGCAGGTTCTGGCTGCAGAATAAAAAAGCTGCGTGTGAACACAGCCTTATATTTCCATCACCAATAAGGAGTCTCTGCCGATGCAGCTGTTATAGTCTGTGGCCAGTCAGGGCAGCTTGTGGCGTCAACCTCAGCAGAGCTCAGCGATTGGCTGCAGCGCTGTGGACGTCACATCAGCAATGAAAACTAAATGTTGGACCTGGGAAGGGGGGGGGGGGTCTGGTATATTGACTATAGTGAGAAATGAAACACAAAAGTATATTCAAAGTTTGGAAGATTCTTCAATGCACATTGTTTTTTTGTTTTTTGTTTTTTTTTACGGCTTGTTCTTTATTTCGCCATAGTCTTCCCCAGAGAAGTAAAACAGACGGCGATGTATCATTGCTTCACTGGTTTTTACACGCGGACCGGTAACGGATTAAATTTTTCCCACAGAATTGTCTTTTATTCTTTGTGTCAGTTTATGGGACATCAGGAATGATGAACTCCGGCAACAAGTGGCGGCAACGAATAACAGCAGCCAACAAAACGGCGCATTCTAGGAGAAGCATCCGACCATCTGCTGGACATTTCACTGGGCACTGGAGGGTAATAAGATATCACACGGACGGACATTAGAATAAATGAATGAAACATTGTCGTACCCCAAAACATTGCTCCATAGTCCAAGAACAAGTCACAGACCATATTCTGTAAATTAACGAGAAGCAGCAGAGACGGCAGATCTCACCGAGCGCCAAACACATGGTCAGGGCAAAATAACAGAACTACTATAATACTGCGCCTATATGCAACAATATATAACTACTATAATACTGCCCCTATGTACAAGAATATAACTACTATAATACTACCCCTATGTACAAGAATATAACTACTATAATACTGCCCCTATGTACAAGAATATAACTACTATAATACTGCTCCTATGTACAGGAATATAAGTACTATAATACTGCCCCTATGTACAAGAATATAACTACTATAATACTGCTCCTATGTACAAGAATATAACTACTATAATACTACCCCTATGTACAAGAATATAACTACTATAATACTGCTCTATGTGCAAGAATATAACTACTATAATACTGCCCCTATATACAAGAATATAACTACTAATATTCTAGTAAATAGGGGCAGTATTATATTAGCTATATTCTTGCACATAGAGCAGTATTATAGTAGTTATATTCTTGTACATAGGGGGCAGTATTATAGTAGTTATATTTCTGTACATAGGGGGCAGTATTATAGTAGTTATATTCTTGTACATAGGGGCAGTATTATAGTAGTTATATTCTTGTACATAGGAGCAGTATTATAGTAGTTATATTCTTGTACATAGGAGCAGTATTATAGTAGTTATATTCTTGTACATAGGGGGCAGTATTATAATAGTTATATTCTTGTACATAGGGGCAGTATTATAGTAGTTATATTCTTGCACATATGCGCAGTATTATAGTAGTTATATTCTTGTATATAGGAGCAGTATTATAGTAATTATATTCTTGTACATAGGGGAAGTATTATAGTAATCTTCTTGTATATAGGGGCAGTATTATAGTAGTTATATTACTGCGCATATGTGCAAGAATATAACTACTATAATACTGCCCCTATGTACAAGAATATAACTACTATAATACTTCCCCTATGTACAAGAATATAACTACTATAATACTGCTCCTATATACAAGAATATAACTACTATAATACTTCCCCTATGTACAAGAATATAAGTACTATAATACTGCTGCTATATACAAGAATATAACTACTATAATACTGGGCATATGTGCAAGAATATAACTACTATAATACTGCTCCTATGTACAAGAATATAACTACTATAATACTGCCCCTATGTACAAGAATATAACTACTATAATACTGCCCCCTATGTACAGAGTTATATTCTTGTACATAGGGGCAGTATTATAGTAGTTATATTCTTGTACATAGGAGCAGTATTATAGTAGTTATATTCTTGTACATAGGAGCAGTATTATAGTAGTTATATTCTTGTACATAGGGGGCAGTATTATAATAGTTATATTCTTGTACATAGGGGCAGTATTATAGTAGTTATATTCTTGCACATATGCGCAGTATTATAGTAGTTATATTCTTGTATATAGGAGCAGTATTATAGTAATTATATTCTTGTACATAGGGGAAGTATTATAGTAATCTTCTTGTATATAGGGGCAGTATTATAGTAGTTATATTACTGCGCATATGTGCAAGAATATAACTACTATAATACTGCCCCTATGTACAAGAATATAACTACTATAATACTTCCCCTATGTACAAGAATATAACTACTATAATACTGCTCCTATATACAAGAATATAACTACTATAATACTTCCCCTATGTACAAGAATATAAGTACTATAATACTGCTGCTATATACAAGAATATAACTACTATAATACTGGGCATATGTGCAAGAATATAACTACTATAATACTGCTCCTATGTACAAGAATATAACTACTATAATACTGCCCCTATGTACAAGAATATAACTACTATAATACTTCCCCTATGTACAAGAATATAACTACTAGAATACTTCCCCTATGTACAAGAATATAACTACTATAATACTGCTCCTATACACAAGAATATAACTACTATAATACTGCGCATATGTGCAAGACTATAACTACTATAATACTGCTCCTATGTACAAGAATATAACTACTATAATACTGCCCGTATGTACAAGAATATAACTACTATAATACTGCTCATATGTACAAGAATATAACTACTAGAATACTGCTCCTATGTACAAGAATATAACTACTATAATACTGCCCCTATGTACAAGAATATAACTACTATAATACTGCCACTATGTACAAGAATATAACTACTATAATACTGCCACTATGTACAAGAATATATCTACTATAATACTGCTCATATGTACAAGAATATAACTACTATAATACTGCCCCTATGTACAAGAATATAACTACTATAATACTGCCCCCTATGTACAAGAATATATCTACTATAATACTGCTCCTATATACAGGAATATAACTACTATAATACTGCCCCCTATGTACAAGAATATATCTACTATAATACTGCTCCTATATACAGGAATATAACTACTATAATACTGCCCCTATGTACAAGAATATAACTACTATAATACTGCCACTATACACAAGAATATAACTACTATAATACTACTCCTATGTACAAGAATATAACTACTATAATACTGCTCCCTATGTACAAGAATATAACTACTATAATACTGCGCCTATGTGCAAGAATATAACTTCTATAATACTGCCCCTATGTACAAGAATATAACTACTATAATACTGCTCCTATGTACAAGAATATAACTACTATAATACTGCTCCTATGTACAAGAATATAACTTCTATAATACTGCTCCCTATGTACAAGAATATAACTACTATAATACTGCGCCTATGTGCAAGAATATAACTTCTATAATACTGCCCCTATGTGCAAGAATATAACTTCTATAATACTGCCCCTATGTACAAGAATATAACTTCTATAATACTGCCCCTATGTACAAGAATATAACTACTTTAAGAAACGGAGATAACTTTATCCAGGATTAAACAGTAATAATAATCCCTGGACTCTTCTCCTCCTCTGGTATTAGATATTGTTATGGGCGAGAACAGGAAATTAAATAGATAACATCACGGTGAAGATAAAATGACTGCGTTATTATTACCAGGAGTTGAAGACACTGACAATAAAGACAGATTTGTTTATTAATTTCTGGAATGGATGGATATATATATCTCAGATGTTGCAGCTTGTGACATGCGGCCCATTAATATCAGAGCGTTGGTCGCCGCCCTCCGCCATATATCCGCACACTTCGCTGACACCAGTGCGGTATACAGAGAATTCCTCGCATTCTCTTGGCCATAAATAGATCTGCTTGGTCATTCGAGGTAAATGGAAAAAGTCACAGCGAGGTGCGAAATGCGTCCTGAAAGAGGAGAGATGTAGCAGAAGGACGATAATTGCATTTTAAATGACGGGAATCCCAAGGAAAAAAAAAAAAAAAAAAAGGCTTTTCCAGCAGAAATAATAATATCCGGATATTTCCATCGATGTGATACAATTGTAACAAACCTTCAGATGTGAGAAATACAACATTTTTAAAAAAATGCTCACAACAAGCAGAGATCTTGAAAATCGGGCAGTAGTCCGTTCAGATCTCTGGGGGGCCAAAGAAAGATCTAAGAAAGAAATATCTGGAAAGTGGAGGATTTTCGGGGAGGACTGTGGCGGATACGTGGGACGGCGTCAGGCGGCAGAGTTGCCTCTCGCATGTAACAACCTTCATTTTCCCTATGATAAAGCCGAGTAAAAGCTTAAGAGATTGAGCAGCCAATTATAGAAGGACGCGGCGCCTCCTAATCCCCCCCGAAACGAGCCCATATGTTCTTTAGGCCTAATCGCCACTCACTGATTTTCGCTGCCTTTAATGATCATCCAATTTGTTATTAGCGCTAAATGCCGAGAACTTCACCGGGGAAATGTAAAATCAGCGCGAGGCGGAGCTGACTGTAGTGCCGAATGTCAGCCCTGACCGCCTTGTGGGAAGATTTAACGCATTTTTAGGCTTGGATTTTGGAGCAAATACGGCTTCAAAATCTACGTCAATAAATTCCGCGATGACAATAGGATTAATTCACACAGGGTTGAGCTTTTTTATTATTAATTTTGCATGGATTGTTCCATTTGAAAATTTTCATGTGGAAGAAAACACTACTGGAAAAAAAAACAAAACAAAGTATTGACAATCAAATCTGCTTCAAAATTCCAGGAACTAAAAAAAACTCTGAAAATGCCCAAAGCTTTTTTTTTTTCCCACTTTAAATTTGATTCAAAATTTGGAGCCTTTTCTGAAGCTGAAAAACTTCAAGAATTTAAATTTTGCTTTTTTTCCCCCCGTGGGAAAATAACAGCATCGTGGGCACGACTGGCAGGTTTTTTTTTTGTTTTTTTTTTAATTTAATCGAGACACTAGAAAGAGTCGTTGATGCTGTTTTTCCAGGTAAATTTTTGAGCAAAATTTGCTCAAAAATACATATCAAAAAGTTCAGTGTGAACATTTTGTTGGATAAAGAACCTCCAAAAAGGTCCTTATTCATCAAAATTGGAATTTTTTCAGGCTAGTCTTCATCCAGAATTAGGCAAGAGGACGTAATTCCAATAATTAAAATATACAAATGCATAGAATTATAATTAAATCATATACAAAAGTATACCACCTCTCTAGAATTGGATTGCAGACTATCCTGAAATGAAAAAGCAGAACCACTGGAAATGGGGATAGATAATTACCCAATTCCAAAACGCGCGTCGGGGCGCATTCTTGTGGCACACCGCAGTCCTTCATTACGGCATCCAGGTATTTTTGCTCAGCGTTGTTTTTTTCCCCCACTCTGGCCACACATTACTTAAGACACAGATTGATTCATCACCGTGTTCGAATGTTTTGGTGGCCATTTGCCTGGTTTTATTAATTATGTCTTCTATTATAATCTATGGGCTACGATAATTCTAATAATTTTTATATATTGGGCCGATTGTTCATATGTATTTATTAATGGTGCCTTGCTTACATTTATTTGCGGTTTATGTGCCTTTATATTATGCACATGTATTGATTAGTGTATGTATGTATGTATTGATTAACCTGCTGTAACCACCGATCGACCAAACCGCTGCACGACCAGCTCTACCCTCGCCTACTGTATTCTCACCCATCCTTGTAGATTGTGAGCCTTCGCGGGCAGGGTCCTCTCTCCTCCTGTACCAGTTATGACTTGTATTGTTCAACATTATTGTATTGTTTTTATGTATACCCCTCCCTACATGTAAAGCGCCATGGAATAAATGGCGCTATAACAATAAATAGTAATAATAATTATTGTGTTGTCTTTTGTGCCATTACTTAATAAAGGCCATTTTACAATCTGAATTTTATTTTTTTATTTTATTATATTATTTATTATTATATTAATATTTTTTATTTCATTGATCCTGCTGCTTTTCCTCTCTGCCATTTGCAGTGGTTTGCTTTTTCAGTCTTCATCCAGGAAGACCCAAATTCATGAAGAAGCTTTCGGTTAGGGCAGTTTCACACGTCCAGATAATTCCGGTACCGGAGCTGTCCGTGTGCATACGTATGACATCCGTGTGCTATCCGTATGTCCGTGTGTACCATCCGTGTGCTGTCCCCGTATGTCCGTGTGTACCATCCGTGTGCTGTCCCCGTATGTCCGTGTGTACCATCCGTGTGCTGTCCCCGTATGTCCGTGTGTACCATCCGTGTGACAGCCGTGTGCTGTCCGTATTTTTGAAAAATTATTTTCAATGTTAACCCTTTGACTTTTAAAAACGCACACTAATCGCACACGGACAGCATCCGTGTGCGGTACGTGTTTACACGGACCCACTGACTTGTATGGGTCCGTGTGATCCGTGCTGTTGCACAAAAACGGACATGTCAGCGTGTTTTGCACACAGACACACGGTCCGTGAAAACACGCTGACATCTGCATAGACACATTCATTCGAATGTGTCTGTGTCTCCGGTATGTGAGAAAACGGTCACTACACGTACCGGAGACACTGATGTGTGAAACTGCCCTTACAGTGCACCACCACGAATAACGTTCCTCCAGTCATCGGCTCATATTTTTGTCACAATTTACGCCAAGTTCAGGTCATACCCAATCTCGACCATTTTTCAAAAAATTGGCCCAAAACTGGCATAAAAAAAAAACAAAAAAAAACATAACATTTCAAACAATTTTACACCAGAAAACTGATAGATTCTTTACACAATCTATCACCGGAATCGTTTCCTTATTGGCTCGTTCTGTTCGGATCTCCGTACCGGATTACCAGGTGCGTGGAGCGATACAATGGGGAGGTGTACTCACACTCGGAGGTTTGTCATGTGCCGTCCGCGTGGATGCGTCACATCTGCGCTCGCTCACTGGATCCTACAAGGAGGAGAGAGGAATTAGTGGATGAAGCTAGAACCTCATAAATGTGAAGACTTTAGTGAAAGTTTCAAACTAAGGAGCTCAATGTCCCAAATATTGTATTTGATGTGTTGGTAAGCACTGCAGGGTTCAGTGACAACCCACGTGGTAGAAAGGTGTAATGTCATACTGGTTGTCACCCACCGCTGATGTAACCAGATTTTCTGCCATTAGGCCATGTACACGTTCATACAGAATTTTTTCCATTTTTAATTTGCTTCCTATTTGCAAAATTAAGACACTTTCTAAAAATAAAATTCTGCCATTTTGCTGCTGTGGAGAGTCCGTAAGTCCTTAATCTAGCCAAGTGATGCATAAATGTTACAAATCCATCAGAGCTCCTGATCCCGATGTATCTCCGCTCTCCACTTCCCTTCTCTCAGTGTTAGAGATACCAGCAGGGAGGGAGTTGTACACAGATCTAAAGAGTGGAGAAGGGAAAAAAAAAAAAAAAGAATGTACAGTCTCAGGAGGGGGCAGAGAAAGCTGGCTGCAGATAAGAAGGAAAGCATATAGGAAGGAAATAAGTGGAGGATAGAAGAGGTGTTGATATATCAGCTAATAGATATGGCAGAGTCCTGGATAACTGGATACAAACTGACCTCACATCCAGCCTAGATTACTGGGAGAGAAAAAAAAAAAAAATAATATCACATCCAACCTATATTACTGAGAGAGACACACAGCCCTCACATCCAGCCTACATTACTGGGAGAGACACACAGCCCTCACATCCAGCCTACATTACTGGGAGAGACACACAGCCCTCACATCCAGCCTACATTACTGGGAGAGACACACAGCCCTCACATCCAGCCTATATTACTGGGAGACACACAGAGCTCACATCCAGCCTATAATACTGAGAGAGACACACAGCCCTCACATCCAGCCTATATTACTGGGAGACACACAGAGCTCACATCCAGCCTATAATACTGAGAGAGACACACAGCCCTCACATCCAGCCTACATTACTCGGAGAGACACACAGAGCTCACATCCAGCCTATAATACTGAGAGAGACACACAGCTCTCACATCCAGCCTATATTACAGGGAGAGACACAGAGCCCTCACATCCAGCCTACATTACAGGGAGAGACACACAGCTCTCACATCCAGCCTACTTTACTGGGAGAGACACACAGCCTCCACATCCAGCCTACATTACCGGGAGAGACACACAGCCCTCACATCCAGCCTACATTACCGGGAGAGACACACAGCCCTCACATCCAGCCTACATTACCAGGAGAGACACACAGCCCTCACATCCAGCCTACATTACCGGGAGAGACACACAGCCCTCACATCCAGCCTACATTACCGGGAGAGACACACAGCCCTCACATCCAGCCTACATTACCGGGAGAGACACACAGCCCTCTCATCAAGCCTACATTACCGGGAGAGACACACAGCCCTCACATCCAGCCTACATTACCGGGAGAGACACACAGCCCTCACATCCAGCCTGTATTACTAGGAGAGCCACACAGAGCTCATATCCAGCTTATATTACTTGGAGAGACACTCACACAGCATATACAGCCTACATTACTAGGAGAGATAACTAGGGTGCAAATTCAGCCTATATTACTGAAAAAGGAACTCCGAGCTCACATTCAGTCTGTATTACTGGAAGAGACAGACCTCTTATCCAGCCTGTATTACTGAGAAAAACACACAAAATGTGCACCCAGCCAAGGAGATGTGGGCCTCATCTCTTCTCTGTGGATGTCTTGAGAACCACACTCATTTGGCTAAAAATGACTAGATAGATTTATACACAGGGAAGAGGCAGGGCCATATCTCAGGATTGGAGAGGAGCAGGGACCATAAAGGCAATGATTACAGTCACCTTCCACAGTGGGGGGGCCGCAAATCTTTTCTAGGGTCCCGAATGGTAAATCTTTCCAATTACATTCCCTAATCCCCACTAGCAATTGTGTCATTCAGGGAATACATTCTCCATATGTGAGTGGCATTTTTTTTTCTTTAATATCATGGCGAGGGGGTCTTTGGTCTTTTGGTACATGGACAGTTTATTGTGACGCCCCCCTAAAGTGTCTGGCGTGTCACAATAAGCGGCGCCCTGCAGCGGTGACAGCTCCATTTCATAGGAGCAGAAATTGCCTCATTGTTCTTCATTTCCCGAGCAGAGGACTGGAATGACAGGAGGAGGGAGGGAGGGAAGCGACGAGCGCTGGCCTTACACGCGGCCTGATTTATGACTATTGCTCCAGAAATGGAGCTGATGGATTGGATTTTTCTGGATGTAAATTCATTTCCAGGCTGGAGGACAAGAAACTGGGAACAAGTACACGACGCGGAAGACGGAGCCGCCATGTGAGGGCGTCATTGCAGAGTACGCGTGGTTCACGGCGAGCCCGGATCACTCTAGGATTTTTTTAGTGCCATTTTTATGCATTTTTTTTTCCATTCCCGCTGAAACAATCGACGCTGCAGATAAAAAAAAAAAAAGCTTTTTTTCAAAAATGCACCGTGTGAACAAGGTCTAATTTCGGTGACTCGATTCGCACTGATCCAGCAAAATAGCGGGCGAGCTGTTACCGATGACTCTCGCCCCATTAAAGGATCGCGTGGACCTTGGAGCTCCGGCGGCGTAAGAAGAGGCCTGGGATGGGTGAGCGCAACGGGATATTGGTGGAATTTTTTAACCCCTTCTCTCCCCTCGGGGGTGGAACGTCTTTGCAGTTTTTTCGATCTGGACGGATTTTATTTGCACCACTTTCGAATGTGACGGATAAGAGGAATTTGGGGAGATTTGCTCCTCTCTAATCCCCGGCGCTTTCTGCGAATGTTGCATGCTCAGTGTTTGGCAGGTTTTTTTTTTCTGCAAGTTTTCCTGATAGACTTTTGTACAGAAAAAGAAAAGCACCAGAATAAAACCCCAATGTCAGACACATTTCTCGCTGAGCGGTTTCAGGTTTATAAATAGCGGCGGCCGCATGCGTAAAATCTGGAACGAATGTCGACAAGAAAATACCGGATTATTAGTCCTCGCGCCAATCCGTCCCCAGGAGCCGCCGTGTCCGCTGATTGGCGTTCAAGTGTCTTCTACACCCAAGTCAGATGTCAAAGCAGCCAGACCTAAAATAGGACAAGGGAAGGAAGTCATGTGCACGGCGGCGGCCCCCATACTCCGGAGCATCACCCCCACCCTCCAATCACCAGCTACAGACACACTGTGTACAGCACAAAAACAGCTGCTGAGGTCAGAGGTAGCAGAGCTGCCATGCGGGGAGCTCACACAGCATTAGCTGGGATTAGCAGAGCTGGATTTGCTCACTGCAGCTACATCACTGGTATCCAGCCTAAAATAATAAAGTCCTGATCTGTTACATTGTGACAGAGGACAAAGCTCAGGGATGACCACCCCCAAACAAAGCGGGATCACAGATCCGACAACCTCAAATACTTGCCTCTTCTATTTATAGCAGAGCCGAGCTCCGCTACGCCCAGACGGGCCCAGCCCCGCTACCCCCAGACGAGCCCAGCCCCGCTACCCCCAGACGAGCCCAGCCCCGCTACCCCCAGACGAGCCCAGCCCCGCTACCCCCAGACGAGCCCAGCCCCGCTACCCCCAGACGAGCTCAGCCCCGCTACCCCCAGACGAGCCCAGCCCCGCTACGCCCAGACGGGCCGAGCTCCGCTACCCACAGACGGGCCCAGCCCCGCTACCCACAGACGAGCCCAGCCCCGCTACCCACAGACGAGCCCAGCCCCGCTACCCACAGACGAGCCCAGCCCCGCTACCCACAGACGAGCCCAGCCCCGCTACCCACAGACGAGCCCAGCCCCGCTACCCACAGACGAGCCAAGCTCCGCTACCCACAGACGAGCCAAGCTCCGCTACCCACAGACGAGCCCGGCCCCGCTACCCCCAGACGAGCCCGGCCCCGCTACCCCCAGACGAGCCCGGCCCCGCTACCCCCAGACGAGCCCGGCCCCGCTACCCCCAGACGAGCCCGGCCCCGCTACCCCCAGACGAGCCCAGCCCCGCTACCCCCAGACGGGCCCAGCCCCGCTACCCCCAGACGGGCCCAGCCCCGCTACGCCCAGACGGGCCCAGCCCCGCTACGCCCAGACGGGCCGAGCTCCGCTACGCCCAGACGGGCCGAGCTCCGCTACGCCCAGACGGGCCGAGCTCCGCTACGCCCAGACGGGCCGAGCTCCGCTACGCCCAGACGGGCCGAGCTCCGCTACGCCCAGACGGGCCGAGCTCCGCTACGCCCAGACGGGCCGAGCTCCGCTACGCCCAGACGGGCCGAGCTCCGCTACGCCCAGACGGGCCGAGCTCCGCTACGCCCAGACGGGCCGAGCTCCGCTACCCACAGACGAGCCCGGCCCCGCTACCCACAGACGGGCCCGGCCCCGCTACGCCCAGACGGGCCCGGCCCCGCTACGCCCAGACGGGCCCGGCCCCGCTACGCCCAGACGGGCCGGGCTCCGCTACGCCCAGACGGGCCGAGCTCCGCTACGCCCAGACGGGCCGAGCTCCGCTACGCCCAGACGGGCCGAGCTCCGCTACGCCCAGACGGGCCGAGCTCCGCTACGCCCAGACGGGCCGAGCTCCGCTACGCCCAGACGGATCAAGCCTATAACCTTCTATAAAATCATCTTGACAAATTCAACTCTGCTACCCCCTCCAGTAAGCTACACTAACCTAAATCTGCTCCACCCAACAATCTAGGCTCTGATCCACCCGATAAGCTCGGCTCCGCAAAAAAAAAAAAAAAAAAAAAAAAACACGGTCTAAAAAAATTAGCAAACTAAGTCAACTTTACCCAACAAGATCTGACAAGTTCAGCTCTGCTACAGCTAAAGAGCTTGGCTCTGCTACATGGGTATATCATAAAATTGTAACTGTAGTTAAATTAATATTCCACATTCCTCATCCATTATAATAGCATCATCTGGACTAATGGGTGCTACAAATAAGTGTTCCGATAGTCTGGAAAATTAAAGGACTCCAGGGTTAATAGAATGCAGCTTCACCTGCAGGAAACCCCTAGACTGCCATTTTTCTAGGAAGTCAGTCACGCACCGTAGGACATGCAACAGTTGTTAAAAATGCTTACATGTGTCACTAGTCACAGGGGAGGGGCCTAAAAATGTGGCGACAGCAACGGAATGTTCAACCAATGATACAATGTAGCAAGTTTCAGAAGTTGCATTAATAGATCGGGAAGACGCTCAGAGACGGAGCCAAGCAGACTTCTCGCTTCCAGGTGGATCTGTCGCGTACGACCATAGGAAGGCGAATATTCCTACACCTAATGCTAGCTCAGCAAATGACAAATGCCAGAAGCTGACTCAGGAATTAGAGCATGTTCAGACGCAGCATAAGCTCAATACCAGGTGAACACCCCATAAAAACAGTAATGACAAAGTGCAATATACAAGATGATTAAAAAGTGCGCCACCATATAGTATTTAAAGATTAAAGGGATAGTCGCATGTTATGAAATTGCTTTAGTTGCATAAACATGAAAATAAGTTTGCAATAAGATTGCTTTTTGTATCTTCTGCCAGTCTCATGCTGCAAGAGCTTTTATCTTACATAGTGTACAGCTGGTTTCCATGGAGGAAGTGTGCACAGTAGTTACATTCCAAGAGAGGAGTTAACTCTCAACATACCAGTCAGCTCTCTGCAGGCCATTGATTTGTATACATCACTTAGCAGCTTGTCACTGACTGAGAAGGATGAAGGGGGAGGGAGAGGAACAGCTGATAAATCTTGAAAAAAAATCACCAGCTTCCTTCACCACCATGGGCTACTTCTAAAGCAGTTTCCTTAATAAAGGTTTTCACTATCAGGGCCGGAGTGCTTCTTCAAATGCCCTCATGAGACAGTATTGAGACTGCAGAGCTGTGAGCTGCTCAAGATGAAGCTTGGGAATACCCCTTTAAATAATAAGAACAGTGGAGAGATGGGACTAATGTCATTACAAACAGTACTGTGCCCTGTAAACAGCAACATTGTGCAGAAGTAATACTGCCAGACAGTGCAAATAACAGTATCCCACCACGGAAAAGTAGCACATTACAGTGCAGAAATCATACCACAATACAGCGAGATTAGTCCCCGCCACAGGTGTCCGGTCGCAGTTTACGCCCCTCTCCCCATTCAGAATACATGCACACATCATAAAGGGGGTTCTCTTTAAACCTCTCTACTACAATAACTCCCTTAACCTCTGCGGATTAGTTGATGGTTCTGGCCTGTGGCCTCACTTTTTCCAGGACCCCTAATCACAGGTAATTAATGCTGGATTGGTGGTGGTGGGGCCGACTTTCGTGAGCCCCATGGATCAGCACTATAAAGGGAACGCCATCTTCATGGTTTACAATAGAAACATGTATTGAGCCTGGTTCAGCTTAGGTCGCACTGAATCCCCGGAGTACCCCATTAAAGGAGTCTCCTGTCACTAAGCCATTTCTACTAAGACCATGGAGTCCATACACCGTGAATAAAGCGTAGCGTCCTCCAAAGGGTACAGTATATGATGAGAGTTCTAGTTTCTGCCAGGGCTGTGGAGTCGGAGTCATGGAGTCGGAGTCAGAGCCCATTTTGGTGGAGTCAGAGGTTTGGCTTACTGACTCCACAGGCCTGGCAGGAGTCATGGAGTAGGAGTCAGAGCCCATTTTGGTGGAGCCACAGGTTTGGCTTACTGACTCCACAGGCCTGGCAGGAGTCATGGAGTTGGAGTCAGAGCCCATTTTGGTGGAGCCAGAGGTTTGGCTTACTGACTCCACAGGCCTGGCAGGAGTCATGGAGTGGGAGTCAGAGCCCATTTTGGTGGAGTCAGAGGTTTGGCTTACTGACTCCACAGGCCTGGCAGGAGTCATGGAGTGGGAGTCAGCGCCCATTTTGGTGGAGTCAGAGGTTTGGCTTACTGACTCCACAGGCCTGGCAGGGCTGTGGAGTCGGAGTCATGGAGTGGGAGTCAGAGCCCATTTTGGTGAAGTCGGAGTCATGGAAATTGAGGAGTCAGAGGTTTGGCTTACCGACTCCACAGCCCTGGTTTCTGCCGTACAATAAACTACAGTGAGCGCCTTCTACGAATCCTGAGCGGAGATCCGCCACTCGCCGGTAACTCGCTGAGCATTTCCCCGTCTCTCCGCCAGACCGAATCCCTTGCGATCCTTCGCTCACACGTTTTGGGACGAATCTCCAGGGAATAAAAAGCGCTAATCACGTTATGCAGATTATTAAAGAGTGGACACGACGCGATCTCTCGTCTTCCTCTACACTGACAATCCCGGCAGGAAAAAGTTCTCTCGCGTCACTGACAGATGGTTGACATAAAACCGTGCCGCCGGACAGATCTGCACAGAGTATGGACGTCAGTTATGAAGCGCGACACAAAGCCAGCAGGGGGGGGGGACGACGACTCCTACAACAATTCCTCTTATAGCCGGAACGACACTACTGCGGTATAATTCCGATAATCCGGGATGCAAACAGATCTGAGCTAATTGGAGACCCCCACAGTAAAGCAGGTATCCTACGAGAAAGTCACTGCCAGACTCCTCTCTGAGGACCCCTACACAGACAGTCGGCCGACCCTGCGGAGATCGGGGGGGCGCAGCCTCATGTGTATGGCGACCTTCAGGCTCTGCTCACACGTCCAGTTGTCGTCAGTTTGTAACTGACCGGGTACAAATGGAACAGACACAGAAGCAAAAGAGAAAACCAGTTTTTTTTCCTCTCTTCTTTTTTTAAAGGATCAGTTTTTTAAAAAATATTTATAAAGTCTGGATGTCACAATGCACATTATGGTTTCTGTTTTAATTCTGCGTTTAATGTAGGGGGTAACAGAGGCCATAAAGGATGACCGGCCATTACCAGTTGTTTCAACCTCTCTTTTTCTTGAGGCCGTGTGCCTACGCAAGTGTTTTTTTTACGTTTAAGCGTTTTTACCGGCAAAAAAAAAAAAAAAAAGAAAAAAAAAAAACTGAACATGTGAACAAAGCTGTAATGGAATAGGAATCGGATTTAATTCTGTAAAAACATGATATTTACATTAGACAAAGAAGAATCAATCTGAGCAGACGCTGAACAAGCAGAGACCACAGAGACCTGGAGCTTAGAGGGTGCAGAATGAAAGAAGAATAACCTGACTGTAATCACAGCTAGTGATGAGCGAGCGGGCTGGGATAAGGTGTTATCTGAGAATGCTCGGGTGCTGACCGAGTGACTTCAGCGTGGTCAAATAATGTCCGACAGCCGCATCACATGCAGGGATTGTCTAACAAACAGGTTGTCGAACAGCCGCGAAACATGCAGCTGCGGGGACTCGGAACATAAATATATATATATAACAGATAACACCTAATCCCAGCATGTTTGCTCATCACTAGTTACAACCTTATATCTGGGTAATATCAGCCTCCTCACCCTGAACCATCACATCTGCTGCAGTCTCTGTACAGAGCAAATATAATTAGAGATGTCATCCACCCCAATAGGAGGTAATATTTGTCCTCTGGCAGCAACAAACGGTAATTTGTACTCGGCTCAAAAGTCAATGTCCAACAATGATCAGGGACATTGTGCAAATACATCCAGAGGTCACTGATAGTAATGCATACACTAACACTAGGGGCACAGGAGAATGACACTGGGGGTATAGGAAAGTAACATGTTGTATACAAGTCATTACTAAAAATATTAGCGGTCCAAAAGATCCATGGGTCTGGAAAGCTAGGTTTTGTTTCTGTTGAGGTCTACAGTAAAGAATTGCTGCAATTGTGCAGTCATGTGGAGATGTCTCCTGTAGTGAGGTCTCATGCACGGATATTGCGTATAGCGCTGAAGTCTTGTGTCCTTATGTCTCCTGTAGTGGGGTCTCGTGTCCTTATTCCTCTTGTACTGGCGTCTCGTGCAGTAATATTTTCCACAGCGCTGTCACTTGGAGCAATGTCTCATGGACTGATGTTTTGTGCCCTGGTGCCTTGCTCCAGTGTTTCCAGTACTCACCAATCATGGACGTACCTCCCCGCTCTGCACCTTTGAGCCGTGTGTTATCCCCTTTGTCAACGCTGCGCTCTCTGCACAGGAGCACATGGACCCGGACCCTGCAGTTCACTGACACTCACTGTTGGATCGCCAGCGCTGCTGCCCTCTCCCCAAACATTTCTCCTGTTAATGCCGCTTCTTGACACAAGAGCTTACAATTACCTCCGGATGCCTTTAGGACGTGCAGTCAAATTGTTAACAGTTTTGCAAAAACTGCTGCTTAATTTGTACATTCTACCCCCAATTTGCATGGAGACGGCACCATAAAGGGGGTTGTCTAGTTTGGAAAACCCAATGGAAATACCCAGTCAATTAATAGAAAACAAATCCTTTATTTCGGGACCATCGTGTATCTATAGAAGAGATCATCCCATTCTCTGGAGGATCCGTCCATGCCTTAGGGTGTGTGCACACGCTGCGGATCCGCAGCGGTTTTGGCCCTGCGGGTCCGCAGCAGAATTAGCTGCATTGTACAGTACCATTATATCCTATGGAAAATGGAAACCGCAGTGCAGACGGTGCGGAATTTTCCGTGCGGTTTTTGCTGCGGTTTCCAATCCACAGAATGACAAGTCACTTCTTTTCTGCGGATTCTGCTGCGGTTTGCCATCTCCTCCATTGTAGAGATGATAAACCGCAGGTCTTTTGACATGCGGATTTGGAAAATCCACACGGAAAAATCCGCAGCATGTGCACATAGCCTTACTCTGACATCCCATTGTTGTCAATGGTGCAATACCCTGGTTCTCCTGTGGGGGTGCTGTGGGGAAGCTGAACACCTGGTTTCCAGATAACTGATCTGATCGCTCTGAAGATTTCTTGAGCCCTAACATCTAACCTCTCCGCGTTGTTACCTGGCTTCACCCGAGAAGGAGAAAAACGATAAATAATTTGTGTCCTTTAAGCTATTATATGGAGAACAATAAGAGAACGTTTCCCCCCCAGACGCTCCCGGGCCATTTATGTTCGTGACATCGCCCGAGGTGCAGTCACAAGACGCAGGAGTTTGGCTTAGAAGACACAGACAGCAGAGATAAAGGGAACCTTCACATCAAAGGGGGGGGGGGGGGGGTCACATGACAGCTTCAAACGCGCTGCTCCCACTGTCTGCCAATCGCTACTGCGCTTTGAAGCCGCAGCCACATACACATTTTACGTTCCCTGCCGCCATATTAAAGACATGTCCGATATTGTTATTCCTTATAACAGCAAGGACGTCCGCCAGGAAGACAAGTCACATCCTACAGATGTACAAACTCAGCTCTGCTACATCGACAGCCATACCAAGGGGATTTAAAGGGAGACTCCCGAAGCTTGTGATTCTTGAATAATCTGTTCTCAAAAGTGGCTAGAAAAGGTTTTAGCCACTCCTGACTCCAACACTCTTATGGGGAAGCTGTGGGGGGTCATTCATCATACAGTAAAAGGGGCTTGTGGTGGCTTCAGTACTACGAGTCCCAGCAGGCACAAATAGGATCTAGAAGTACTGTACTTATAAATCACTCATCAGATGCCATCCTCGCTGGATCATTTCAGCCCCAATTTTCTGATACAGAGCACCAAATTCTCTGCTCAGTCATAGAGATGGATGATAATGCTCTGTCTGCCAGCAGTCACCACTAAGGGGAGCTCATGAGCCTTCTGCATACTGGTCAAGCTCCTCAGCGCCCTCTAGTGGTGGCTGCAGGAAGATTATTTTGGAGCTTTGTATCAGGAAACCAGACCTCTCTATAAAGAAATATTAACCCCTTTCTGACCTTGGACGCAATAGTACGTCCAATGTCAGACCCCCGCTTTGATGAGGGCTCCGGCGGTGAGTCCGCATCAAAGCCGGTACATGTGCCTGCAATAGGCGCAGGTGGAATCGCGATCCACCTGCGCCTATTAACTAGTTAAATGCCGCTGACAGCGGCATCTAACAAGCGCTTCTGGCTGCAGGGCCGGAAATACACGTCAGGTGATCGTGGGTCAGCGATGCGTTGCAGTCACAACCAGAGGTCTCCTCGAGACCTCTATGGTTAATGATGCCGGATTGCTGTCGGCGCTCATAGCAATGCTGTAATTCTGCTACATACAGGCGATCTGCTCATCGCCTGTATGTAGCAGCTTCTAGCCTCCCATGGAGACAATTGAAGCATGCCAAAAGTAAAAAAAAAAAAAAAAAAAAAAAAATATAAAAGTTTAAATCACCCCCCTTTTGCCCCATTCAAAAACAAATAAGAAAAAAAAAAAAAAAAAAAAAAAAAAAAAAAAAAAAACACAACACACACACATTAGGCATCGCGCAATCCATCAATAAATTAAAAAAAAAAAAAACCACAGAATAGGTAATTTTCGGGGGAGGGTTTCTACAACACTCATGAAATTTCAAAAACTTTTCTGAGGATCCACAAGATCCCCACCCCCTCCCAAGTATGCAGTATATCTGGCTGACATCTTGAGCTCCAGGAAAATCAATAAGGATGTCTCAAGATTGGAGGATATTTACAGAGTCATAGTGTGCAAATTATAAGAAAATAATTTTAACCATTTCCTGGCAGGATCTCCTGACACCCCCCACCCCAAACCACTCTGCAGGATGGGAAGGTCATGTGACACCTCAGAGTCCTTGGAATGTTTACACTTACTGATACAATGTTGCAAGAATAGGCATTAAAGGAACACTACACTTTTTTTCACCGCATCTTCTCTCCAATTTTGAGGGCAAATAATAAATTTTATTTCTATAGCGCTGACATATTCCGCAGCACTTTACATTTCAGAGGGGATTTGTACAGACAATAGACATTACAGCATAACAATAATCGCATAGATCATAACAAATACCAATAGGAATGAGGGCCCTGCTCGCAAGCTTACAGTCTACGAGGAAAAAAGGGAGACACAAAAGGTGGGTGGTAACAGTTGCCCTGATTGTATGGACCAGTCATAATGTTAAGTGTATAACAGTACAGATGCAGAGGGCTAATGGAGGCATAAAGCATGTGGGAACATGATGCGGGAAATCTGGTTATGGTAAAACTTTTGGCTGTGCCACACAGGGATAGATTAGGATAATGTGTTGAGGCGATAGGCCAGTCTGAATAAATGCATTTCCAGGACACGCTTAAAATTGTGGGGATTGGGGACTAATCGTATTGACCTGGGAAGTGCATTCCAAAGAATTGGCGCGGCACACGTATAGTCTTGGAGACGGGAGTGGGAGGTTCTGATTATTGAGGATGCTAACCTCAGGTCATCAGCATAACGGAGGGCACGGGTAGGGTGGTATACTGAAACAAGGGAGGAGATGTAGGGTGGTGCTGAGCCATGGAGGGCTTTGTGGGTGAGGGTAATAAGTTTATACTGAATTCTGGAGTGGATGGGTAGCCAGTGTAATGACTGGCACAAGGTAGAGGCATCGGTGTAACGATTGGTGAGGAATATGATCCTGGCTGCAGCATTCAGGACAGATTGGAGAGGGGAGAGTTTGGTAAGAGGGAGACCGATTAGAAGAGAGTTACAATAGTCGAGAATGAATAAGAGAAACAGTCAGAGTTTTTGCAGAATCAAAAGTAAGAAAAGGTCGAATTCTAGAAATGTTTTTGAGGTGCAGATAACATCATTTTTTGGCTCCCTGCTATCAACCATATCAGAATAGGGAACAGGGTGACTAATGTACTACAGGATACATTTTTCAGAATCTAGTTATTAGTATATCCATTATTAGCAATAATAACAAAGCCGCAGCTTTATCAGGTTCACTTCCCCTTTAATTAAAAGGGTAACTAGCCAAAAATTCAATCCTATTACCACAGACTTGTTGGCTGATCTTTGTGTTACTTTTATGCCTTTCCTATGGCAACACACAGCCGATAGCCCTTCTCTTGGCTGAGCGAGCCAAATTGGGACTTATTACGGCATTTACTCGGACCCCCGAGTGAGAGGTGCTGCAAAGAAAATGTGCGGCCAGACACGTTATTTTTTCATACGTTTGATGCACTTTCTTACAGAAAGGTCAGTATCCAACCATCTGAGAGTTAGTCCATGTTAGTACAGAAATGATCAGCTAAAGAACAGAAGTATTTATGGCCTCGAGAAAGCAGATTAACATCCTAGAGGATTCCAGAAATTCCTCCAATATTCACCATTTCACAATAAAAGAAACAGAATAGCGCCTCCTTCAGGCACCGGCTAAAACTATGTTTCCCTAAAGAATGGCAAAACATCCTTTCTGCCCCAACTGGAGACCGGAGCGAGTTTCAGATCAATATTTTGGGGTTCAAGATAAGTGACCCCCAAAAACTCAGGCAAACATCTTAGTGATTATTCCAGCCTCACTCCATTCCATGGGACATCTTCAAAAAAAACACAAAGATCTAAGCTAAGAGCCAAAGGGCCATATACATAGAAACCCGCAGTCTTATCCCTTCCCGAGAATCTTCCTGATAATTATCGGCCCTAAAAAAGATGAGCTACTTTCTAGTTGTCAGACAACTGTCTGCAGCAGGAGCCTCTCCCACTGATCCATCTGTAGCAGAACATTAGAAAAGTAAAGTCTAAACCCCTTCACTTTATTGTCTGCAGTTATCCTTGCAGAAACTCTGGGTAAATTGCTTGTCTGTTTACTTTCATTGTAACTTTGTGTACTGTCCCTTTAACACCTCCTTTTCATGGTCATCTTTTGATCTGATCTGTGGGACCACCTAGACTACTAGAGGTAGAGGGTGGTGGTTTTACTTCAGTGTCCTCATCTTTCCACATACAGCAGCTGATGACAATAATGGTTCTGAACACAGAACCCCCAAGTGTCCTGTAAGTGTCCTCCTCCCAAGAACATGTCCGCATTTACTGCAGGAAATTCCTAGAAAACACGAGGTCAGTAAAGATAATACGAAGAGATCATCATCTGCGCTATCTACTGTAGTGTGCATCACCCCAACAGCACGCTCCAGGAAAAGCTTAATATTACTTCTAAGACACACTGTAAAATCTGCTAAGTATATTCTTGTACATAGGAGCAGTATTATAGTAGTTATATTCTTGTACACAGGGGCAGTATTATAGTAGTTATATTCTTGTACACAGGGGCAGTATTATAGTAGTTATATTCTTGTACATAGGAGCAGTATTATAGTAGTTATATTCTTGTACATAGGAGCAGTATTATAGTAGTTATATTCTTGTACATAGGGGCAGTATTATAGTAGTTATATTCTTGTATATAGGAGCAGTATTATAGTAGTTATATTTTTGTACATAGGAGCAGTATTATAGTAGTTATATTCTAGTACATAGGAGCAGTATTATAGTAGTTATATTCTTGTATATAGGGGACAGTATTCTAGTAGTTATATTCTTGTACACAGGGGCAGTATTATAGTAGTTATATTCCTGTACACAGGGGCAGTATTATAGTAGTTATATTCTTGTACATAGGGGCAGTATTATAGTAGTTATATTCTTGTACATAGGAGCAGTATTATAGTAGTTATATTCTTGTACATAGGGGCAGTATTATAGTAGTTATATTCTTGTACATAGGGGGCAGTATTATAGTAGTTATATTCTTGTACATAGGGGGCAGTATTATAGTAGTTATATTCTTGTACATAGGGGCAGCATTATAGTAGTTAGGCCGGGATCACACATGCGAGGAATACGGCCGAGTCTCGCATGGTAATACCTGGCACTGCTGTCAGCACACGGGAGCAGAGCATGCGGTTCCCTTTATTTCTATGCAGCCGCACGCTCCGCTCTGGAGTGCCGGCGCCAGAGCTTGGTTTTAACCTGCGAGACTCTGCCGTATCTCGCTGTAGTGTGATCCCAGCCTTCTACTCATGTACATAGAGGCAGTATTATAGTAGTTATATTCTTGTACCTTGGGGCAGTATTATACATTTTTTCATTATGTTGTTCTGCTTTCTCCCCATGTAGCAGGCATATTTCCTGGCTGATGGTTACATGTGCAGTGATTGGGGCGGTTCGGTGGCTTTTGGCTTTGGACATGAGAGCCTGGAGCAGCGTCTTTAGATCAATTACACAAGTTGAGACGAGCAGTGAAGTTATTATCTCCTGGAATCTGGGGCTCATTTTGCCTTTACGTTCCTCAGTATATCCCGCAGCCCTCGCAGGAAGCTTTAGCATTACACATCTCTTAATGCCAGATGTTCCCATTCCTGTGTAGTAAAGGTAAGGGGGTTCTCCAGTCCTGAACGCCGGATAGATCGGCTTCTTCTGTTACTGTTTTTTTTTTTTTTTTTTTTTTTTTTTTTTTACAACCCCACACCCAGTATAATCTCTTTATGAGCCTGCACTGCACTAATGCTAGAATTAAAAAAAAAAAAAAAAAAAAAAAAAAAAAAAAAAAAAAAAAGTATAGTACATAATAAAGACAAATCGAATGTCTGTGTAACCGCTGCGACCAGTTATTATTTTATTCTTCCAATACATGTAAAATGAAGAAACTTTAGAATACGTCTTAATTAAAAACATTTTCAGCGGAACGTGCAGCAAACACACGCCGTGACATCCCACAGTCGGGCAGGCTCGCTTATCTCCCACATTTGTTCTCTACTTGATGGCAGCACAGGTTTGGAAGGATGCGAAGAAGTAAAGGGAAGATAAAAGGGTCTGTGGCTGCGGGATCAGACTACACACAGCTTGTCTTGTAGTCTGTTTCCATAGAGATGCATTACTTGCATAGAAGCTGCAGGCATCAAACAGACATTAATATTATATTAAAAAAAAAAAAAAAAAAAAAAAAAAAAAAAAAATTTATACACTATAGCAGAGTGGCTTCATTCTTCGTTTTATAGGCATGAAGAGAGTAAAAATCGGTAGACAAAGCCGGGAAAGAGAAGCCATCGTCAGAAAATCACCTATTGTTTAAATCGGGTTTTTCTGTTACATATCTACACACATGGTCACAATTGTTGGTACCCCTCGTTCAATGATAGAAATAACTTGAATCTGACAAAAGTGATAATAAATCATAAAGCTATGAAAATGAACAAATGATAGTCAGACACTGCTTTTCAGCCATGCTTCCACAGAATTTGCTCAATTTCATAAAAAAAAAAAAAAAAAAAAGATGGTTTTTTTTTGTCAGATTCAAGATATTTCTGTCATTAAACGAGGGGTACCAACAATTGTGACCACGTGTACACTTTTATATTCCATATTACAATCTATTTCTAAAAACAAAATAAAAAGGGTAATCTTGCCATTTTCATAATAAGCACTGAGATGTTTTTAGACTCCTACTTTCTGGGATACAAAGAGCTTACAACAGAGACAGGTAGGGTTACAGTGACTGTCTATACATACCACAGAAACCAACAATCACAATAGGTGATGTCACAGCTCACCTCCTCCTCCTGTACAATGAATGATAACACCTCTATATACAGTAGATAACAGGATGCAGCATTCACAATAGGTGATGTCACAGCTCACCTCCTCCTCTTCCCTTCACAGTGACCTTTTCACACGCTCATTAGATGCTTCAATACAACAGATAGCGTCAGAGTCTGTACATTGCAGCTAATGTACATGTGTCGTTTCCTGAAACCTCATGAAGTTAAGAGTCAAAAAAAAAAAAAAAAAAAACACCATTTTCCCATTTAAAATTTACAAGATTTCTTTTAATACTTTGATATGTAAAGTTAAAATAATTTCATTTTATGACCCATTGACACAAACAACTGTGTCTTGGGATTGCAACTCCAGACTTCTAGGCTTGGTGTGCTCTAACTTGCTTCCACCCTAGCTGGGTTACACTCCGTCCGTCCTGCTGTTCCCACGTGCCTTCCTTCATCAGCCCCGGGGTCCGTGCGCCCACCCAGACCTGAGGCTTACAGGAATCCACCTCACCCGGTGGCCTTTTTCTGATCATAACTTCTCTTTATAACTATAAATATATGGCAACATTCTTTTTTCATTTTCACCTTTGGGAGGATTTCATCAAAAAGTAGACCCCAGTCCTCTCCTGATCTGGAGACCCCAAGTCAGACATTGGCTCCGTTATTGCAGCAGCATTGTTGATTCTGAACCATGGCCGAGGGAAAAAAAAAAAAAAAATAATAATACTGTGAGAAGCCGGTCAGGACCATCTCAGAGGCAAGAAAAAAGGCCACGCCATCAGCTTCTCCTGGTCCTGATTCCTTCAGACTGACAGGCTTCTCCCTGAGCACACGCAGAGGATTGGACCCATCAGTGTAGACGAGTCCTGCCTCGGACGAACACATCAGATCTCTAAAGGAGAGGGATCATGCACCAACGTAGCCACTTACTTAGAATCATAGAATTGGAAGGGACCTCTTGGGCCATCTGGTCCAACCCCCTGCTCAAAGCAGGATTCGCTAACTCATCCCAGACAGATGTCTGTCCAGCCTCTGTTTGAAGACTTCCATTGATGGAGAACTCACCACCTCTCGTGGCAGTCTGTTCCATTCAACGATCACCCTATACCACTTCTTACAGCTCTGGCAAAAACCACTTTCAAATGTTCAGTTTGCCTGATTTTTCTCTTTATAGGTATATTTTTGAGTAAAATGTAAATTGTTCTTTTAGTCTATAAACTTCTGACAACATGTCT
The DNA here is from genome assembly GCF_039654945.1 of Dendrobates tinctorius. Classification (NCBI taxonomy): domain Eukaryota; kingdom Metazoa; phylum Chordata; class Amphibia; order Anura; family Dendrobatidae; genus Dendrobates; species Dendrobates tinctorius. The sequence goes on from NW_027361784.1 coordinate 36,777,672, forward strand.
CCGAATTTCCAATCAATAAATTTTGTATTTTTATTCTGACAAAATCAGTGTTTTCAGACCTCAAATAATGCTAAGAAAACAAGTTCATAATCAATTAGAAACAATACTAATGTTTTAACTCAGGAAGAGTTCAGAGATCAATGTTTTGTGGAATAACCATGATTGTTAATCACAGCTTTCATGCGTCTTGGCTGCTCTCCTCCAGTCTCTCACACTGCTTCTGGTACAATTAGTAAGCAGTTCTTCTTTGTTTGATGGCTTGTGACTCTCCATCATCCTCTTGATTACATTCCAGTGGTTTTTAATGGGGTTCAGGTCTGGAGATTGGGCTGGCCATGACAGGGTTCTGATGTGGTGGTCCCTTAATTTTTGCCAGAGCTGTAAATGGAAACACGAGCTTTATCTCAGCAAATACATACATGAAGGAAAAAAAAAAAAAATAAAAAAATAAAACTCAACATATTTGAGAACAAAATAAGAATTTTTCAATACAAAAAGTTCCAAAAACCCTTCATAGAAATCTTAACATTTTTTGAGTGGTTTTCATTCACATCACCTTCTATGACCACCATATTAAAAAAAAAAAAAAAAAAAAAAAAATAATAATCCGAATAACCAGATCCTGAGACCAAACGCGTCCTAAAGCCCCATTCAGACATTAGGGTTGTTTTTTGTTTGTTTTTTTTTTAGGCCAAGTGCACACGTACCGGAACTCTCGCGGAAATTAACGCGAGAATTCCGGAATTCCAGTCCGCGGGAAAAAAAAAAAAAAATCGCATTTTAAATTCCCGCGGAAAAACTAGCATTTTGCAAGCGTATTTAGCTTGCAAAATGCTAGCGTTCTCCAAGCGATCTGCAGCATCGCTTGGAGAACTGATTGACAGGTTGGTCACACTCGTCAAACAGTGTTTGACGAGTGTGACCAACTTTTTTACTACTGAGGCCGCCTATGCAGCATCAGTAGTAAAAGATAGAATGTAAAAAAAATAATAAAAAATGGTGTTATTCTTACCTTCCGACGTCCCGCGCAGGCGTTCCCAGTAATCCTTTGCGAAAATGCCCGCGATGACGTCCGTTCTCGCGAGATCACGACGTCTCGCGGTAATTCGCAATGACGTCGCGCAAATGCCCGCGAGACTTCGCGATCCCGCGAGAACGGACGCCATCGCGGGCATTTTCGCAAAGGATTACTGGGAACGGGAGCGTGGAGAGAGGCGGGAAGGCTGCATGGGACGCCGGAAGGTGAGAATAACAATATTTTTTATTTTAAATTCTATTTTTTACAGGGATATGGTACCCAGAGCCTGGAGGACAGTCTCCTCTCCTCCGGACCGTGGGTACCATCCGCAATTGTTCTGCTTACTTTCCGCATGTTGTGCACAGCCACATGCGGGAAGGAAGCGGAACAATGCATTCCGCAAAATAATGAGCATGCTGCGTTTTTTACCACGAAGCGATTCCGCCGCGGTAAAAACCGCAGCAATAGCACAGCATTGCTGAATCCCATAGGAACGCATGGGATGCTTATTTTCCGCGTTTTCGCAGCAAAATTGCGCTGTTAAAACCGCCGCGGAAACGCGAAAAAAACGCCACGTGTGAACTCAGCCTTATAGTCTATGGAGCTGTTCACACGTCCATTGTAAAATCACAGTGACACAACCAATTTTTATCCGATTCACATGCAAATCTATGGGTCTGTGGATAAAGAATAACAGATAACACAGAGCATTCGGATGCTGGTGCTGTTAGTCCTCGGCGACGGACCCCCTCAAGGCCTCGGCGACGGACCCCCTCAAGGCCTCGGCGACGGACCCCCTCAAGGCCTCGGCGACGGACCCCCTCAAGGCCTCGGCGACGGACCCCCTCAAGGCCTCGGCGACGGACGTTTTGAGGTCTAAATGAGCCCAAACATTAGGAAATCTGTCTGAAATCCATCCATGTGAATCAGAAGAGTCAGATTTCACTGGCAAATACAGAGTTAATAGCGACCTCCAGACCAGCCCCCACACAGACTCCATTGTGACAGCCCCAGACCCCCACCCCAGGATGTTTGAGCTACAATCCATGTCCTGTGCCAAGGACCTCAACAAGGGGAAGTTCCACCTAAAAGTTACACTTCCTGGCAGACTTTTTACAACTCCAGGGATGACATCACCCTCCCTCCTAAAATACCATTATTAACCTCTTCATTGCTCAGGGCTAATGTCAGCCCCCTGGACAGCAGCGGTGATGGAGGCAGCAGATGTGCTGTAATAGGATCCTACGTGACAGGGAAAAAAGTCATTATTGGTTGAGGGGGAGAAGTTGTGAGCTCCTGACACAGATGAACATGAAGATTACGCTCAGAGGAGACTGTCAGCGAGCGATAAGCCGGTTACTACAAGGAGTTTATCCCAAAGGTCACAGCCAGATGGAGCATCGACACTGAAGGCAAAATGTCAGGGCATGCTGGGAGATGTAGTGCCCCAACAGCTGGAGATATATGGGAAGCCAATAAGTGAAACTTTGGGGTCACACAGACGCCCAGGACGTTGGCATCTTGACGTAGTGTGGGGGTCTTCAAACGCCACCCTCAACTTTCTAGGGGTCTGGGGTCCAAAACACAGACATTCCCTGGATGATGGCAGACAAACATATTCTGGGGGTCCAACATAAGACAATCACACACCGTTCCTTTGTGGGGGCTGATAAGCAATTAAAGGTCCCAAATCAATGAGGCGCCCATGACAGGACGGTCCCCGAACACCGAGACATTGAGCCACAAACGGCACCAATATTTACACTTTATTGGGATCAGGAAACAGATATTATGGGGGGCTCAAAAGTCTACTGAGCCATAGGATTACTATAGGGGGCTGCAGGACCCATGCCTATAGTACACTAATAATTGAGATCTTTCAGGGTGCAGACTTTTGGGGATTCTCAGGGGGCACCTGTAAATCCTGGGGTTCGAGTAATCAGTCTTTATGTCCCGCACACACAGACCTGCCCGGCCCGGCGTCCCGCACACACAGACCTGCCCGGCCCGGCGTCCCGCACACACAGACCTGCCCGGCCCGGCGTCCCGCACACACAGACCTGCCCGGCGTCCCGCACACACAGACCTGCCCGGCGTCCCGCACACACAGACCTGCCCGGCGTCCCGCACACACAGACCTGCCCGGCGTCCCGCACACACAGACCTGCCCGGCCCGGCCCGGCGTCCCGCACACACAGACCTGCCCGGCCCGGCCCGGCGTCCCGCACACACAGACCTGCCCGGCCCGGCCCGGCGTCCCGCACACACAGACCTGCCCGGCCCGGCCCGGCGTCCCGCACACACAGACCTGCCCGGCCCGGCCCGGCGTCCCGCACACACACAGACCTGCCCGGCCCGGCGTCCCGCACACACACAGACCTGCCCGGCCCGGCGTCCCGCACACACAGACCTGCCCGGCCCGGCGTCCCGCACACACAGACCTGCCCGGCCCGGCGTCCCGCACACACAGACCTGCCCGGCCCGGCGTCCCGCACACACAGACCTGCCCGGCCCGGCGTCCCGCACACACAGACCTGCCCGGCCCGGCGTCCCGCACACACAGACCTGCCCGGCCGGCGTCCCGCACACACAGACCGGCCCGGCCCGGCGTCCCGCACACACAGACCTGCCCGGCCCGGCGTCCCGCACACACAGACCGGCCCGGCCCGGCGTCCCGCACACACAGACGGCACATTTTATACACAAGAGATTATTTAGGAATTTGCTAAACAAGACAAAATAAATGACAAAGAAATGAGATCACAGCGCTCTGCAGCAATAATGTATCCCATCACTACGCTCTGCATCCCGGCACTATGCCCAGTATCTCAGCAGGATACATTGTATCCCAGCATTATGCACAGTATCTCAGCAGGATACATTGTATCCCAGCATTATGCACAGTATCTCAGCAGGATACATTGTATCCCAGCATTATGCACAGTATCTCAGCAGGATACATTGTATCCCAGCATTATGCACAGTATCTCAGCAGGATACATTGTATCCCAGCATTATGCACAGTATCTTAGCAGGATACGTGGTATCACCATTGTTTCCATCCACGGCACACATGCTTTGTTCTCTTACCAAGACCCTTGCCTGCTTTATAGAACACTCTCCAGACCCTACCAACATGCAGGATGCCAGCCGTGACCAATGCTGCCTGTACTCCTAGCCCATCGCAGACCTCATGTGCACAAGTGACTACAGAAGACGACGGAAAATGGGGAGAGAGAACCAGAAGCGAGAGAAGTCTGCGGCCAAATCCCTAGAAAGTGCAACTGATCCAGGAAAGCCACAGCAGCGAGATGGCTGAGAAATGGCAGCAACATCAGCCTGGAGCGGTCAGTCCTGCCTGAATAACCTCTGACCAGAATGAGACAGGTGTGAACAGATGCAAGAATCAGGACTATTCAATATTACCAAGAAAACGCCGCCGCTCTCTGAAACGCTGCAATATGTGACCACCGAATAAATCAGAGAGGAGCCGCATTAGGCTACTTTCACACTTGCGTTTTTTTTGCTGCGTGTTTTTTGCACACACAAATGCATGAAAAAGACGCATCATGCGTTTGTGTGTGGTTTTTTTAAAACACATGCGTTTTTTGCACATACGTGCGCATTACAATGCGCACCCATAGACTATGATGGGTGTTTTGCTGGAAAAAAAAAAAAAAAAAAAAAAAAAAAAAAAAAAAAAAACGCACTGCGTGCGCATTGTGTTTTTGGGGCAAGTCGGACGCACAAAAAATGCAACAGGATGCATTTTGAGCGCACACTACAAAAAAAAAAAAAAACGCATGCGCATACAAACGCATGTGTATGCGCACCCATGTTAAAGTATGGGGAAAAAAAAAGCATGCTTTTTTTGCGCTAAAAAACGCAAGTGTGAAACCAGTCTTACTGCTATAGAAAAGAGGAGAAATGAAGGGACAGCACAAATTGGCCAATTCACACCCGCCATGACAAGGTTATGATGGGACCCTGTGTCTGCCTCAACGGGGCTGGAAGCCTACAAAAGTAATGGCAGGAGCCAGCTCTAATCAGGTAGGAGGGCGGAGGAGAGCGCTAGCAAAAAAAGGACAAAAAAGGGTTATAAAGAGTACCAGCGCTATATCTCCCTGTATACAGCTATCCAGATATACAACCAAGTGTGAAACACTCAGCCCCATTCACTACCACGTGACAACAACCCCTCCAAAGCCCAAACAGTATAAACTACGACCCTCAATATCCAGCCTGCTGCCTGATCTGCTTCCCATCTCTTCATCCTCTCTGCCCAAACTGCAGCCACTACTACCCCCCTGTATCCGAGCGCTGCAGCCACTACTACCCCCCTGTATCCGAGCGCTGCAGCCACTACTACCCCCCTGTATCCGAGCGCTGCAGCCACTACTACCCCCCTGTATCCGAGCGCTGCAGCCACTACTACCCCCCTGTATCCGAGCGCTGCAGCCACTACTACCCCCCTGTATCCGAGCGCTGCAGCCACTACTACCCCCCGGATCCGAGCGCTGCAGCCACTACTACCCCCCTGGATCCGAGCGCTGCAGCCACTACTACCCCCCTGTATCCGAGCGCTGCAGCCACTACTACCCCCCTGTATCCGAGCGCTGCAGCCACTACTACCCCCCTGTATCCGAGCGCTGCAGCCACTACTACCCCCCTGTATCCGAGCGCTGCAGCCACTACTACCCCCCTGTATCCGAGCGCTGCAGCCACTACTACCCCCCTGTATCCGAGCGCTGCAGCCACTACTACCCCCCTGTATCCGAGCGCTGCAGCCACTACTACCCCCCTGTATCCGAGCGCTGCAGCCACTACTACCCCCCTGTATCCGAGCGCTGCAGCCACTACTACCCCCCTGTATCCGAGCGCTGCAGCCACTACTACCCCCCGTATCCGAGCGCTGCAGCCACTACTACCCCCCTGGATCCGAGCGCTGCAGCCACTACTACCCCCCTGGATCCGAGCGCTGCAGCCACTACTACCCCCCTGGATCCGAGCGCTGCAGCCACTACTACCCCCCTGTATCCGAGCGCTGCAGCCACTACTACCCCCCGTATCCGAGCGCTGCAGCCACTACTACCCCCCTGGATCCGAGCGCTGCAGCCACTACTACCCCCCTGGATCCGAGCGCTGCAGCCACTACTACCCCCCTGGATCCGAGCGCTGCAGCCACTACTACCCCCCTGTATCTAGGCGGCTCTTACGTCCAGGCTGATACATCTTTATAGTCAGATTGTTCTCCCCTCCATCCGTTGCTTCCATCCTCCTGTCCAAACTATAATCCACAAGAAACTTACAACTACAACCCCCAACATGGAAGCTGCCAAATCCTCTGCTCTACCCTGGCTGCTCTGTCTCCCTATCCGGACTGCACATATTACTACCCTCAATATCCTACACCAGCAACTCCCACTCTCTACAGCTCCAGACCGCTGCCTCTATATCCAGTCTCCACAACGCCCCAACAATCACCCCCAACACCCTCCAGGCTTCTAGTGCTGACTGCCCTGACTCTGCCCTCCTCATCCAGGCCACAAAAACTGCTCTCTTGGATACCCAATGTCCATTCTGCACCAACCCCTTTGCTGTGCATCCCCTACAGCCTGCCCGGCTCCTCCAGTATGTGCCCAACCTACAGCCTGCCCGGCTCCTCCAGGGTCCGCTCCCCCTGCCCGGCTCCTCCAATAGCTACCCATCCCTGCACACTGCCCGGCTCCCCCAGGGTCCGCTCCCCCTGCCTGGCTCCCCCTGCCCGGCTCCCCCAGGGTCCGCTCCCCCTGCCCGGCTCCTCCAATAGCTACCCATCCCTGCACACTGCCCGGCTCCCCCAGGGTCCGCTCCCCCTGCCCGGCTCCCCCTGCCCGGCTCCTCCAATAGCTACCCATCCCTGCACACTGCCCGGCTCCCCCAGGGTCCGCTCCCCCTGCCTGGCTCCCCCTGCCCGGCTCCCCCAGGGTCCGCTCCCCCTGCCCGGCTCCGTCTGCCCGGCTCCGTCTGCCCGGCTCCGTCTGCCCGGCTCCCCCAGTGTCCGCTCCCGTCTGGCCGTCTCTGCCCCCTGTCTGATCCAGCAGGAACAATAATCCGACACAGCAAACAATGGAGGGAGATCCAGGGTCGCCACTTACCGCACAGCCCCCCGTGCGGTGTCCGCGGTCTCGGCGCCTCCTGCGGGCAGCGCTGCTGCTCCTCCGCCGTCCTCCTCCTGCAGCGCCTTCTCCTTCTGTCTCCCTCACACTATATAGTAACTCAGGAGCCACGTGGATTGGAGAAAAAAGCCAAACACGGAGGACAAACCCCGCCCCGACTCCGGGGGCAGAGGAGGATGGTGCAGGCAGAGCTCGGGCTGTGTGCGACCCCCGGACACGGCGCTGCCACCCGGCACAGCAGCGGCTTCACTGCCACTATATCCAGGGAGGAGGGAGACAAAGGCGGAAAGGAGAGCACCCATGTCAGAAGGAAAGGAGAGCACCCATGTCAGAAGGAAAGGAGAGCACCCGTGTCAGAAGGAAAGGAGAGCACCCGTGTCAGAAGGAAAGGAGAGCACCCGTGTCAGAAGGAAAGGAGAGCACCCATGTCAGAAGGAAAGGAGAGCACCCATGTCAGAAGGAAAGGAGAGCACCCATGTCAGAAGGAAAGGAGAGCACCCATGTCAGAAGGAAAGGAGAGCACCCGTGTCAGAAGGAAAGGAGAGCACCCATGTCAGAAGGAAAGGAGAGCACCCGTGTCAGAAGGAAAGGAGAGCACCCGTGTCAGAAGGAAAGGAGAGCACCCGTGTCAGAAGGAAAGGAGAGCACCCATGTCAGAAGGAAAGGAGAGCACCCGTGTCAGAAGGAAAGGAGAGCACCCGTGTCAGAAGGAAAGGAGAGCACCCGTGTCAGAAGGAAAGGAGAGCACCCGTGTCAGAAGGAAAGGAGAGCACCCGTGTCAGAAGGAAAGGAGAGCACCCGTGTCAGAAGGAAAGGAGAGCACCCATGTCAGAAGGAAAGGAGAGCACCCGTGTCAGAAGGAAAGGAGAGCACCCATGTCAGAAGGAAAGGAGAGCACCCGTGTCAGAAGGAAAGGAGAGCACCCGTGTCAGAAGGAAAGGAGAGCACCCGTGTCAGAAGGAAAGGAGAGCACCCATGTCAGAAGGAAACGAGAGCACCCGTGTCAGAAGGAAAGGAGAGCACCCATGTCAGAAGGAAAGGAGAGCACCCATGTCAGAAGGAAAGGAGAGCACCCATGTCAGAAGGAAAGGAGAGCACCCATGTCAGAAGGAAAGGAGAGCACCCATGTCAGAAGGAAAGGAGAGCACCCGTGTCAAACGGAAAGGAGAGCACCCATGTCAGAAGGAAAGGAGAGCACCCATGTCAGAAGGAAAGGAGAGCACCCATGTCAGAAGGAAAGGAGAGCACCCATGTCAGAAGGAAAGGAGAGCACCCATGTCAGAAGGAAAGGAGAGCACCCGTGTCAGAAGGAAAGGAGAGCACCCGTGTCAGAAGGAAAGGAGAGCACCCGTGTCAGAAGGAAAGGAGAGCACCCGTGTCAGAAGGAAAGGAGAGCACCCGTGTCAGAAGGAAAGGAGAGCACCCGTGTCAGAAGGAAAGGAGAGCACCCGTGTCAGAAGGAAAGGAGAGCACCCGTGTCAGAAGGAAAGGAGAGCACCCGTGTCAGAAGGAAAGGAGAGCACCCATGTCAGAAGGAAAGGAGAGCACCCATGTCAGAAGGAAAGGAGAGCACCCATGTCAGAAGGAAAGGAGAGCACCCGTGTCAGAAGGAAAGGAGAGCACCCGTGTCAGAAGGAAAGGAGAGCACCCGTGTCAGAAGGAAAGGAGAGCACCCATGTCAGAAGGAAAGGAGAGCACCCATGTCAGAAGGAAAGGAGAGCACCCATGTCAGAAGGAAAGGAGAGCACCCATGTCAGAAGGAAAGGAGAGCACCCGTGTCAGAAGGAAAGGAGAGCACCCGTGTCAGAAGGAAAGGAGAGCACCCGTGTCAGAAGGAAAGGAGAGCACCCATGTCAGAAGGAAAGGAGAGCACCCATGTCAGAAGGAAAGGAGAGCACCCATGTCAGAAGGAAAGGAGAGCACCCGTGTCAGAAGGAAAGGAGAGCACCCGTGTCAGAAGGAAAGGAGAGCACCCGTGTCAGAAGGAAAGGAGAGCACCCGTGTCAGAAGGAAAGGAGAGCACCCGTGTCAGAAGGAAAGGAGAGCACCCGTGTCAGAAGGAAAGGAGAGCACCCGTGTCAGAAGGAAAGGAGAGCACCCGTGTCAGAAGGAAAGGAGAGCACCCGTGTCAGAAGGAAAGGAGAGCACCCGTGTCAGAAGGAAAGGAGAGCACCCATGTCAGAAGGAAAGGAGAGCACCCGTGTCAGAAGGAAAGGAGAGCACCCATGTCAGAAGGAAAGGAGAGCACCCATGTCAGAAGGAAAGGAGAGCACCCGTGTCAAACGGAAAGGAGAGCACCCGTGTCAAACGGAAAGGAGAGCACCCGTGTCAGAAGGAAGGGAGAGCACCCATGTCAGAAGGAAAGGAGAGCACCCATGTCAGAAGGAAAGGAGAGCACCCATGTCAGAAGGAAAGGAGAGCACCCGTGTCAGAAGGAAAGGAGAGCACCCATGTCAGAAGGAAAGGAGAGCACCCGTGTCAGAAGGAAAGGAGAGCACCCGTGTCAGAAGGAAAGGAGAGCACCCGTGTCACACGGAAAGGAGAGCACCCGTGTCAGAAGGAAAGGAGAGCACCCGTGTCAGAAGGAAAGGAGAGCACCCATGTCAGAAGGAAAGGAGAGCACCCATGTCAGAAGGAAAGGAGAGCACCCATGTCAGAAGGAAAGGAGAGCACCCATGTCAGAAGGAAAGGAGAGCACCCATGTCAGAAGGAAAGGAGAGCACCCGTGTCAGAAGGAAAGGAGAGCACCCGTGTCAGAAGGAAAGGAGAGCACCCGTGTCAGAAGGAAAGGAGAGCACCCGTGTCAGAAGGAAAGGAGAGCACCCGTGTCAGAAGGAAAGGAGAGCACCCGTGTCAGAAGGAAAGGAGAGCACCCGTGTCAGAAGGAAAGGAGAGCACCCGTGTCAGAAGGAAAGGAGAGCACCCATGTCAGAAGGAAAGGAGAGCACCCGTGTCAGAAGGAAAGGAGAGCACCCATGTCAGAAGGAAAGGAGAGCACCCGTGTCAGAAGGAAAGGAGAGCACCCGTGTCAGAAGGAAAGGAGAGCACCCGTGTCAGAAGGAAAGGAGAGCACCCGTGTCAGAAGGAAAGGAGAGCACCCATGTCAGAAGGAAAGGAGAGCACCCATGTCAGAAGGAAAGGAGATCACCCATGTCAGAAGGAAAGGAGAGCACCCGTGTCAGAAGGAAAGGAGAGCACCCGTGTCAGAAGGAAAGGAGAGCACCCGTGTCACAAGGAAAGGGGAGCACCCGTGTCAGAAGGAAAGGAGAGCACCCGTGTCAGAAGGAAAGGAGAGCACCCGTGTCAGAAGGAAAGGAGAGCACCCGTGTCAGAAGGAAAGGAGAGCACCCGTGTCAGAAGGAAAGGAGAGCACCCGTGTCAGAAGGAAAGGAGAGCACCCGTGTCAGAAGGAAAGGAGAGCACCCGTGTCAGAAGGAAAGGAGAGCACCCGTGTCAGAAGGAAAGGAGAGCACCCGTGTCAGAAGGAAAGGAGAGCACCCATGTCAGAAGGAAAGGAGAGCACCCATGTCAGAAGGAAAGGAGAGCACCCATGTCAGAAGGAAAGGAGAGCACCCATGTCAGAAGGAAAGGAGAGCACCCATGTCAGAAGGAAAGGAGAGCACCCGTGTCAGAAGGAAAGGAGAGCACCCGTGTCAGAAGGAAAGGAGAGCACCCGTGTCAGAAGGAAAGGAGAGCACCCGTGTCAGAAGGAAAGGAGAGCACCCGTGTCAGAAGGAAAGGAGAGCACCCATGTCAGAAGGAAAGGAGAGCACCCATGTCAGAAGGAAAGGAGAGCACCCATGTCACACGGAAAGGAGAGCACCCATGTCAGAAGGAAAGGAGAGCACCCATGTCAGAAGGAAAGGAGAGCACCCATGTCAGAAGGAAAGGAGAGCACCCATGTCACACGGAAAGGAGAGCACCCATGTCAGAAGGAAAGGAGAGCACCCATGTCAGAAGGAAAGGAGAGCACCCATGTCAGAAGGAAAGGAGAGCACCCATGTCAGAAGGAAAGGAGAGCACCCATGTCACACGGAAAGGAGAGCCCCCTTTTCAGAAGGAAAGGAGAGCACCCATGTCAGAAGGAAAGGAGAGCACCCATGTCAGAAGGAAAGGAGAGCACCCATGTCAGAAGGAAAGGAGAGCACCCATGTCAGAAGGAAAGGAGAGCACCCATGTCACAAGGAAAGGAGAGCACCCATGTCACACGGAAAGGAGAGCACCCATGTCAGAAGGAAAGGAGAGCACCCATGTCAGAAGGAAAGGAGAGCACCCATGTCAGAAGGAAAGGAGAGCACCCATGTCAGAAGGAAAGGAGAGCACCCGTGTCAGAAGGAAAGGAGAGCACCCATGTCAGAAGGAAAGGAGAGCACCCATGTCAGAAGGAAAGGAGAGCACCCATGTCAGAAGGAAAGGAGAGCACCCATGTCAGAAGGAAAGGAGAGCACCCATGTCACACGGAAAGGAGAGCACCCATGTCAGAAGGAAAGGAGAGCACCAATGTCAGAAGGAAAGGAGAGCACCCATGTCAGAAGGAAAGGAGAGCACCCATGTCAGAAGGAAAGGAGAGCACCCATGTCAGAAGGAAAGGAGAGCACCCATGTCACACGGAAAGGAGAGCACCCATGTCACACGGAAAGGAGAGCACCCATGTCAGAAGGAAAGGAGAGCACCCATGTCAGAAGGAAAGGAGAGCACCCATGTCAGAAGGAAAGGAGAGCACCCATGTCACACGGAAAGGAGAGCCCCCTTTTCAGAAGGAAAGGAGAGCACCCATGTCAGAAGGAAAGGAGAGCACCCGTGTCAGAAGGAAAGGAGAGCATCCATGTCAGAAGGAAAGGAGAGCACCCATGTCAGAAGGAAAGGAGAGCACCCATGTCACACGGAAAGGAGAGCACCCATGTCAGAAGGAAAGGAGAGCACCCATGTCAGAAGGAAAGGAGAGCACCCATGTCAGAAGGAAAGGAGAGCACCCATGTCACACGGAAAGGAGAGCACCCATGTCAGAAGGAAAGGAGAGCACCCATGTCAGAAGGAAAGGAGAGCACCCATGTCAGAAGGAAAGGAGAGCACCCATGTCAGAAGGAAAGGAGAGCACCCATGTCAGAAGGAAAGGAGAGCACCCATGTCACAAGGAAAGGAGAGCACCCATGTCAGAAGGAAAGGAGAGCACCCATGTCAGAAGGAAAGGAGAGCACCCATGTCACAAGGAGAGCACCCATGTCACAAGGAAAGGAGAGCACCCATGTCAGAAGGAAAGGAGAGCACCCATGTCAGAAGGAAAGGAGAGCACCCGTGTCAGAAGGAAAGGAGAGCACCCGTGTCAGAAGGAAAGGAGAGCACCCGTGTCAGAAGGAAAGGAGAGCACCCGTGTCAGAAGGAAAGGAGAGCACCCGTGTCACAAGGAAAGGAGAGCACCCATGTCAGAAGGAAAGGAGAGCACCCATGTCAGAAGGAAAGGAGAGCACCCATGTCAGAAGGAAAGGAGAGCACCCATGTCACAAGGAAAGGAGAGCACCCGTGTCAGAAGGAAAGGAGAGCACCCGTGTCACAAGGAAAGGAGAGCACCCGTGTCACACGGAAATGAGAGCACCCGTGTAAGAAGGAAAGGAGAGCACCCGTGTCAGAAGGAAAGGAGAGCACCCATGTCAGAAGGAAAGGAGAGCACCCATGTCACAAGGAAAAGAGAGCACCCACGTCACAAGGAAAGGAGAGCACCCACGTCACAAGGAAAGGAGAGCAATCATGTCAGAAGGAAAGGAGAGCACCCATGTCACACGGAAAGGAGAGCACCCATGTCAGAAGGAAAGGAGAGCACCCATGTCACAAGGAAAGGAGAGCACCCATGTCAGAAGGAAAGGAGAGCACCCATGTCAGAAGGAAAGGAGAGCACCCATGTCACAAGGAAAAGAGAGCACCCATGTCACACGGAAAGGAGAGCACCCATGTCAGAAGGAAAGGAGAGCACCCATGTCAGAAGGAAAGGAGAGCACCCATGTCACACGGAAAGGAGAGCACCCATGTCAGAAGGAAAGGAGAGCACCCATGTCAGAAGGAAAGGAGAGTACCCATGTCAGAAGGAAAGGAGAGCACCCATGTCAGAAGGAAAGGAGAGCACCCGTGTCAGAAGGAAAGGAGAGCACCCATGTCAGAAGGAAAGGAGCAGAGGCCAGAACCCAACAATATGAAGAGAACAATAATAAACAGATATTTCACACCGTGTTCACACTCACATTATAGCTTCTGCTCAAAACGCTGCTGACATACGAGGCTGCAGTTGGTTTCTTATTCGGCAATTTTTTCTTTTCTGTTTTTTATAAGTTTATCAACAAAAAATAATCATCACAATATTTGATGCCCATTTTTGTGCCAGTTTTATAATTTTCGTAGCTGTTTTTAATTGTATTCACTTCAAGGCGCCTCGCTGCATCATATGTTTGTTGTTAAACGCATAAAAAACAAAAAAGAAAAAATTACCGAATATGAAACCAACTTAACCTCGTCTCTTAAATCACAAACCAAAATTTCTCACAATGGTGCTCCTTAATTCATAAAGAGGAATAAGTATTAAAAAACAGAATATCGGCAATTCTCAAACATTCTACATATGTATGGCATAAAAAGTTACTGATCCTGAGTTACATCCTGTGTTATACTCCAGAGCTGCACTCACTATTCTGCTGGTGCAGTTACTGTGTACATACATTACTGATCCTGAGTTACATCCTGTATTATACTCCAGAGCTGCACTCACTATTCTACTGGTGCAGTCACTGTGTACATACATTACATTACTGATCCTGAGTTACATCCTGTATTATACCCCAGAGCTGCCCTCACTATTCTGCTTGTACAGTCACTGTGTACATACATTACATTACTGATCCTGAGTTACATCCTGTATAATACTCCAGAGCTGCACTCACTATTCTGCTGATGCAGTCACTGTGTACATACATTACATTACTGATCCTGAGTTACATCCTGTATTATACTCCAGAGCTGCACTCACTATTCTGCTTGTACAGTCACTGTGTACATACATTACATTACTGATCCTGAGTTACATCCTGTATTATACCCCAGAGCTGCACTCACTATTCTGCTGATGCAGTCACTGTGTACATACATTACATTACTGATCCTGAGTTACATCCTGTATTATACCCCAGAGCTGCACTCACTATTCTGCTTGTACAGTCACTGTGTACATACATTACATTACTGATCCTGAGTTACATCCTGTATTATACCCCAGAGCTGCACTCACTATTCTGCTGATGCAGTCACTGTGTACATACATTACATTACTGATCCTGAGTTACACCCTGTATTATACTCCAGAGCTGCACTCACTATTCTGCTGGTGCAGTCACTGTGTACATACATTAAAATTATTAAAATTGATGGTGTCGGCCCTTTAAAGAACAATGAGGGTGAAATCATAGAGAGCGATGTGGGAAAAGCAAATGTTTTAAATACTTTTTTCTCAACAGTGTTCACACAGGAAAAGGATTTGCTAGGGGAAATGCAGAGTGATAATGTAAACTCCCCATTAAGTATTACCTGCCTAACCCAGGTTGAAGTGCAGAACCGCCTTAGTAAGATTAAAAGTGACAAATCACCAGGCCCTGATGGCATTCACCCTCGGGTATTAAGGGAGTTAAGTCATGTGATAGACAGGCCTCTATTGCTTATATTTAAAGACTCTATAGAAACAGGGTCTGTTCCTTTTGATTGGCAGCAAGCAAATGTGGTACCAATATTCAAAAAGGGGTGTAAAAGGGAACCTGGAAACTATAGGCCGGTAAGCTTAACATCTGTTGTGGGTACAATTTTTGAATGGTTTCTAAGGGATACCATTATGGAATATCTCAATGTTAATAAATGTTTAACTCCACATCAACATGGATTTATGAAGGATCGCTCCTGTCAAACTAACCTGATCAGCTTTAGAGTTGAGCGACTTTTGGTTTTTTAGGGTCGAGTTTCGTTTCGTGAAACCCGACTTTTCCAAAAGTCGGGTCGAGCAAGATCGTCCGATTATAGGGAAAAGTCGGGGTCGTCCCGAAACACAAAACCCAATGTAAGTCAATGGGGAATAAAAGTCGGCAGTGAGAGGAGGACAGGAAACACACCTACAGTGCCCATTTGAATGCCAAAAGCATCAATTCTTCTTACTTAAGCTTGTCAACCTTAATTAACTTCATAATACAAGTTACGCACTGAAAAATGGGGGTTATTTGGCTAAAGTTGTGGGGGGGAGGGCTGGCTGCAGGTTTTCATGTGCCCTGGACGAAAGAGCGCCCCTTTAACACATACCACAACTCATCATGCTCCGATACGGCAGAGAAATAGCGGTATAGTACAATGAAAAATACTTCACTTTTTACATCTCATGACGAGGCCCATCTATTTCTCCATACAGAATCATTGGTCCCATATAATGTTTGAAACAGTATATGATGAGCTCCACATAATGCTACAGTATATGTTGGTCCCCATGGATGAAGCTCCACTGTCTTATGGGCCCAAACAATGCTCCAAACATAATGGGCCCCATTTCTAATGCTCTAGTGTATAATGGGCCCTGTAAATGCTGCTCCAGTGTCTGATGTCCACCTTTGGAATGTTCCAGTGTATGGTGGGCCCCATCTATCATTCTCCAGAGTATAGTGCTCCCCAAAAATTGCTGTCCCAACATTGAAAACAATCAAATAAGTCTCCTCGCTAGGGAATCCCTGTACTAGTCTGGACTCCTCGTCGTCCCCATCTTCCATCTCACTGCACAGTATTTCAACCTTGCAAGTGCTGTGATCCTGAGCAAGCAGGGGGGGCCCACTCGTTGGCGACGGCACTGGCACAGGGCCCCTGATAGTACGGTGGTGTGTCTGATGGCGGGTGGGCCGAACCTGCACTTTCATCTGCAGCTTCCTCTTTGTCACCGTGTAAGATGGAACTGTATATGGGAAGGGTAACCTGAGTTTCATCAGGGTCAGATTCAGGCCGTGTAGCGTGCGAGGGGAATGTAGTGGTCTGGGTCAATGTACCAGCAGATTCATCGAGCAGTGGCTGGGCATCAGTGCACTTGTGTCGCCCCCAGGAGTACGGTCGCCACAGTGGCATTACCTTCCTCCTAGGGAGTGTGATGTCATGCTTGGGAGCAACGAAGGATCTCTCTAGCAGGTTAACTGATTGGGCGGCATTATTCCCACGAGTCATGACCCTCCAAACAGCGTTCATGAAGGCAAAGTGTTTGTTTTACGTGGGCAGTATGGTTGCAAAGCTGAACCTTAAAGGAATGTTCAGAAGGGCACCACCAGGAGTGGAGCCTACGGTTAAATTCGACTCCACCTGGGAAACCTCAACCATGCCAGCTACAGAACAGATGCACACATTGCAAGCTTAATTCCGTTAACGAACGAGACTCCGTCATGCCCCGCGGTCCGAGTCCGGCTTACTAGAGGGACACGTGAGGCTCTGGCACATGAGATTGGCCAATAACTGGTGTGTCATGCCCTTACATGTCCGTGGCTGCATGTGCGCTACACTGAAAAGGCCAGCGTTTGTCGCTTACAGGTGCAGATACGCTGAACAACGTTAGTGATGGGGATCACTGATTACAATTATTACCCGCGAATGATGATTTCCCAGTAAGTGCAGGTCAACCGCAGTTCCGGAATTAGGCCTAACCGTCATTCCTGAAAAAATTAAAAACTTACGTGTGCAAACCACAGGTGCTGTAGCTTGCTTAACAGCTCCCCAGCCGTTCTCAGGCCCAGTATGGATTACACGTGATTGCACAAAGGTGAGAAAGGGTACCGTATCCCCAGATAACATGTATGGATAGCGTACACATTCAAAATATATGTCTATACATCAGGAGGCAGGCTCAGACGGTGTTAGGCCCAGTATGGCTTGCACGTGATTGCACAAAGGTTAGAAAGGGTACCGTATCCCCAGATAACATGTATGGATAGCGTACACATTCAAAATATATGTCTATACATCAGGAGGCAGGCTCAGACGGTGTTAGGCCCAGTATGGATTGCACGTGATTGCACAAAGGTTAGAAAGGGTACCGTATCCCCGGATAACATGTATGGATAGCGTACACATTCAAAAGATATGTCTATACATCAGGAGGCAGGCTCAGACGGAGTTAGGCCCAGTATGGATTGCACGTGATTGCACAAAGGTTAGAAAGGGTACCGTATCCCCGGATAACATGTATGGATAGCGTACACATTCAAAATATATGTCTATACATCAGGAGGCAGGCTCAGACGGTGTTAGGCCCAGTATGGATTGCACGTGATTGCACAAAGGTTAGAAAGGGTACCGTATCCCCAGATAACATGTATGGATAGCGTACACATTCAAAATATATGTCTATACATCAGGAGGCAGGCTCAGACGGTGTCAGGCACAGTATGGATTTGACGGCCCAGATTACACAGCGGAGGAGCAGGGAGAGGTAAAGATTGCAAATGCTGGGGCCCTGCCCAAGCAAGGGGGGCCCACTCGTGGGCGTCGGTACTGGCACTGGGCCCCTCATAGTACAGCGGTGTGTCTGACGGCGGGTGTGCACCACCACCGTCAGAGACACTTGATTGCACTATGAGGGACCCTGTGCCAGTGCCCGCGCCCAAGAGTCGGCCTACCCACCTGTCCAGGGCAACGGCACTCGCACGGTGGAGTTTTAGAAAGTGGCATATGTTGATGTTGGACATTCAGCTGATGCAAAAGGCGAAATAGGTGAAGTCCCAGGAAGAGGTGGACCAAAGCAAGCCATTTTTCTGTCACCCTATGTGACATCAGGGGAAGGTGGGACAAAATCCTTGGAAACCCATGCGTGGTTCATTTTAATGAAGGTTAGATCATCCACATTTTGGGTTGACAGACGGGTCCTTTTTTCTGTCAGGATTGATCCAGCTGCACTGAAGACTCTTTCCGATAGCACACTTGCAGCTGGGCAAGCGAGCTCCTGTAAGGCATATTGGGCCAATTCAGGCCAGGTGTCCAGTTTAGCGGCCCAATAGTCAAAGGGGAATGACCTGTGTGGGAGAACATCGATATGGGAGGAAAAGTAGTTTGTAACCATAGTTGACAACTGCTGTCTCCTGTCACTTTCCATCGATGCAGTATTACCAGTTGTGTGAGCGGTATTTGAAAAATCAGTCCACAACATTGTCATGAAACCCCTGTCTCCAACGCCACTTCTGCTGTGTGCACCACGAACACCTCTGCCAAGCTGCCCCCGGCCCGTACGGCTCGTGTGAGAACCATCACCGCTGCTGTGTGCTGGGAATGCCTCAAGCAACCGATTTACCAGAGTTGCTTGTTTATTAGCCAATATTAGGTCAAGGTTCTCCTGTGGCATGATGTTTTGTAATTTGCCTTTATAGCGTGGATCCAGGATGCTGGCCAACCAGTATTCGTCATCGTTCATCATTTTGGCAATGCGGGGGTCCCTTTTTAGGATCCGCAAGGCATAATCTGACATGTGGGCCAATGTTCCCGGTGTCAATGATGCACTGCGAGTGCTGGTTGGAGGAGCACTTTCTGGCAAATCCACATCCCTCCAGTCACGCACAAACCCTGTACCAGACCTTGCCACGCCAACATTTTCACTTGCCCCACGAGATGCATCCTCCTCCCCTAAGTAATCATCCCCATCATCCTCCTCCTCCTCCTCTTCTTCCTCCACCTCGTCCAGGAGAGGTCCCTGAGCAGACAATGGCTGAATGTCATCAAGGATTCCCTCCTCCTCTTCCTCCTCATCAACATTGGCTGCAGACGCCTGCTCCTTAAGGTGCGTCAAAGTTTGCATGAGCAGACGCATAAGTGGGATGCTTATGCTTAGGATGGCGTCGTCTGCGCTTACCAGCCGTGTGCATTCCTCAAAACACTGAAGGACTTTACAGAGGTCTTTCAGCTTCGACCACTGCACACCTGTCAACTCCATGTCTGCTCTCAAAGTGCCTGGCCGTGTATCCTCCCACAAATGCATTATGGCCTGCCTCTGCTCGCACAGCCACTCCACCATGTGCAGGGTGGAGTTCCACCTTGTTGCAATGTCGATAATGAGGCGGTGGTTGGGAAGGTGGAGCAATCGCTGCAGCTTCTGCATACGAACGGAGTGTACAGGCGACCGGCGGATGTGCGCGCACAGTCTTCGCACCTTCTGGAGCAGGGCTGTTAACTCCGGATAATTTTTGAGGAAGCACTTCACCACCAGGTTCAAGGTGTGAGCCAAGCAAGGTATGTGGCTGAGTTTTGAAAGGGCTATGGCTGCCACAAAATTACGGCCGTTATCACTAACTACCTTGCCTGCCTCAAGATGTACACTGCCCAGCCATGACTCAGTTTGTCGCTTCAAGTACTCGGCCAGTACCTCGGCGGTGTGTCTGTCGCCCAAACACATTATCTGCAACACAGCCTGCTGACGCTTTCCACTAGATGCTCGATAGGGGGACACATCGTGTGCAACAGTGGCAGCTGCAGATGGAGTGCTCGTACGACTGCGCTCTGTGGACGAGCTTTCGCTTCTGGAGGAGGAGGAGGAGGAGGAGGGTCGAACGCCTACAGCCAACTGTTTCCTATACCGTGGGCTAGGCAGCACTGTCCCACCACCGCTGTCCCCTGTGGACCCTGCATCCACCACATTAACCCAGTGCGCAGAGATGGACACGTAACGGCCCTGCCCATGCCGACTGGACCATGCATCAGTTGTGAGGTGCACCTTTCCGCTCACTGACTGCTTGAGTGCATGGACAATGCGGTCTTTCACATGATGGTGGAGGGCTGGGATGGCTTTGCGAGAGAAGAAGTGGCGACTGGGTAGGTCATAGCGTGGTACTGCATAGGCCATGAGTTCGCGGAAAGCTGCGCTTTCCACCAACCGAAAGGGCATCATCTCAAACGAGATTAGTTTGGCAATGTGGGCGTTCAAACCCAGTGTACGCGGATGAGAGACTGAGTACTTTCTTGACCTACTCATAGTGTCTGGGAGGGTGAGCTGGACTTGAGAGCTGCATATGGTGGAAGTAGCGGTGGACAGGGCGGACTGAGAGAGGGTTGATGATGGTGATGGAGTTGTTGTCCTTTCTGATGGCCTAGAATCAGTCTTTCGTTGATATAACAGTGGGATTCCCTGACTGCTGTGGCATTGCACCGACACCTCAACATTTGCTGCTGTGCTAACCGGTGGGCTTACAGTGGGGGAAACAATGTAGCGTTGCTGACTACCTTCGTTGTGATCAGTTGCACATGTGGCACTTGAGGTTTGGTGTTGTGTCCACGCTTGCAAGTGCATGCTGGTTAAATGTCTAAGCATGCAACTGGTATTCAAATTTTTCAGATTTTTCCCTCGGCTAAAGGTCTTTGCGCACTTCTTACAGATAACCTTGGCCTGATCATGAGGATTTTGTTCAAAAAAGTGCCACACTGCACTCTTCCTACTTTGGCAGACATTTTGCGGCCTAGCACGCTGTGATCTTTTGACCCTCTGGACAAGCTGTCCAGCAACTCTTTTGATGTTTGGAACCTGTCTTTGGAGTGCTCCGGGCCTGCCAGATAACAGCTGTTGCGATGTCGATGTCTGCTGTGGATGCTCCTCATCTGAGCTATTGGAAGCAGCACCCTCTTCCCCCAATGGATGCCAATCTGGGTCAACAACTGGGTCATCCATCACCTCCTCTTCTATGTCATGTGCACCTTCCTCTGTGTCACCGTGTATGGTGGTATAGTGTGCGGGAAGGGGCACCTGAGTCTCATCAGGGTCAGAATCTGGCTCTGTACACTGCGAGGACAATGTAGTGCTCTGAGTGAATGTACCAGCAGAATCATCCATCAGCGGCTGTGCATCAGTGCACTCCATATCAGATTCATCTTGGCCTGGGTAATTCATCATTTCACTTGATAATCCAGGCATGGTATGTGAAAACAGCTCCATGGAGTAATCAGTAGTATGGCCTGCGTCATCCTTCAATCTTGGTTGGGGTGAAGGACACAAGGAAAGGTGTGGTTCATGAACATGAGCCTCCAATGACGACTCAGTGCTTTTACTTTTTACAACTGAAGAAGAGGAGGCGATAGAGCTGGAGGCTGAGTCAGCAATGTAAGACAAAACTTTTTCCTGATGCTCTGGCTTTAAAAGCGGTTTGCCAACTCCTAGAAAACTAAGCGTTCGAGGCCTTATGTAGCCAGACGATGACGCAGGCTCAACACCTGCATTCGGTCCTATTTTGCTCTTGCCACTACCATCAGATCCACCACCAACACCATCATTACCAGCTGCCAACCCCCGCCCAATTCCACGGCCTCTTCCACCAGCCTTCCTCATTTTTGGTAGAAATGTAGACAAAATCCAACAAACTATATAGTAATGTAAAGCAAGGTACAAGGTGTCTATAGGACAGGGGAGATTTTGAATTTCTGCAGACACTTGTGGACACTGGACACTTTTGGATTGTGTGAGGCCCACTGAGTATCTGAGCGCTCTGTCACAGGCTCGATGGCAGAGCTGTGACCAAAGTGACTAGAGGATAAGGGAGATTTTGAATTTCTGCACACACTTGTGGACACTGGACACTTATGGATTGTGTGAGGCCCACTGACTAGTATCTGAGTGCTCTGTCACAGGCTCGATGGCAGAGCTGTGACCAAAGTGACTAGAGGATAAGGGAGATTTTGAATTTCTGCACACACTTGTGGACACTGGACACTTTTGGATTGTGTGAGGCCCACTGACTAGTATCTGAGCGCTCTGTCACAGGCTCGATGGCAGAGCTGTGACCAAAGTGACTAGAGGATAAGGGAGATTTTGAATTTCTGCACACACTTGTGGACACTGGACACTTATGGATTGTGTGAGGCCCACTGACTAGTATCTGAGCGCTCTGTCACAGGCTCGATGGCAGAGCTGTGACCAAAGTGACTAGAGGATAAGGGAGATTTTGAATTTCTGCACACACTTGTGGACACTGGACACTTATGGATTGTGTGAGGCCCACTGACTAGTATCTGAGCGCTCTGTCACAGGCTCGATGGCAGAGCTGTGACCAAAGTGACTAGAGGATAAGGGAGATTTTGAATTTCTGCACACACTTGTGGACACTGGACACTTATGGATTGTGTGAGGCCCACTGAGTATCTGAGCGCTCTGTCACAGGCTCGATGGCAGAGCTGTGACCAAAGTGACTAGAGGATAAGGGAGATTTTGAATTTCTGCACACACTTGTGGACACTGGACACTTATGGATTGTGTGAGGCCCACTGAATATCTGAGCGCTATGTCACAGGCAGAAATTGGCTAGTGTATCACAAACTACAAGGTGTATGTAGAATTGGGCAGAATTGGAATCTCCCTAGAGTGCAGGTCTGTAAGAACGGAACATGTCCTCGACTTATTCTCACAGAGTGACTCACTGATAGCTTCACTGTGGCTGTGATAACAGCCGTTACACGGTACTGTGTGAGGAGCGTACACCGCTGTATGGTGTGAAAAAATGCACGCTCAGTACCTCAGCAGGACAAAAAAAAATTGTGATTGCTTTTAAAAAAGCAGTTTGCGGAGCAGTGGGTAAACAGCAATGCAGGAATGTCAGGAAGCCTTAGAAGGCAGCCCAACAACCAACACCACTGATACACCACTATATAGCCTCCCCTTGCACTGCACAGTGACTGGTGTGTTGTACAGGCAAAATCGCTAGCAGCAGAAGCAGTTTTTTTTCTTCTCAGCAGGACAAAAAAAAAAATTGTGACTGCTTTTAAAAAAGCAGTTTGCGGAGCAGTGGGTAAACAGCAATGCAGGAATGTCAGGAAGCCTTAGAAGGCAGCCCAACAACAACACCACTGATACACCACTATATAGCCTCCCCTTGCACTGCACAGTGACTGGTGTGTTGTACAGGCAAAATCGCTAGCAGCAGAAGCAGTTTTTTTTTCTTCTCAGCAGGACAAAAAAAAAAATTGGGATTGCTTTTAAAAAAGCAGTTTGCGGAGCAGTGGGTAAACAGCAATGCAGGAATGTCAGGAAGCCTTAGAAGGCAGCCCAACAACCAACACCACTGATACACCACTATATAGCCTCCCCTTGCACTGCACAGTGACTGGTGTGTTGTACACGCAAAATTGCTAGCAGCAGAAGCAGTTTTTGGTGTCTTCTTCCCTGCCTAACGCTCTCCCTACAAAATCATCATCATCAGCAGCTCTCCCTATTCTGAGATCAGCATGAGTAACATGGCGGTCGGCGTGCACGCCCTTTTATACCCCCTGTGACGCCCCCCAAAACAAGCCAATCACTTGCATGCCCTTCTGAAAGATGGTGGTGACCCCTGCCTATGTCATCACGTTGCCCACAGTGTCCGTGGATCCTGATTGGCTGAAAAAGAGCGCAAAACAAACTTTTGAAACGCGACTTTGGCGCGTAAGTCACCGACATCGTGGCCGACCTCATCCTAGGGTCGGGTTTCGTTTCATGAAACCCGACTTTGCCAAAAGTCGGGGACTTTTGAATTTTTTCGACCCGTTTCGCTCAACTCTAATCAGCTTCTATGAGGATGTAAGCTCTCAAATGGACCAAGGAGAATCATTGGATGTCATTTATCTCGACTTCTCTAAAGCATTTGACACTGTCCCACATAAAAGATTGGTAAGTAAGATGAGAACGCTCGGGCTAGGGGAAAATGTGTGTAGATGGGTAGGTAGCTGGCTTAGTGATAGAAAGCAAAGAGTGGTTATTAATGGGGCATCCTCAGATTGGGCCAGGGTTACTAGTGGGGTACCACAGGGGTCTGTATTGGGCTCCCTACTATTTAATATATTTATTAATGATCTAGTGCAGGGGTCCCCAACCGCCGGTCCGCGGCCCAGCACCGGGCCGTTGCAGTGCTCTTGCCGGTCCGCGGACACAAGGGGAGCCGGGGGGCGGTGCAGCAGCTGTTACTCACCCTGCATCCCGCGGCGGCTTCATCCAGCGCTGAGCGGTCACGTGCTACCGCTCATTTAAGGTCATGAATATGGACGCCACTCATCTCCCATAGGCGTGGCGTCCATATTCATGGACCTTAATGAGCGGTATCACGTGACCGCTCCGCACAGGAAGAAGCTGAAGCGCCGCGAGATGCAGGGACATGCAGCGACGGGAAGGAAGTTCAGCGACGTGAGGGTAAGTATGATGGGGAGGATGGGGGAGCCAAGCGGAGCCATAAATATAAGGGAGGGAGAATGGGAGCGGAGCCATAAATAAAAGGGAGGGAGAATGGGAGCGGAGCCATAAATATAAGGGAGGGAGAATGGGAGCGGAGCCATATATACAGGGGAGGGAAAGTGGAAGCAGAGCCATATATACAAGGGAGGGAGAGTGGGAGTGGAGCCATATATACAGGGGAGGGAGAGTGGGAGCAGAGCCATATATACAAGGGAGGGAGAGTGGGAGTGGAGCCATATATACAAGGGAGGGAGAGTGGGAGCAGAGCCATATATACAAGGGAGGGAGAGTGGAAGCAGAGCCATATATACAGGGGAGGGAGAATGGGAGCAGAGCCATATATACAGGGGAGGGAGAATGGGAGCAGAGCCATATATACAGGGGAGGGAGAGTGGGAGTGGAGCCATATATACAGGGGAGGGAGAATGGGAGCGGAGCCATATACAGAGGGGAGGGAGAATGGGAGCAGAGCCATATATACAAGGGAGGGAGAGTGGGAGCAGAGCCATATACACAGGGGAGGGAGAGTGGGAGTGGAGCCATATATACAGGGGAGGGAGAGTGGGAGCAGAGCCATATACACAGGGGAGGGAGAGTGGGAGTGGAGCCATATATACAGGGGAGGGAGAGTGGGAGCGGAGCCATATACACAGGGGAGGGAGAGTGGGAGTGGAGCCATATATACAGGGGAGGGAGAGTGGGAGCAGAGCCATATACACAGGGGAGGGAGAGTGGGAGTGGAGCCATATATACAGGGGAGGGAGAGTGGGAGCGGAGCCATATACACAGGGGAGGGAGAGTGGGAGTGGAGCCATATATACAGGGGAGGGAGAGTGGGAGCGGAGCCATATACACAGGGGAGGGAGAGTGGGAGTGGAGCCATATATACAGGGGAGGGAGAGTGGGAGCAGAGCCATATACACAGGGGAGGGAGAGTGGGAGCGGAGCCATATATACAGGGGAGGGAGAGTGGGAGCGGAGCCATATACACAGGGGAGGGAGAGTGGGAGTGGAGCCATATATACAGGGGAGGGAGAATGGGAGCAGAGCCATATACAGAGGGGAGGGAGAGTGGGAGCGGAGCCATATATACAGGGGAGGGAGAGTGGGAGCAGAGCCATATACACAGGGGAGGGAGAGTGGGAGTGGAGCCATATATACAGGGGAGGGAGAATGGGAGCGGAGCCATATACAGAGGGGAGGGAGAGTGGGAGCGGAGCCATATATACAGGGGAGGGAGAGTGGGAGCAGAGCCATATACACAGGGGAGGGAGAGTGGGAGTGGAGCCATATATACAGGGGAGGGAGAGTGGGAGCGGAGCCATATACACAGGGGAGGGAGAGTGGGAGTGGAGCCATATATACAGGGGAGGGAGAATGGGAGCAGAGCCATATATACAGGGGAGGGAGAGTGGGAGCAGAGCCATATATACAAGGGAGGGAGAATGGGAGCAGAGCCATATATACAGGGGAGGGAGAGTGGGAGTGGAGCCATATACACAGGGGAGGGAGAGTGGAAGCAGAGCCATATATACAAGGGAGGGAGAGTGGGAGCGGAGCCATGCATACAGGATGGGACAGGGGAGCCATGTATACAGGATAGAAGAGTGGGAGCAGAGCCATGCATACAGGATGGGAGGATGGGAGCGGAGCCATGTATACAGGATGGGAGAGTGGGAGCAGAGCCATGTATACAGGATGGGACAGGGGAGCCATGCATACAACAGGGGGAGCCACACAGAGCTGGACGGGGGGGACCACACATACATTTTCTGATGATTAGAAAATAATCAGCATGTACAGAACTCCAGTACAATTGTTCTTAAGTGCTCAATGCTCCATTTCCTTGTAGGTTCCAATCATCATTAGCAGTGACGGTCATCAGTAGAAGTAGCCCAGTGCTCCCACTGAAACAGAGAAACAAGCCCTGTGCTCCCACTCATTCAAAACCTATGGTGAGTTGAGTCACATTAAAAATGTTATAATTAAATGATAAATATGCACTGCTAAACTACAACCGCGTCCATAGCCCCGCCCCCTTATGACCAAAGCCCCGCCCCTGTCACACCTCCATCCCCGCCCTGCCGGGCCATGGAAGAATGGTCTTGGTTCAAGCCGGTCCCTGGTGCAAAAAAGGTTGGGGACCACTGATCTAGTGGATGGCTTACACAGTAAAATATCAGTATTTGCAGATGATACAAAACTATATAAGGTAGGTAACACAAAGGAGGACAGTTTGCAACTACAGACAGATTTGAGTAAATTGGAGAATTGGGCTGAAAAATGGCAAATGAGGTTTAACACAGATAAGTGTAAGGTTATGCCCATGGGAAGGAGAAACAGATGCTACAATTACTTACTAAATGGGAAACTGCTGGGGAAATCAGACATGGAAAAAGACTCAGGCATCTTAGTCAATAAGAAGCTAAATTGGAGTGCCCAGTGTCAGGCAGCTGCCACCAAAGCAAATAGGGTCATGGGATGCATTAGAAGAGGTCTGGGGACACGAGATGAAAACATAATTCTCCCTCTGTACAAATCACTCGTCAGACCACACTTGGAGGATTGTGTGCAATTTTGGACGCCGGTGCTCAAGAAAGACATTCCTGAACTTGAAAGGGTTCAAAGGCGGGCTACTAAAATGATAAATGGAGTTGGTTCACTACAATACCCAGAAAGGTTATCAAAAGTAGGTCTATTTACTCTAGAAAAGAGAAGACTTAGGGGAGCCCTAATATATATGTACAAGTATATCAGCGGGCAATACAGAGATCTCTCCAATGAACTGTTTGTACCAAGGACTGTGACAAGAACAAGGGGGCATTTTCTTCGTTTGGAGGAAAGACAATTTCTGCACCAGCACAGAAGAGGGTTCTTCACGGTAAGAGCAGTGAGGCTCTGGAATTCTCTTCCTGAGGATGTGGTGATGGCCAACTCACTGAATGAATGTAAGGAATGGATGCTTTTCTCGTGAGTAACAGTATAGAAGGTTACGAATAACAGAATATTATAGGTAGATGGTTGACCCAGCTTAGGGGAAGGAATTTTTTTCCCTATGGAGAAAATTGGCTTCTACTCTGTGGGTTTTTTGCCTTCCCCAGGATCAACAATTCAGAACAGCTGCACTAAAAATAGGCTGAACTAGATGGACATAAGGTCTTCCTTCAGCCTTCAAAACTATGTTTATACTCCAGAGCTGCACTCACTATTCTGCTGGTGCAGTCACTGTGTACATACATTACATTACTGATCCTGAGTTACATCCTGTATTATACCCCAGAGCTGCACTCACTATTCTGCTGGTGCAGTCACTGTGTACATACATTACATTACTGATCCTGAGTTACATTCTGTAGCTCTTTTATTATAAAAATGAAAAACATAACAATAATAATAACAGAAACAAATTAAAAATATTAGCCAAAAAAATAATCCGTATAATGAACACTGGTCCAGCCGCTCATTCTCTCCCACAAGATAAACCCACCTCCCCCCTTTTCCCACCACCCAACCTAACACCTACACCCAAATCTATATCCCTATATACAATATATACAGAAACAAACACTACAACACCCACAAATCACAGAGCCCAAGTTCGGCGCCTGCAGCCCTACATCACTGTATACCGATCACAAAACAAAAATCTACAGTGTCAGCAGCAGCCCACCACCAGGAAAGGAGATGACCAGACTAGGGCACACTAAAAGAAAAGCCCCTCCAGAGGAGAGCGGCCCTATGTGTGCCCAGTCTTCATACTCCAGAGAGCGCACCTTCACCAGGTCACCAAGTATGGTCCTAAACACATCGTCTACTGGGAGGATTTTCCGTTGCGTCGATACTAAGCACCATGCATTCCACGTGTGATACCTAAACACTGCGCTAACTAGAAATAAGGTGCAGCGGTCCCGACCACCAAGGTCTCCGAATTCTCCATAGGCCCATTCCGCATAGGAGAGACCGGCCAGCCGAGACCAGCCAATAGAGGCGCCCACCCTGTTGTACACCTCTGTGTTGAAGGGACAATGAAGCAGGAAATGGTCCATGCTTTCCAGCACGGTACCACAATGCTCCCGAGGACAGTTCCTGTCCTCAGATCTCCTACACATCAGATTGTCCCTCACACACAGTTTCCCATGGAAGCAGCGCCAAGCCAAGTCCCAAAACTTCGAGGGGATCCTGATAGAATTCAAAAGATGCAAACCCACCCCAAGATCCCGACTTGGGCAATCTCTGAGCACCAGAGGCCTCTCTAAATGGGTCAACAGAACCTTATTGTCAAGGAGTTTTCTTGGCAGAGTCCTGATCTCCCACATTCCCAGACCCCACCGGCGAATTACCTTCAGAACCAAGGTAGCGTAAGCCGGAAGATGTCCATGTGGTGTGCAAAGATCCTTCACTTGCCATCCTGTCTCCCATTCCTGGAAGAAAGGCTGAAACCATCCCCTAGAGGAGAATACCCAAGGAGGAGCCCTCTCTTTCCAGAGGTTTGCAATATTGATCTTGATGAAGGTATCCACAAGGAACACCACAGAGTTGACCATAGTCTCCTCGTACGGCAAGTAACCTCCCTCTTGACCAGGTTCAGTCTATTCCCCCATAACAGTTGGAAGAACAAACTGTAGACCCGAGTCCAGAGAGACTCTAGCAAGATGCACACACTGCCCAGATAATTCAGTAAAGGGAGCAGGTAAGTTTTGATCAGGGTTACCCTTTCCCTTAGGGTCAAAGACCAACCCTTCCATTGGTTCACCTTCTGAGTGGCGATCTCTAGCCTGCTGTCCCAATTTTGTTTGGGGTAATCCTCCTGGCCAAATTCAATGCCAAGGACTTTTGCAAAGACTTTGGGTCCTGGAAGAGTGCCCGGGAGATCAAAACCAGGATCTCCTCCTCCCAGCTAGAGACTCTCACACTTATCCCAGTTGATCTTGGACCCAGATGCCTCCGAGTAGCGATCTACCTCTGACATCAGCCACCCTGCCTCCTCGTGAGAGGAAACAAAAACATTGACATCATCGGCATAAGCCACCACCCTCAGAGTGGCTTCCGGTGCTGCCCGGTCCATCCTGATCCCGGCCAAAGGTCCACGCTCCACCCTCCTAAGAAGTGGGTTAATCGCAAACACGTACAGCAGTGGGCCCCGAGGGACAACCCTGGCGAACACTAGATCCAACCTCAAAACAGCTGCCAATCCAACCGTTCACAAGCGGGAAACTCTCTGACCCACCGTACAAGGTTTTAAGCCAATCAACAAACCCCCCCGGCAGGTAACATCTCAGGACAGACCAGAGGTACTCGTGATTAACCCGATCAAGCGCTTTTGCCTGGTCCAGTGACAGCATGTACCCCTTCCAGTGACCACCCCTACCCTGCTCCACTGCCTCCCGGATACTGAGCACAGCACTAAATGTCCTGCGACCTGGAACAGAGCAATGTTGGGCATCCAAAAGGAGTTGGGGTGCAAATTTCACCAGCCGATTAAACAGCACCTTTGCTAGAACCTTCCTGTCTGCATTGGGAAGCGCTATGGCATGACAATTCTCAATGCATGATGGGTCCTTACCCTTTGACAAGATGAACAGGGCAGACCTCCTCATTGACTTTGGCAGAGTGCCTGACGAAAGACACTCACTGAATACCTCAGTCAAGAGGGGAACCAAAGCGTCCTTAAAGGTCTTATAGAACTCAGATATTAAGCCATCTGGACCGGGCAATTTTTTTTTTTGGGCAAGCCCTTCAATCGCCAACTTAACTTCCTCTTCCCTGATCATCTCTGTCAAAACGTCAAGAGAGGGGTCTACCCTTTGTTCGGGAATGTCTTCAGCCAGGAAAGCCGACATCTCAACACAATCAAGATCCCTCTTCCCCAAGAGGTGCGAGTAGAAGGATCTGACAACCTCTAGGATCCATGATCTGGATTACCTCAGCGACCCCGTAGTGTCGACCAGTCCTGTAACCACTTTACTATTCACTGACGTCTTGCAGTTTCTGTAAGGGTCGGGCGAGCGGTACTTCCCGTAACCCCTCTCAAAAACCAAAGATGCGTGTCTATCATATTGACACCTCATGAACAAGGATTTCACTCTGGAGATCTCCTCGCGGCTACCTCCAGTTGAGACAAGATGCTCGAGTTTCCTCCTCAGACCCTGACACAGGCGGTACCTGCTCAGACTTCTGAGGCTCGAGAGCTGGCGGAAGAATCTCGCCACCCTTTTCTTGAAGATCTCCCACCACTCTGACTTACTACTACAAAGATCCAGTAAGGGTACCTGGCTTTGAAGAAAATCCTCAAAGGACTGTCTTATGTCCGCTTATTCCAAGAGAAACGAATTCAGCCTCCAAAACAGCCTTCCCATTCAGAGGGTCTCTGTAACATTCCGAGAAAATAAAATTAAACAGTGGTCGGAGAATTCCACCTCAACAGACGCTGCTGAAGATACAGCCTCCTCCTTTAAATAAAACCTATCTATTCTGGGCCGACAGTTACCTCTATGATAAGTGAACCCCACGTGGCCTGGGGTGTGCCGAATGTGGACATCCACCAGGCGAGCCTCACTAGCTATACTATTAAGGGCGATGCTATCATAAGTCAGCTTGTCTCTGGAACCTCCTCTATCCCGGGGCCTCGTGACAGTATTTAATTCTCCTCCAAAGACAACCTGCCGACTTGTAAAAAGGTAGGGCTTGATCCTCATAAAGAGACACTTTCGGTCCCACTTTGATTGGGGACCATAGATGTTAATGAGCTTGAGCTCTTGTCCCTTCATGAGGACATCTAAGATCAGGCACCTTCCCATTTCTAACTCAATAACCAGTCGGCATTCCACCAGTGCGGTTAAAAGGACTGCCACTCCGCTATACGGCTTGGCTGCAAGAGACCAATAGGAGGGCGCGAGTCTTCATTCCCTCTTGGCTTTAGACACATCAATCAATCAATCAAATTTATTATCGCCAAGTACATATCACATATATACAAGGAATTCTTTGTGGCAAAGAGGCAATCTACCATGTTTAGCAGCCTGGTCTCTTGCAAAAAGAAAATGTCAGCTTCAACACCTCTGCGAAAATCAAAGGCCGAAAATCTGGCTATATTTGACTTTATGCTGGCGACATTTATAGATGCCAGCGTCAACAGAGTGGGTACCGCCATCATTGGTGATTGAGTTAGATAGCTTTCTTCTTCCCAATCCCCTTATCCTCTGCCTCAGAGGAGGAATCCTTCCCCCTCTTGAACGACACAGAGGTGTCCATTCCCACGTGTTTTTTCTTCTGTCGTCCTCGTCTCCGGACTTTGGGCCAGTCCCTCCCTCCAAGGACCTTACATTCCCAGAAGAAGGAGACTCGGCACCCCCTGTAAGCTCCGCCGAAGCCGGAACCTCACCCTCACCCTGTTCTCAACCGGTTAGAAAGACCAACCAGAGGGGAGTCAGTTTTTCCTTCCTTAGGTACTTGGTCAGAGCGGGAGATGATGTTTTATCTCCCTTGTTTCTCTTCTTTTTGGTGCCGTGCTTACGCTTGTCCTCTAGCCACTGCCTATTATCCTCATCCATACTTTCATAATGGGAGGATTCGGAAGCAGTGGCTGTTTCCTCCCTGTGGATCCTCCTGACCTCCTCCTCCAACTCATCATCCCTCGGAGCCTCAGCAGCAAGACTGGCATCCAGGACAGGGGTCACCTCAGTAGCCCGGGGCTCGCCCACCTCCCTCTTCTGTCTTCGCTTGTCTAGACGCCTCAGCTGGGCAGGCGTCTTTTTATTGCTTTTCCTCCTTGGCCTCTCAGCTCCTGCTCCCTCACCCCTGCTAGTGCCTTCCCCAGCAGAATCAGCCTCAAGGCTTTCTCCCACTGAGGTCACGACTGCATTAGCAAAAGAGCGAGCTCAACGGCTGAATGGGTGACCTAAGTCACCACACAGGTGGCACCTAATCTCCACACAAGATGCAGCAAGATGGCCGATATCCCCACACAATGCACATTTCTGCACAGTGCAAATTGCACTGAAGTGTGTGGGGTCACCACAATTGTGGCAGAGCTTCTGTTGCCCCTGGTAGAAGACCTGGATACAATCCCTACCCAGGAAGGCAGATGATGGAATGTGGCAACCGTACCACCTGAACGCCTAAGTGTTACCATAAACGTCCAGGCACCTGACCAGATACCATACTCGTCATGGTTTTTCTTTGCCATCTCCACCACTTCTCCATATCGGCCAAGCCACGTCATGATGTCATAACAAGAAAATGACTCG
This sequence comes from Dendrobates tinctorius, assembly GCF_039654945.1. Taxonomy (NCBI): domain Eukaryota; kingdom Metazoa; phylum Chordata; class Amphibia; order Anura; family Dendrobatidae; genus Dendrobates; species Dendrobates tinctorius. The sequence continues at coordinate 36,810,309 of NW_027361784.1, forward strand.
TTACAAGTCATCACGGTCAGTTTCTTGATTTGATTTTGGCGAGACGGCAAAATCTCACCAGCCGGGCTCATTTTTTGCCAACTCATAATTTGACCAGAAGAGCTCAAGCCCCTCTGGTCGAACAAAGATGACATCAAACTCAGTCGTGGAATAGGGATATATCAAGGCATAGTTGTCAATAGCCTTGAAGCCCATCTTCAGCAGGAGTTCCACAACCTTAGACCTTGGAGGACACGCATCACTGCCCCTCCACCGTAGACGGACCACATTCCTACGCACACTACCAACTGTCGGGAGGGACCACACTTTATTTCCCCCATTTTGCTCTCGGAAGGCCCCAAGGCCATGCCTCTCTATCCAGAAGGATAGATCAACCTCTCGACCCTCTACCATTAGTGATCTCTTCCCCTTCTTTAGAGCCTTCAGGAGACGGCATGTTGCAGTGGCCCGGAGACTAGGAGGATGCCCTATTTCCCCCGGAGGTGACAGCGGCATAACTCGTGACGGGTTCTGCCACCACCAGGGGGGCAACCGGACCAGTGACCACATCAACACCACTATTACCCACCTCCATAACCCCTTCACACTCCACCAAACCAACAACCACACCACTAGACAAAGAAATTATCTCATCCACACCTCCCACCACATTCACTCCTGCTGGACCAGTGACAACAGGGGGTGGTATTTTGACCTCCGCATCATCAGGCAGAAGGGGCTCAGTCTCCTCCGCAGAACTGGAAGCGACCTCACCCCTGGACTTACCGGTGCCCTCCGCATCATCAGTTGGTAATTTTCGTTGCTTCACTAGGCGCCACTGATCTTTTGCCACTGTGAGGCACCACTGATCGTTTACATCAGGATCTTGCTGACCAGCCTTGCCAACGCAGAACAGGATTTTATGTGGATCGGAATGCCCAACCCCGACAACCCCCTCACCCTGCGGCCACTTCTCAACTAAGTGATCAGCGGCAACAGCATTCATGGGTGCTGAGGCTACTGGAGCTGCCCTTGACACTGGGTAGTAAGGCGTTTTAAAATAATAAATTATGTATTTGTCTGATCATTTTCCGATTTGTGTAACAGCATTGTGGGGGCTATTGGGGCGGTATTTGCACTTGATCCGTGCTTGTATTGTTCATGTTTGTATCTATTGGTATTTATCATGACTTCTGCTTTTGTTCATGCCATTATACGATGGCTGTGCCCATGCGGGATGTGCTCCCCGTGTTCCTCCCCATGCAGGCGGCGCCTCACCGGTTTGTGGCGTGCGCGCGGTTGTTCCTTGCACCTGCGCGCACGGCCACTGCTGGGCGCCTGTCTTCATGTAGGAGGACCGGTGGTGGCACGACGCATGCGCCACTATGGCCGCCGCTAATTGGTTGATTTCTGTCACATGGTTGCACACGTGACCGTTACTATAGATACATAAGGTCCTGTGCCAGCTTTAGCAGTATCTCCTTGAGAAAGCGCTATTGGTAAGCGCGAAACGCGCGTCGGAGATCTTTTTCACAGCCTGGGTTATTCGAGCACCAGTTGGTAAGCGCTCTCATTACTTTACCCTTGCGTTGTTGTGATTTAATTACACATTATGAGATTGCTATTGCGGCTTCCTCCACTATGTGTGGTGAGCCCTGGAAGCCTTTCACTGCTTCCCACCTATTATGGTGGTAATAGGAATGCATATAGGCAGTGATTTTCTGCTCACATTCCACCTGGGTCACTTTCAGTGGACGCATTAACTTGGTGCTTTGAATATCCCCATGTGTCTTCCCTTCTGGTTCTTTTGGTGTCACATTTTACATGCAGTTTTGCCATGAATATTGTATTTTTGTATATGTATTTGTCATAATAAAGTTTGATATTTTTAATAAAAAAAAAAAAATCCTTCTGGATTCAATCACTCCACTTTTTGTCCGTCTATTTATACTTGCTTATGGAGTGGAACCATTTATTATTATGGCGGGCCATGACTGCAGGTTACTGCCAATTGTTTTTTGTAAAGTATTGGGCTATTTTGTATTACTAACCGAAAATGTAGTTCACGACTCGTATTCTTTAAGGAGAAGTGGAAGAGAGAACAAAGATGATTATTTTGAGAAATGAAGGAAATTGTAAAACCTCAGCTCGACCTATTCTGGATGGAATAGAAGGTTCTTAATAACCCAAAGCAGCAAGCTTGTTCCTCAGAGGTTTCGCAAAGGAGATTTCCCTCAAGGGCTCAGTGAGGACCAGGCACTTGCAGAATTGTAAGCCACAGAAATTAACTCTTTTGTTTCTGGAGGTAACCTTATTCGTGGGATGCCTACAAAACTTAGTAATTTATTAGGATGGGACAGTTCCTTGGACATCAGTTGAGCAGTAGGAACTTCACCAGGAAGTTGATGAGTTTGGCTCCCTTGAGAGAGTAGAGTTTTACATAATTCTTGTGCATGATGTTTTACAAAATACCCACTTTTCTCCGAAAATACAGAGTTATCACTATGAGAGATGTAACCCTGGGACTGACATCACATCCATCAGAAGGTTCAGGAGCAGGTGTTGGTATCTATCTCCTACAGGCTCAAGTCCCAAATCTATGGATAAGAACAGGGAGAAGTTTGTCAAAATTCCTTCAGGATATTCTGGCTGAATAACATTGCATGTTCTTTGCATGACCCTAGAACACTAATGGTGTCCAGATGGGCTCTCCTGTTGAGCTCAGAGTTATCTTTTAGCACATACCTCCATTTATTCATAGGAATGAGCTCCTGTTGAGTGGATTTCTCCTCCAAGTGGCCAACTTGTCCATTTAAGGCTTTAGTGGTCTTATTGAACTTGTACATAATTCTATCGGAATGTGGCTAGATGGCTCCAGGAATTGCTCTTCTGGCAAAACTGATAAACCCTTGCATCCAGCATACTGAACTTAGGAACGGCTTACTGGAGGATTTCTGGATAATCTGATGAGTTGATGGGAGAGATTTTATGAATCACTCTGAATCTAGTGTCTATCCCCGATATTGGATACTTGTGGATAACATATAAGCCAGCCTGGTTCTCCGTGGAGATTGATGTAAGTGACTTTGGAGAACAATTTCTGACTTACCTAACTAAAGCTCCTTCTCTGAAGCTCCTCATCCATAGGAGATAGCTGTTGGCCAACAGGTATCTCACCCGACTGTCCCATAGACAGGAGCGCTCACTAGGCCATGTGTGATGTATTCTCTGTGAGACAGCCACCAACAGGCATCTCTTGCAGCATTCTATTTCTGAGGAATCAAATGTATCAGGAGTCCAAAATTGGACATGCCAGATCCTTCTCTTCCCATAGATGTTAGACTGTCGGACAAACTCGTCGATATCCGTTGGATTGGCTGACGTTATTCTAAAGTGTAGAAAGGCAAATCAGACAATTATATATAATTTATAGCGGTATTCTGGATAGAACAAAGACCCCCTATAAACTCATTGCACACACTGTGGTTCACGTGTGTGTAAGCCAAACCAAAAGTCAAAGCCCTCATCAGTCTACACCGGAGAAAGATACCTCTAGGATAATTTAATTGAATTTTTGCATAACCAAGCTAATCCCATCCTGTCCTCTCTTGGGAGACCAGCATTATCCTGCCCCGGGAACATTCTCACAGAGCTGTAGTGGTAGAGGCAGTCAACCACAATGTATCTGGGCCAATGATGCTGCCAAATTAAATTTGAGGCCACATTCTAAAGGATATTAAAGATGCGTTTGCACTGGCCGAAAAGCCTTTCGATTCTAACGTTCATTGTTCATGACTTGAAGGTCCTTGACCCAATTTCCAATGTTATTGACCCATCATTCATGACAATTGTATAATGAGAATGGACTGAGTGACTGAACAATATGTCCAAAAAAAATCGCTTGTCCGTTGTACATGACATACTTTTCTTTAGGAGTAAGGAAAAATTCTCATTCTTCTTTCAAAAATTGTGTAATGTAAATGGAGATTGTTCACTTGTTCAAAGAGTAGACCAACAAAAAGTAGGAGTGGAAAACAAAGTCCTAAATATGTTCGTCTCACTGATCGTTCCGAGGCGATTGTTTAGTAGCTGTTGGAAGGTTGGAACGAGCACATGTCTGTGTCATAATGTTCGTCAGCATATTGTAAATGCTTCTGTTCATATTAAAACCGTCAAATTGATTATTGGACATTTTAATCGATAATTCGATTGCATTTTCTCTGTACTGTGTCAAGGGAAATGTTTGTGCAATACAATATGAATTCTTGTATTTGCAGTAAATGTGGGATTTGAGCATTGTACACACCAACTCTGTTATGACAGTTCTCTGATGGTACAAGATGTTTATCAAACTATAACAACAGCCATATTCAAGCTGGGAGAACTAGCCGACCAAATCTCTGTTACTTTAGGGTACGTTATTTTACATCATTAGTGTTACTCATGTTGAAGGCCCTTGGCTCCATTCAGTGGTGTTTCTTCTTCAACTCCTCTTACAGAATTAGTGGACAACAGAGCTCATAATGTATCATCCACATTGAAGGCACTTGGCCCCTACGATGGGATCTATTCACCCTCTGGATAGTCTTCAAGTCTTCTGACTTGATTAGTACATTTCAGAGCATCTGATCCACGTTGAAGGCCCCTGGTTCCATTGGTGGTGTTTCTATCGACCCTTTACATTGTCTTCAAGTCCACTGACAGAACTGGTGGACATCAGAGCTCATAAGGTATGATCCACACTGAAGACCGTCGGCCTCTACAGTCATGTCTCAATTCATCCCCTGGCTTGTCTTTAAGTCCTCTGTCTGGATTTAGCTGACATCAGAGTTGAGAAGATATCCATGTTGGCCCCTAAGGTGGTGGCTTTTTCACCTTATGGACTGACTCCAAGTCTTTAGAACAGATTTAGCAGACATCAAAAGTGAGAAGGTAACATGCAGACTCTTGGCCATGAAGATGATGTCTCTTTCTCAACCTCTAGGTGGCCACATGGTCATGGTCCCCTGACCAAATTAAGTAGGCATCAAAGCTTAGAGTGTCTCATCAACATTGGGCGCTTTGACTCTTAAGTTGTAACGTTAGTCACCTGGGCTGTTTCAAAGTATTCTGACTAGATTTACTAGACATCAGAACTAATGGCCCTAGGCTGTGTAGTGATGCTATTGTGGGCTGTCTCCTGACCCAATGACCTGATGGCCCAAACCAGTTCTCGGTTATCTCTGTAGGGAAGAGATTTAGCTTTTGATCATCATCTTCCTCTGAAAAATTGGATGTTTCGTAATAATAATCTGGAAATTCAACTCTGGGATGTATTTTGCTGGAGGCCTTTTTGAAGGTCCTTGACCCCATAAAGCGGGAATCGCTATCATCCCTAGGGGCAGGATCCTGTCTCTGAACAAGTTTAGCCATTTTACCATTGAAGACAAATGTGAACGCTCAAATCCAACAGTACAATTACTACCACATATAACCAAACTAGACTGACCGCCCCTGTTGTAACCAGTTAGCACAGGGACATCACACTGGATATGTGAAAACTCATCTGCGTCCAACTCTTAGTAAGATTCACACCTGTGACCAATGATAATTTACCATTCATATACATGAAGGAACACGCCTCAGACATATTTTATGAGATCCACAGTGCAGTAATATTTGGGATCCATCATTCTGTATTACATAGGATCCAACATGTTATTTTATCTGGGATCCACCATGCCTTATTATGTTTGGATCCAGAATGCTCATGCTGTATTATCTGGGATTCAACTAGCTGTATTGTCTGGAATCCACCATGTTATATTATCTTTGATACCCAATACACTATTATCTGGGATCTACCATGCTGTTTTATCTGGGATCCACTATGCTATATTATCTGTGATCCATAGTGCAGTAATATTTGGGTTCCATCTTGCTGTATTTCGTAGGATCCATTATGCTGTATTATCTGGGATCTGCAATGCTGTGTGATCTGGGATGCATGATGCTGTATTACCTAGAATCCACCGTGTTGTATTATCTGAGATCAACCATGCTGTATTATTTGAGATCCATCATGCTGTAATATCTATGATCCACCATGCTGTATTTTCTGTGATTGACCACGCTGTATTACATAGCGTCCACTACACTGGTTTATCTTGGATCAACCATGTGCTTTTATCTTGGATCGACCCCGCTATATTATCTGGGATCCACCACTCTGTATTATTTGGGATCCTTCATGCTCTATTATCTGGGATCTCCCATGCTCTATTATCAGGGATGTACCAAGCTATATTATACCGTATTGACCATGCCTCCTTATCTGATATCGACCATGCTGTAGTATCTTGGATGCACTATGCTATATTACGCTATATTGATCATGCCTCCTTACCTGAGATCCAGCATGGTGTATTATCTGGGATGTACCATGCTATATTACGCCGTATTGATCATGCCTCCTTACCTGAGATCCAGCATGCTGTATTATCTGGGATGTACCATGCTATATTACGTTGGATTGACCATGCCTCCTTATCTGGGAGCATATAGCATGGTACATGCCAGATAATACAGCATGGAGGATCCCAGGTAAGGAGGCATGGTCAATCCGACAGAATATAACATTGTAAATCCCAGATAATGCAGCATGATGGATCCCAGATATGGAGGCATGGTCAATCCAATGTAACATAGCATGGTACATCACAGATAATACAGCATGGAGGATCTCAGATATGGAGGCATGGTGAATATGGCGTAATATAGCATAGTACATCCCAGATAATACAGCATGGTGGATCCCAGATATGGAGGCATGGTCAATATGGCGTAATATAACATGGTACATCCCAGATAATACAGCATGGTGGATCCCAGATATGGAGGCATGGTCAATATGGCGTAATATAGCATGGTACATCACAGATAATACAGCATGGAGGATCCCAGATGAGGAGGCATGGTGAATATGGCGTAATATAGCATAGTACATCCCAGATAATACAGCATGGTGGATCCCAGATATGGAGGCATGATCAATATGGCGTAATATAGCATGGTACATCCCAGATAATACAGCATGGAGGATCCCAGATATGGAGGCATGGTCAATATGGCGTAATATAGCATGGTACATCCCAGATAATACAGCATGGTGGATCCCAGATATGGAGGCATGGTGAATATGGCGTAATATAACATGGTACATCCCAGATAATACAGCATGGAGGATCCCAGATATGGAGGCATGGTCAATATGGCGTAATATAGCATGGTACATCACAGATAATACAGCATGGTGGATCTCAGATATGGAGGCATGGTCAATATGGCGTAATATAGCATGGTACATCCCAGATAATACAGCATGGTGGATCCCAGATATGGAGGCATGATCAATATGGCGTAATATAGCATGGTACATCCCAGATAATACAGCATGGTGGATCCCAGATATGGAGGCATGGTCAATATGGCGTAATATAACATGGTACATCCCAGATAATACAGCATGGTGGATCCCAGATATGGAGGCATGGTCAATATGGCGTAATATAGTATGGTACATCACAGATAATACAGCATGGAGGATCCCAGATAAGGAGGCATGGTCAATACTGCGTAATATAGCAAGGTACATCACAAAATACAGCATGGTGGATCCCAGATATGGAGGCATGGTCAATATGGCGTAATATAGCATGGTACATCCCAGATAATACAGCATGGTGGATCCCAGATATGGAGGCATGGTCAATATGGCGTAATATAGCATGGTACATCCCAGATAATACAGCATGGTGGATCCCAGATATGGAGGCATGGTCAATATGGCGTAATATAGCATGGTACATCCCAGATAATACAGCATGGTGGATCCCAGATAAGGAGGCATGGTCAATACTGCGTAATATAGCATGGTACATCACAGATAATACAGCATGGTGGATCCCAGATATGGAGGCATGGTCAATATGGCGTAATATAGCATGGTACATCCCAGATAATACAGCATGGTGGATCCCAGATATGGAGGCATGATCAATATGGCGTAATATAGCATGGTACATCCCAGATAATACAGCATGGTGGATCCCAGATATGGAGGCATGGTCAATATGGCGTAATATAACATGGTACATCCCAGATAATACAGCATGGTGGATCCCAGATATGGAGGCATGGTCAATATGACGTAATATAACATGGTACATCACAGATAATACAGCATGGTGGATCCCAGATATGGAGGCATGGTCAATATTGCGTAATATAACATGGTACATCCCAGATAACACAGCATGGTGGATCCCAGATATGGAGGCATGGTCAATATGGCGTAATATAGCATGGTACATCACAGATAATACAGCATGGAGGATCCCAGATAAGGAGGCATGGTCAATATGGCGTAATATAGCATGGTACATCACAGATAATACAGCATGGTGGATCCCAGATATGGAGGCATGATCAATATGGCGTAATATAGTATGGTACATCACAGATAATACAGCATGGAGGATCCCAGATAAGGAGGCATGGTCAATATGGCGTAATGTAGCATGGTTCATCCCAGATAATACAGCATGGTGGATCCCAGATATGGAGGCATGGTCAATATGGCGTAATATAGCATGGTACATCACAGATAATACAGCATGGAGGATCCCAGATATGGAGGCATGGTCAATATGGCATAATATAGTATGGTACATCACAGATAATACAGCATGGAGGATCCCAGATATGGAGGCATGGTCAATATGGCGTAATGTAGCATGGTTCATCCCAGATAATACAGCATGGTGGATCCCAGATATGGAGGCATGGTCAATATGGCATAATATGGCATGGTACATCCCAGATAATACAGCATGGTGGATCCCAGATATGGAGGCATGGTCAATATGGCGTAATATAGCATGGTACATCACAGATAATACAGCATGGAGGATCCCAGATAAGGAGGCATGGTCAATATGGCGTATTTCCTAGAATTGTTGCTAAAGAACATCTAAACATGTAAAAGAAAGAAAGAGAGTGAAAGAGTGACAGCCGTATGCAAGTGCAGATTGTAATGTAATCCTTTTACTGATGGATATTTTGGTGGTACGTAGAGATAAGCGACTTTGCCTTTTTTCCGGTGGAGTCGGGTTTCACGAAACCCGACCTTCGCAAAAGTCGGGTCGAACGAAATCGGCCGATTATTGTGAAATGTCGAAGGCCGACTGAAACACGAAACCCAATACAAGTCAATGGGGAAGCAAAGTCGGCAGTGAGAGGAGGACAGGAAACACACCTACAGTGCCCATTTGAATGCCAAAAGCATCAATTCTTATTCCTTAAGCTTGTCAACCTTAATTTACTTTATAATAATAGTTAGGCATTGAAAACTGGGGGTTATTTGGCTAAAGTTGTGGGGGGGGGGGTAGGGCTGGCTCCAGGTTTTCGTGGGCCCAGGGCCAAAGAGTGTAAATGGGCTCCTTTAACACATACCACAATTCATCATGCTCCGATACGGCAGAGAAATAGCGGTACAGTACAATGAAAAATACTTCACTTCTTACACATGACTGATATCCATTTTAAATTCTCCAATAGTTCCAAAAACGGACAGTATATTCCTCCATACAGTATTATGGCCACCGCATAGTGCGCCATACAGAGTATTGAGGCCCATATATTTCTCCATACAGAATCATTGGTCCCATATAATGTTCGATACAGTATATGATGAGCTGCACATAATGCTACAGTATATGTTGTTCACCATGGATGAAGCTCCAGTGTCTTATGGGCCCAAATAATGCTCTATATGTAATGGGCCCCATTTCTAATGCTCCAGTGTATAATGGGCCCTGTAAATGCTGCTCCAGTGACTGATGTCCATCTTTGGAATGCTCCAGTGTATGGTGGGCCCCAGATATCATTCTCCAGAGTATCGTGCTCCCCAAAAATTGCTCCCAACCTTTAAAACAATTAAATAAGTCCCCTCGCTAGGGAATCCCTGTACTCTGGACTCCTCGTCGTCCCCATCTTCCATCTCTCTGCACTTGGACTGTTTAGGCAGAGGGCGTACAGACGTGATGTCATCGCGCTCTTTGACCAGAATGTCACTGTTAGGAAAAGTGTTTGGTTTCCGGGGGCAGTGTGGTTGCACAGCTAAACCTTAAAGGAATGTCCAGAAGGGCACCACCAGGAGTGGAGCCTGCGGCTTAATTGGACTCAACACGGGCAACCTCAACCATGCCATCCACAAAAAAGCTGCACAGATTGCAAGCTTAATTCCTTTAACGAACGAGACTCAGACATACCCCCGCGGTCCGCATCCAGCTTACTAGAGGGACACGCGAGGCTCTGGCACGCGAGATCGGCCAATAACATGTTTGTTATGCCCTTACATGTCTGGGGCTGCACGCGTGCTACAATGAAAGGACCAGCGTGTATCGCTTACAGGTGCGGATAACACGCTGAACCCCGTTAGTGATGGGGATCTGGGATTACAATTCTTCCCCGCGAACAAGCATTTCCCAGTAAGTGCAGGTCAACCGTAATTCTGGAATTAGGGCCTAAACGGCATTCCAGAAAGAATGTGAAAAAATTAAGTGTCCAAACCACAGGTCCTGTAGCTTGCTTAACAGCTGGGCTCCTCTGCTGAGTAGCACACAGTTCTTACATAAACAGGCGGCATAGCTTGGTTCACGGGTGGCCAACTCTGCTGAGTAGCAGACACAGTTACTAGGCCCAAAGTATTAAGTGGTGTAAATGCAGTCAAAAACTGGTTCTTTCATAAACAGGTGGCATAGCTCGGTTATCGGGTGGGCTCCTCTTTTGAGTAGCAGACACAGTTACTAGGCCCAAAAGGATTTTCAGGACAATATGCGGTAAAAAATTATTAGAAACACACATGGTGTAGCTCCTTCACAGGTGTACTTCACCGCTGGCTACCAGACACCGCTACTATGCCCTAAAACTGTCTATTATCATTGAAAACCATTATTAATGTGAAAAAAAAGATACACTTTTGTTTAACGAAACGATCTCAAACGGAAACTCGAACAGCCGAATTTTAATCAAAGTGTTGTAGTTCGACGAACGGATCTAACAACGCCCAAAACAGCTAGAATTTGAACTTGGCCAACAGTTCCACTCAAACACCACTCATCTGTAATCAGGAGGCAGACTCAGATGGTCTCAGGCATAGTATGGATTTGACAAGATTGCAGAAAGTTGAGAAAGGGTACAGTATCGCCGGATAACAGGTATATATAGCATAGCTTAAACATTTAAAATCTCCGTGTTTATTTCCGGAGTCCGACAAAGACACTCACAGCCTCAGTATGGATTAGACAACAATCTAAAAAGTAGAAAAAAGGAAATGTTTTTGAAGCGTACACCAGTATTCACTGTTGGGGTATTTTTAAATCTTCATATATATTTCTGTCTCAGTAAGACAGTCCAGACTCTCAGCAAGAGGAAACGAGATGGATAAAAGTACATTCATAAAGTCGAGTGATTGCAGAAATTTAGGAGTTACTAATCAGGGGAAAAACTTCCGTGAGAATTCTCAGAGGCGATGCTGACCCTCAATTACTTTGTGTGTGGAGACAGCAAAAACAGTTCTTTGTGAAGAAAGGGTTGCTGTATCGCAGTACCGTTGATCCCATCACCGTTACTCATCTCCATCAAATTTTGATCACAGGGAGAGATGTAGACATGGTCCTCACTGCCTATCATGATCTGTCAGGTAACTTTGGAGTGCAAAAGACAGAAGCCACAGGCTGTAGGCTATTCTATTGGATTGGCATGAGAGGGCACATTTAAAAATGTGGGCAGGAATGTCACATGTCTGTGAGTAGGAAAACTGTGAAAGCTGATGATAAACCACCACTGCATGTCATTGTGAGTCGACGTCCATAAGAAATGGAAGCCATTGATCATCTGAAGCTAGAGCCTGGCCAGCGGGACAGGGCATAGCTACGCCTTAACCATCATCTATCAGTTCATTAAATTTGTAGTGGCAGTCCCAGTGAAGGATTTAACAGCCCAGACTACACAGCGGAGGAGCAGGGAGAGGTAAATATTGCAAATGCTGGGGCCCTGCCCAAGCAAGGGGGGCACACTCGTGGGCGTCGGTACTGGCACTGGGCCCCTCATAGTACGCCGGTGTGTCTGACGGCGAGTGTGCACCCCCACCGTCAGAGACACTTGATTGCACTGTGAGGGACCCTGTGCCAGTGCCGGCGCCCAAGAGTCGGCCCACCCACCTGTCCAGGGCAATGGCATTCGCACGGTTGCATGTGCTAGGTGGTGACCCAGGCCATGGGGGGGGGAGGCAGCCCAGTTAGGGAGGTTGAAAAAATGGCATATGTTGAGGTTGGACATTCAGCAGCTGCAAATGGAGGAATTGGAGAAGTCCGAGGAAGAGGACAAAAGCGAGCCATTTTTATGGCAACCTATGTGTCATCAGGGGAAGGTGGGACAAAATCATTTGAAACCCATGCATGGTTTATTTTAATGAAGGTTAGATCATCAATATTTTGGGTTGACAGACGGGTGCTTTTTTCTGTCAGGATTGAGCCAGCAGCACTGAAGACTCTTTCCGATAGCACACTAGCAGCAGGGCAAGCGAGCTCCTGTAAGGCATATTGTGCCAATTCAGGCCAGGCGTCCAGTTTAGCGGCCCAATAGTCAAAGAGGAATGACCTGTGCGGGAGAACATCGATATGGGACGAGAAGCTGTTTGTAACCATAGTTGACAACTGCTGTCTCCTGTCACTTTCAATCGATGCAGTATTACCAGTCGTGTAAGCGGGATTTGAAAAATCAGTCCACAACATGGTCATGAAACCCCTGTCACCAACGCCACTTCTGCTGTGTGCACCACGAACACCTCTTCCATGTTGCCCCCTACGACTCGTGTGAGAACCATCACCGCTGCTGTGTGCTGGGAATGCCTCAAACAAACGGTTTACCAGAGTTGCTTGATTGTTAGCCAATATTAGGTCAAGGTTCTCCTGTGGCATGATGTTTTGGAATTTGCCTTTATAGCATGGATTCAGGATGCTGGACAATGAGTAGTCGTCATTGTTCAACATTTTGGCAATGCGGGGGTCCCTTTTTAGGATCTGCAAGGCATAATCTGACATGTGGGCCAATGTTTCAGGTGTCAATGATGCACTGCGTCACCTTAATGTGCGTCAAAGTTTGCATGAGCAGACGCATAAGTGGGATGCTCATGCTTATGATGGCGTCGTCTGCGCTTACCAGTCGTGTGCATTCCTTTCTCTTTCTCTCTCTGTTCTCTCTCTGTTCTTTCTTTCCCCTCTTTCTTTCTCTCTCTGTTCTTTTTCTCTGTTTTTTTCTTTCTTTCCCCTCTTTCTTTCTCTCTGTTCTTTCTATCTCTAATCTTTCTTTTTTCTTTCTCTCTCTGTTCTTTCTTTCCCCTCTTTCTTTCTCTCTCTGTTTTTTCTTTTGCTCTCCCTCTGTTCTTTTATTCTGTCCCCTCTTTTTTTCCTCCCTCTGTTCTTTCTTCCCCTCTCTCTGTTCTTTCTTCTTCCCCTCTTTCTTTCTCTCTCTGTTCTTTCCCCCTCTCTGTTCTTTCTTTCCAGCTCTTTCTTTCTCTCTCTGTTCTTTCTTTCCCCTCTTTCTATTTCTTTCCCCTCTATCTCTCTGTTCTTTTTCTTTACTTCTTTCTTTCTATCTCTCTGTTCTTTTTTTCCCTTCTTTTTTTCCACTCTCCCTCTGTTCTTTTTTTCTGTCCCCTCTTTCTTTCCCCTCTTTCTTTCTCTCTCTGTTCTTTCTTTCCCCTTTTTTTCACTCTCTCGCTATGTTCTTTCTATCTGTTCTTCCTTTCTCTTTCTCTCTCTGTTCTTTCTTTCTCTCCCTGTTCTTTTTTTCTGTCCCCTCTTTCTTTCTCTCTGTTCTTTCTCTCTTTTTCTCTGTTCTTTCTTTATTTCCCCTCTTTATTTTTCTGTCCTTTCTTTCTTTCCCCTTTCTACCTGTCTCTCTCTGTTCTTTCCTTCACTCTCTGTTCTTTCTTTCTTTCCCCTCTTTCTTTCTCTCTGTTCTTTCTTTTGCTCTCTGTTCTTTCTTTCCCCTCTTTCTGTTAGGCATCGGGTTTATGCTGCTGCACAGCAGGAATCCCAAGCCTTGCACTCGGCGGTCTCCCATTCTCCTTCGGCCGCAGAGGAGCCTGCTCAGCAGACTCGTCGTTCCCAGCGCTCTTCTCAGACCAGCACTGTGGGCTTGCTTGCTGCTGCCACCTCTGGTCCACCTTTAGCAACGCAGGCTGGCCAGCAGCGAGTCTCTCCAGGGACTAAGTCCTCCTTTCGGTCCACTGAGCATGCCCGTGGTGTGATCTCTCATTGGAGATCGAAGGTCACGTGCTCAGGTCCTTCTCCAGCTAGGATTGGTCCATCCGAAAGGCCAGGAAGGTCCCAGAAGCACGCGGCTGTAAAAGGTTCGCATGGCCACTCGGCAATGCGCTAGTATAGACTGCATTAGCTGACTATCAAGAGTGTGTGTCGTATGCATATATGAATGACTCAGAACCCCTACCCTTGGAACACATGTGTTGTGCAGCTTAGCCTGTTAAGCGCCCAGGCTTAGGTGTAGGTAGGTCAGAGTCAGTGACAGGCATTGGTCTCTACCAGTGGCTCGGCACGCCACAGTGCACGTGCTCTACACACTGAAGTCAGCATCTATACCGGTGTCCGCAGTTGCGATGCAGCGCTCTCAGAAGGTCAACAGGGACTCTGACCCCGTGTCCTTGGGGCAGGGTTCTGTGACCGCTTTCTGTGCGCTCCTTAGCTGGGCTCTGTGAGTTAAACAGGCTCCGGTGTTTATGTTCAGCGGTAGTGCGGCTCTGTGAGTTAACAGAGTCGGTGCTGTTCACACTGGGTGACGTTAACCCACTTGTGACCTTCCCACACAGCTTTTTACTTCCGCCTTTACTTAGCAGCAGTGTACCACCTCTGCACGGTGGACCCCGGGCCGCGAACACACATACTATTATTTTATAATTTGGTGTGTTCCGCCAGCCCTAACACTTTCTTTCTCTCTCTGTTCTTTCTTCTTTCTCTCTCTGTTCTTTCTTCTCTCTGTTCTTTCTTTCTCTCTCGCTCTCCTTTCTCTCTCTCTGTTTTCTTTCTTTCTTTTCCTTAGTACCAGTCAGTGTGCCCACAGTACCAGCCACTGTGCCCATAATGCCAGCCACTGTGCCCTCAGTACCAGTCAGTGTGATCAGCAGTGCTAAATGGGTGTGATTGGGGCATGGACATTGGTGTCACTGGTTGTGAAATGGGTGTGGTCAAGGCGTGGCCTAAAATTTGAAGCGGCGCACTGATAGGTATGCATTCAAGTACAAAACAAGATAAGACAATCCTGTTAATAACTGTCATAACTTTAACTTATGATACAGAAAGAAAAGACTGTTCATCATATTCCCTATTTAACCTTTTAGGGGCTAATGTCTGGAGCTTGTGGATCCAGAAAGCCTCTCATTTTTAAGGAGGCTAATACGGTTACCCCCTCTGCATGGTAATGTAACCTGTTCTATCACCTGGAATTTTAATTGGGCAGCTGTGTGGCCTACTGTAATGAAGTGGTATGGACCAGGAAGCCTCGTGCTTTTGCATCTAATGGACGACTTATGTTTTGAGATGCGGTCTTTCACGGGTTGAGTTGTTTCCGTTATGTAAAGCAAACCATAGGGACACTTAATCAGGTATACTACATGTGATGATTACATGTGTAATACTCTTTAATATTGTATTTTTTGCCCATATGGGGGTGATGAAAACAATTGCCCTTTAACACATTATTGCATTGTGTACATTGCAAGCAGGGAAAGGTACCAAATTTAGGATTTCTCAGAAAACGTTGGTGTGTAGATGGACAAACGGGGTCTACATCTGCTTTAACCAATGGTTCTTTGAACTCCCTGATGTTTGGATGTGCTGTACCTAGGATGTGCCAGTGGCGACGTATACTGCTATGGATAAGATAAGCCAAAGGATGATAATCATGCACGGAAGGGATGCGATTCCCTGATTTTGGTTGGACAGGGTTAAATGTCTCTGCAGATTCCAATGTATGCTGAGGATAACCTCTTTCTGAAAATTTCAAACGCATTTCTTGATTGCGTTGCTCCTGTGTCATCTGATTGGATACAATTCTCCGGACCCTCATTTTTTGTGTTTTAGATATGGAATCCTTCATTTTAGTTGGATGAAAGCTAGAATAGTGAAGTAAGCAGTTTCGGTCTGTAGGTTTAACATATAGATCTGTTGACAGGCAACCTATCTCGTCCTTTATTATGGTGTCCAAAAATTTAATTTGTTTAGCATCATATGACATTTTGAAGCCTAAGCCAGGCCACGATGTCCGTAAGCGATCAAAGAAGGAGTTTAGGCTGTGTTCACACGTAGCGATTTTTTGCGTTTTTGTGGCATTTTTAAACGCGCAATTTTGCAGTGAAAACGCCAAAAAAAAGCATGCCATGCATTCCTATGGCATTCCATACATGCTGTGCTAATGCTGCGTATTTTTCCACGGCGGAATTGCATCACGGAAAAATAAACAGAATGTTCATTGTTTTTGCGGAATCATGGGAAAATCAGCACACACAGGAATGCATTGTTCTGCTTACTTTCCGCATGTGGCTATGCCCACCATGCGAAAAGTAAGCAGAACATTTGTGGATGGTACCTAGTGTCTGGAGGAGATGAGATTCCCCTCCAGGCTCTGGGTACCATATCCCTGTAAAAAATAGAATTAAAATAAAAAATCGTCATATTCTCACCTTCCGGTGTCCCTCGCAGCATCACCAGGCCTCAGCGATGCTCCCGGCAAGTCCCGTTTCCAGGGATGCCTTGCTGACAATGACCTTTGATGACGTCGCGGTCTCGCGACACCATAGCGGTCTCGCGAGACCGTGACGTCATCAAAGGTCATTGTCGCAAGTCATCCCTGGGAACAGGACTTTGCTGGGAGCATCGCGAGGATCGGGAACACTGCGTGGGACGCCAAAAGGTTTAAACTATATATCTTTTTACTGCTGATAGGCAGCCTCAGTTGTAAAACAGTTGGTCACACTTGTCAAACACGATGTTTGACAAGTGTGACCAACCTGTCAATCAGTTTTCCAAGTGATGCTACAGATCACTTGAAAAATGCTAGCATTCTGCAAGGTAATTATGCTTGCAAAACACTAGATTTTCCGCGGGAAATAGGAGGGAATTTAAAATGCGGATTTCTTACATATTTCCCACTGAATGGAATTCTGGAATTCCCGCGGAAATTTCTGCAGGAATTCCACACGTGTGCACATAGCCTTAGTGTCTAGGGATCCATCCCAATTGCAAAAAATATCATCGATGTATCTCTTCCACATCACAGCATGTGAGCGAAAGAGGTCATCAAGATATATCACGCTGTCTTTATAGTGGGCCATGTAGCAATTGGCATATGCTGGTGCAGTATTAGAGCCCATGGCTGTGGCTTTGATTTGCAAAAATTATGTATCCTCAAAGAGAAAAAAAATCTTTGTAAGGAGGATAGAAAAAACCTCACAACACAAATTAATTTGATCAGGGCTGAAATTTGACATATCCATTAGTCTACGTAGTGATTTGATGCCTTCCAGATGGAGTATAGAGGTGTAAAGGTCCTTAATATCAATTGTAGTATACCTGATTAAGTGTCCCTGTAGTTTGCTTTACATAGGGGAAACAACTCAACCCCTGAAAGACCGCATTTCAAAACATAAGTCGTCCATTAGATGCAAAATCATGTTGCTTCCTGGTCCATACCACTTCATTACAGTAGGCCACACAGTTGCCCAATTAAAATTCCAGGTGATAGAACAGGTTACATTACCATGCAGAGGGGGTAACCATATTAGCCTCCTTAAAAAAACGAGAGGTTTTCTGGATCCACAAGCTCCAGACATTAGCCCCTAAAGGGTTAAACAGGGATTATGATGTACAGTCTTTTCTCTCTGTATCATGAGTTAATGTTATGACAGTTATTGACAAGACTGTCTTATCTTGCTTTGTACTTGAATGTTGCCAGAGTATATTGTTCAATTACTAATGCTTTATATTCTCATTTCAGAATCTACAACACTGAGCACAGCATTGAGCACGCTCTGAGCACGGACATATGTGGCCACAATATCTCTTCTGAAACTAGCAGTCAGGGCCCCTTTGAAATGCCTGCTCTGTCTTTCCTGTCGGTGAAACGCAAATGAATAGTCTCGCTGGAACGCATACACAGGCCTCTATACTTCCTGCCCCTTTTGGAATACACTATGGAGCCGCTGGAACGCATACTCCTATTTTTTTGTCACTTCCGGCCAGTGGAACGCAACATGGTGTTGCTGGAACGCACATTGTATCACTTCCGACTTATCACTTCCAGTTTAGCCACCATCTTGGCTTCTATAAATAGACACCGGTAGCAAGTTATAGCGCTCGAGACAAGCAGTGGATACCGCGTCAATTCCTTAACGCTGCACATTCACCGATCGGGTAAGCTTTTTACTCATTTAGCGATATTTCTTTTCACTCAGCGGCCCATATGGCAATTAGTAATTGCGGCTATATCTTCAACTTCCAGATATACCGCACCATAGCGCTGCACTACCCAGTTAGGGGTATGTATATTGTTCTCCTTACTCCACATTTATATGGCCTATGTTATTATATTCCTTTTTTGCACTAGCCGTGTATTCTCCTTTTTACTGGTCTTATGGCCCTATTTTTACAACTTTCTTTCTACTAACAGTACATTGCTTAGATATGTACATTTACTGTACATCACAAGCATTTTGTAGGTTGTTACTATGTTCAATTCTATGTTTTCACTATGGTCTTTTCATAGCTTTATAACTCCAGCTATGTTCCTTTATATATTTCCACAATTTGGGCCTGAAGAAAATGGCACTTCCCAACAAATATATACCAAACAGATCAAGGAAGCATATTGCCATAAAATACACATTGCTTTATTGAAATACGTACAAAAGACACAGACAATAATAAAAAGAGATGGCTATCCAAATAGATATCACAGGCACATATGTCTTCATAAAGTATGAAAATACACCAAGGGGTACAAACCATATGTCACAAAGTCATAGTATAGTACACCTAGTATAGGGCATGGCATCAAAAAGTATAAAGCAGTGTGTTTGAGAGTCAAATATCGCCAGAGCAATAAACATTAAAATAAACGATGGAAAGCCTCTATGCAGTCTATGTGAACATGTCATTAGATTCAATCTGTATAATTAAATAGATTATGAGCAAAGAGCATATAATACAGTACACTAGCAATTAATGCTTAAGCCATAATCATAGAATCGTAGAGTTGGAAGGGACCTCCTGGGCCATCTGGTCCAACCCCCTGCTGAAAGCAGGATTCGCTAAATCATCCCAGTCAGATGTCTGTCCAGCCTCTGTTTGAAGACTTCCATTGAAGGAGAACTCACCACTTCTCGTGGCAGCTTGTTCCACTCATTGATCACTCTAACTGTCAAAAAGGTTTTTCTAATATCTAATCTGTGTCTCCTCCCATTCAGTTTCATCCCATTGCTTCTAGTCTTTCCTTGTGCAAATGAGAATAAAGTTGATCCTTCTACAATGTGACAGCCCTTGAGATATTTGTAGACAGCTATTAAGTCTCCTCTCAGTCTTCTCTTTTGCAAACTAAACATTCTCAAATCCTGCAACCTTTCCTCATAAGACAGGGTTTGCAGACCGGTCACCATTCTGGTCGCTCTTTTCTGAACTTGCTCCAGTTTGTTGATGTCTTCTTTAAAATGTGGTGCCCAAAACTGGACACAATATTCCAGATGAGGTCTGACCAAACAGGAGTAGAGGGAAATAATGACTTCACGTGATCTAGACTGTATGCTTCTGTTAATACATCCTAGAATTGCATTTGCCTTTTTTGCTGCTGCATCACACTGTTGACTCATATTCAGTCGGTGATCTATTAGTATACCCAAGTCTTTTTCACATGTGCTGTTGCTTAGCCCTATTCCTCCCATTCTGTATATGCATATGCTTTTTTCATTTTTATTGCCCAGATGTAGTACTTTGCATTTCTCCCTGTTAAAAACCATTCTGTTAGTTGCTGCCCACTTCTCCAGTTTATTTATATCTTTTTGAATCCTCTCTCTCTCTTCTCTAGTATTAGCTATCCCTCCTAGCTTTGTGTCATCAGCAAATTTAATCAGTTTACCCTCAATTCCTTCATCTAAATCGTTGATAAAGATGTTGAACAATACAGGGCCCAGGACAGAGCCCTGTGGTACCCCACTTGAGACATTCTTCCAACTGGATGTGCAGCCATTTACGACCACTCTTTGGGTCCGATCACTAAGCCAGTTATGAATCCACCTAACAGTTGCCTTGTCCATTCCATACTTAGTCATTTTTTCAATAAAGATTGTATGAGAGACTTTGTCAAATGCTTTGCTGAAGTCAATATATACTATATCTACAGCATTTCCTTGATCCACCCAATCAGTGATTCCGTCATAGAAGGAAATTAAGTTAGTCTGACATGACTTATTAGTTACAAACCCATGCTGACTCTGTTTAATCACTTCATTCTTATCCAGGTACTGACATACATGTTGTTTAATAATTTGTTCAAAGATCTTTCCTGGTATAGAAGTCAGACTCACCGGCCTATAGTTGCCTGGGTCCACCTTCTTCCCCTTTTTGAAGATAGGAACAACATTTGCTCTTCTCCAGTCTTCTGGGACTTCTCCTGTTCTCCAAGAATTTTCAAAGATTATGGAGAGGGGTTCAAAAATTTCTTCTGCTATCTCCTTCAGTACTCTGGGGTGTAATTCATCTGGACGTGGAGACTTGAATTCATTTAGGTTAGCTAAGTGTTTCCTCACTATCTTTCTGTTTATAGATATCCTGGATTCTTCTATTCCCTTAATAGGACAGTGAAGAACAGTTGATGTTACATTTCCTTTCTGAGAGAAAACAGATGCAAAATAGGAATTTAAAAGTTCGGCCTTCTCAACATCCTGTCTTACCATTTCATCATTTTCATCCTGTAAAAATCCTATAGCATCTTTGACTTTTCTTTTACCTTTGATATATCCCAAAATCCTTTATTATTGCTTTTGACATCTCTTGCAAGCCTCAATTCATTGTCAGTTTTAGCGAATCTGATTTGTGCCCTGCAGGTTCTGCAGACAGCATTATATTCTTCTTTAGATATGCCTCCCTCTTTCCATTTGATCCAATGACTCAGAAAAGTGTCTGACAAGTGTGTTACAGCAACCCCTAAGAGGTAAGAAACGAGCATATGACCTGTGATACCGCAGTCCCCGACGCGCGTTTCGCCTTAGCTTCATCCTGGGAGGTACACTTGGGTCAGGGGGATTTGCCATGTGATCACCTATGTTGATCTCTATGTGTATTGTTCTGGCAGTATTTAACTTTGAGCACACACTGTCAGACACTTTTCTGTGTCATTGGACCATTATGGCTTAAGCATTAATTGCTAGTGTACTGTATTATATGCTCTTTGCTCATAATCTATTTAATTATACAGATTGAATCTAATGACTTGTTCACATAGACTGCATAGAGGCTTTCCATCGTTTATTTTAATGTTTATTGCTCTGGCGATATTTGACTCTCAAACACACTGCTTTATACTTTTTAATTCCATTAGAGCACTTTGGCTTAGCCTTATTGCCAATGCAGTGCATTATATCCTCTTTGCCTATGATTCATTTACTTATATATCTCTATGCTGGTGACATACATGTCGGTGATATTTGTTGCAGTGCACACCTTGCATAGGGTATATATATTGTGTGCCCCTTATGTCCTATACTAGGTGTACTATACTATGACTTTGTGACATATGGTTTGTACCCCTTGGTGTATTTTCATACTTTATGAAGACATATGTGCCTGTGATATCTATTTGGATATCCATCTCTTTTTGTTATTGTCTGTGTCTTTTGTACGTATTTCAATAAAGAAATGTGTATTTTATGGCAATATGCTTCCTTGATCTGTTTGGTATATATGTTCCTTTATACTTGCTATAATGGATATGATGATTATGATGATTTTAGGGCCTTGAATTCGCTTGTCTCTTAAGAAGCTCCTATTGATTTATTTGTCCTTTGTATATACTTTGGTTGCTTATTACTGTTTTTTGATTTATTATTTTATTTACAGTACATTAATGAAGGTGCTGTGACCAAAACGTCTGTTGTATGTACTGCACCTCATTAAATTACTTTTCACTGGCATCACTTTGTGTGTGCCAAGTTTATGAATCTTGTGATACGGATTCGGATCCTACTTGAGCACCACTATTCACAGTTGTGCTTACCATCTTTTGTGCACAGTTTCTGTTTTGTGACATTTATTTTTAAAGAGTGTATTATAAAGTGCTATTAGTGTAATTGTTTTTGCATTGTTATTTTTTTTTAGTAACTATGCGAACAAATGCATCTTTACTTTTTTAGCTCTATAAATCTGATTA
This sequence comes from Dendrobates tinctorius, assembly GCF_039654945.1. Taxonomy (NCBI): domain Eukaryota; kingdom Metazoa; phylum Chordata; class Amphibia; order Anura; family Dendrobatidae; genus Dendrobates; species Dendrobates tinctorius. Next base: position 36,832,824 of record NW_027361784.1, read on the forward strand.
TACATGTATATAGATGTACAATATCACCATAAAAAGAAGAGTTTGGATCTTTGGACAGAAAAAATCCCTGATGAGCATTGTAACCTGTGTCTCACTGTGGAAGCTCCTGCCTTCCACACTGCAGGTCTGGTGTTTGAGACCTGTCAAACACAACTTACAAAATTAAAATTGCTATGTGCTAGCATAAGAGTGAATCCTTGGCCTTTGTTCTGGGTCTGCTGCCCTTTAATTATTCAGTGGGTGCCTCTTCACATTGAAAAGCTCATGAGCAGAGACCAGCCCTGCTCTCACTCCTCCAAGTTTCCCCCTGCAGAGGATCCAAAGGGGCAGTACCAATGGGTAGGTGCACTTTCCCCCTTCCCCTGACTGGGTCAGTTCTATCACAGTTGTTTCACCTAGTCATGCCCCTCCAGGCTCTCCTTGGACCACAGCACTGCTATTGTCCCACATCGCTGTTCCTGTTCACCTCCAAACTCATCGATCAGCACGGCCATGTTGAGCTTTCCTCCCACCTCTCATCTAACTCAATCTTTGACAGCTTACAATCCGGCTTTCATCCCCATAACTCCATTGGAACTGCCATGTGACCAAAATTAGTAATGACTTACTACCAAAGCTAGCAAACAATTCTCTGTACTCCTCCTTCTAGATCTGTCCTCTGCCTTTGACACAGTTGACCACTGCTTCTATTACAAATCTTATATTTCCTTGATGTCAAAGATCTCGCCCTCTCCTGGATCTCCTCATACCTAACCAAACATTTACCGTCTCCAACTCCCACACTACCTCCTCATCCCGCCCTCTCTCTGTTGATGTCCCTCAAGGCTCTGTTCTAGGACCCCTACTCTTCTCCATCTACACCTTTGGCCTGGGACAACTCATAAAGTCCCATGTCTTCCAGTACCACCTATACACTGATGATGCTCAGATCTACCTCTCTGGACCAAGCATCATCTCTCTGCTCTACAGAAACAAGTGTCCATCAGCCATATCCTCCAACTCATCACACTTCCCAAAGCTCAATGTAGACAAAGCTAAACTCATCATCTCTCTTCCACCTCACCTAACTCCCTAACCAATCTATCAAAGTAAATTACATCAAGCTTTCCTCTGTAATGGATGTCCGCTGACACGGAATGACTCTCAACTCTGCCTTGTACTTCAAACCACACAACCATGCTCTCGCCATCTCCTGCTGCCAGCAGTGCAAAAATACTTCCAGAATCCTTCCTTTCCTTAGCCCTAAATCTACTGAAATGTTAGTGCATGCCTTCATCACCTCCCGCCTCAACTACTGCAGTATCCTCCTCCGTGGCCTCCCTGCTAACCCTCTCGCACCTCTCCAGTCCGTCCTTCACTCTGCTGCCCGACTAGTCCTCCTCTGACCACTTTGCTCTTCGGCTTCTCCCATGCGCAATTCCCTTCATTGGCTCCCAATTCCTCAACGTATCCAGTTCATACTACTGGCATTGACCTACAAGGCTGTCCATAATCTGTGTCCTCCATATATACTGTATATTTCTGAACTATTCTCCCGATATCTACCAACACGTAATCTACGGTCCTCCTAGGACCTCATTCTCTCCTTCACACTTATACGTTCCTCACCCAAATGCTTCCAAGGCTTCTCCGGAGTATTCCCCCATTCTCTGGAATTCTGTGCCTAAACACCCCTGATTATCCACCACATTCAGAACTTTCAGACGTAACCGCTGCCACCTCACCATCGCTGGAGCTTTTGCAACCCCCCCGACCTACTGTCTCCTTCCCCATTATCCTGTAGAATGTAAGCCCATGAAGGCAAGGTCCTCTTCCCTCTGTACCAGTCTGTCATTGATAGTTTCTTGTCTGTATTTTATACCTGTATTTTGTATGTAACCCCTTTTCATGAACAGCACCATGGAATCAACTGTGCTCTAAAAATAATATCAATAATAATAATAATCCCAGGATTACGGTGTGGGGTGGCATAATGTATGGTAGACGAATCCCTCTACTCTAGTGCATTCCAGGTGCTAACAGCTCGGCGTTGCATGGATTTGGTCATGGAACAATGATGCAGCAATTTCTACAGCTGGGTCAAATTAATATTGGTTATTGTATCAATCAAGGTGTGTAAAGATCTAGGAACTGCACCCTGCTCTAGCAACAGTGAAGATCTTCAACAGAGTCCATTTGTAACATCTTTCCAGCACCTTGGAAACACTCGTTTTAATGGGTTTGGCCAAATAAATATATATATATATATATATATGTGTGTATCTGTATCACAAAAGTGAGTACACCCCTGACATTTTTGTAAATATTCTAGTATATATGTGTATATGAGACAACCCTGAAGATCTGACAATTTGGTACAATGTAAAGTAGTCAGCGTACAGTGTAAATTTGGTGTGTCCTCAAAATAAATCAGCACACAGCCATTAATGTTTAAATCGCTGGAAAGAAAAGTGAGTACTCCCCTAAGTGAAAATGGCCAAATTGTGCCTAATGTGTCAATATTTTGTGTGGCCACCATTATTTCCAAGCACTGCCTTTACTCTCTGGGGTATGATATTGACTAGATCTTCACAAGTTGCCACTGGAATACCCTTACACTCCATGACGACATCACGGAGCAGGTGGATTTTGGAGACCATGCCCTCCTCCACTTTCTGTTTGAGGATGCTCCACAGATGCTGGTTTAGGTCTGGAGACATTTCTTTTACAAGGCAGTGGTGGTCTTGGAGGTGTATTTGGCTTAGTTATCATGTTGGAATTCTGCCCTGTGGCCCAGTTTCCAAAGGTAGGGGATCATGCTCTGCTTCAGTATGTCACAGTACATGTTGACATTCATGGTTCTGGATCGCCCGCCAGGGCAGTGGGGTTACTCGGTACTGGGCCGGTGTCTCAGATGGACGTGTCACAGTAGCGGTGACCCGGTCCGTGGCCCTGGGCGTCCATGCAAAAGGAGTGAAACATAGCTGAATAAAGTTTATAGGTGGATGATACGTGACGCCACCTGCGGTGCTCGGCAACGAAATCACCAAAGGTAGAGCTGTAGTCCCAGGGCAGTAGTAATAGGTGTTGAGGAAGAGGGTGTAGTGTTAATAATAATAATCTTTATTTTTATATAGCACTAACATATTCCGCAGCGCTTTACAGTTTTGCACACATTATCATCACTGTCCCTGATGGGGCTCACAATCTAAATTCCCTATCAGTATGTCTTTGGAATGTGGAAGGAAACCGGAGTACCCGGAGGAAACCCACGCAAACATGGGGAGAACATACAAACTCCTTGCAGATGTTGTCCTTAGTGGGATTCGAACCCAGGACTCCAGTTCTGCAGTGCTATCCACTGAGCCACCATGCTGCCCTGTTAGGCACAGAGATGTAGCAGTGCTGAAGGGGTTGCAGGAAGAAGGCAATGACACAACAGGGTGCAGTTTCCTTTACCTTTACTGTGCTTTGTAAGTGCAGACAGGGGCCAGATTACAGATGGAACAGAGGCTGGCCAGCATGGGAGCAACTTAGGAATCTCTCTATGCAGATGGGTTGTGTAGTCTCCTTCCTAGCGCTTATCTGAGGCACTTGCAGTATTGTGTTACACTGAAGTCCCCCTTGCTTGCTCTCTTTAGAACTCCCCTTGTATGGCAGACAGTTTTAGCCTCCTTTTTCTTGCTCACACAAGTTGCTGCTGTGCCTCCGAGTCTTAGCTGGGAACAAAGCATTTACAGCCTCTTCTTCCTTCGGTTTTTGCTGCAGGACCATCAGCATCCATACAACCTCGGATACCGGACTCCGGACCATGCGCTACAGCTAGAAGTGAGCCTGAATTCTGCTCAATCCTCCAGCTCCTCTCCACATCTACACTCTTTTCCCTCTCAACACAAACTCAACTAACTTCCATTTCCTGGCCCCAGAGTGCAGATCCTCCCTCAGTTTGGTTCAGAGCGCCCTCTGCTGGCCTGGAGTGGGAACTGTGCTGAGTGCTGGATTTATCTGATAGAGAGACCCTTTCATTGCTTCCAAGCATGACATCACACTTCCTAGGAGGAAGGTAATGCCACTGTGGCGACCATACTCCTGGGGACACCACAGTTCCATCAATGAACTGTAGCTTCCCACACCTGGCAACACTCATACAGCCCCAAACCATGACACTCCCACCACCATGCTTGACTGTAGGCAAGATAAACTTATTTTTGTAATCCTTACCTGGTTGCCGCTACACACGCTTGACACCATCTGAACCAAATAATTTTATCTTGGTCTTATCAGACCACAGGACATGGTTTCAGTAATCCATGTCTTTAGTCTGCTTATCTTCAGCAAAATGTTTGCGGCTTTCTTGTTCACCATCTTTAGAAGAGGCCTTAGAGAGATTGTGAGGGAACACTTAGCTAATTTAAATAAATTTAAATCTCCTGGTCCAGATGAATTACATCCTAGGGTAGTGAAAGAGTTAGCAAAGGAAATTACAGATCCACTAGCCAGAATCTTTGGAAAATACTGGAGAACAGGAAAACTCCAAGAAGATTGGAGAAGGGCAAATGTTGTCCCTATCTTCAAAAAGGAAATAAGATGAAATCAGGAAATTACAGGCCAGTGAGCCTTACTTCTATACCAGGAAAGATCTTTGAACAAATTATTAAATAGCATGTATGTAAGCACTTGGATAAGAATACAGTAATTAACTAGAGCCAGCATGGGTTTGTAGCAAACATGTCATGCCAGACTGATCTAATTTCCTTCTATGATGTAATCACTGACTGGGTGGATCAGTGAAATGCGGTAGATGCACATAGAAACATAAGAAGCAATAGAATGCCTTAAAGGGAAAAGATACAGATTATATATTAGAAAAAACTTTTTGACAGTGAGGGTGATCAATGAGTGGAACAGGCTGCCATGAGACGTGGTGAGTTCTCTTTCAATGGAAGTCTTCAAACAGAGGCTGGACAGACATCTGTCTGAGATGGTTTAGTAAATCCTGCATTGAGCAGGGGGTTGGACACGATGACCGAGGAGGTCCCTTCCAACTCTAACATTCTATGATTCTATGATTCTGGGATGTAGACCAATTTGATACAGTGTGCGGTGGCATATGGTCTGAGCAGAGACAGGCGGACTCCCCACCCCTGTAACCTCTTCAGCAATGTTGGCAGCACTCATACGTCTATTTTGAAGACAACCTCTGTATATGGTGCTGAGCAAGTGCACTCAGCTTCTTTGGTCGTCCATGGCAAGACCATCTTTATGAAGAGCAACAATTCTTTTTTTCAGATCCTCAGAGAGTTTTTTGCCATGAGGTGACATGTTGAACTTCCAGTGCCGAGTATGTGAGAGTGTGAGAGCAATATCACCAAATTTACCACATCTGCTCCCCATTCACACCGGAGACCTTGTAACACTAATGAGCTAAATGACACCGGGGAGAGAAAATAGCTAATTTGGCACAATTTATCAATTTTCACTTAGGGGTGTACTCACTTTTAATTGTGCACTATATGTCAGTGTCTAAAGGTTACTATACTAACGCAGCTTCCTGTCTTCGTGTGTAATTAGCTAAATAAACTGGAAAATAAATACAAATGAAATGCACTAAATTCACCTTTAAGTCATCAATATACATAGCCTACTGGGTGCCTACCTGGAATGTTGGGTAGGCTCCGTGAGACATACGCGTGTAGTTCTCCGTTCTGGATAGGGATATGCTGGGACGGTCGATGAAAGTGCGGTGGTATCTGCACATTAGATCCGTACTGTGGTGAATGAGCCGTGTCGGCATACTTCAGAAACGCATTGGCTAATCATAACTCTTCCTTTTTGCCACTGAGGGTCCGTAGTCAAGTGACGCCACACAGACACAGGGCTGCAGTTTTTTTAACTTTTTCAAGCAGGTGTCACCGCAAGCGTGACCGGCAGGACCTCTGCCGACATGTCTCTTTCAACATTCCAGGTAGGCGTCCAGTAGACTATATACTGTATATATATCGATGTCTTTAAGGTGTAGTTGGTGCATTTAGTTTGTATCCATTGTACTCACTTCTGTTACCAGCGGTTTAGAACACCAAGATTCACAATCCACAACAGAAAAACTGCAAGCCAGTCAAATCAATCCAATCTTTGATAATAATATATATATATAAAAGCAACACAAATGACAGAAAATACACAGAATGGAAAACACAGGTAATGAATCACCTGGGGACATCACTGTAATAATAAAAATAGATACCGTACATGGTAGGCACCTAAGTAGTAGTAAATAGTTATAGCTAAAGGGGTATAATGTTTGGTAAAACATTAATCAAATGATCTGAATAGACAGAGCTACTTAACTAAATAATATCACCAGACCACGCTCCAGCACCTGCACCCCACACCACAAAGTAGTGTAGCAAAGCACCTTCGGCGGCTCCCTGCTTGGAGTGTAGCAAAGCACCCATTGGTGGCTCCCTGCTTGGAACACAAAACGTGCTGGGAGGTGGGTGGAGTTTAGTTCACATAAAAGAGCGGGAAGAGTTGAGTCAGTCAGTCTTTCATTCAGTGAGTGAGTGAAGATTTAGAAGGACAGAGTGTGAGACAGAGAAGATCCCCGGGAGAGGGATGGAAGAGGGAAGTGCTGCAGCAGGCCACAGTGATCTGGGTCTGCTGGCACAGGAAAGAGACAGAGGAAGGAAGCTTGATTCTCCATTAGAAAGAAGGATTAGCACAGAACGTGAGGAGAATAAGAGAACAAGGACCAGGGTTAGAGGAGAACCCTTTTCAAGTTCTAAGCGCAAGGCCGGGGTCCGGTCCCCGAGGTTGTAGGGATACTAATGGTCCTGCAGCAGACACCAGAGGAATAGAAGTAGTGACCACTTTATTCCCACACAAGACTTGGGGGCACAACAGCAACATATTAGTGAGCCGGGACTTAATAGCAAGGAGTCCCCGAAGCAGGCTACAGCTGTCTGCCGTACAAGTAGAGTTCATAGGAACATCTGACAGGAGGAACTCCAGTGTAACTCAGTACTAGGAGTACTTCACTCAAAGGCGCTATAAGAAGAGACGTTCAGAAAAGGCACATATGTTGGCGGAGTGTTGGAAGGGAGCATTCCATCTGACCTGGAGGTTGACTGAGTCCCTGACCCGGAAGACACGGCACGGAAGCAGGTACCTGTTTGCACAACAGACTGTGAGTAAAGCTTTGGAACTACATGCCCTGGTGTCCTCCACTTATTCCTGCGCCTGCGCCAACCCGCCCAGCACTGCTACATCCCTTGCGCCTGACACTACACCATCTAAGTGTCACCTCCTACACTGCGCTAGGACTACAGCCCTGCCTGTGGAGGGCAATAACATCACTGCTGCACCACACCATCTGTCCCAGAGGATCTGTCTGCAGCGTCGGCTTACATCTCTATTGCCGAATACCACAGGTGGCGTCACGAATCACTTATAAACTTTCACTTCCATCAGCACACTGAAACAACCCCTTTTACAATGGGCGCCCAGGGCCACGGGCCGTGTCCCAGCTGCCGTGACATCTCCTATTGAAGCTCATCAGGCCCGGTACCGAGTACCCCACAGCCCTGGGTGTGAGGGCGACCCATTCTACATAGATGAACGATATATTGTAAAGGTCCCATTTGACTAATGATTAGCTGTAATAACATATACTTAAGTTCCCACTAAGGGACAGCCATAACAACTGATTGGCTTCAACAGTAGAAAAAAAAAGGGGGAGAAATGATCACCTCTATAGGGCCATAGTGATCTCTACTTTGAGACCAATCCCTTGTCATGTTAAATCCATGCATAACTGTGATTCCAAGATTGCATGTTAAGGGAATTGACATAACTTTGATTGGACACAGAGGGGGCAATAGGAAGCGCCTCTTCGCACAAAGAGTCTATGTGGGTATACAAACTGAATATATTAACTCCATTTGGCTTCAATGACCACATTTTTTTTGTACCTTTCTTGCCGGAATAGGATGGTTTGATTTCAGATATCTTCTGTCACACTGTGACAATCTTTAGTATGGGAGAGGGGCTTCAAACTATCCATGTCCCGGGGGTACTCTTGAAGGTAAAGAGGCCCGGGTCTCTGACCTTAATATGCTCATGTTGATCCCTGATCTGTCCCCTTCCCCACTTCCATGAGGCATGGGACAGAAATGTAAGGTAAACAAGACACAAAGACAAACAGGGATAACAGAAAACCACTATCATACAAAACCACTTACCAACAATAGGAAGGAGGACAAGGAGGTATAAACTAAATAGGAATAGAGACAAGGAGATATACTCTCACAACAGCAGATCACTACAACTCCATCTCCACTCCAACTACTCAACTTTAGCACACAGCACAGGAAGACAAATCTTTCGTCGGCAAGGACCAAACATCCACAGCTAGTATATATAGAGGGAGATGATAATGATAAGTAGTTTCAGCTGAGAACAACCAGGCTGTATGGTCTCAGCCACCATGGAAAGAGTCCTTAACCCTCTCAGCACTGAAGGAAAGGAAATCCATTTAAAATACGACATGAATCCCACCATCTCTCTCATCCAAGGGGACGTGACACCCTTGTGACATCTTCCTTGTGATTATTTGCTAATATAACTTTCTGAGCTGTATCGTATCATATTTTACTGTTTTATTTTTTTGGTTTTTATTCTTGTATGTTTTTAACTTTGTTTCTTGTCTCTTCTTTTCTTTTGTAGATTTCTACTTTTGAGAACTGTCCTATTCGTGCCTTCTGCTATGGGAAATGGATTCTTCAACACGCTTTTGGGACACATTTAAGTATAGGAGATTGGCGCTCTCCTTTCCAGGATTCAATCTACCTCTCTGCCAATGGCCTATATTGGGTGAGATTTGGCATCCAGTTTTATATATTATATCTTTCACTCATGCACACTTCTGTAATGATATGGTTACCTATTTGTGTTATGTCTTTATGATGTACTTATTTTATGCTATCTACCCACTTCTCCATATTGCTTCCTTTTTTTTTTTTTTTTTTTTTACTTTTTTAGTATGTTCTTGACTCTACTCTTTTGGACCTTACACTTCCTAGTTCACTGTTTTAATTTTATACTTATATAAATGTCAAAAAGTAAATTTATTGATATCTTTGTCACCGTGTCCTCTTTGCAATTTTATATTCTGACATTTGTTGGATCCTACTATTTTGCACGTTTACAATTTTCTTCATCCCCCGTTTTATGCTGAGGTCTTATTGTTCACCACTTCACTTTTTCTTGTTATATGCTTTATGTGATCCTTTATTGCTTGTTCACACCCATCACACTGATTCAGTACTTGTATTTTCATTTTTTTTCAGCCCTTCAAGGTTTTTCACTCTTTCTTTATTTATTTTATCATATCATTAGATTATATTATTATTTTGGGCAGCACGGTGGCTCAGTGGTTAGCACTGGAGTCCTGGGTTCGAATCCCACCAAGGACAACATCTGCAAGGAGTTTGTATGTTCTCCCCGTGTTTGTGTGGTTTTCCTCTGGGTACTCCGGTTTCCTCCCACATTCCAAAGACATACTGATAGGGAATTTAGATTGTGAGCCGCATCGGGGACAGTGATGATAATTGATAATGTGTGCAAACTGTAAAGCGCTGCGGAATATGTTAGCGCTATATAAAGATTATTAAAAATAAACATTATAATTATTATTTTCAAAAAATATATATTTTATTTTTTTTGTGTTAAATTCCTTTCTTGTTCCCTCATTGTGATGTTCTCATTTTAAATATGGGAATTAAAATTATAATATTTTCATTTTCACTTTATTAACTGTTGTTATGAGTATGCACTGTTAAACACTTTATATGTCTCCTTGATTAATTATCATATTATGAGAATATCTGTGACGCAAATAGTTTTACCTGTATTACTTGTTTTGAAGTTTCTGATGGGACAAGGAAGTATAGCAACCTCTGTAGGACTTCACTTGGCGCCTCATCCTTGTTTAATAACCTCATACATATGTCCTTTTCCTTTTGTGATGTTTTTTTAACCCCTTAATCCCCGGAGCTTTTTTTGGTTTTCCATTTTCGTATTTTGCTCCCCGTCTTCCCAGAGCCATAACCTTTTTATTCTTCCATAAATATGACCGTGTGAGTGCTTGTTTTTTGCGGGACAAGTTGTACTTTTGGTTTTACCATGTCGTGTGCTAGAAAACAGGAAAAAAAATCCAAGTGCAGTGAAATTGCAAAAAAAGAGCAATCCCACACTTGTTTTTTGTTTAGCTTTTCTGCTAGGTTCACTAAATGCTGAAACTGACCTGCCATTATGATTCTCCAGGTCATTACGAGTTCATAGACACCAAACATGTCTAAGTTCTTTTTTATCTAAGTGGTGAAAAAAAATTCAAACTTTGTTAAAAAAAAAAATGCGCCATTTTCCGAGACCCGTAGTGTCTCCATTGTTCGTGATCTTGGGTTGGGTGAGGGTGTATTTTTTTGCGTGCTGAGCTGATGTTTTTAATGCTACTATCTTGGTGCAGATGCGATCTTTTGATCACCTGTTATTGCATTTTAATGCAATGTCATGGCGACAAAAAAAACGTAATTCGGTGTTTTGACTTTTCTCTCACTACGCCGCTTAACGATCAGGTTAATTCTTTTTTTTATACTGATAGATCGGGTGATTCTGAACACGGCGATACCAAATATGTGTATGTTTGATTTTTTATTATTCTTTTATTTTGAATGGGGCGAAAAGGAGGTGATTTGAACTTTTATACTGTATATTTTTTTTATATTTTTAAAAACATTTTTTTTCTACTTTTGGCATGCTTCAATAGGGAGACTCGAAGCTGCCATAACTCGATCGGCTCTGCAACATAGAGGCGATGATCAGATCACCTGTATGTAGTAGAATTACTCACTTGCTATGAGTGCCAACTACTGGGTGGCGCTCACAGCAAGCTGGCACTGACAACAATAGAGGTCTCAGAGATACCTCGGTTTGTCATGCCAACACACCGGTGACCCTCGATCACGTTCCGCAGGTCTCCAGTGAGTGTATTTCCAGCACGATTGCCAGAAGCGCTTGTTAAATGCCACTCTCAGCATTTGACAGCGGCATTTAAAGGGCTAATAGCCACGGGTGGATCGTGATTCCACCCGCGGCTATTCCAGGTACATGTCAGCTGTTCAAAACAAATGATATGTACCGGGAAAGATGTGGGCTTACCGCCGGCGCCCAAATCAAAGGGAGGGACTCCGACATTGACTTAAATGTATGGAAAGGGGTTAAATACACTGCTCAAAAAAATAAAGGGAACACTTAAACAACAGAATATAACTCCAAGTAAATCAAACTTCTATGAAATCAAACTGTCCACTTAGGAAGCAACACTGATTGACAATCAATTTCACTTGCTGTTGTGCAAATGGAATAGACAACAGATGGAAATTATTGGCAATTATCAAGACACCCTCAATAAAGGAGTGGTTCTGCAGGTGGGGACCACAGACCACATCTCGGTACCACTCGCGCCCTGTGCTCTTCACAGATGAAAGCAGGTTCACACTGAGCACATGTGACAGACGTGACAGAGTCTGGAGACGCCGTGGAGAGCGATCTGCTGCCTGCAACATCCTTCAGCATGACCGGTTTGGCAGTGGGTCAGTAATGGTGTGGGGTGGCATTTCTTTGGAGGGCCGCGCAGCCCTCCATGTGCTCGCCAGAGGTAGCCTGACTGCCATTAGGTACCGAGATGAGATCCTCAGACGCCTTGTGAGACCATATGCAGGTGCAGTGGGCCCTGGGTTCCTCCTAATGCAGAACAATGCCAGACCTCATGTGGCTGGAGTGTGTCAGCAGTTCCTACAAGATGAAAGCATTGAAGCTATGGACTGGCCCGCACGTTCCCCAGACCTGAATCTGATTGAGCACATCTGGGACATAATGTCTCGCTCCATCCACCAACGTCACGTTGCACCACAGACTGTCCAGGAGTTGGCGGACGCTTTAGTCCAGGTCTGGGAGGTCATCCCATCAGGAGCATGCCCAGGTGTTGTACAGTAGGGAGGTCATACAGGCACGTGGAGGCCACACACAATACTGAGCATCTTTTCCTTGTCATGAGGCAATTCCACTGAAGTTGGATCAGCCTGTAATTTGATTTTCCACATTGATTTTGAGTATCATTCCAAATCCAGACCTCCATGGGATATTCATTTTGATTTACATTGATCATTGTTATGTTTATTGTTCGGAACACATTCCACTATGCAATGAATAAAAATTTGCAACTGGAATATTTCATTCAGAGATATCTTGGATGTGGTATTTTAGTGTTCCCTTTATTTTTTTGAGCAGTGTATATGTTTAATAAACTTTATTGATTTTATTCTTGGGTATTAGTGGTTTATGGATACTCTGTATTCATCTTTAGGTTATATACAATTTAATCCACTGTAAGTACATATATATGTGTTAATGGAGAGACAAGTACAGATATGTCTCTAGCCAGCCTTACTATTCTTCCACGCTTTATGAATATTTGTTTCTATCACTAACACTTTGTAGTCAGCTCCCTATATATTCATAATATGTTACAATGAGTATCCAATCCTTTTTTCTACGCTGTTTTGCCGATTATGTGGCCGGCTAGTAGACACATGACTCTTTCTGTGATCTGAGATAAAATTCACACCCTATGTAATGCCATTCACACCCTGCGACTTATGACGCTATCAATCATGTGATTGGGGCGCGGTCACATTTAGCGTGACGTTGCACTAGCCGTCATGTTACCATAATGAAGTCACATGACCTGTGACGTAGAGTTGGGCACGGTTGTATGACATGTGACGTGACACTAGCTGTCGCGTGATCAGAGGGTGAGCACATGACTTATGACTTGTGGATGTTGTGTCCCGCTCCTTCCTTTGTGACTGGTGTGTGGACAAAATTGAACTCAGGTGGGGAGCTCCTTGCTTCCTGCCATTTTGTTCTGTAGAGGTGCCAGAACTTACTAGTCTTAATACCTAGGAGAACCTAGTCTAATCAGTGTCAGCGTACCTCACCCCTGGGGTCAGCAGCTGCAGTACCAGGTTCTGCCCAGTAGTTGTACCTGGTGGCTACCTGCAACTCAGCTTGTCTCCCCCATCAGAATCACCTTGGGAACACCTGGTAGCAGTTTAGCTACGACCCTTCCTGGTCAGGCCCGGCCCTGTAACCCAGTGGGTCCATGAATCACGTATGCTACCATTGGGCATAACACCTATGTATATACATTTATGTATATACACATATACTGTACATTCTGTAAATGGAAAGTAGGGCAGGAGAAGGTAACCAGACCTAGTTCAGGTATACCACCCACAAGAAATCACATATATATACTATGACAGGGTCAATGGCACTGTACGTGAGGGGAGATATGTCACAAAGATTGCTTTCTTCCGTGATCTGAAACCCATAAGTTTCTCTCCAGCATGCTATGTGATGAAGGAGTTAATTAGCCATTATAAAGGGACTGGGTTTTGGTGAGTAGGTGAGAGACGGGCGGGACATCTACTCACCATATCTCCACCTCATGGGAGTGGCAGAGGAGTTAAATGTTCAGTCACTGCTTTTTTTTTCTCTGTGTTATGGTTTGGAGAGGAAGGTCTCCAGACGTGGCTCCAGGAGGAGCTAAAGACTTATGGTGGTCTGAGCAGGCGAACCCCTCAGATCTAAGGACTTTGCTGTCATTTATCTATTGTTTTGCCGTTATATCAGAAAGGCCATGTTTATTTAGCTGAACCATTCTATGGTTTATGCTGTCCCATAATAAACCAGCAGGTGACTCACCTAAGAAGCGTTCCTGTGTCTACTTCTGAAAGCAGCTGATTAGGTCAACCCCTCACAACATGCATAAACCAGAATTATTGGAATGCTACAATTACCCGGGACATGTATGCAGATGTCAATCAGGAACGAGATAAACAACCAAAGCCCACTGCACCTGATGCGTGTTTGCATAAAAGTGCTTCGTCCAGTAGTTTATGCAAAATGTCAGGTGCAGTGGTCCCCCCAATTTTGTCTTGTACCTGACTGACATCTGCCTCTACATACCCAGGTACTTGTGGCATTCCAACAATTATGGCAAATATATATATATAGATGTGATCTCTTGTAGACGGCATACTTGAACTACATCTGGTTACCTTCTCTTCCACTAATTTCCATTTAGAGATCGGGTATCTGCATTTACAGTAAATATACAGACATACAGTCATGGCAGAAAGTATTGACACCCTTGAAATTATTCCAGAAAATGAAGTATTTCTCCCAGAAAATTATTGCAATTACACAGATTTTGTTATAAGCATGTTTATTTACTTGGAACAACACAAAACAAACTGAAAAATAGGCCGGACAAAACTGGTGACACCTTTCCAAAATTGTGGGTAAACAACTTTGCTGCAAGCATGCGATGCTCGCTCACACTCACCTGTGGCAAGTAACAGGTGTGGGCAATATGAAAATCACACCTGAAACCAGATAAAAATGGGAGAAGGTGACTCAATCTTTGCATTGTGTGTCTGTGCCTGCCACACTAAGTAGGGAGAACAGAAAGAGGAGAAGAGAACTGTCTGAGGACTTGAGAACCAAAACTGTTGAAAAATATCAGCACTCTCAAGTTTACAAGTCCATCTCCAGAGATCTTGATGTAATAATCAAGAAGTTTACAACCCATTACACTGTAGCTAATCTCCCTTGACATGGACAGCAGAGAAAATTGATTAAATGTTGCAACGCAAGATAGTCCGGATGGTGGACAAGTAGCCTCAATCAAGTTCTGAAGAAATTCAAGCTGTAAAAAACTCACACAGCAAGACATGGCTTTACGAAAACCCTGTCAGATGACAGATGCACATATACTATAGGCGTCATTAATAAGTTGCAAATCAGACACTGTGCATTACATATGTGTGACTGGCGTCCTATGCAAGCCTTATCTATGTGCATTTATTCTACTAGGCAGCCAACCCCACTATGGTTTGTTAGATGTGGGGTGGTTGTTTTTATCAGTAGTTTGCACCTGAGCTGCCCCCATGCCTCTATTAGTGGAGGCCAGCTGCATCCTGCTTTATGTGCATCTGTCATCGGACAGGGTTTTGGTAAAGCCATATCTTGCTGTGTGAGTTTTTTTGAATTTTTTTCTATATTAGCTGTTTTGAAATTCAAGCTGTCCTGCAGGCTCAGGGTGTATCAGTGTCAGCGCAAACTATCCTTCCACATTTGATGGAAATTAAATGCTATGGCAGGAGACCCAGGGGGACCTCACTGCTGACACAGACATGTAAAAAGTTAGACTGTAGTTTGACACAATTTTTAGGATGAGTAAGTCAAAATCCTTCTGGAAAAGCGTCTTATTGACACATTAGACCAAGATAGAGTTTTTAGGTAAAGCACATCATTTTACTGTTTACTGATAACTGAATGAGGCCTACAAAGAAAAGAAGCATACAACAAATAGGACAAAATAACTGAAAATTTCAGTGTGCATAACTATTCACCTCCCTAAAGTCAGTACTTTGTAGAGCCTCACTTTATGGCAATTACAGCTGCAATTCGCTTTGGAAAGTCTCTAAGAGCTTTCTACATCTTGCCACTGGGATTTTTGCCCATTCCTCAAGGCCTGAAGGTAAAACTGCTCCAGCTCCTTCAAGTTAGATAGTTTCCTCTGGTGAACATTAATCTTCAAGTTTGACCACAAATTCTCCATTGGATTAAGGTCTGGGCTTTGACTAGGTCACTCCAAAACATTTACATGTTTCCTCTTAAATCACTCTAGTGTTGCTTTAGCAGTATACTTTGGGTCATTGTCTTGTTAGAAGGTGAACCTACGTCCCAGTCTCAAATCACTGACAGACTGAAACAGGTTTTCCTCAAGAATATCACTGTATTTTGCATCATCCATTTTCCATGTCCCTGCTACCGTAAAACATCCCCACAGCATGATGCTGCCACCACCACGTTTCACTTTGGGGATGGTGTTCTCAGTGTGATAAGCTTTATTGGTTTGGCACCAAACATAGTGTTTACGTTGGTGACCAAAAATTTCTATTTTAGTCTCATCAGACCTTAGCACCTTTCTCCACTCATGGAGTAGTATAGATCCAAATATTCAATCAAAAGGATCTATCATATATTAACCCTCATAGTGAGTTATTGTGCCATTTATACTCATCTGAGGTGTTGTACATTCACACACCGATGCCTGTATCCGCGCTTCTTATTCAATGGGGGTCACTTCCACAGCATATCACGGCGCCTTTGCCTTTGCTAGGTGGACTCTATCCCAAACAATGTCACCCAACGCGTTTCATTTCTAGAATCATCAGGGGATATATGACATTTCTCATCTGTTATGAGACATAGCTATGTCTCATAACAGATGAGAAATGTCATATACGATAGATCCTTTTGATTGAATATTTGGATCTATACTACTCCATGAGTGGAGTGAATATTGTGAATACTGATGAATTTAATATGAGACTTTAATGTTTTTAAACCGCTTTATTTAAAAAAAGGACCCGCAACAGGATATGATCCATTAGAAATAAACATGAGCCCAATACTTTCAACAAAACACAATGCGTCAATCCATGGAAATAAGCCGCCATAATAATATTATGTTCCGTTCCATAAACATTCAAATTTAGGAGAAAAAAGGGAGCAAACGAATCCAAGTAGTATAAAAATATCAAAATCCTTTATTAAATGCGAGCACAGACAATATATATAAATAACCAGCAAAGTTGCAGATGACAAATAGACACCAATATTAAGAAGGCAGGTGGGGGTGAAAAAAAAAAGACTGCACCTGTATATAACATTAGCCAGGATAGTTTGCAGGGTCGGATTGGGACTAAAATTCAGCCCTGGCATTTGAAGTTACACAGGCCCACTAGTCATATGGTGACTATATAATATTTTTGTACACTTGTAGGTTACAAGCAGTGAGAGGAGATTAACACGACTATATAAGATGTAGTCACAGCTGTGTCCAGTATTTCAGCTCAATCCTATTTATTGCTTTTAGGTACAGTACTCCTCCCAAAGCTCTGTCCCCTTTTGTACGCACGGTGACAGAATTCCTGGCAGAACTGCTATCCATTGGGCAACCAGACCCCCTGGTCATAGCTGCCTCTATCATACCTCCCAACCTTTGAGGGAGGGAAAGAGGGACAAAGACTGCAAATTTTAGGCCACGCCCGGCCACACCCATTCCACAACTAGTCACACCCATGTCCACGCCTAATCGCACCCATTTAGCACTGCTGATCACACTGACTTGTACTGAGGGCACAGTGGCTGGCATTATTGGCACACTGACTGGCACTAAGGAAGAGAGAAAACAGAGAGAGAGAGAAAAAAGAGAAAGAAAGAAAGAACAGAGAGAGAGAGAGAGAGAGAAAGAAAGAGGGGAAAGAAAGAAAGAACAGAGAGAGAGAGAGAAAGAAAGAGGGGAAAGAAAGAAAGAACAGAGAGAGACAGAGAAAGAATAGAGAGAGAAAGAAAGAAGTAAAGAAAAGAAAGAAAGAACAGAGAGAAAGAAAGAGAGGAAAGAAAAAGAAAGAAAGAAAGAGGGGAAAGAAAGAACAGAGAGAGAGAAAGAAAAAAGAAAGATGAGAGAGAGAAAGAACAGAGAGAGAGAGAGAAAGAAAATGAGGGAAAGACAGAACAGAGAATGAGAAAGAAAGAACAGAGAAAGAAAGAAAAAGAGAGAAAGAAATAAAGAAAGATTCTATAAATATACTATAGCAGCCCGGCTCCCATTGTAGTGCCCACCTGAGCCTCCCGATGCAGGACATATCATGATCCGCTCACATGGCCGGCATCCCCGATTGAAAGGCGATCCTGCTGTCTGCGCTGTCGGAGGACACGGTGATGGAACTGAAGCATTCCTGGTTCTGTTACAATCTCCTCAAGAAATTATCTCATTTACGGTCAGCTTCAAGCACATCACTTCAGGTGGAACATCACGTGTGTGTTTTAAAATGCTCCTCGGGGCTCCGCCGTGTACTCCTGTGTCCGTGGGAAAAGCACGCTTTGTATGCTTTGTACACACTTGGCTCTGCTCCGTACATCCCGTACACATATGGCTCCACTCCGTGCACACACGGCTCCCCTCCGTATAACCCATACACACGCGGCTCTGCTCCGTACACCTCGTACACGCGGCTCCGTTCCGTACACCTCGTACACACCCGGCTCCTCTCCGTACACTTCGTACACACGTGGCTCCTCTCCGTACACTTCGTACACACGCGGCTCCACTCCGTACACCTCGTACACACGGCTCCGCTCTGTACACCTCGTACTCACGCGGCTCCGCTCCGTACACTTCACACACACACGGCTCCTCTCCGAACACCTCGCACACACACGGCTCCTCTCCGTACACCTCGCACACACACGGCTCCGATCCGTACACCTCGTACACACACGGCTCCTCTCCGTACACCTCGCACACACACGGCTCCGCTCCGTACACCTCGCACACACACGGCTCCTCTCCGTACACCTCATACACACACGGCTCCTCTCCGTACACCTCGTACACACACGGCTCCGCTCCGTACACCTCGTACACACACGGCTCCGCTCCGTACACCTCGTACACACACGGCTCCGCTCAGTACACCCCATACACATACAGCTCTGCTACATCTACCCTGTAAACCCCTCCTGACCCCACACATACTTATCTCATCCAGCAACATGACAACAGCACAGCAGAGTCTTGCAGACACCAAGAGGCAAGGCTGAGTGCACAGGACCTGTGATGAGGTCACAGGAGGGGCGGAGTCAGGGGTCTGGACAAAGGCTCCTGATCATGTGACCCCCTGACTCCTCCCCTCCTGTGACCTCATCACAGGTCCTGCGAACGGAGAAGGCAAGCGACACTGTGAGTGGCTGCGGGGGCGGGGGGGTCTCATGCTGCGGCGAGGATGGGGTGCGTGGGGGAGGCGTGGTGGCTTATCTCCCTGCAGTGCGGGAGGAACTTGGAAACTATCACCTTCGTGCTCGCAGAGGGCTGGCGGCAGGAGCAACAGTGGCCGCAGCAGCTGGCAAGCGGCCAGATGATCGGGAGCTGCCGCCCGCGGCCCACATGACAGCGGCCCAGCGGGAAAATGCCCGGTTGGTTATATTGCCAATCCGGGCCTGATAGTTTGTAAAATATGCCGACACAAGGGCTGTTACAAATGCCAAATAATCGCCATATAGGCTGGACAAGATATCCTCAGGGCAACCAGCCGATGTGTAATCAGGCAATAGGGCTAATGACGGCAAGCAGAATCCATAACATTCATCATAAGTTACATCATATATCAGCGACAGTCATATGGAAAAAGCTTACCAGGTGGTGCACAGCTACACCCAGCCGGGAACAAACCTCCGACGTACGTTTCACGCTCAGGAGGCGCTTTCTCAAGGAGATGAAAGCGCCTCCTGAGCGCGAAATGTAAGTCGGAGGTTTGTTCCACAGTTGGGGTAACTGTGCACCACCTGGTAAGCTTTTTCCATATGACTGTCGCTGATATATGCATGTGTGAACGAGCGTGTATGGGTGGCCACCAAAAACATCCAGTGGAAGTGTGTTGCGGGGGTCTGGAATTCTCAGGTGATCATCGGGCCGTATCTGGTGTCGGCTATCCAGGGCCCGGAGACTTACCAGCTGGAGATATCCCCGGACATGCACATACACAACTCGTTCTCCAGGTCGGCGCTTTGGAGATGTGTGGTGCCTCCAGAACATACTTTGCCAATACCAGCGGTGCTTGTTTGTCATAAAACTAAAGTGCAGGTAGTTGCTGGGGTGAACTCTGGATCGGGGCGTCCCCGCTGTAGGTGGTTCCCTGATGAGGAGCGGTCTGGAGGGTCCAGAGGCCCTTCATTGAGGGAGGGTACTGTCATGATCCAGGTTGGATTATGACAGATAAATGCACTAGTAACCTTTTTTTTCCCTTAAGCTGTGTGCTTAAAGTTAGTTTTGCCCCCGGTGGCCATTAGGGTCATTGCACTGTGGTGGATTCAGTTCTAGTTTTGCCGCCGGTGGCCGTTAGGGTCATTGCACACTGGTTACTTTAGTTTAGTGCCTGTGATTATAAAGCAGGTGTGATTGCTCTGGCTCTGACCTATAAAAGAGTGTCAGGTGTTGCAATCACTGTTGGTGATATTGCTCATTTCCAACCAAGTCTGGTGGAGGAAGGAACTACAGAAAGGAGTTCCTGGCAGCTCAGGGGAGCTCTGGTGTTATAGCTTCAGGTGGAAGCTGAATTCAGGTTTCGAGCTTCAGGGGTGCAGCTGAACTTTGGTGTCATACTCTGTTGCTTGGAGCAATAGCAACAGAGCAAAGCAAAGTGGTGTTTTCCCTGTTTGTGACTTCCCTTCTGGGTGTTTTAGTGCAGTGGTGGGATTAGTTTCTGCACTGTCCAAGTCACTAGAAAGGGCTAGGTGCAGGGCGAGCTAGGGATTTTTAGGTATCCTGCTCGTCGCTGGGTGCAGAACCCGCCTAGGGACCGTCAGGAGTGTAGAGACACTGACTCAGGGGAGGGCAGGAGGTCTCCACATCCCCGTTCCCTATCACAGGGCCCTCCATTGTATCGGTTTCCCTGGTGTTTCCCTTTATTGTTTAAATTCACCCTGCTGGAGGCGGTGTATCCAGATACACTTGTAATTCTGAAATTCGCCTGCTGGAGGCGGTGGATCCGGCTGCATGTTAAATTATTTAAATTTGCCCTACTGGAGGCAGTGTATCCAGGGTCACGTGTGTCAGAGAAATTCGCCCTGCTGGAGGCGGTGTGTCCAGTCACACGTAACCACCACATTATCACCAACCGCAACACATTTTTTTTCTCTGGTGAGCCATGGGCCAAGTGCAGACCAGTGAGCAGTTGCTGCTGGCCCTCACTGAGATTAGTGAGGAGCTGAATGATGTGTTTCAGTAGCACCTGCAGCGGAATTATGGGTCTGAGGCCTATCCTCTGCCTCAACTAGAGGGTTCATATACGGCTTTGGCGAGGATGTGAGTCCCTGCTGGGGAGCAGGACTTGCTTATACAGGTGGACGTACCCAGGCAGGTGGGTAGAGTCGGTGTCCCCATGGTGCTGCCTGGTGTTCCCCAAGGTGAAGGGGTACGTCCCTGTAGTGAGCAGACTAATGATGTAGTCCTTGGCACTGACGCCGAAACTTCTGTACTGTCAGAGAAGCCGTGCCCCCTTGGTCGTGTGGAGGAAGATGAACTGGGAGTGTATATTTCCTCCTCGCCCTCAGAAGGTACTATGTCAGCGGAGGTGAGGATTGGCGATGTATCTGAGGGCATACCGGTGCTTTTTAACAGTGGAGCAGAAGTCAGTTTGGTGGATGCTCAGTTTGTCCAGACTCATGGTCTGAGTGGTAAGATGCCGGACAAACCCATAAGCGTCCAGGCCATTAACTCTGTCCCACTGAGCCAGGGGGGGTTAAACCAAGTCATAGAAGACATTGTCCTGTATAGTGAACATCATGATGAGTCCCAGTCATACTACGTCTTGGAGGACAATCCAGCACCTATCGTTGTGGGCCCCCCTTGGTCTAAAAAGCACAACCCGGTTTCAGATTGGCAGACTAGGGAAGTAGTCAGCTGGGAGCAGTCATGTGAGGGCTGCTGCCTAGGGGCTACTGTCTCTGCCGTCTCTCTACAAACGTCCCCTTCCTCTCCAGTGAGAGCAGCGGAGGTGCTGCAGGAGAGTAGGGGCAAGGCTCAATCCTCGCCATTAGCCATCCCTGAGAGGCGCAGACCTCATAGTAAGAGGGGTTGGAGGGTGGTGTACCCCTTGGTGAATTGTGGGGGTGTGAGTGTGGTCACACAGGGGGACGCCTCTGTTGTCAGTTCCAGAAAGAGTTCACCGTATTGTGACAAACGAATGTGTGGCAAGAAACGTTCAGGTCCGGACCTGTGTGTGAACGAGCATGTATGGGTGGCCACCAAAAACATCCAGTGGAAGTGTGATGCGGGGGTCTGAATTCTTAGGTGATCGGGCCGTATCTGGTGTCGGCTATCCAGGGCCCGGAGACTTACCAGCTGGAGATACCCCCGAACATGCACATACACAACTCATTCTCCAGGTCGGCGCTTTGGAGATGTGTGGTGCCTCCAGAACATACTTTGCCAATACCAGCGGTGCTTGTTTGTCATAAAACTAAAGTGCAGGTAGTTGCTGGGGTGAACTCTGGATCGGGGCGTCCCCGCTGTAGGTGGTTCCCTGATGAGGAGCGGTCTGGAGGGTCCAGAGGCCCCTCATTGAGGGAGGGTACTGTCATGATCCAGGTTGGATTATGACAGATAAATGAACAAGTAACCTTTTTTTTCCCTTAAGCTGTGTGCTTAAAGTTAGTTTTGCCCCCGGTGGCCATTAGGGTCATTGCACTGTGGTGGTTTCATTTCTAGTTTTGCCGCCGGTGGCCGTTAGGGTCATTGCACTCTGGTTACTTTAGTGCACGTGATTATAAAGCAGGTGTGATTGCTCTGGCTCTGACCTATAAAAGAGTGTCAGGTGTTGCAATCACTGTTGGTGACATTGCTCATTTCCAACCAAGTCTGGTGGAGGAAGGAACTACAGAGAGGAGTTTCTGGCAGCTCAGGGGAGCTCTGGTGTTATAGCTTCAGGTGGAAGCTGAATTGAGCTGTCGAGCTTCAGGGGTGAAGCTGAACTTTGGTGTCGTACTCTGTTGCTTGGAGCAATAGCAACAGAGCAAAGCTAAGTGGTGTTTTCCCTGTTTGTGACTTCCCTTATGTGTATTTTAGTGCAGTGGTGGGATTAGTTTCTGCACCATCCAAATAACTAGAAAGGGCTAGGTGCAGGGTGAGCTAGGGATTTTTAGGTATCCTGCTCGTCGCTGGGTGCGGAACCCGCCTAGGGACCGTCAGGAGTGTAGAGACACTGACTCATGGGGAGTGCAGGAGGTCTCCTTGTCCCCGTTCCCTATCGCAGGGCCCTCCATTGTATCGGCTTCCCTGGTGTTTCCCTTTATTATTTAAATTCGCCCTGCTGGAGGCGGTGTATCCAGATACACGTCTAATTCTGAAATTCGCCCTGCTGGAGGCGGTGTGTCCAGTCACACGTAACCACCACAGTAATTGCTTGCACCAGAATTTTTTAAGGAATTCTTTGCAAAAGGGTTGAATACATACGCACATGTTTACATTTAATTATATAGTGTTATTAATTCCACAGCACTTTACAGAAATTATTGGCACTGTCCCTGATGGGGCTCACAATCTAGAAACCCTATCAGTATGTCTTTTGAATGTGGGAGGAAACCAGAGAAAACCTACACAAACACAAGAACATGCAATCTCCTCGCAGATGTTGTCCTTGGTGGGATTTGAACCCAGGAACCCAGCGCTGCAAGACTGGTTATCCACTGAGCTACCGTACTGCGCTATTTATGCCTTTTATGCCTTTAGCACTTGACCATCTTATACTATTCAGTGCTGATGCATCACACACAAATCGGATTACAAAAATATTTAATCCTTGAATCCAAGCAGAGAAATAGTCGCACTCATCGAGATAATTCAATCACCAATTTATTGACATATAAATAACATGTCAGGTCGGGGGAGTGACAAAAGGCGTGCACAGAGGCTGACAACGGCCGTTTCGCGCTATGTGAGCGCTTCAACGCGTCAATCACTGGAAGGAAGTGACGAGTTCAAATAAGAAACACTTCCCTCCACAGATGCTGTCTAAGTGACTTAAGTGAAATTAAAAACATGTGGCGATACTCACAAACAAATAGAAAACATGAATTCCGACACACCGCCTAGGCGGTAAAAAACATTTAATTACATCGAGAGATAATCGCATTATAAAACATATCAAAAAGAAGAACCATCAAGATTGCACAGGAAGATTTTATTCCAAAAATTCTCTACAAAAAATTCCTTAGGGAAAAAAAAACCTTTTCTTCCTCTCATAACAGAAAAACCCTCTTTTTTAGAAGACTTTTTTCGGGGCTGAAAAAGCAACTTCTTCATATACAGCTTCATAGACAGCTCTCCTGCTGTCTGTCTATGAAGGACACACAGTGCGTCACCCAGCTTTGCACATAGACTTGCCTCTGCACCTAGCATTCACATGGTATGCCTTTCAGCTAACCCCAGCTTACCCCAGTGTTATTTATGACCTTGTTTACTCTGGCTTGATCATATACATCTGGTCCACTCTTAATTGTCTGGCCAAGATGAGCAGAGACCACTCCTCTCTGCTTCACACCTGACTGCACTTAGTTGTACATATATTGCAGAGTACAAGTCTGCATAGACTTCAGTCTGCATTGTGATTGCTATAAGTGTGTGCTAGAAGTGTGAAGATTAATTTAAGAATTAAAACCAGAAGGATGAATACAGACTGTGCCCTGCTACCTGCCACCATCGCACTCTAACAAGCATCTCTATTCTTCCGACAGGTATGTCCATCCACCCAGCTCTCCTGCTCTCCTGCTGTCTGTCTATGAAGGACACACAGTGCGTCACCCAGCTTTGCACATAGACTTGCCTCTGCACCTAGCATTCACATGGTATGTCCATCCACCCAGCTCTCCTGCTCTCCTGCTGTCTGTCTATGAAGGACACACAGTGCGTCACCCAGCTTTGCACATAGACTTGCCTCTGCACCTAGCATTCACATGGTATGTCCATCCACCCAGCTCTCCTGCTCTCCTGCTGTCTGTCTATGAAGGACACACAGTGCGTCACCCAGCTTTGCACATAGACTTGCCTCTGCACCTAGCATTCACATGGTATGTCCATCCACCCAGCTCTCCTGCTCTCCTGCTGTCTGTCTATGAAGGACACACAGTGCGTCACCCAGCTTTGCACATAGACTTGCCTCTGCACCTAGCATTCACATGGTATGTCCATCCACCCAGCTCTCCTGCTCTCCTGCTGTCTGTCTATGAAGGACACACAGTGCGTCACCCAGCTTTGCACATAGACTTGCCTCTGCACCTAGCATTCACATGGTATGTCCATCCACCCAGCTCTCCTGCTCTCCTGCTGTCTGTCTATGAAGGACACACAGTGCGTCACCCAGCTTTGCACATAGACTTGCCTCTGCACCTAGCATTCACATGGTATGCCTTTCAGCTAACCCCAGCTTACCCCAGTGTTATTTATGACCTTGTTTACTCTGGCTTGATCATATACATCTGGTCCACTCTTAATTGTCTGGCCAAGATGAGCAGAGACCACTCCTCTCTGCTTCACACCTGACTGCACTTAGTTGTACATATATTGCAGAGTACAAGTCTGCATAGACTTCAGTCTGCATTGTGATTGCTATAAGTGTGTGCTAGAAGTGTGAAGATTAATTTAAGAATTAAAACCAGAATTGAACCAGAAGGGAACTGAAGGTAACTGGACACAGTCACTGTAAACAATGTTTCTGTTTGTTTTCACTTTCACCCCAATAATCCTTCACTTTCTGCTAATTCCCCTAATCCCTACTCCTAGTAAGGAACTGTTCATCTCTTCTTCAATCCTCCCCATCCACCTCACCTCCGCCTCAAAACTGTTCCTTAACATACAATCCTCTGTCTCCAAACACAGACAGCCCCCTCATGCCCTCTCCTGCTCCCACCTGCTAACACTTTCTCTGCTCCTTCTCACTGCTGGTGATATCTCTCCAAATCCTGGTCCTCACCACATTCCCACAGTCATTTCTACCTCCCATCCACGCTCTATCACAACCTTCCGTAACCTCTCCAACCTTATACCCATTCACCCAGCCCCCGCTTCCCCAGTCCCACTAACAGGAGCTCTGTGGAACGCTCGCTCTGTCTGCAACAAGCTTTCCTACATCCATGATCTTTTTGTTACTACCAAACTCTCCTTCCTCGCCATCACCGAAACCTGGCTCACCCCTTCTGACACAGCCTCTCCTGCTGCACTTTCGTATGGCGGCTTCCACCTTTCTCACACCCCCCGCCCCAGCAGCAAACATGGTGGAGGAGTTGGTTTTCTCCTGTCAGATACCTGCTCCTTCACCCCAATCCCACTGCCACCCTCTGTTACCCTCCCTTCCTTTGAGGTGCACTCTGTGCGCATCTACTCCCCCTCCAACCTCCAACTGGCTGTCATCTACCGCCCCCCAGGGCCAGCCACCACCTTCTTTGACCACTTCACCACCTGGTTACTTCATTTCCTTTCCGCGGACATCCCTACTATCATCATGGGTGACTTCAACATCCCCATTGACACTTCCCTCTCAGCTGCCACTAAACTTCTATCTCTCACTTCCTCCTTCGGCCTCACTCAATGGTCTTCTACAGCCACCCACAAAGATGGCCACACACTGGACCTCATCTTCACCCGCCTCTGCTCCCTATCTAACCTCTCTAACTCACCTCTTCCTCTCTCTGACCACAACCTGCTCACATTCTCTTCCCTCTTCACTCCATGTCTACAATCCCCACCCCACAAACTTTCACACCCTCGCAGGAATCTTAAACACCTTGACCTACACTCATTCTCCGAATCCCTCCTCCCTCTTACAGATATAAGTTCCTTACACAATGCGGATGACGCTGCCGCTCTATATAACACCACAATAGCTGTAGCTTTGGAATCCGCTGCCCCACTTACACATACCAAAACTCGCAAAATCAACAGACAGCCCTGGCACACCAGCCTGACCAAAGAGCTGAGGCGAGCTTCCAGGGCTGCTGAGCGCAGATGGAAAAGATCCCACTCCAACGAGCATTTCATCGCATTCAAACAGTCCCTCACTACTTTCAAGACCACACTCGCCACAGCTAAACAAACCTACTTCTCATCTCTCATATCCTCCCTGTCTCACAACCCTAAACAGTTATTCAACACCTTCAATTCTCTCCTCCACCCCCCAGCACCTCCTCCCTCCCCACTCATCTCAGCTGAAGACTTTGCCTCATTTTTCAAGCAGAAAATTGATAACATCAGGGACAGTTTTGGTCAACAACCCCCAGAGCCCTTCCTCCCGACTTCCCAGCCCTCCACCTTCAAAACCAACTTCTCCACCATTACAGAAGATCGACTCTCCACTCTACTCTCAAGATCACATCTCACCACCTGTGCACTCGACCCAATCCCATCCCACTTCATCCCAAACCTCACCACAGTCTTCATCCCAACCCTAACCCATCTCTTCAACCTATCACTAACAACTGGTGTTTTCCCCTCAAGCTTTAAACATGCCTCCATCACACCTATCCTCAAAAAGCCCTCTCTTGACCCATCCTCTGTATCTAGCTATCGCCCTATATCACTTCTCCCATACGCCTCCAAGCTACTGGAACAACACGTCTACCTTGAACTGTCCTCCCATCTCTCTTCTTGCTCCCTCTTCGACCGCTTACAATCTGGCTTCCGGTCACACCACTCCACTGAAACTCCCCTTTCTAAGGTCACCAATGACCTCTTAACTGCCAAGAGCAAGCGACACTACTCTGTCCTCCTCCTCCTGGACCTGTCGGCTGCCTTTGACACAGTGGACCATTCCCTATTATTACAGACCCTCTCATCCCTCGGCATCACAGACTTGGCCCTCTCCTGGATCTCATCATACCTAACAGACCGGACATTCAGCGTCTCCCACTCACACACCACCTCCTCACCTCGCCCCCTATCTGTCGGAGTCCCACAAGGTTCAGTCCTAGGGCCCCTGCTGTTCTCTATTTACACCTTTGGCCTGGGACAGCTCATAGAATCTCATGGCTTTCAGTATCATCTTTATGCTGATGACACACAGATCTACATCTCTGGACCAGATATCACCTCCCTACTAACCAGAATCCCTCAATGTCTGTCCACTATTTCATCCTTCTTCTCCACTAGATATCTGAAACTCAACATGGACAAAACAGAATTCATCATCTTTCCCCCATCTCACGTGACCCCCCCTACGAACCTATCAATTACAGTAAATGACTGCCCACTCTCCCCAGTCCCACAAGCTCGCTGCCTCGGAGTAATCCTTGATGCTGATCTCTCCTTCAAACCACATATCCAAACCCTTTCCACTTCCTGCCGACTTCAACTCAAAAATATTTCACGCATCCGTTCATTCCTCACCCAAGAATCTGCAAAAACCCTAGTCCATGCCCTCATCATCTCTCGCCTTGACTACTGCAACCTCATGCTCTGCGGCCTCCCCTCAAACACTCTCGCACCCCTCCAATCTATTCTAAACTCTGCTGCCCGACTAATCCACCTGTCCCCCCGCTATTCCCCAGCTTCTCCCCTCTGTCAATCCCTTCACTGGCTCCCAATTGCCCAGAGACTCCATTACAAAACCCTAACCATGACATACAAAGCCATCCACAACTTGTCTCCTCCTTACATCTGTGACCTCGTCTCCCGGTACTTTCCTGCACGCAACCTCCGATCCTCACAAGATCTCCTTCTCTACTCCCCTCTTATCTCCTCTTCCCACAATCGCATACAAGATTTCTCTCGCGCATCACCCCTACTCTGGAACTCTCTACCACAACATATCAGACTCTCACCTACCATCGAAACCTTCAAAAAGAGCCTGAAGACCCACCTCTTCAGACAAGCCTATAACCTGCAGTAACCACCGATCGACCAAACCGCTGCACGACCAGCTCTACCCTCGCCTACTGTATTATCACCCATCCCTTGAAGATTGTGAGCCCTCGCGGGCAGGGTCCTCTCTCCTCCTGTACCAGTTATGACTTGTATTGTTTAAGATTATTGTACTTGTTTTTATGTATACCCCCCTCACATGTAAAGCGCCATGGAATAAATGGCGCTATAACAATAAATAATAATAATAATAATATACCCTTTATATTTTACTACAGCGGATAGCTAAAAACCGTGCAATATAACCCTACTATCTCATACCCGAGAAAACTTACAAATGGAAAACCAGCTACAGTAATATGAGGAAAAAATTGCATAGCAAATTCAACCTTTATCCTATGATTTAAGAAAAAACATCCAATATATCTAAGATATATAGCAACCATTTGACAGAGCTAATAATACAAATGTTGCATGCAAAAACCGCTACCATGTGTACATGGACCTGGATTGTATGCATAACCCCCATATAAAGATGTTAATATTAAACAGCCGGCCAGAAAACGGACATTATTACTCTAAAATACGGCCATATTTATACTCATCACCAATCATGTTGTCACAGAAAAAACATCTATGCACGACTCAAATCTCAACAATGTTACTCCACTTTCTAGACACCGCCTATACGACTCCTTACAAAAAAATGGCCAGGTCTATCCTATCATTGAATCCTAACGGTCCTGTTGCCTGTGTATTCATAATCCATCTCGATTCTCGTCTTAACGGTATTTTATTGAGATTCCCTCCCTGTGGAGGTATTGCCACCTTCTCAATCCCCGCAAAGGAAAGGACATTTGGATCCATTCCATGTATATCTCTAACATGGCTAATTAAGCATGGGACTCCTTTACCCAATTAGCCAGAACTAACACGTGGCTAACACGGTACCAAACCACTTTTTTAGTTTTACTCCTTTACCTGCTACAATAGATTTAAAATGTTCCCGAAACCGAACGTACAATGGGCGTATGGTTTTACCTATATAAAAGAAACGACAAGTACAAAAAATTACATAAACCACATGATCCGTTTTACATGTAATCGAATCTGAAACGACATGTTTCACTGCACCCATCTGCAAGACACGATCAGTACAATGAAACTTGCAGTAGGAACAATGCCCACACCTGTGATTCCCTTGGGGCATTCCCCTACTCAGCCAAGTGTCTCGCTTAGTTACTATTCGATTCTGAACCAAAATGTCTCTAATTCTAGTGCTACGTTTACATGAAATAAGGGGCCCCCTAGATACTATGTCACTTAAATCCCTATCTTGTTCTAAAATATGCCAATTTCTTCTGATGGCTGATCGTATCTGGCGATCCATGGGACCATAGCGGAAACAAAAAGTGAACCTCTTTTCTTTTTTAGTTCGCCCTTGGTGTTGAGGCATAACTCCCCTCTTTTTATCCTTAAATTGGGATTTCACTTTTTCAAGTGTCATGTCTAACAGTGATTCAGGATGTCCCCGTTGTCTAAATCTATCATACATTTCTCTTGATTGTCTCACAAAACCCTCTAAGGTATTATTCAACTGAAGGACCCTCAGAAAACTGTCATAGCGTAATATAGAATTGGTAGCTGACGGTTTCCTGTAAACAGACGTACAAATGCTATCCTCTTTGATTTCCAACAGTACGTCTAAGAACTCCAACTTCATGCCACCAAAATTATATGTAAACGCCATGTTCATTAGGTTCACTTCATTCAAATAGCTAACAAAATCCTCAAACAATTCCCTAGAACCATCCCAAATAATGAACACGTCGTCCACATATCTGAGATATAACCTAACATGTGGAAAAAACTTTTTAGCGCTGTAAACATATTTTTCCCTCAAAGGCACCCAAAAATATATTTGATTCTGAGTGGTATCATCAAAATGTGGGTACTGCAATGGGTACTCCGGTATCATGTACGTTTGCCAACTTATTTTTGGGTGCCTTTGATTGATTACTACGAAGTCTGGCACCCGGGATCCCCAGCTGTTGGTCCTCTGTTTGCCGCACATCACCAGCGATTTCAAGGTAACAGCGGTGCCGTCCGCACTTTCTCTTGTGGGATTAAACAAAAATATTTAAGCATAGACTGTAATGCAACAAAATAGATAAAAAGCCAAGGGGGTGAACACTTTCACAAGCCACTATATATATACATATATACATATATGTATATATGTCTTATTCATATATACATACTTTAATAAATATAATTTCAACAGAGCTGGATTCACAGCTATATTGCTCAGTGCTGCTGTATAATGTTTTTCATGCTGCTGATCATGTGCTGCATAGAGCCAGGAGAGAAGCAATCCCTAATGTCTGTGTGTGCTGTGTATCGGAGACCACACAGCTGCTAATTTCCCCACAACAGCTCAGAGACAACTGAAAATTAGAGAGAAAATCTGCAGAGGGGAAAACTCATGAAAAATGCCGTATCTAAGTCATACCATGGCTAGAAATGCTCTTATTCCTCATGTGCACATGACCGCTTACTCTCAAAAGTCACCTGAAATTACTGGCATGTTTTAAGCTGAATGTATAAACAGTAAGTTCATGAGTTCCCCCTAGTGGTGGCAGCAGGAAAAATAATATAATTTCATTTTATGCCTATGCAGAGGATTCGGAGCTCTGTAAATTGATATACTAAGAAAATATTAACTTAGAGGTGCGATGTTCATAATAAATGTGTCACAGGTGTGTCAGAGGGTGCAGACAGTCACACAGCATTTGGCTGCAGAAGGTCTCTGCGGTTGGCTTTGCAGACACCTTCTTGGTCCTTCTGACTCTTGGACCCAGTGGCAACCTCCCCCGGCTCTAGTTGACACACCTGGACCTGGATGTTTATAGACTTCCTGTCTGCTTCTGGGAATCGCCGGTGATATTTCCATTTTCCCCTATTGAGGCTTGAAGCTATAGCTGTTATGATGAGTCACTGAAGGAGGAAAAAACAAAATACCAGCTAAGTCCAGAAAAACCAGAGGTTGGCAGCTATCGGATTGCAGACCCCTGAACCTATCCACAACAACTAGCAGTAGCCGTGGGGGGTTCTTACGGTGCCCTAGACCCCTCGATCACAGCCGGAGAACTATATAGCCTAAAGACAGAAAGGGGAAAAACTAAACTGCCCCAGAGCAGACCCCAAAGCAATAGGCAGCCCCCAACATATAATGACGGTGAAGCAAGATGAAAACACTAACACAGATAGAAAGATAGGTTGAGCAAATGATGGGGCCCAAGCTAACTACATAGGACAGGATAGGAAGGCTGCTGTCTGCCATCCGCAAAAACCCTATCAAAATGAGCCAACCGACTGATAGGAAAAACAGGCCCTGAAGTTGCTAGGCTTCAAAAGACTATATCAGCACTCAGGTATATTCTGAAGACAGAGCAAAATATCAACAGATCAGAGACAAAAATGGAATTCAGCTCACCCCCGGCCGGGGATGGCAGAACTCCCAAAAAACAAGGCAAAACAAAAACAAAACAGAAGAGTACAAAGCAGAGCAGAAAAACTTAGCTTTGAGATACAGGAATCAGACTGGTCTCCAAGAATCCAGCAGGAAAATCACCAGCCAGGAAGAAGGGCGTCGGCAGCCTTATATCCAGTCCTCAATTCCAGCCACCCAGTCTTCATCTAGCTGCCCAGGTGTTTGGTAATCAGTCTCACTACCTTCCTTCACTAGAGGAGGGAGTTCATCAGACCTCAATGGTGAAGGGAAAATGAACTCACAACATATAGCAGCTGGCTATCTTCCTCATTGGTGTTGTTGGAGAACGTTTGTGTTACCTCTCTGAGTCTACTCAAGATAAGTTTTCCCCCTTGTTTGTCTGTCCCAGCTGTCTTTAATTGTAGTGGAGACTGACTAGGGCTCACCCTGTCATCTCCCTAAGCAGGGCTTAATATCAGGGTCAGGCAGGGATTAGGGTCCTGCTCGGCGATAGGTGCAGAACCTATTTAGGGATGTTTAGGGCAGACAGGGTGACTTTAGATCTGCCTAGGGGTTCCCCACTCTCCTCTTCCCTAGTGTTAGGCTGCCTTCCCCTAATCCCTTCATGTTGCACTTGCAGTAGGCTTTCCCACACTGTGGGTGACAAAATGCTAGTTCAGACTTTACAGTGCGGGATTTTGATTGATCCGGAGGAGGTGAGCGGCACTTTAGTTTGGCTCCTTGCTTGGGTTTGTGGCTCTTAGTCATAGATTAGATTTTTTTCTGAAGACTAATTCTCATCACGGAGAAAGCTGATGTCCAGTCAAGTCGCCACCGCAGAGGAAATGTAGCTGAGTCGGCAGCACGGGACAGAGGACTTCTGATTTTATTGCAATGTGTTCCAAGGGATAAAATTTCTCTCTTCATCATGAAATCACTCAGCAAAGGATAAGATTCCCAGCGTCATTAATTAGGGACGTGCTGTAACGAGCAATTAATTATCAGCTGGTACTCGTGCATTATATATGACATTTATGAAATAGTCTCATCTTTTATGGCACCTTCTGGCAGGACCGTCGTAAAGAGTCCAGCCTGGCACTCGCTCTTATACTAGATGACTGAGGCCGGTGTAATAGGCAATAATACACAAACATGGGGCCTATTAATGTTACAGGTCCCAATTAGGACCTTTCCACTAGGAACTTCTTTAGGCAGCACATAAAAAATTGGAGTGTCTTTATAAAGTCATTGCTTTGTTATATGATTTGGACTAGAATTACATCTGAACACACCATTTTGATGGATACTGCCAAATTTTAGGACCCATTTTTCATTTTCCTTGGATGAGTATTTTGTGTTTTTTTTCTGATCCAAACGATAAAATTGTGATCACTTTCAGCCACCACTAGAGGGAGGATCTGAGCCTACTGCTTACAATGTTGCTGTAGAGTTTAAAGGGGTTGTCCAGTCACACCGAGTGACTACAGACTTATTGATTTGGACCGGACAACCCCTTTAATGTATAAACAGATATGTAATGAGCTCCCTCGAGTGGTGGCTGCAGCCAATAATCACCATATTATTGTACTACACTACATCTTATTACAGTGGGTATGGAAAGTATTCAGACCCCTTAAATTTTTTCACTCTTTGTTTCATTGCAGCCATTTGGTAAATTCAAAAAAGTTCATTTTTTTCTCATTAATGTACACTCTGCACCCCATCTTGACTGAAAAAAACAGAAATGTAGAAATTTTTTTCAAATTAATTGAAAAAGAAAAACTGAAATATCACATGGTCATAAGTATCCAGACCCTTTGCTCAGTATTGAGTAGAAGCACACTTTTGAGCTAGTACAGCCATGAGTCTTCTTGGGAATGATGCAACAAGTTTTTCACCCCTGGATTTGGGGATCCTCTGTCAATCTTCCTTGCAGATCCTCTCCAGTTCCGTCAGGTTGGATGGTGAACGTTGGTGGACAGCCATTTTCAGGTCTCTCCAGAGATGCTCAATTGGGTTTAGGTCAGGGCTCTGGCTGGGACAGTCAATAATGGTCACAGAGTTGTTCTGAAGCCACTCCTTTGCAATTTTAGCTGTGTGCTTAGGGTCATTGTCTTGTTAGAAGGTGAACCTTCGGCCACGTCTGAGGTCCAGAGCACTCTGGAAGAGGTTTTCATACAGGATATCTCTGTACTTGGCCGCATTCATGTTTCCTTCAGTTTAAACCCGTCATCCTGTCCCTGCAGCTGAAAAACCCCCATAGCATGATGCTGCCACCACCATGTTTCACTGTTGGGATTGTATTGGGCAGGTGATGAGCAGGGCCTGGTTTTCTCCACACATACCGCTTAGAATTATCACCAAAATGTTCTATCTTCATCTCATAAGACCAGAGAATCTTATTTCTCAAAGTCTGGTAGTCCTTCATGTGTTTTTTAGCAAACTCTATGTGGGCTTTCATATGTCTGGCACTGAGGAGAGGCTTCCGTCGGGCCACTGCGCCATAAAAGCCCAACTGGTGGAGGGCTGCAGAGATAGTTGACTTTGTGGAACTTTCTCTCATTTCCCTACTGCATCTGTGGAGCTCAGCCACAGTGATCTTGGGGTTCTTCTTTACCTTTCTCACCATGGCTTTTCTCTCACGATTGCTCAGTTTGGCTGGACAGCCCGGTCTAGGAAGACTTCTGGTGGTCCCAAATTTCTTCCACTTAAGGATTATGGAGGCTACTGTGCTCTTAGGAATCTTGATTACTGCAGAAATTCTTTTGTAACCTTGCCCAGATCTGTGCCTTGCCACAATTCTGTCTCTGAGCTCCTTGGCTAGTTCCTTTGACCTCATGATTCTCATTTGGTCTGACATGTACTGTGAGCTGTGAGGTCTTATATAGACAGGTGTGCGCCTTTACAAATCAAGTCCTATCAGTTTAATTAAACACAGCTGAACTCCAATGAAGTAGTAGAACCATCTCAAGGAGGATCACAAGGAAATAGACAGCATGTGACTTAAATATGAGTGTCTGAGCACAGGGTCTCAATACTTATGACCATGTGATATTTCAGTTTTTCTTTTTTAATAAATTTGCAAAAAATGTCTACTTTTTTTCATTCAAGATGGGGTGCAGAGTGTACATTAATGAGAAAAAAATAAACTTTTTTGAATTTATCAAATGGCTGCAATGAAGCAAAGAGTGAAAAGTTTAAAGGGGTCTGAATACTTTCCACACCCACTGTATACCTTATGTTCTATAGGTCATTACATCAGTCTTTATTGTACTATATACTATATATTAAATGATAATATAATGAATTCCAGCATATTATACAATACTATATCATATCTTACAACTTATAGGCAATGCTATTTATGAGGGCAGAAAATTGATTTTTTTCCTGTAGTCATGCCCCTTTATCAAGTCCCACCCCTGCACAACATCTCCAAGTCCCTTCCTCCGCAGATCCTCCATGGCAGAAACCTATCTGAAGTGGGAATAGGAAATACATTTTTTTACATAGGAACAGTAAACTGCATTTACTGTACTGTTGACAATTTATATATGTATTCTTCTAGAATAAAGCTTCTTGTTTGTCAAAAAGTCTATTTAATTATCTTTTGGTATTTGCCGAAAATGACGATATTCCTCGAAGCCAACATAGTAATATTTTTTAGATTCAAGATTTTTGTAAATCAATGATTTACAGGTGCTTCTCACAAAATTTGAATATCACCAAAAAGATAATTAATTTCTGTTCTTCAATGCAAAAAGTGAAACTCATACTGTATATTCTATAGAGTCACTACACACAGAGTGATCTATTTCACGTGTTTATTTCTGTTAGTGTTGATGATTATGGCTTGCAGTCAATGAAAACCCAAATGTCATTATATCAGTAAATTAGAATAATTAACAAAAAACACCTGTAAAGGCTTCCTAAGCATCTATAAAGGTCCCTTAGTCTGTGTCAGTAGCTCCACAATCATGGGGAAGACTGCTGACTTGACAGATGTCCAGAAGGCAGTCACTGACACACTCCACAAGGAGGATAAGCTTTGCATTTCATTTGGAAATCGCGGTCCCAGAGTCAGGAGGAAGAGTGGAGAGGCCACAATCCAAGTTGATGGAGGTCTAGTGTGAAGTATCCACAATCAGTGATGGTTTGGGGAGCCATGTCATCTGCTGGTGTAGGTCCACTGTGTTTTATCAAGACCAAAGTCAGTGCAGCCGTCTATCAGTAAATTTTAGAGCAATTCATGCTTCCCTCTGCCGACAAGCTTTTTGGAGATGGAAATGTCATTCTCCAACAGAACTTGGCACCTGTCCACACTGCCAAAAGTACCAATACCTGGTGTACATGTGGTACTAGCAGGTACGCAGGACGCAGTGACGAGGCGCGAGACAGTTTAGTGCTTTTAGCAATAACATTTATAGGCCTAGAGGTAACTGTCCTCAGTCGTAGCCTGACCAAACAAAAGGGTAACAAGAGTTGCCCTCACAGGGGCTCAATACAAGCAAACATGAACAGAGTAGAACACGACTATGTACGGCGAAAGCCGGTCACTATAGGGCGTCGGTATGGCCGACTACGGGTCCTTAACTATATAATCAACTTAGCCGTCCTGACGTCCCTTGGCGTTCTGGACGGTGGTTCTTTGGCGTAGCAGCCGCTGGGCCCAGCTGCTGAAGAGTTGACGTAGTCTTCGAGCGTTCCGACACTCCGGTGACACTGGGGCACCACAGGCCCCGGAGGAGTCCTTGGATGGATGGGCCACAGCCCCCGGACTGGGGCAAGCAGCAGCGATGCGGGGTGGCGATTGGCAGGCCACCTGTGCAGCTAACAGCTGCGAAAAGGAATCCGCGGCAAGCAAGGGCCCAGCCCTTGCCGCAGACCAGAGCGGGACAGTGGTGGCCGCCGATGGCACTGGACTTGCCGTGGCCACGGGTGAGAGCAGGGCGGCTGCGGGTGGCGGGAGACAGGCCGCAGCCGCGGGCTGGAGCGAGGCGGCAATGACCGCGAGTGACTGCGGGCAGGCCGCAGCCATGGGCTGGGGTGAGGCGGCAGTGGGCGCAGGTTGAAGCGGGGCAGCGGCTCTCGGACGGTCATCTGGGCGCCGTCCCTCTGATGTCCTAGGTGAACGTCTCTCCTGGCTCTGGTAAGTCGCTTTGGCTCTCAGTCGCTCCCACGGTCTCCTGCTGCTTCTATCCCGATCTGCTGACTCACCGTGACTAGCGTTCCCCGCCCCTTTTATACTGGCTCCTCCCCCAGCCCATCTGTCCATCTCAACTGTCCGTCCCTGAACTCTGTCCCCCGGGAACAGTTTCCCCCGGAACCTAGGTGACGGTCCCCTTGGTTCCGGCCTGGACACTCGGCGGGGACCCTTCTTCCCACATACACACAACAGTATCACTGCTTGATTGGCAGCAAACTCACCTGACCTTAACCCCATAGAGAATCTATGGAGTATTGTCAAGAGGAAGATGAGAGACACCAGACCAAACAATGCAGACGAGCTGAAGGCTGCTATCAAAGCAACCTGGGCTTCCATAACACCTCAGCAGTGTCACAGGCTGATCGCCTCCATGCCACGCCGCATTGATGCAGGAATTGATACAAATAGAGCCCCGACCAAGTATTGAGTGCATTTACTGATCATACATTTCAGTAGGCCAACATTTCAGATTTTAAAATCATTTTTCAAGCTGGTGTTATAAAGTATTCTAATTTACTGAGATAATGACTTTTGGGTTTTCATTGGCTGTGAGCCAAAATCATCAACATTAACAGAAATAAACACGTGAAATAGATCACTCTGTGTGTAATGACTCTATATAATGAGTTTCACTTTTTGTTTTGAAGAACTGAAATAAATTAACTTTTTGATGATATTCTAGTACATCGGAGCAGTATTATAGTAGTTATATTCTTGTACATAGGGGGCAGTATTATAGTAGTTATATTCTTGTACATAGGGGCAGTATTATAGTAGTTATATTCTTGTACATAGGAGCAGTATTATAGTAGTTATATTCTTGTACATAGGAGCATTATTATAGTAGTTATATTCTTGTACATAGGGGCAGTATTATAGTAGTTATATTCTTGTACATAGGAGCAGTATTATAGTAGTTATATTCTTGTACATAGGGGCAGTATTATAGTAGTTATATTCTTGTACACAGGAGCAGTATTATAGTAGTTATATTCTTGTACATAGGAGCAGTATTATAGTAGTTATATTCTTGTACATAGAGGTCAATTTTTATTGTATAAAACCAACAAATACAATTAAAATAAACTGAATTCTTCCTTAATACAAAACATAAATTCTCATGACTGCATCAGACAATAATTATAGAACTAAATTAATACATTAGGAATAAAGGTGACTTTTCTTTATCTCTATCGCTCTTATCCATCTGAGCTCGGACAGTATCTTTGTGGCTGCGGTTACGGGATGGAAGGGCTCGCTGTGGAGGGACACTTGGGTTCTCATGTGCCAGTGGTAATATTTAATGGTGGTAATGATCAGATACATTGTCCCCCTGTCGATGGATGGGACTCCATAGATAATGTCAGGGTAATTCAGGGACAGCAGTCTGGGGACTTTCAGCTTGGTTGATACTTCCGTCCATATTTC
Organism: Dendrobates tinctorius; assembly: GCF_039654945.1. Taxonomy (NCBI): domain Eukaryota; kingdom Metazoa; phylum Chordata; class Amphibia; order Anura; family Dendrobatidae; genus Dendrobates; species Dendrobates tinctorius. Next base: position 36,871,536 of record NW_027361784.1, read on the forward strand.
CCTACCTCCCCAGCAATCACAAATAAAATGCTCCATGGTTTCCTCCTGCTGACAACCAAGGGGACAGTTCCGATCCGAAACACTTAAATATTTTAAGTTCCCCCTCACAAAGAGCTTCCCATGTAGCGACAGCCAAGCAATGTCAAAAAACTTTGCTGGAAGTCGCCTCCCGTTGAGGAATCGGAGACTGTCCTGAAGAGTCCTGGTGGCACAATCTCTTAGGGCCAGTGGAGAGTAGAAGAAAGTCCTACATATATGAGCACACAGATCTTTCCTCGTATTACTCTCAATGTAGGACTTCTCCAGTCCCCTCTTCCTGACACACTTCAGACCATATTCCAGATACTGGGGGAGGTGGTCACCTGTCCATCTCCTCCTCTTGAGACTGCCGCCTCGCACCCAAGATTCCGCAAAAGGCAATATCCAATACCTGATACTATTCGCCCACAGGGAGCTACTGTTTGAATCCATGCTCCCAAAATTTAGTTTCAGAAACAAGGAATCAAAGAAAACCCTTGGATTTAACATATCCAGCCCACCCTCACTCCGCCGTAGGTACGTTATTCCCCTCTTTATCAGGTTCATCCTGTTCCCCCATAAGAGCTGGAAGAACAGACTGAGGAGCCTCGCCGAGAAGGATTCTGGCAAAGGAAAAACGACAGAGACATACAAGAAGATGGGGACCAGGTAAGTCTTCAACATAGCAACCCTTTCTCTGTAAGTCAGCCTCCAGTTCTTCCATCTCTGAACCTTTGCATTTCCGGTCTCCAATTTTTTCTCCCAGTTTAGGCTGGCATTATCTTCCCTCCCAAATTTAACCCCTAAGATCTTAATATGGGTGGAGGCCTTAACAAACTGCGGCACATCAAAGTCTGGGTCAGATTGCAATGTCCACAGAGCTTGACTCTTCTCAAGATTGACCAGAGACCCGGAGGCCTCTGAGTAACTTCTGATGGCCACAGACAACATCTGCACCTCATGAGGATTAGATATCACCAGCGTCACATCATCCGCGTAGGCAACCACCATCAGAGGCAAGCAGTTGGGGACCGGCACCCCCCAAAAGTTACACTCCTGCAGTGACCTCAAAAACGGGTCTATGGCAAAAACATACAGGAGTGGACTCAGCGGGCAGCTCTGTCTCACCCCTGCCTCAACTCCAAAAGTGCCACCCTGCCAACCATTAATCAGAGGAAAGCTCACCGCCTATCTGTACAAAGTCTTCAGCCAATCCACAAATTGTCCCGGAATACCGTACTTTGACAAAGTGGCCCACAGATAGTCATGATCAACTCTGTCAAAGGCTTTAGCCTGGTCCAGACTGACAACATATCTCCCACACCGCAGAGCTTTACATCTCTCAAACATCTCCCGTATCGAGATGACCGCTCCAGAGATGTTCCGCCCTTTTACTGTGCCAAACTGAGAGCCTACCAACAGTGTCGGGGACAAACAGACAAACCTAGAAAACAGGATCTTTGCCAGAATCTTCCTGTCAACATTCAAGAGGGCAATTGGCCTCCAGTTCTTGATGTCGCTTGGCTCCTTACCTTTAGACAGCAGAATTAATGAGGACACTCTCATGGATAGAGGCATCAGGTGATTTTCTAGACAATTTTTGTAAACATCCACAAGAATTGGAGCCAGGAGGTCTCTGAATTTCTTATAAAATTCTGCTGTTGTACCATCTGGACCTGGTGCCTTCTTCAGATGTAACTTATCAATGGCCTCCTTAACCTCCGCCACTGTTAATTCTGCTGTCAAAGGAGAAAAGTCCAGATCATTAGTATCAGGCGTTGGAGTTGCCTCCAAGAATTGAGTCATTTTATGTTTATCCAAAGCCTTCCTCTGAAACAAGTCAGTATAATAAGATTTCACAACCCCCAGGATACCCTCCCGAGATTCCTGCAATACACCCTGGGAGTCAATGATACCTGTGACCGATTTATTGGCCACCCGCTCCCGGCAATTCTCAAAGGGATCAGGTGCCCCTAAGACCCCATAATCCCGTTCAAGAACCAGGGAGGTATACCTGCTGTACTGACACTGCCTTATCTCAGATTTCAGCCTGTCGATCTTCTCTTTGTTACCCCCGCCCTCAGAATAGAGTGACTCCAATTCTTTGCGCAGCCTTAGGTACTGACTATACTTACTCCTTGCCTTTCTTAACTGACAATCTCTTCAAGAGGTATCTGATATCATCCTTGACGTCTTCCCACCAGTCGGCCATGTTGTCATAGAAGTCCACTCTCTGTAGCTGACCCTGCAAAGGGAGAGGACACAACTCTGGACAGAGACATCATGGAGGAGGCTGGAATTGAGTCTCCATAACCCCCTACCAACATCAGCTCGCTTAGCGGCCCCCAGGCAGAAATATAGGGCAAGATGGTCTGAGTATGGGACGACTCTCTCATGGCACCATTGACTTCCATGGGACTTACAAAAGCCAGATCTATTCTACTGCCTCTATTGGAGCAGGAATAGGTTAATTTTGGCTTTCGACCTCCCCGTTTAAAGACGTCACCTAATCCGGCCTGCAGGACTATGTTATTCAAGATCCTACCATCCCTCGTCACGGTCCTACCTGAGGAGCTGTCACCTGATGTCAGTATGGCATTAAAGTCCCCCGCCATTATCACTGGAAGAGAGGTGAACAGATAAAGCTTGACATCATTAAATAACGGTGTCCTGTCAGTCACCGTCTGTGGCGCATAGATGTTAATAAGCCGGAGTCGCCTCCCATGGACAGTGACTTCCAGGACCAGACACCTTCCCATAACCACCTCTGTCATCCTATGTACTGTCACATCCCTGGTGTTAAACAGAATGGCGACCCCGGCGTACGACTCCACAGCCAGTGACCAAAAAGAGGGACCAGACCGCCATTCCCTCTCAGCCTAGGACAGTATTATAGTAGCTATATTCTTGTACATAGGAGCAGTATTATAGTAGATATATTCTTGCACATAGGGACAGTATTATAGTTATAGTCTTTTACATAGGAGCAGTATTATAGTAGTTATATTCTTGTACATGGGAGCAGTATTATAGTAGTTAATTTCTTGCACATAGGGGCAGTATTATAGTAGTTATATTCTTGTACATAGGGGCAGTATTATAGTAGTTATATTCTTGTATATAGGAGCAGTATTATAGTAGTTATATTCTTGTACATAGGAGCAGTATTATAGTAGTTATGTTCTTGTACATAGGGGCAGTATTATAGTAGTTATATTCTTGTACATAGGGGCAGTATTATAGTAGTTATATTCTTGTACATAGGAGCAGTATTATAGTAGTTATATTCTTGTACATAGGAGCAGTATTATAGTAGTTATGTTCTTGTACATAGGGGCAGTATTATAGTAGTTATATTCTTGTACATAGGGGCAGTATTATAGTAGTTATATTCTTGTATATAGGAGCAGTATTATAGTAGTTATGTTCTTGTATATAGGAGCAGTATTATAGTAGTTATATTCTTGTACATAGGAGCAGTATTATAGTAGTTATATTCTTGTACATAGGAGCAGTATTATAGTAGTTATATTCTTGTACATAGGGGCAGTATTATAGTAGTTATATTCTTGTACATAGGGGCAGTATTATAGTAGTTATATTCTTGTATATAGGAGCAGTATTATAGTAGTTATGTTCTTGTATATAGGAGCAGTATTATAGTAGTTATATTCTTGTACATAGGAGCAGTATTATAGTAGTTATATTCTTGTACATAGGAGCAGTATTATAGTAGTTATATTCTTGTACATAGGGGCAGTATTATAGTAGTTATATTCTTGTACATAGGGGCAGTATTATAGTAGTTATATTCTTGTATATAGGAGCAGTATTATAGTAGTTATGTACTTGTATATAGGAGCAGTATTATAGTAGTTATATTCTTGTACATAGGAGCAGTATTATAGTAGTTATATTCTTGTACATAGGGACAGTATTATAGTAGTTATAGTCTTGTACATAGGAGCAGTATTATAGTAGTTATATTCTTGTACATAGCAGCAGTATTATAGTAGTTATATTCTTGTACATAGGGAGCAGTATTAGAGTAGTTATATTCTTGTACATAGGAGCAGTATTATAGCAGTTATATTCTTGTACATAGGGGGCAGTATTATAGTAGTTATATTCTTGTACATAGGGGGCAGTATTATAGTAGTTATATTATTGTACATAGGGACAGTATTATAGTAGTTATATTCTTGAACATAGGAGCAGTATTATAATAGTCATATTCTTGTACATAGGAGCAGTATTATAGTAGTTATATTCTTGCATATGGGGCAGTTATATAGCAGTTATATTCTTGTACATAGGGGGCAGTATTATAGTAGTTATATTCTTGTACATAGGAGCAGTATTATAGTATTTATATTCTTGTACATAGGGACAGTATTATAGTAGTTATAGTCTTGTACATAGGAGCAGTATTATAGTAGTTATATTCTTGCACATAGGGGCAGTATTATAGTAGTTGTATTCTTGTACATAGGAGCAGTATTATAGTAGTTATATTCTTGTACATAGGGGCAGTATTATAGTAGTTATATTCTTGCATATGGGGCAGTTATATAGCAGTTATATTCTTGTACATAGGGGGCAGTATTATAGTAGTTATATTCTTGTACATAGGAGCAGTATTATAGTATTTATATTCTTGTACATAGGGACAGTATTATAGTAGTTATAGTCTTGTACATAGGAGCAGTATTATAGTAGTTATATTCTTGCACATAGGGGCAGTATTATAGTAGTTATATTCTTGTACATAGGAGCAGTATTATAGTAGTTATATTCTTGTACATAGGGGCAGTATTATAGTAGTTATATTCTTGTACATAGGGGCAGTATTATAGTAGTTATATTCTTGTACATAGGAGCAATATTATAATAGTTATATTCTTGTACATAGGGAGCAGTATTATAGTAGTTATGTTCTTGCATATGCGGCAGTAATATAGCAGTTATATTCTTGTACATAGGGGGCAGTATTATAGTAGTTATATTCTTGTACATAGGAGCAGTATTATAGTAGTTATATTCTCATACATAGGGAGCAGTATAAGGCTATGTGTCCACATAGCGTTTTATTCTGGACACTAAAAGCTGGACTCCTTCCCAGAAATCGCGCGTTTTTTCACCGCGATTTTACCGCGATTTTGCCGCAATTTTCACGTGCGATATTCAAGCACTTTCCAAGCGATTTGAAGCATCGCTTGGAAAGTGATTGACAGGTTGGTCACTCTCATCAAACATAGTGTTTGACAAGTGTGAGCAGCTTTTTACTATTGAGGCTGCCTATGCGGCATCAATAGTAAAAGCTAGAATGTTAAAATGCAAAAAAAAATAAAAAAATCGGGGTATATTTACCTTCCGGCGTCCTGCGCTGCATTCCCTGCCTCAGCGTTCCCAGTAATGCCTTGCGAGACCTGTGATGACGTTGGTCTCGCGTTACTATAGCGATCTCGCGAGACCGCTAGAGTCACGCGAGACTACGTCATCACAGGACCGTGCCGCAAGGCATTACTGGGAACGCTGAGGCCGGGAATGCAGCGCAGGACGCCGGAAGGTAAATATACCCCGATTTTTAATTCTTTTTTTTTTTACAGGGGTATGGTACCCAGGGCCTGGAGGACAGTCTCCTCTCCTCCACACCGTGGGTACCAACCGCACATGAGACGCTTAACTTCCCGCATGGTGGGCATAGCCACATGCGGGAAGTAAGCGATTCTCATGCATTCCTATGGGTGAGGAATAGCGGCATTTCTTTGCAATTCCGCACAAAAGAATGACCATGCTGCGATTTTTTCCGCGATGCGATTCCGCCGCGGAAAAAAGCGCAGCATTAGCACAGCATGTGCGGAATGCCATAGGAATGCATGGGGGGCGTTCTGTACACGATTTTTAAACGTTTTCGCAGCGTTTTCGCGCCGAAAATCGCTGCAAAAATGCTTAAAAATCGCTACGTGGGCACACAGCCTTATACTAGTTATATTCTTGTACATAGGAGCAGTATTATAGTAGCTATATTCTTGTACATAGGAGCAGTATTATAGTAGTTATATTCTTGTACATAGGGGTAGTATTATAATAGTTATATTCTTGTTCATAGGAGCAGTATTATAGTAGTTATATTCTTGTATATAGGAGCAGTATTATAGTAGTTATATTCTTGTATATAGGAGCAGTATTATAGTAGTTATATTCTTGTACATAGGAGACAGTATTATAGTAGTTATATTCTTGTACATAGGGGCAGTATTATAGTAGTTATATTCTTATACATAGGAGCAGTATTGTAGTTGTTATATTCTTGTACATAGGGGCAGTATTATAGTAGTTATATTCTTGTACATAGGAGCAGTATTATAGTAGTTATATTCTTGTTCATAGGAGCAGTATTATAGTAGTTATATTTTTGTACATAGGGGCAGTATTATAGTAGTTATATTCTTGTACATAGGAGACAGTATTATAGTAGTTATATTCTTGTACATAGGGGCAGTATTATAGTAGTTATATTCTTGTACATAGGAGCAGTATTATAGTAGTTATATTCTTGTTCATAGGAGCAGTATTATAGTAGTTATATTTTTGTACATAGGGGCAGTATTATAGTAGTTATATTCTTGTACATAGGAGACAGTATTATAGTAGTTATATTCTTGTACATAGGGGGCAGTATTATAGTAGTTATATTCTTGTACATAGGAGCAGTATTATAGTAGTTATATTCTTGTACATAGGGGGCAGTATTATAGTAGTTATATTCTTGTACATAGGAGCAGTATTGTAGTTGTTATATTCTTGTACATAGGAGCAGTATTATAGTAGTTATATTCTTGTACATAGGGGCAGTATTATAGTAGTTATATTCTTGTACATAGGAGCAGTATTATAGTAGTTATATTCTTGTACATAGGAGCAGTATTATAGTAGTTATATTCTTGTACATAGGAGCAGTATTATAGTAGTTATATTCTTGTACATAGGAGCAGTATTATAGTAGTTATATTCTTGTACATAGGGGCAGTATTATAGTAGTTATATTCTTGTACATAGGGGCAGTATTATACTAGTTATATTCTTGTTCACAGGAGCAGTATTATAGTAGTTATATTCCGCATTGATGCAGGAATTGATACAAATAGAGCCCCGACCAAGTATTGAGTGCATTTACTGAATATACATTTCAGTAAGCCAACATTTCAGATTTTAAAATCATTTTTCAAGCTGGTGTTATAAAGTATTCTAATTTACTGAGATAATGACTTTTGGGTTTTCGTTGGCTGTGAGCCATAATCATCAGTAGAGATGAGCGACTTTGCCTTTTTTCGGGTCGAGTCGCGTTTCGTGAAACCCAACTTTCACAAAAGTCGGGTCGAACGAAATCGTCCGATTATTGTGAAAAGTCGAAGGCCGACTGAAACACGAAACCCAATGCAAGTCAATGGGGAATAAAAGTCGGCAGTGAGAGGAGGACAGGAAACACACCTACAGTGCCCATTTTAATGCCAAAAACATCAATTCTTATTACTTAAGCTTGTCAACCTTAATTTACTTTATAATAATAGTTAGACATTGAAAACTGGGGGTTATTTGGCTAAAGTTGTGGGGGGGGTAGGGCTGGCTCCAGATTTTCGTGGGCCCTGGGTCAAAGAGTGCAATGGGCTCCTTTAACACATGCCACAATTCATGATCCTCTGATACGGCTTAGAATTAGCGGTATAGTACAATGAAAAATATTTCACTTCTTACATCTCATGACTGATATCCATTTTAAATTCTCCAATAGCTCCAAAAACAGACAATATATTCCTCCATACAGTATTATGGGCACAGCATAGTGCGCCATACAGAGTAATGAGGCCCATATATTTCTCCATACAGAATCATTGGTGTCATATAATGTTCCATACAGTATATGATGAGCTCCACATAATGCTACAGTATATGTTGGTCCCCATGGATGAAGCTCCACTGTCTTATGGGCCCAAATAATGCTCCATTTATAATGGGCCCCATACCTAATGCTCCAGTGTATAATGGGCCCTGTCAATGCAGCTCCAGTGACTGATGTCCACCTTTGGAATGTTCCAGTGTATGTTGGGCCCCAGATATCATTCTCCAGAGTATAGTGCTCCCCAAAAATTGCTCCCAACCTTTAAAATAATAAAATAAGTCTCCTCGCTAGGGAATCCCTGTACTAGTCTGGACTCCTCGTCATCCCCATCTTCCCTCTCTCTGCTCTTGGACTGTTTAGGCAGAGGGCGTACAGGCGTGATGTCATTGCACTCTCTGATCAGAATATCACTGTCAGGAAACGCACAAGACGTCACGGCGGAGGAGCAAGGAGAGGTAAGTATTTCAACTTTGTAAGTGCTGTGATCCTTACCAAGCAGGGGGGCCCACTCGTTGGCGACGGCACTGGCACAGGGCCCCTCATAGTGCGGCGGTGTGTCTGACGGCGGGTGGGCCGAACCTGCACTTTCATCTGCACCTTCCTCTTTGTCACCATGTAAGGTGGTATAGTATGTGGGAAGGGTAACCTGAGTTTAATCAGGGTCAGATTCTGGCTGTGTAGAGTGGGAGGGTAATGTAGTGGTCTGGGTCAATGTTTCAGCAGAATCATCTAGTATTGGCTGGGCATCTGTACACTTGTGGCGCCCCAAGGAGTACCTTCGCCACAGTGGCATTAGCTTCCTCCTAGGGAGTGTGATGTCATGCTTGTGAGCAACGAAGGATCTCTCTAGCAGATAAACCGATTGGGCGGCGTTATTCCCACGAGTCACGACCCTCCAAACAGCGTCCATGAAGGCAAAGTGTTTGTTTTTTTCCGGGGGCAGTATGGTTGCAAAGCTGAACCTTAAAGGAATGTCCAGAAGGGCACCACCAGGAGTGGAGCCTCTGGCTTAATTTGACTCAACACGGGCAACCTCAACCATCCAGCCACAGAAAAGATGCTCACATTGCAAGCTTAATTCCGTTAACGAACGAGACTCCGTCATGCCCCCGTGGTCCGCGTCCAGCTTACTAGAGGGACATGCGAGGCTCTGGCACGCGAGATCGGCCAATAACAGGTCTGTCATGCCCTTACCTGTCCGTGGCTGCATGCGTGCTACACTGAAAGGACCAGCGTGTGTCGCTTACAGGTGCAGATAACCCGCTGAACACCGTTAGTGATGGGGATCTGTGATTACAATTCTTCCCCGAGAACGAGGATTTCCCAGTAAGTGCAGGTCAACCGGAATTCCAGAAAAAAGGAAAAAATTAAGTGTCCAAACCAGAGGTGCTGTAGCTTGCTTAACAGCTGGGTTCTTCTGCTGAGTAGCACACAGTTCTTACCTAAAAAGGCGGCATAGCTTTGTGGCCAACTCTGCTGAGTAGCATACACAGTTACTAGGCCCAAAGTATTAAGTGGTGTAAATGCAGTCAAAAACTGGTTCTTTTATAAACAGGCGGCATAGCATGGTTCACGGGTGGGCTCCTCTGCTGAATAGCAGACACAGTTACTAGGCCAAAAAGGATTTTCATCACAATATGCGCTATAAAATTATTAGGAGCACACACGGTGTAGCTCCTACACAGGTGTACTACACCGCTGGCTACCAGACACCGCTACTATGGCCTGAAACTGTCTATTATCTTTGAAAACCATTATTAATGTGAAAATATAGTTGCGCGTTTGTTTGATGAAACTTTCTGGAACGGAAACTCAAACAGCGGAATTGTAATCAAAGTTTTGTTGTTCGACGAACGGATCTAACACCGCCCAAAACAGCTAGAATTTGAACTTGGCTAACAGTTCCACTCAAACACCACTCAGCTGTAATCAGGAGGCAGACTCAGATGTCTCAGGCACAGTATGGATTCAACAAGATTGCAGAAAGTAGAGAAAGGGTACAGTATCACCGGATTACAGGTATATATAGCATAGTTTACACATTGCAAATATATGTCTATAGATCAGGAGGCAGACTCAGACGTTCTCAGGCCCAGTATGGATTTGACCAGATAGTACAAAGTTGAGAAAGGGTACATTATCACTGGATAACATATATATGTAGCATAGTTTAAACATTTAAAATCTCCATGTTCTCAGTATGGATTAGATAACAATCTAAAAGTAGGAAAAAGGAAATGTATTTGAAGCGTACACCAGTATACACTTTTAGTGGTATTTTTAAATCTTCATATATATTTCTGTCTCAGTAAGACAGTCCAGACTCTCCGCAATAGGAAAATGAGATGCATAAAAGTACAGACATAAAGTCTAGTGATTGCAGAAATGTAGAAATTACTAATCAGGGGAAAAACTTCCAGGAGAAATCTCAGAGGCGATGCTGACCCTCAATTACTTTTTGTGTGTGGTGACAGTGAAAACAGTTCTTTGTGAAGAAAGGGTTGCTGTATCGCAGTACCGTTGATCCCATCACCGTTACTCATCTCCATCAAATTTTGATCACAGGGAGAGATGTAGACATGGTGCTTACTGCCTATCATGATCTGTCAGGTAACTTTGGAGTGCAAAAGACAGAAGCCACAGGCCGTAGGCGATTCTAGTGGATTGGCATGAGAGGGCACATTTAAAAATGTGCACAGGAATGTCACACGTCTGTGAGTTGGAAAACTGTGAAAGCTGATGATAAACCACCACTGCATCTCATTGTGAGTCGATGTCCATAAGAAATGAAAGCCATTGATCATCTGAAGATAGAGCCCAGCAGGACAGGGCATAGCTACGTCTTAACCATCATGTATCAGTTCACCAAATTTGTAGTGGCAGTCCCAGTGAAGGATTTGACAGGCCAGACTACACAGCGGAGGAGCAGGGAGAGGTAAGCATTGCAAATGCTGGGGCCCTGCCCAAGCAAGGGGGGCCCACTCGTGGGCATCGGTACTGGGACTGGGCCCCTCATAGTACGGCGGTGTGTTTGATGGCGGGTGTGCACCCCCACCGTCAGAGACTCTTGATTGCACTATGAGGGACCCTGTGCCAGTGCCCGCGCCCAAGAGTCGGCCCACCCACCTCTCCAGGGCAACGGCACTCACACAGTTGGGTGCACTAGGTGGTGACCCCGGCCATGGGGGGGGGGCAGCCCAGTTAGGGAGGTTTACAAAATGGCATATGTTGATGTTGGACATTCAGCTGCTGCAAAAGGCGAAATTGGGCAAGTGTGAGGAAGAGGAGGACCAAAGCAAGTCATTTTTCTGGCAACCTAGGTGTCATCAGGGGAAGGTGGGACAAAATCATTTGAAACCCATGCATGGTTCATTTTAATGAAGGTTAGATCATCCACATTTTGGGTCGACAGACGGGTCCTTTTTTCTGTCAGGATTAATCCAGCAGCACTGAAGACTCTTTCCGTTAGCACACTTGTAGCTGGACAAGAGAGCTCCTGTAAGGCATATTGCGCCAATTCAGGCCAGGTTTCCAGTTTAGCGGCCCAATAGTCAAAGGGGAATGACCTGTGCGGGAGAACATCGATATGGGAGGAAAAGTAGTTTGTAACCATAGTTGACAACTGCTGTCTCCTGTCACTTTTAATCGATGCAGTATTACCAGTCGTGTGAGCAGGACTTGAAAAATCAGTCCACAACATGGTCATGAAACCCCTGTCTCCAACGCCACTTCTGATGTGTGCACCACAAACACCTCTTCCAAGTTTCCCCCGGCCCGTACGGCTCGTGTGAGAACCATCACCGCTGCTGTGTGCTGGGAATGCCTCAACCAACCGGTTTACCAGAGTTGCTTGTTTGTTAGCCAATATTAGGTCAAGGTTCTCCTGTGGCATGATGTTTTGGAATTTGCCTTTATAGCGTGGATCCAGGATGCTGGCAAACCAGTAGTCATCATCGTTCATCATTTTGGCAATGCGGGGGTCCCTTTTTAGGATCTGCAAGGCATAATCTGACATGTGGGCCAATGTTCCCGGTGTCAATGATGCACTGCGAGTGCTGGGTGGAGGAGCACTTTCTGGCAAATCCACATCCCTCCAGTCACGCACAAAGCCTGTACCAGACCTTGCCACGCCAACATTTTCTCTTGCCCCACGAGAAGCATCCTCCTCCCCTAAGTAATCATCCCCATCATCCTCCTCCCCTAAATGATCATCCCCATCATCCTCCTCCCCTAAATGATCATCCCCATCATCCTCCTCCTCCTCTTCCTCTTCTTCCTCCACCTCGTCCAGTTGAGGTCCCGAAGCAGACAATGGCTGACTGTCATCAACGCTTCCCTCCTCCTCTTCCTCATCATCCTCGGCTGCAGACGCCTGCTCCTTAATGTGCGTCAAAGTTTGCATGAGCAGACGCATAAGTGGGATGCTCATGCTTAGGATGGCGTCGTCAGCGCTTACCAGCCGTGTGCATTCCTCAAAACACCTGACAACTCCATGTCTGCCCTCAAAGTGGCTGCCCGTGTATCCTCCCACAAATGCATTACAGCCTGCCTCTGTTCGCACAGCCGCTCAGCCATGTGCAAGGTGGAGTTCCACCTTGTTGCAACGTCGATAATTAGGCGGTGCTTGGGAAGGTGGAACAATCGCTGCACTTCTGCATACGACTGAAGTGTACGGGCGACTGGCGGATGTGCGAGCACAGTCTTCGAACGTTCTGGAGCAGCCCTGTTAACTCCGGATAATTATTGAGGAAGCACTGCACCACCAGGTTCAAGGTGTGAGCCAAGCAAGGTATGTGTCTGAGTTTTGAAAGGCTATGGCTGCCACAAAATTTCGGCCGTTATCTCTAACTACCTTGCCTGCCTCAAGATGTAGACTGCCCAGCCATGACTCAGTTTGTCGCTGCAAGTAGTCGGCCAGTACCTCCGCGGTGTGTCTGTCGCCCAAACACATCATCTTCAACACAGCCTGCTGATGCTTTCCACTAGCTGATCGATAGTGGGACACCTTGTGTGCAACACAGGCAGCTGCGGATGGAGTGCTCATGCGACTGCGCTCTGTGGACGAGCTTTCGCTTCTGGAGGAGGAGGAGGAGGGTCGAACGCCTACAGCCAACTGTTTCCTATACCGTGGGCTAGGCAGCACTGTCCCACCACCGCTGCCCCCTGTGGACTCTGCATCCACCACATTAACCCAGTGCGCAGTGATGGACACGTAACGACCCTGGCCATGCCTACTGGACCATGCATCTGTGGTGAGGTGCACCTTTCCACTCACTGATTGCTTGAGTGCATGGACAATGCGGTCTTTCACATGAAGGTGGAGGGCTGGGATGGCTTTGCGAGAAAAGAAGTGCTGACTGGGTAGGTCATAGCGTGGTACTGCGTAGGCCATGAGTTCGCGGAAAGCTGAGCTTTCAACCAACCGGTAGGGCATCATCTCTAACGAGATTAGTTTGGCAATGTGGGCGTTCAAACCCAGTGTACATGGATGAGAGGATGAGTACTTTCTAGTCCTACTCATAGTCTCTGGTAGGGTGAGCTGGACTTGAGAGCTGCATATGGTGGAACTAGTGGTGGACATGGCGGACTGAGAGAGGGTTGATGATGGTTATCGAGTTGGTGTTCTTTCTGATGGCCTAGATTCTGTCTTTCGTAGCAATAACATTGTGATACCCTGACTGCTTTGGCCTTGCGACGACACCTCAACATTTGCTGCTGGTGGTGTGCTAACCGGTGGGCTTACAGTGGGGGAAACAATGTAGCGTTGCTGACTACCTTCATTGGGAGCAGTTGCACATGTGGTACGTGAGGTTTGGTAGTCCGTCCACGCTTGCAAGTGCATGGTGGTTAAATTTCTAAGCATGCAACTGGTATTCAAATTTCTCAGATTTTTCCCTCGGCTAAAGGTCTTTGCACACTTCTTACAGATAACCTTTGCCTGATCATTAGGATTTTGTTCAAAAAAGTGCCACACTGCACTCTTCCTACTAGAGAAGACATTTTGAGGCCTTGCAGGCTGTGCTAATTTGACCGTCTGGCCAAGCTGTCCTGCAACTCTTTTGGTTTTTGTAACACGTTTTTGGACTGCTCCGGGCCTGCCAGATAACAGCTGTTGCGATGTCGATGTCTGCTGTGGATGCTCCTACTCCTCTTCTGAGCTATTGGCAGCAGCACCCACTTCCCCCAATAGATGCCAATCTTGGTCAACTACTGGGTCATCCATCACCTCCTCTTCAATGTCATGTGCACCTTCCTCTGTGTCACCGTGTATGGTGGTATAGTATGCGGGAAGGGGCACCTGAGTTTCATCTGGGTCAGATTCTGGCTCAGTACACTGCGAGGACAATGTAGTGCTCTGAGTGAATGTACCAGCAGAATCATCTAGCAGTGGCTGTGCATCAGTGCACTCCATGTCAGATTCATCTTGGCCTGGGTAATTCACGATTTGACTTGATAACCCAGGCATGGTATGTGAAAACAGCTCCATGGAGTAATCTGTAGTGTGGCCTGCGTCATCCTTCAATTTTGGTACGGGTGAAGGACACAAGGAAAGGTGTGGTTCATGACCATGAGCCTCCAATGACGACTCAGTGCTTATATTTTTTACAACTTCAGAAGAGGAGGCGATAGAGCTGGAGGCTGAGTCAGCAAAGTAAGCCAAAACTTGTTCCTGAAGCTCCGGCTTTAAAAGCGGTTTACCTACTCCCAGAAAAGGGAGCCTTCGAGGCCTTGTGGAGCCAGTCGATGACGCAGGCTCAACACCTCCTGCATTAGGTGCTATTTTGCTTTTGCCACTACCAGCATATCCACCACCACCACCACCAACACCATCATTACCAGCTGGCAACCCCCGGCCACTTCCACGGCCTCTTCCACCACACTTCCTCATTTTTGGGGAAAATGTACCCAAAATTCTACCAACTATATGGTACTGTAAAACAAGGTACAAGGTGTATATAGTAGTGGGGAGAATTTGAATCTCCTTACACACTTCTGGATACTGAAGTATTCTCTCAGGCCCTGTGTATGTTACACCTCAATGTAACAGGCTGATTTTGGATGGTGTAAAAAATGTGTATAGAGGACCAGGGAGAATTTGAATCTCTCTACAGACTTGAGGACACTGAAGGATTCTCTCAGGCCCAGTGTATATTACACCGCAATGTAACAGGCTGATTTTGGATGGTGTAAAAAATGTGTATAGAGGACTGGGGAGAATTTGAATCTCCTTACACACTTCTGGACACTGAAGGATTCTCTCAGGCCCAGTGTATATTACACCTCAATGTAACAGGCTGATTTTGGATGGTGTAAAAATATGTATAGAGGACTGGGGAGAATTTAAATCTCCTTACACACTTCTGGATACTGAAGGATTCTCTCAGGCCCTGTGTATGTTACACCTCAATGTAACAGGCTGATTTTGGATGGTGTAAAAAATGTGTATAGAGGACTGGGGAGAATTTGAATCTCCTTACACACTTCTGGACACAGTTGGATTCTGTCAGGCCCTGGGTATATTACACCTCAAATTAACAGGCTGATTCTGGATGGTGTAAAAAAGGTGTATAGACAACTGGGGTGAATTGGAATCTCTCTACAGACTTCAGGACACAGTTGGATTTTGTCAGGCCCTGGGTATATTACACCTCAAAGTAACAGGCTGATTCTGGATGGTGTAAAAGAGGTGTATAGAGGACTGGGGAGAAATGTAATCTCTCTACACACTTCTGGATACTGAAGCATTATCTCAGGCCCTGTGTATGTTACACCTCAATATAACAGGCTGATTTTGGATGGTGTAAAAAATGTGTATAGAGGACTGGGGAGAATTGGAATCTCTCTACAGACTTGAGGACACTGAAGGATTCTCTCAGGCCCAGTGTATATTACACCGCAATGTAACGGGCTGATTTTGGATGGTGTAAAAAATGTGTATAGAGGACTGGGGAGAATTGGAATCTCTACAGACTTCAGGACACTGAAGGATTCTCTCAGGCCCAGTGTATATTACACCGCAATGTAACAGGCTGATTTTGGATGGTGTAAAAAATGTGTATAGAGGACTGGGGAGAATTTGAATCTCCTTACACACTTCTGGATACTGAAGTATTCTCTCAGGCCCAGTGTATGTTATACCTCAATGTAACAGGCTGATTTTGGATGGTGTAAAAATGTGTATAGAGAACTGGGGAGAATTTGAATCTCCTTACACACTTCTGGACAAAGTTGGATTCTGTCAGGCCCTGGGTATATTACACCTCAAATTAACAGGCTGATTCTGGATAGTGTAAAAAAGGTGTACAGAGGACTGGGGAGAAACGGAATCTCTCTACAGACTTCAGGACACAGTTGGATTCTGTCAGGCCTTGTGTATATTACACCGCAATGTAACAGGCAGAAATTGCCTAGTGTATGACAAACTACAAGGTGTATATAGAATTGGGCAGAATTGGAATCTCCCTAGACTGTAGGTCTGTAAGAACGGACAAACTCCTCGGCTTTTTCTTACAGAATCACACCCAGATAGCTTCAATTTGGCCGTGATACCAGCCGGTACACGGTACTGTGTGAGGAGCGTACACGTACACCGCTGTACGGTGTGTGTATGTAAAATTGTCAAGCTCCGAGTTTTTGTATACGGACTGACACACACTCTCTTTAGTTTTGAATGTAATCAAACAGCAGATATAAGAAACTGTTTGAAAAATGGACAAAACTCTAAGGTGTAGGTCTGTAAGAACGAACAAACTCCTCGGCTTTTCCTTACAGAGTCACACACAGATTGTCAAGCTCCGTGCTTTTGTATACGGACTGACACACGCTGTCTCTCTCTAGTTTTGAATGTAATCAAACAGCAGATATACGAACCTGTTTGAAAAACGGACAAAACTCTAAGGTGTAGGTCTGTAAGAACGGACAAACTCCTCGGCTTTTCCTTACAGAGTCACACACAGATAGCTTCAATTTGGCCGTGATAACAGCCGGTACATGGTACTGTGTGAGGAGCGTACACCGCTGTATGGTGTGTGAAAAAATGAACGCTCAGTACCTCACCAGGACAAAACAATACAATTTGGATTGCTTTTAAAAAAGCAGTTTGAACACCAGTGTGCACACAACAATGCAGCTAGCCTTAAAAGGCAGGCTAATCACCACCAGTGCTGCTGCACAAAAGCAAAAATCTTCACCTTTCACTGCACAGTAACTACAGTGAAAAGCGCTAGCAGCAGAAGCATTTTTTTTTTCTTTTGGCCTTCCTAACGCTCTCCCTACAGAATGAGCAGCAGCAGCAGCTCTCCCTATTCTGAGATCAGCATGAGTAACATGGCGGTCGGCGTGCACGCCCTTTCATACCCCCTTTGATGCCACACAAAGCAAGCCAATCACTTGCATGCCCTTCTCAAAGATGGTGGTGACCCCTGCCTATGTCATCACGTTGCCCACAGTGTCTGTTCTTCCTGATTGGCTGAAAAAGGGCGCTAAAGCATCTTTTGAAACGCGACTTTGGCGCAATGGTCATCGACCTCGTGGCCGACCTCATGTTAAGGTCAGGTTTCGCTTCATGAAACCTGACTTTAGCGAAAGTCGGCGACTTTTGAATTTGTTCGACCCGTTTCGCTCAACTCTAATCATCAACATTAACAGAAATAAACACGTGAAATAGATCACTCTGTGTGTAATGACTCTATAGAATATAGGAGATTCACTTTTTGTAATGAAGAAGTGAAATAAATTAACTTTTTGATGATATTCTAGTACATCGGAGCAGTATTATAATAGTTATATTCTTGTACATAGGAGCAGTATAATAGCAGTTATATTCTTATACATAGGAGCAGTATTATAGTAGTTATATTCTTGTACATAGGGGCAGTATTATAGTAGTTATATTCTTGTATATAGGAGCAGTATTATAGTAGTTATATTCTTGTACATAGGAGCAGTATTATAGTAGTTATATTCTTGTACATAGGAGCAGTATTATAGTAGTTATATTCTTGTACATAGGGGCAGTATTTTAGTAGTTATATTCTTGTACATAGGGAGCAGTATTATAGTAGTTATATTCTTGTACATAGGAGCAGTAATATAGTAGTTACTGTATATTCTTGTACATAGGGGACAGTATTATAGTAGTTATATTCTTGTACATAGGGGCAGTATTATAGTAGTTATATTCTTGTACATAGGGAGCAGTATTATAGTAGTTATATTCTTGTACATAGGAGCAGTATTATAGTAGTTATATTCATGTACATAGGAGCAGTATTATAGTAGTTATATTCTTGTACATAGGGGCAGTATTTTAGTAGTTGTACTCTTGTACATAGAGACAGTATTGTAGTAGTTATATTCTTGCACATAGGGAGCAGTATTATAGTAGTTATATTCTTGTACATAGGAGCAGTATTATAGTAGTTATACTCTTGTACATAGGGAACAGTATTATAGTAGTTATATTCTTGTAAATAGGAGCAGTATTATAGTAGTTATATTCTTGTACATCGGAGCAGTATTATAGTAGTTATATTCTTGTACATAGGAGCAGTATAATAGCAGTTATATTCTTATACATAGGAGCAGTATTATAGTAGTTATATTCTTGTACATAGGGGCAGTATTATAGTAGTTATATTCTTGTATATAGGAGCAGTATTATAGTAGTTATATTCTTGTACATAGGAGCAGTATTATAGTAGTTATATTCTTGTACATAGGAGCAGTATTATAGTAGTTATATTCTTGTACATAGGGGCAGTATTTTAGTAGTTATATTCTTGTACATAGGGAGCAGTATTATAGTAGTTATATTCTTGTACATAGGAGCAGTATTATAGTAGTTATACTCTTGTACATAGGGGACAGTATTATAGTAGTTATATTCTTGTAAATAGGAGCAGTATTATAGTAGTTATATTCTTATACAAAGGAGCAGTATTATAGTAGTTATATTCTTGTACATAGGGACAGTATTATAGTAGTTTTATTCTTGTGCATAGGAGCAGTATTATAGTAGTTATATTCTTGTACATAGGGACAGTATTATAGTAGTTATATTCTTGTACATAGGAGCAGTATTATAGTAGTTATAGTCTTGTACATAGGGAGCAGTATTATAGTAGTTATATTCTTGTATATGGGGGCAGTATTATAGCAGTTATATTCTTGTACATAGGGGGCAGTATTATAGTAGTTATATTCTTGTACATAGGGTCAGTATTATAGTAGTTATATTCTTGTACATAGGGAGCAGTATTAGAGTAGTTATATTCTTGTTCATAGGGACAGTATTATAGTAGTTATATTCTTGTATATAGGGGCAGTATTATAGTAGTTATATTCTTGTTCATAGGGGGCAGTATTATAGTAGTTATATTCTTGTACATAGGAGCAGCATTATAGTAGTTATATTCTTGTACATAGGAGCAGTATTATAGTATTTATATTCTTGTACATAGGGGCAGTATTATAGTAGTTATATTCTTGTATATAGGAGCAGTATTATAGTAGTTATGTTCTTGTACATAGGAGCAGTATTATAGTAGTTATATTCTTGTACATAGGAGCAGTATTATAGTAGTTATACTCTTGTACATAGGAGCAGTATTATAGTATATTCTTGTACATAGGGGCAGTATTTTAGTATTTATATTCTTGTACATAGGGACAGTATTATAGTAGTTATATTCTTGTACATAGGAGCAGTATTATAGTAGTTGTATTCTTGTACATAGGGACAGTATTATAGTAGTTATATTCTTGTACATAGGGACAGTATTATAGTAGTTATATTCTTGTACATAGGAGCAGTATTATAGTACTAATATTCTTGTACATAGGGACAGTATTATAGTAGTTATAGTCTTGTACATAGGAGCAGTATTATAGTAATTATATTCTTGTACATAGGGACAGTATTATAGTAGTTATATTCTTGTACATAGTAGCAGTATTATAGTAGTTATATTCTTGTACATAGGGGCAGTATTTTAGTAGTTACATTCTTGTACATAGGGACAGTATTACAGTAGTTATATTCTTGTACATAGGGAGCAGTATTATAGTAGTTATATTCTTGTACATAGGAGCAGTATTATAGTAGTTATATTCTTGTACATAGGAGCAGTATTATAGTAGTTATACTCTTGTACATAGGGGACAGTATTATAGTAGTTATATTCTTGTACATAGGAGCAGTATTATAGTAGTTATATTCTTGTACATAGGGGCAGTATTTTAGTAGTTATATTCTTGTACATAGGGGCACTATTTTAGTAGTTACATTCTTGTACATAAGGGCAGGATTTTAGTAGTTATATTCTTGTACATAGGAGCAGTATTATAGTAGTTATATTCTTGTACATAGGGAGCAGTATTATAGTAGTTATATTCTTGTACATAGGGGCAGTATTTTAGTAGTTACATTCTTGTACATAGGGACAGTATTACAGTAGTTATATTCTTGTACATAGGAGCAGTATTATAGTAGTTATATTCTTGTACATAGGAGCAGTATTATAGTAGTTATATTCTTGTACATAGGGGCAGTATTATAGTAGTTATATTCTTGTACATAGGGGCAGTATTATTGTAGTTGTATTCTTGTACATAGGGACAGTATTATAGTAGTTATATTCTTGTACATACAGTTATGGCCAAAAGTATTGACACCCCTGCAATTCTGTCAGATAATACTCAGTTTCTTCCTGAAAATGATTGCAAACACAAATTCTTTGGTATTATTATCTTCATTTAATTTGTCTTAAATTAAAAAACACAAAAATAATTGTCCTAAAGCCAAATTGGATATAATTCCACACCAAACATAAAAAAGAGAGTGGACAAAAGTATTGGCACTGTTTGAAAAATCATGTGATGCTTCTCTAATTTATGTAATTAACAGCACCTGTAACTTACCTGTGGCACCTAACAGGTGTTGGCAATAACTAAATCACACTTGCAGCCAGTTAACATGGATTAAAGTTGACTCAACCTCTGTCCTGTGTCCTTGTGTGTACCACATTGAGCATGGAGAAAAGAAAGAAGACCAAAGAACTGTCTGAGGACTTGAGAAACCAAATTGTGAGGAAGCGTGAGCAATCTCAAGGCTACAAGTCCATCTCCAAAGACCTGAATGTTCCTGTGTCTACCGTGCGCAGTGTCATCAGGAAGTTTAAAGCCCATGGCACTGTGGCTAACCTCCCTAGATGTGGACGGAAAAGAAACATTGACAAGAGATTTCAACGCAAGATTGTGCGGATGTTGGATAAAGAACCTCGACTAACATCCAAACAAGTTCAAGCTGCCCTGCAGTCCGAGGGTACAACAGTGTCAACCCGTACTATCCGTCGGCGTCTGAAAGAAAAGGGACCGTATGGTAGGAGACCCAGGAAGACCCCACTTCTTACCCCGAGACATAAAAAAGCCAGGCTGGAGTTTGCCAAAACTTACCTGAAAAAGCCTAAAACGTTTTGGAAGAATGTTCTCTGGTCAGATGAGACAAAAGTAGAGCTTTTTGGGCAAAGGCATCAACATAGAGTTTACAGGAGAAAAAAAGAGGCATTCAAAGAAAAGAACACGGTCCCTACAGTCAAACATCGCGGAGGTTCCCTGATGTTTTGGGGTTGCTTTGCTGCCTCTGGCACTGGACTGCTTGACCGTGTGCTTGGCATTATGAAGTCTGAAGACAACCAACAAATTTTGCAGCATAATGTAGGGCCCAGTGTGAGAAAGCTGGGTCTCCCTCAGAGGTCATGGGTCTTCCAGCAGTACAATGACCCAAAACACACTTCAAAAAGCACTAGAAAATGGTTTGAGAGAAAGCACTGGAGACTTCTAAGGTGGCCAGCAATGAGTCCAGACCTGAATCCCATAGAACACCTGTGGAAAGATCTAAAAATGGCAGTTTGGAGAAGGCACCCTTCTAACATCAGGGACCTGAAGCAGTTTGCCAAAGAAGAATGGTCTAAAATTCCAGCAGAGCATTGTAAGAAACTCATTGATGGTTACCGGAAGCGGTTGGTCGCAGTTATTTTGGCTAAAGGTTGTGCAACCAAGTATTAGGCTGAGGGTGCCAATACTTTTGTCTGGCTCATTTTTGGAGTTTTGTGTGAAATGATCAATGTTTTGCTTTTTGCTTCATTCTCTTTTGTGTTTTTTCATTTAAGACAAATTAAATGAAGATAATACCAAAGAATTTGTGTTTGCAATCATTTTCAGGAAGAAACTGAGTATTATCTGACAGAATTGCAGGGGTGTCAATACTTTTGGCCACAACTGTAGGAGCAGTATTATAGTAGTTATAGTCTTGTACATAGGAGCAGTATTATAGTAGTTATATTCTTGTACACAGGGGGCAGTATTATAGTAGTTATATTCTTGTACATAGGAGCAGTATTATAGTAGTTATATTCTTGTACATAGGAGCAGTATTATAGTAGTTATATTCTTGTACATAGGAGCAGTATTATAGTAGTTATATTCTTGTAGATAGGGGCAGTATTATAGTAGTTATATTCTTGTACAAAGGGAGCAGTATTAGAGTAGTTATATTCTTGTGCATAGGAGCAGTATTATAGTTTTTATATTCTTGTACATAGGAGCAGTATTATAGTAGTTATATTCTTGTACATAGGAGCAGTATTATAGTAGTTATATTCTGCATTGATGCAGGAATTGATACAAATAGAGCCCCGACCAAGTATTGAGTGCATTTACTGAATATACATTTCAGTAGACCATCATTTCAGATTTTAAAATCATTTTTCAAGCTGGTGTTATAACGTATTCTAAGTTACTGAGATAATGACTTTTGGGTTTTCATTGGCTGTAAGCCATAATCATCAACATTAGTAGAAATAAACACGTGAAATAGATCACTCTGTGTGTAATGACTCTATAGAATATAGGAGTTTCACTTTTTGTATTGAAGAACTAAAATAAATTAACTTTTTGATGATATTCTAGTACATCGGAGCAGTATTATAGTAGTTATATTCTTGCACATAGGGGCAGTATTATAGTAGTTATATTCTTGTACATAGGGGCAGTATTATAGTAGTTATATTCTTGTACATAGGGACAGTATTATAGTAGTTATATTCTTGTACATAGGGGCAGTATTATAGTAGTTATATTCTTGTACATAGGGGCAGTATTACAGTAGTTATATTCTTGTACATAGGGGCAGTATTATAGTAGTTATATTCTTGTACATAGGAGCAGTATTATAGTAGTTATATTCTTGTACATAGGAGCAGTATTATAGTAGTTATATTCTTGTGCATAGGAGCAGTATTATAGCAGTTATAGTCTTATACATAGGAGCATTATTATATTTGATATATTCTTGTACATAGGAGCAGTATTATAGTAGTTATATTCTTGTACATAGGGGCAGTATTATAGTAGTTATATTCTTGTACATAGGAGCAGTATTATAGTAGTTGTATTCTTGTACATAGGGGCAGTATTATAGTAGTTATATTCTTGTACATAGGAGCAGTATTATAGTAGTTGTATTCTTGTACATAGGGGCAGTATTATAGTAGTTATATTCTTGTACATAGGAGCAGTATTATGGTAGTTATATTCTTGTATATTGGAGCAGCATTATAGTAGTTATATTCTTGTATATGGGGCAGTATTATAGTAGTTATATTCTTGTACATAGGAGCAGTATTATAGTAGTTATATTCTTGTATATTGGAGCAGTATTATAGTAGTTATATTCTTGTACATAGGGGCAGTATTATAGTAGTTATATTCTTGTATATAGGAGCAGTATTATAGTAGTTATATTCTTGTATATTGGAGCAGTATTATAGTAGTTATATTCTTGTACATAGGGGCAGTATTATAGTAGTTATATTCTTGTACATAGGGGCAGTATTATAGTAGTTGTATTCTTGTACATAGGGGCAGTATTATAGTAGTTATATTCTTGTACATAGGAGCAGTATTATAGTAGTTATATTCTTGTACATAGGAGCAGTATTATAGTAGTTATATTCTTGTATTTAGGGGCAGTATTATAGTAGTTATATTCTTGTACATAGGAGCAGTATTATAGTAGTTATATTCTTGTACATAGGAGCAGTATTATAGTAGTTATATTCTTGTACATAGGAGCAGTATTATAATAGTTATATTCTTGTACATAGGATCAGTATTATAGTAGTTATATTCTTGTACATAGGAGCAGTATTATGGTAGTTATATTCTTGTATATAGGAGCAGTATTATAGTAGTTATATTCTTGTACACTGCGTTCCAAATTATTATGCAAATTGGATTTAAGTGTCATAAAGATGTAATTTTTTGTTTTTCAAATAAACTCATAGATGGTATTGTGTATCAGTGCTCTTTGGATCACTGAAATCAATCTCAAACGCCTGTGATAATTAGTTTACCAGGTAAGCCCAATTAAAGGAAAACTACTTAAGAATGATGTTCCACATTATTAAGCAGGGCACAGGTTTCAAGGAATTTAGGAAAGAAAAAGGATCTCTCTTTTGCTGAAAAGCATCAAATAGTGCAATGCCTTGGTCAAGACATGAAAACATTAGATATTTCCCAAAAACTTAAATGTGATCATCATACTGTTAAGAGATTTGTGGCTGATTCTGAGCACAGACATGTTTGTGCTGATAAAGGCAGAATGAGGAAGGTTTCTGCCAGGCAAGTTCATCGGATTAAGAGAGCAGCTGCTAAAAAGCCATTACAAACCAGCAAACATATATTTAAAACTGCTGGTGCCTCTGGAGTCCATCGAACCTCAAGGTCTAGGATCCTTCAAAGGCTTGCTGTGGTGCATAACCCTACTATTCGGCCACCCCTAAACAGTGTTCACAAGCAGAAACTGTTGCAGTGGGCCCAGACACACATGAAGACTAATTTTCAAGCAGTCTTGTTTACTGATGAGTGTCGAGCAACCCTGGATGGTCCAGATGGATGGAGTAGTGGATGGTTGGTGGATGGCCACCATGTCCCAACAAGGCTGCGATGTCAGCAAGGAGGTGGAGGAGTCATGTTTTGGGCCGGAATCATGGGGAAACAGCTGGTAGGGCTCTTTAAGGTCCCTGAAGGTGTGAAAATGACCTCTGCAAAGTATATAGAGTTTGACTGACAACTGTCTTCCATGGTATAAAAAGCAGAAATGTGACTACAGGAGCAAAATCCTCTTCATGCATGACAATGCACCATCTCATGCTGCAAAGAATACCTCTGAGTCATTGGCTGCTATGGGCATAAAAGGAGATAAACTCATGGTGTGGCCACCATCTTCCCCTGACCTCAACCCTGTAGAGAACCTTTGGAGCATCATCAAGCAAAAGATCTATGAGGGTGGGAGGCAGTTCACATCAAAACAGCAGCTCTGGGAGGCTATTCTGACATCCTGAAAAGAAATACAAGCAGAAATTCTCCAAAAATTCACAAGTTCAATGGATGCAAGAATTGTGAAGGTGATGTCACAGAAGGGTTCCTATGTTAACATGTAACTTGGCCTGTTAGGATGTTTTGGAGTTAAATAGCTTTTTTGTTCAGTGAATGTGACCTCCTAATGCTGCAAATTCCACAAATGAGCATTTTCAGTTCTTTAAAACTATCAAATGTTTAGAAATTCTACCGTGCCTAATAATTTGGAACAGTGCAATTTGAGTTTTTATTCATTTTGGAGATTATACTGTTATTATTGGGAGGTTTCTTCAATAAAATTCGATGTATACTCTAACAGGTGATGACTTTTATTAGGCTGACTGTCATTTCTACCGACTATTTAGGAAAATCAGAGAAAAATATCATTTGCATAATAATTTGGAACACAGTGTACATAGGGGCAGTATTATAGTAGTTATATTCTTGTGCGTAGGAGCAGTATTATAGTAATTATATTCTTGTACATAGGGGCAGTATTATAGTAGTTATATTCTTATACATAGGGGCAGTATTATAGTAATTATATTCTTGTACATAGGGGCAGTATTATAGTAGTTATATTCTTGTACATAGGAGCAGTATTATAGTAGTTATATTCTTGTACATAGGGGCAGTATTATAGTAGTTATATTCTTGTACATAGGAGCAGTATTATAGTAGTTATATTCTTGTACATAGGGGCAGTATTATAGTAGTTATATTCTTGTACATAGGAGCAGTATTATAGTAGTTAGATTCTTGTACATAGGGGCAGTATTATAGTAATTATATTCTTGTACATAGGAGCAGTATTATAGTAGTTATATTCTTGTACATAGGGGCAGTATTATAGTAGTTATATTCTTGTACATAGGAGCAGTATTATAGTAGTTATATTCTTGTACATAGGGGCAGTATTATAGTAATTATATTCTTGTAAATAGGAGCAGTATTATAGTAGTTATATTCTTGTACATAGGAGCAGTATTATAGTAGTTATATTCTTGTACATAGGGGCAGTATTATAGTAATTATATTCTTGTACATAGGGGCAGTATTATAGTAGTTATATTCTTGTACGTAGGAGCAGTATTATAGTAATTATATTCTTGTACATAGGGGCAGTATTATAGTAGTTATATTCTTGTACATAGGGGCAGTATTATAGTAATTATATTCTTGTACATAGGGGCAGTATTATAGTAGTTATATTCTTGTACATAGGAGCAGTATTATAGTAGTTATATTCTTGTACATAGGGGCAGTATTATAGTAGTTATATTCTTGTACATAGGAGGAGTATTATAGTAGTTATATTCTTGTACATAGGGGCAGTATTATAGTAATTATATTCTTGTAAATAGGAGCAGTATTATAGTAGTTATATTCTTGTACATAGGAGCAGTATTATAGTAGTTATATTCTTGTACATAGGGGCAGTATTATAGTAATTATATTCTTGTACATAGGGGCAGTATTATAGTAGTTATATTCTTGTACATAGGAGCAGTATTATAGTAGTTATATTCTTGTACATAGGAGCAGTATTATGGTAGTTATATTCTTGCACATATGGGGCAGTATTATAGTAGTTATATTCTTGTACATAGGGGCAGTATTATAGTAGTTATATATTCTTGTACATAAGGGCAGTATTATAGTAGTTATATTCTTGTACATATGGGGCAGTATTATAGTAGTTATATTCTTGTACATAGGGGCAGTATTATAGTAGTTATATTCTTGTACATAGGAGCAGTATTATAGTAATTATATTCTTGTACATAGCAGCAGTATTATAGTAATTATATTCTTGTACATAGGAGCAGTATTATAGTAGTAATATTCATGTACATAAGGGCAGTATTATAGTAGTTATATTCTTGTACATATGGGGAGTATTATAGTAGTTATACTCTTGTACATAGGGGCAGTATTATAGTAGTTATATTCTTGTACATATGGGGCAGTATTATAGTAGTTATATTCTTGTGCATAGGGGCAGTATTATAGTAGTTATATCCTTGTACATAGGAGCAGTATTATAGTAGTTATATTTTTGTACATAGGAGCAGTATTATAGTAGTTATATTTTTGTACATAGGAGCAGTATTATAGTAGTTATATTCTTGTACATAGGGGGCAGTATTATAGTAGTTATATTCTTGTACATAGGGGCAGTATTATAGTAGTTATATTCTTGTACATAGGAGCAGTATTATAGTAGTTATATTCTTGTACATAGGGGCAGTATTATAGTAATTATATTCTTGTAAATAGGAGCAGTATTATAGTAGTTATATTCTTGTACATAGGAGCAGTATTATAGTAGTTATATTCTTGTACATAGGAGCAGTATTATAGTAGTTATATTCTTGTACATAGGAGCAGTATTATAGTAGTTATGTTCTTGTACATAGGGGCAGTATTATAGTAATTATATTCTTGTACATAGGAGCAGTATTATAGTAGTTATATTCTTGTACATAGGAGCAGTATTATGGTAGTTATATTCTTGTACATATGGGGCAGTATTATAGTAGTTATATTCTTGTACATAGGAGCAGTATTATAGTAGTTATATTCTTGTACATAGGGGCAGTATTATAGTAATTATATTCTTGTAAATAGGAGCAGTATTATAGTAGTTATATTCTTGTACATAGGGGGCAGTATTATAGTAGTTATATTCTTGTACATAGGGGCAGTATTATAGTAGTTATATTCTTGTACATAGGAGCAGTATTATAGTAGTTATGTTCTTGTACATAGGGGCAGTATTATAGTAATTATATTCTTGTACATAGGAGCAGTATTATAGTAGTTATATTCTTGTACATAGGAGCAGTATTATGGTAGTTATATTCTTGTACATATGGGGCAGTATTATAGTAGTTATATTCTTGTACATAGGGGCAGTATTATAGTAGTTATATATTCTTGTACATAAGGGCAGTATTATAGTAGTTATATTCTTGTACATATGGGGCAGTATTATAGTAGTTATATTCTTGTACATAGGGGCAGTATTATAGTAGTTATATTCTTGTACATAGGAGCAGTATTATAGTAATTATATTCTTGTACATAGCAGCAGTATTATAGTAATTATATTCTTGTACATAGGAACAGTAATATTCATGTACATAAGGGCAGTATTATAGTAGTTATATTCTTGTACATATGGGGCAGTATTATAGTAGTTATACTCTTGTACATAGGGGCAGTATTATTGTAGTTATATTCTTGTACATATGGGGCAGTATTATAGTAGTTATATTCTTGTACATAGGGGCAGTATTATAGTAGTTATATCCTTGTACATAGGAGCAGTATTATAGTAGTTATATTTTTGTACATAGGAGCAGTATTATAGTAGTTATATTCTTGTACATATGGGGCAGTATTATAGTAGTTATATATGGTAACCAGCTTTTCCAATCTCTGCTCTGAATCTACTCCTGTGTTTCCATTCAATGTCAGCAAGCAGTTAATCCTGAATGCTATCTCTGTGTTTTCAACTCTGCAAGCTTATATATGGTATATAGTTTTTTTCAACTCACTCTGCTTGTCCCCTTATGTTGTGAGGTCAAGAAACTTTTCAAAGTGCTTTATGATCCATGTAGTGCTGGACATGTGTTTATTTGACCACAACATTTTATTGGGTCCTGGTGTCTCAATTTAGTGTGATTGATTAACGAGAAGAGAGAGAGCCAAAAAAAAAAAAAAATGTTCTAAGTCTTATCCTCCTATATATTCAGACATAGCTTGGGGATAGCATTTATGCAGGGGGCATTTATGCACACTTTATCCAAGTACAGTTTATCAAAGTACTGGCAGTTATAACATGGCAGTTAGACAGGGCAGGAGACATGTAAGACATTTATATACATCTACTCCCTGTACAATAGGAGTACAACAAATATATACCATATGCATTTGTGTAATTTATATCCTGGCTGCTGCATTCACACACATCCACAGCCCTGGCATTAACTCTCTACACTCCATCCACATTGGCCCCTCGCTTCTTTCCTCTCCTATGTACAGCACTCATGCTCTTTTCACGTTGTTAAACTGCACAGATCCAGTCAGTCCCACCATTCAACATCAGAGACGCTCTCACAAATCACTTAACCATCTGCTCACTCTTTCTATCCTCCTTCTCCTAGTCGCAGGAGACATTGCTCCCAACCCTGGTCCCCCATTTTATAGAAAGTCAAACCTCCCAACTGCTACTCTCAGAAACCGCTCTAATCTTATTAATATTCCCTGCATGCCATCTGTCTCTCTTAATTGTGCACTTTGGAATTCTCGCTCAGTGTGTAACAAACTCTCTTTCATTCATGACTTTTTCCTTTCTAATTCTCTTAACCTCCTGGCTCTTACTGAAACCTGGATCCAGAAGTCAGACACTACCGCTGCTGCTGCTCTTTCATACGGGGGGCTTCACTTCTCTCATACCCCAAGATCAGACAATAGAGCTGGTGGAGGCGTTGGTCTGCTCCTATCACCAAAATGTACCTTTCAGGTTATCCCTCAAGTACCCTCACTTGTTTTCCCTTCTTTTGAGGTCCATGCCGTCAGACTTTACACCCCCTTCGCCATGCGAGTGGCGGTGGTGTATCGTCCTCCCGGCCCCTCCCATCAGTTCCTGGATCATTTTGCCACTTGGCTTCCACATTTTCTCTCCTGTGACATCCCTACCCTCATCATGGGAGATTTCAACATCCCCATTGCTCTTCCCCTCTCACCATCTGCTACTCACCTTTTATCTCTAACCTCATCATTTGGCCTTTCGCAGCTTACTAATTCTCCAACGCATGAAGACGGAAACTCCCTCGACTTGGTCTTCTCTCGGCTTTGTGCAGTGGATGATTTTGCAAACTCCCCTCTCCCGCTCTCTGACCACAATCTTCTTTCATTCTCTATCAAGAACTGCCAGGCTGCTCAGGTCACCCCCACTGTCCAGACTTATAGAAACATACAGGCCATTAACACCCAGAAACTTCTGAAGAACTTGCAGTCTTCATTGGCCCCTATCTCCTCCCTCTCATGTCCTGATTCTGCATTGAAGCATTACAATGAAACACTTCAAAGTGCCCTGGATGAATTTGCACCCCCTATAAATAGAACACCACAACACAGACGGCGACAACCCTGGCACACGGTGCAAACACGTTTCCTGCAGCGGTGCTCCAGGTGCGCCGAACGTCTGTGGAGAAAATCCAATCTACACGAAGATTTCATCCATTTTAAGTTTATGCTTAGAACATACAACACTGCCCTTCACCTCTCCAAACAAACCTATTTCAACACCCTCATCACCACACTGTCCAATAACCCGAAACGTCTCTTTGACACTTTTCATTCTCTATTCAATCCAAGAGTACAGGCCCCAACCACGGAGCTCCGAGCTGACGATCTGGCCAATTACTTCAAAGAAAAAATTGACCAGATCCGACAGGAAATTATCTCCCAATCACCTCATACC
The DNA here is from genome assembly GCF_039654945.1 of Dendrobates tinctorius. Classification (NCBI taxonomy): domain Eukaryota; kingdom Metazoa; phylum Chordata; class Amphibia; order Anura; family Dendrobatidae; genus Dendrobates; species Dendrobates tinctorius. The sequence goes on from NW_027361784.1 coordinate 36,902,372, forward strand.
ATGCACTGTCCTCCCTCCCCCACTGCATCTAGCTCACTCTCTGATTTTGAACCAGTCACAGAATAAGAAGTAAGCAGGCTCCTTGCATCTTCTCGCCCAACTACTTGCACCAGTGACCCATTTCCGTCACAGCTCCTCCAGTCCCTTTCCCCTGCTGTCACCCCTCACCTAACTAAAATATTTAACCTCTCTCTCTCTTCTGGTATTTTTCCCTCCTCATTTAAGCATGCCATCATACATCCACTACTTAAAAAACCATCCCTCGACCAAAACTGTGCCTCTAACTATAGACCTGTCTCTAATCTTCCCTTCATCTCTAAACTCCTGGAACGCCTGGTCCACTCCCGTCTTATCCGCTATCTCTCAGAAAACTCTCTTCTCGACCCTCTATAATCCAGTTTCCGCTCTTTACACTCCACTGAAACTGCCCTCACTAAAGTCTCTAATGATCTGCTAACAGCTAAATCAAATGGTCATTACTCCATGCTAATTCTCTTGGATCTCTCTGCAGCATTCGACACTGTGGATCATCAGCTCCTCCTCACTATGCTCCGTTCCATGGGCCTCAAGGACACCGTTCTCTCCTGGTTCTCCTCCTATCTCTCCGACCGCTCCTTTACTCTATCTTTTGCCAGTTCCTCCTCCTCTCATCTTCCCCTTACTGTTGGGGTCCCCCAAGGATCGGTTCTAGGCCCCCTCCTCTTCTCCTTGTACACTGCCCCTATTGGTCAAACAATCAGTAGATTTGGTTTCCAGTACCATCTCTATGCTGATGACACCCAATTATACGCTTCTTCTCCTGACATCACGCCAGCCTTTCTAGAAAACACCGGCGATTGTCTAAACGCTGTGTCTAATATCATGTCCTCACTATATCTGAAACTGAACCTGTCAAAGACTGAACTCCTTGTGTTTCCTCCCGCTACTAATGTACCTATACCCGACATTGCCATTTCTGTGTGTGGTTCCACTATTACTCCCCAGCAACAGGCCCGCTGTCTTGGGGTCATACTTGATTCCGAGCTTTCCTTTGCCCCCCACATTCGATCACTGGCTCGCTCTTGTCATCTGCACCTCAAAAACATTTCTAGAATTTGACCTTTTCTTACCTTTGACTCTGCAAAAACTCTTACTGTTTCTCTTATTCATTCTCGTCTCGACTATTGTAACTCTCTTCTAATCGGTCTCCCTCTTACCAAACTCTCCCCTCTCCAATCTGTCTTGAATGCTGCAGCCAGGATCATATTACTTACCAATCGTTACACCGATGCCTCTACCTTGTGCCAGTCATTACACTGGCTACCCATCCACTCCAGAATTCAGTATAAACTTATTACCCTCACCCACAAAGCCCTCCATGGCTCAGCACCACCCTACATCTCCTCCCTTGTTTCAGTATACCACCCTACCCGCGCCCTCCGTTCTGCTGATGACCTGAGGTTAGCATCCTCAATAGTCAGAACCTCCCACTCCCGTCTCCAAGACTTTACACGTGCTGCGCCAATTCTTTGGAATGCACTTCCCAGGTCAATACGATTAGTCCCCAATCCCCACAATTTTAAGCGTGTCCTGAAAACGCATTTATTCAGACTGGCCTACCACCTCAACACATTAACCTAATCTATCCCTGTGTGGCAGAGCCAAAAGTTTTACGATAACCAGGTTCCCCGCATCATTATCCCACATGCTTTATGCATCCATTAGCCCTCTGTGTCCGTACTGTCACACACCTAACATTATGGCTGGTCCATACAATCAGGGCAACTGTTACCACCCACCTTTCGTGTCTACCTCTTTCCTCATAGACTGTAAGCTTGCGAGCAGGGCCCTCATTCCTCTTGGTATTTGTTATAATCTACTGTATGTGATTATTGTTATGCTGTAATCTCTATTGTCTGTACAAATCCCCTCTGAAATGTAAAGTGCTGCGGAATATGTCGGCGCTATAAAAATAAAATTTATTATTATTATTATATTCTTGTACATAGGGGCAGTATTATAGTAGTTATATTCTTGTACATAGGGGCAGTATTATAGTAATTATATTCTTGTACATAGGAGCAGTATTATAGTAATTATATTCTTGTACATAGGGGCAGTATTATAGTAGTTATATTCTTGTACATAGGGGCAGTATTATAGTAGTTATATCCTTGTACATAGGAGCAGTATTATAGTAGTTATATTTTTGTACATAGGAGCAGTATTATAGTAGTTATATTCTTGTACATAGGAGCAGTATTATAGTAGTTATATTCTTGTACATAGGGGGCAGTATTATAGTAGTAATATTCTTGTACATAAGGGCAGTATTATAGTAGTTATATTCTTGTACATATGGGGCAGTATTATAGTAGTTATACTCTTGTACATAGGGGCAGTATTATAGTATATTCTTGTACATATGGGGCAGTATTATAGTAGTTATATTCTTGTACATGGGACAGTATTATAGTAGTTATATTCTTGTACATAGGGGCAGTATTATAGTAGTTATATTCTTGTACATAGGGGCAGTATTATAGTAATTATATTCTTGTACATAGGAGCAGTATTATAGTAATTATATTCTTGTACATAGGGGCAGTATTATAGTAGTTATATTCTTGTACATAGGGGCAGTATTATAGTAGTTATATTCTTGTACATAGGAGCAGTATTATAGTAGGTGTATTCTTGTACATAGGAGCAGTATTATAGTAGTTATATTCTTGTACATAGGGGCAGTATTATAGTAGTTATATTCTTGTACATAGGGGCAGTATTATAGTAGTTATATTCTTGTACATATGAGCAGTATTATAGTAGTTACATCCTTGTACATAGGGGCAGTATTATAGTAGTTATATTCTTGTATATAGGGGGCAGTATTATAGTAGTTATATTCTTGTACATAGGAGGCAGTATTATAGTAGTTATATTCTTGTACATAGGGGCAGTATTATAGTAATTATATTCTTGTACATAGGAGCAGTATTATAGTAGTTATATTCTTGTACATAGGGGCAGTATTATAGTAGTTATATTCTTGTACATAGGGGCAGTATTATAGTAGTTATATTCTTGTACATAGGAGCAGTATTATAGTAGGTGTATTCTTGTACATAGGAGCAGTATTATAGTAGTTATATTCTTGTACATAGGGGCAGTATTATAGTAGTTATATTCTTGTACATAGGGGCAGTATTATAGTAGTTATATTCTTGTACATATGAGCAGTATTATAGTAGTTACATCCTTGTACATAGGGGCAGTATTATAGTAGTTATATTTTTGTATATAGGGGGCAGTATTATAGTAGTTATATTCTTGTACATAGGAGGCAGTATTATAGTAGTTATATTCTTGTACATAGGGGCAGTATTATAGTAATTATATTCTTGTACATAGGAGCAGTATTATAGTAGTTATATTCTTGTACATAGGGGCAGTATTATAGTAATTATATTCTTGTACATAGGAGCAGTATTATAGTAATTATATTCTTGTACATAGGGGCAGTATTATAGTAGTTATATTCTTGTATATAGGGGGCAGTATTATAGTAGTTATATTCTTGTACATAGGAGGCAGTATTATAGTAGTTATATTCTTGTACATAGGGGGCAGTATTATAGTAGTGATATTCTTGTACATAGGAGCAGTATTATAGTAGTTATATTCTTGTACATAGGAGCAGTATTAAAGTAGTTATATTCTTGTACATTGTATATTTTTCCTGAATGGGAACTTTGTATGGAATATGTACAAGAGACAGTGGTCACACATAGAGTTGAGCGATACCGTCCGATACTTCAAAATATCGGACCGGAATGGATCGGCCGATCTTTAAAAAAAGTATCGGTATCGCTGATGCCGATACCGGAAGTCCCATTCAAGTCTATGAGACTTCCGGTATCAGAATTGGAAAAACCCTTTCCTGCCCTTGTACAGCCTCTCGGGGGTCTGTACGGGCCTTCCGGGGGTCTCTGCCGGCCTGCCGGGGGTCTGTGCCGGCCTGCCGGTGGGCTGTGCGGACTGCCCGGGGTCTGTGCACCCTGTGGGGGTCTGTACCGGCCTGCCGGGGGGCTGTGCCGGCCTGCCGGGGGGCTGTGCTGATGTCCGGGGGTCTGTGCAGGCATCGTCCGATGGGACTACAAGTCCCATCGGGCGATGCCTGCTACCATGACAGTGATTGACACATTAGCCAATGATGGGACAGTAGTAGTCCCATCATCCGGCTAATGTGTTAAATGTAAAAAAAAAAAAAAAATACTACATACATACATACTACATGCATGCTACATACATACTACATGCTACATACATAGTACATATATACTACATATATACTACATGCATGCTACATGCTACATACATACTACATACATACTACATATATACTACATACATGCTACATGCTACATACATACTACATACATACTACATGCTACATACATACTACATACATACTACATATATGCATCATACATACTACATGCTACATACATACTACATACATACTACATATATACTACATGCATGCTACATACATACTACATGCTACATACATACTACATACATACTACATGCTACATACATACCACATATATACTACATGCATGCTACATACATACTACATACTACATACATACTACATACATACTACATGCTACATACATAGTACATATATACTACATATATACTACATGCATGCTACATACATACTACATACATACTACATATATGCATCATACATACTACATGCTACATACATAGTACATATATACTACATATATACTACATGCATGCTACATACATGCTACATGCTACATACATACTACATACATACTACATATATACTACATACATGCTACATGCTACACACATACTACATACATACTACATACATACTACATACATGCTACATACATACTACATACATACTACATATATGCATCATACATACTACATGCTACATACATAGTACATATATACTACATATATACTACATGCATGCTACATACATGCTACATGCTACATACATACTACATACATACTACATATATACTACATACATGCTACATGCTACATACATACTACATACATACTACATGCTACATACATACTACATACATACTACATATATGCATCATACATACTACATGCTACATACATACTACATACATACTACATATATACTACATACATACTACATACATACTACATGCTACATACATACTACATACATACTACATATATGCATCATACATACTACATGCTACATACATACTGCATGCATGCTACATACATACTACATGCATGCTACATACATACTACATGCTACATACATACTACATACATACTACATGCATGCTACATACATACTACATGCTACATACATACTACATATATGCGACATGCATGCTACATACATACTACATGCTACATACATACTACATATATACTACATGCATGCTACATACATACTACATGCTACATACATACTACATATATACTACATGCATGCTACATACATACTACATGCTACATACATACTACATACATACTACATACATACTACATGCATGCTACATACATACTACATGCTACATACATATCACATATATACTACATGCATGCTACATACATGCTACATGCTACATACATACTACATACATACTACATGCTACATACATACCACATATATATACTACATGCATGCTACATACATGCTACATGCTACATACATACTACATACATACTACATGCATGCTACATACATACTACATGCTACATACATACCACATATATACTACATGCATGCTACATACATGCTACATGCTACATACATACTACATACATACTACATGCTACATACATACCACATATATATACTACATGCATGCTACATACATGCTACATGCTACATACATACTACATACATACTACATGCATGCTACATACATACTACATGCTACATACATACCACATATATACTACATACATACTACATACATGCTACATACATACTACATGCATGCTACATACATACTACATGCTACATACATACCACATATATACTACATACATACTACATACAATACATTCATACAATACATACATAGACATACAGTACATATAACATAGAGTAACATACTTACCAATACTTGTCACATTGTTCCCTGAAGCCATTGTCGTCTACGGAATAAATATTAACATAACAAACCACAAAAATACTCATCCATGATCCGAAGCAGTCCACGAGTGTGTCCCACGACGATCTTGGGTATAGAACTGCAGCATCAGCTGATGCTGCCGCTCTCTACGGGCTGCAGGAATCCAATGACGGAAGGTAGGTATCCTTCCGCACTGTATTCCTCCGCCACTTAAAAAAAAAAAATCCCTAGTCTCACTTTATGGTAAAAGCTGTGTGGGAAATGTACTGTATGTCTATGTATGTATTGTATGTTACTCTATGTTATATGTACTGTTTGTCTATGTATATATTTTATGAATGTATTGTATGTAGCATGCATGTAGTATGTATGTAGCATGTATGTAGCATGTATGTAGTATATATGTGGTATGTATGTAGCATGTAGTATGTATGTAGCATGCATGTAGTATGTATGTAGTATGTATGTAGCATGTAGCATGTATGTAGCATGCATGTAGTATATATGTGGTATGTATGTAGCATGTAGTATGTAGCATGCATGTAGTATGTATGTAGTATATATGTAGTATGTATGTAGCATGTAGTATGTATGTAGCATGCATGTAGCATGTAGTATGTATGTAGCATGCATGTAGTATATGTGTAGTATGTATGTAGCATGTAGTATGTATGTAGCATGCATGTAGTATGTATGTAGCATGTAGTATGTATGTAGCATGCATGTAGTATGTATGTAGTATATATGTGGTATGTATGTAGCATGTAGTATGTATGTAGCATGCATGTAGTATGTATGTAGTATGTATGTAGTATGTATGTAGCATGCATGTAGCATGTAGTATGTATGTAGCATGCATGTAGTATGTATGTAGTATGTATGTAGCATGTAGTATGTATGTAGCATGCATGTAGTATATATGTAGTATGTATGTAGCATGTAGTATGTATGTAGCATGCATGTAGTATATATGTAGTATGTATGTAGCATGTAGTATGTATGTAGTATGTATGTAGTATATATGTGGTATGTATGTAGCATGTAGTATGTATGTAGCATGCATGTAGTATGTATGTAGTATGTATGTAGTATGTATGTAGCATGTAGCATGTATGTAGCATGCATGTAGTATATATGTGGTATGTATGTAGCATGTAGTATGTAGCATGCATGTAGTATGCATGTAGTATATATGTAGTATGTATGTAGCATGTAGTATGTATGTAGCATGCATGTAGCATGTAGTATGTATGTAGCATGCATGTAGTATATGTGTAGTATGTATGTAGCATGTAGTATGTATGTAGCATGTAGTATGTATGTAGCATGCATGTAGTATGTATGTAGTATATATGTGGTATGTATGTAGCATGTAGTATGTATGTAGCATGCATGTAGTATGTATGTAGTATATATGTGGTATGTATGTAGCATGTAGTATGTATGTAGCATGCATGTAGTATGTATGTAGTATGTATGTAGTATGTATGTAGCATGCATGTAGCATGTAGTATGTATGTAGCATGCATGTAGTATGTATGTAGCATGTAGTATGTATGTAGCATGCATGTAGTATGTATGTAGCATGTAGTATGTATGTAGCATGCATGTAGTATGTATGTAGTATATATGTGGTATGTATGTAGCATGTAGTATGTATGTAGCATGCATGTAGTATGTATGTAGTATATATGTGGTATGTATGTAGCATGTAGTATGTATGTAGCATGCATGTAGTATGTATGTAGTATGTATGTAGTATGTATGTAGCATGCATGTAGCATGTAGTATGTATGTAGCATGCATGTAGTATGTATGTAGTATGTATGTAGCATGTAGTATGTATGTAGCATGCATGTAGTATATATGTAGTATGTATGTAGCATGTAGTATGTATGTAGCATGCATGTAGTATATATGTAGTATGTATGTAGCATGTAGTATGTATGTAGCATGCATGTAGTATATATGTAGTATGTATGTAGCATGTAGTATATATGTAGCATGCATGTAGTATATATGTAGTATGTATGTAGCATGTAGTATGTATGTAGCATGCATGTAGTATATATGTGGTATGTATGTAGCATGTAGCATGCATGTAGTATGCATGTAGTATTTTTTTTTTTTTTTTTTTACATTTAACACATTAGCTGGATGATGGGACTACTACTGTCCCATCATTGGCTAATGTTTCAATCACTGTCATGGTAGCAGGCATCGCCCGATGGGACTTGTAGTCCCATCGGACAATGCCTGCACAGACTCCCGGACATCAGCACAGCCCCCCGGCAGGCCGGCACAGCCCCCCGGCAGGCCGGTACAGACCCCCACAGGGTGCACAGACCACCGGCAGGCCGGCACAGCCCCCCGGCAGGCCGGTACAGACCCCGGGCAGTGCACACAGCCCCCCGGCAGGCCGGCACAGCCCCCCGGCAGGCCGGCAGAGACCCCCGGAAGGCCCGAAATGACGGCGCATCATGATGCGTACACACCGCGCATCATGATGACGTCATTTCGGCTGTCAATCAACTTTGAACTTCCGATTCCGATTCCGGAATCCGATATGACAAAAGTATCGGAAGTCAGTATCGGAATTCCGATACCGCTAATATCGGCCGATACCCGATACTTGCGGTATCGGAATGCTCAACACTACTCACACAGTGTTATGAACGTGTCCTTTACAACTTGAAGCATTTTTTACAGTTTCCTTCCTTCATTTGTCTATTGTTCTCCTTTCTTGCTTGCTCTCTCTGTTTGTCCTCTGTCTCTTCAGTTTCCCACTACTTCACCACAACCCAGTTCGTCCATCCTCACCCATTGTCCTCCCTGTCATGTGATCGCAGGGTGCCAATGGGTTGCATTGACGGTTGGAGGTCCGCTGAAGATCCCTGTGCCTGTCATTGCGATACTCCTGTAGTTGGCATTCACAGGAGTTAATGATAGATAAAAAAAACAAAAAAACAAATAGTGAAATTGCCCTTTTTTTTTAATTTTCAGCACACTTGTAATTTTGCTTCTCCTTTCCAGTGCATCACATGGTAAAAGGAATGGGGTCATTGAAAAGAACAACTCGGCCGGCGAAAAAGCAAACTCTCATACGGCTATGGCGATGGAAAAATAAAAAAGGGTGACTCTTTCAATAAGGGGAGGTAAAAATGAAAGCACAAAAAAAGGAAAATCTCAAGGTGGCGAAGGAGTTAAATACAACCTGCCACCAGCTGTTTTCCCTCTTTCTCCCCTCTTCTCTTCTTTGATTGATAGCTCAATGTGGGAGGAAATCGGAGAACCCAGAGGAAACCCACACAAACACGGGGAGAACATACAAACTCCTTACAGATGTTGTCCTTGGTAGGATTTGAACCCCGGACCCCAGCGCTGCAGTGCTAATCACTGATCTACCGTGCCTAAATATTCATGACAATCTTTAGGATGTCATCAAAATCAGTTCAGTGTTGGTCCAACGTCAGATCCCCCACCAGCAGCGGATTCAGCGTGACAGGAGACCAAATGTAGGAGTGCGCCTCACATTGTGTAGTGGCCGTGAGCGGTACTGCAAGCTCGTTCTTCTTACACGAACTAGTGTAACTATTTTACTTTTTATTTTCTACATTTATGAAGTTCCAGCATGTGCTGCACTGTGTTTGCTTTTTTTTTTAAGTAATAAAATTGTGGACACAATAAAAGTTAATCTAACGTACACTGGGAAATAAAGGATCAGCCACTTTAGCCTTTGGCAATAGGAAATGAGGGAGACAGATTGTGAGTCATTGCTCCTGTTAAATGACACAGACAAAACTTACTATACTAGCCTGGGTTTGTTTTTTTCTGTGATATCTATCTATTATCTATCTATCTATCTATCTATCTATCTATCTATCTATCTATCTATCTATTATCTACTGTATCTATCTATCTATTTTCTATTATCTATGTATCTATCTATCTATTATCTATCTTATATCTTTCTATCTAATATCTATCTATCTATCTATCTATCTATCTATCTATCTATCTATCCATTATCTAGATAGTTATTTAACTGTAGGCTGCTAGTTCAAGAGAGGTATGTACAGTAGAACAGTGACCCATCAGTGGGTGGTCACCTTGCCGTGGTTGATGAGCGTACATGAATTGGACAATTTATGCACTAAGAACCATCATTTTTGTAACTACATCTTACTGAGTAATAACACAGTCTAGATTCAATGTTTTCAGTGTTTGCATATATCTTGGCTCATATATACACTGCTGCGTTTTCTTTTTCTATATAATGCAGCTATCACAGCTTGCATCCGTTCACACTTGGGAGGAACTGGTCAGGTTTTTTCTCTATATCTATCTATACAAAAAAACCTGACCAGCACCTCCCAAGTGTGAGTAGGCGCAAGCTGTGGTGACTGCAAAATATGTATAAAAATGCACAGCAGCACTCTGTGAATGCCAAGACATATAGTATCAATGAAAATAACCACTTCCAAATGTATTGTCTCTCTCAGCAAGATGTACTTACAAAAAAGGGAAGGTTCTAGGCACATAAATTGGCCAATTCATGTGCACCCATCAACCTCGGCAAGGTGACACTTCTCTGAGGGTGTGACTCTCTCTGCTCTGACACTGCATTCCTTCCATTAACCTGCAGGTGTTCTCAGCCAGTTCTACTTTCTCATTCAAATTGTAGGCTTGTAGCCCAGGAGAGACATGTTTGTCCATTATTGCAGGCTTTTCAGTCCAAAAGTGGCATGTACAGTAGGATAGGGAAGGGTTATGACAGGACTTGTCAGAGAAGTGTCTCCTTGCCATGGTTGACGGGCACACATGAATTGGCCATTATATGCGCTAAGAACCTTTGCTTTTTTGTAAGTACTGTACATCTTACTGAGGGACAATGCACTTTCCATTGACACTATATGTCTTGGCATTCACAAAGTGCTGCTGTGCTTTTTTTTATACATATCTATCTCTGCCTTTTTGTCATATGTTATCCCTAGTTGCAGTAAAGTAATTTAGGCACTGGCCCTTTGAGAAAAAATAGTGTGGGAAGGCAAACCACTGTGTATGATTATAGAGCGGCACATAGGCGATCTGTGGTGAAAGGTCACATGTTCTTGGTGAGTATGCAGGATGGAATAGATCACAATTCACATGTTCTAGGTGGGAATGCAACTTTTGACTTTCAAGACACTGTGCCTGTTACTTACCATAACAGTGATGACCAGTGCCACTATCAAGTAGTGTAAACTCTAAGCTTTGAGCCACTGTCAAGCAGTGTAATTTCCAAGCATTATGCCACTGTCAAATAGATTAACCCACAAGCTCTGTGCCAGTGTAAAGTAATGTAACCACCAACCTCTGTGCCGTTGTCAAATAGTGTAACCACCAACCTCTGTGCCGTTGTCAAATAGTGTAACCACCAACCTCTGTGCCACTGTGAAGTAGTGTAACCATCAACCTCTGTGCCACTGTAAAGTAGTGTAACCACCAACGTCTGTGCCGCTGTCAAATAGTGTAACCACCAACCTCTGTGCCACTGTGAAGTAGTGTAACCATCAACCTCTGTGCCACTGTCAAGTAGTGTAACCACCAACCTCTGTGCCGTTGTCAAATAGTGTAACCACCAACCTCTGTGCCACTGTGAAGTAGTGTAACCATCAACCTCTGTGCCACTGTAAAGTAGTGTAACCACCAACGTCTGTGCCGCTGTCAAGTAGTGTAACCATCAACCTCCGTGCCACTGTAAAGTAGTGTAACCAACAACATCTGTGCCACTGTAAAGTAGTGTAACCATCAACCTCTGTGCCACTGTAAAGTAATGTAACCATCAACCTCTGTGCCACTGTAAAGTAGTGCAACCACCAACGTCTGTGCCGCTGTCAAGTAGTGTAACCATCAACCTCTGTGCCACTGTGAAGTAGTGTAACCAACAACATCTGTGCCGCTGTCAAGTAGTGTAACCAACAACCTCTGTGCCACTGTAAAGTAGTGTAACCAACAACATCTGTGCCGCTGTCAAGTAGTGTAACCAACAACCTCTGTGCCACTGTAAAGTAGTGTAACCATCAACCTCTGTGCCGCTGTCAAGTAGTGTAACCATCAACCTCTGTGCCACTGTAAAGTAGTGTAACCACCAACGTCTGTGCCACTGTCAAGTAGTGTAACCATCAACCTCTGTGCCACTGTGAAGTAGTGTAACCACCAACGTCTGTGCCGCTGTCAAGTAGTGTAACCATCAACCTCTGTGCCACTGTAAAGTAGTGTAACCAACAACCTCTGTGCCACTGTCAAGTAGTGTAACCATCAACCTCTGTGCCACTGTGAAGTAGTGTAACCACCAACGTCTGTGCCACTGTCAAGTAGTGTAACCATCAACCTCTGTGCCACTGTAAAGTAGTGTAACCAACAACCTCTGTGCCACTGTCAAGTAGTGTAACCATCAACCTCTGTGCCGCTGTCAAGTAGTGTAACCACCAACCTCTGTGCCACTGTAAAGTAGTGTAACCAACAACCTCTGTGCCACTGTGAAGTAGTGTAACCAACAACCTCTATGCCACTGTAAAGTAGTGTAACCAACAACATCTGTGCCACTGTAAAGTAGTGTAACCAACAACCTCTGTGCCACTGTGAAGTAGTGTAACCAACAACATCTATGCCACTGTAAAGTAGTGTAACCAACAACATCTATGCCACTGTAAAGTAGTGTAACCAACAACATCTATGCCACTGTAAAGTAGTGTAACCAACAACATCTGTGCCACTGTAAAGTAGTGTAACCAACAACATCTGTGCCGCTGTCAAGTAGTGTAACCATCAACCTCTGTGCCACTGTAAAGTAGTGTAACCAACAACCTCTGTGCCACTGTCAAGTAGTGTAACCATCAACCTCTGTGCCACTGTGAAGTAATAATAATAATAATATAATAATAAATTTTATTTTTATAGCGCCGACATATTCCGCAGCACTTTACATTTCAGAGGGGATTTGTACAGACAATAGACATTACAGCATAACAATAATCACATACAGTAGATTATAACAAATACCAAGAGGAGTGAGGGCCCTGCTCGCAAGCTTACAGTCTATGAGGAAAGAGGTAGACACGAAAGGTGGGTGGTAACAGTTGCCCTGATTGTATGGACCAGCCATAATGTTAAGTGTGTAACAGTACAGACACAGAGGGCTAATGGATGCATAAAGCATGTGGGAACATGATGCTGGGAACCTGGTTATGGTAAAATTTTTGGCTCTGCCACACAGGGATAGGTTAGGTTAATGTGTTGAGGCGATAGGCCAGTCTGAATAAATGCGTTTTCAGGACACGCTTAAAATTGTGGGGACTGGGGACTAATCGTATTGACCTGGGAAGTGCATTCCAAAGAATTGGCGCGGCACGTGTAAAGTCTTGGAGACGGGAGTGGGAGGTTCTGACTATTGAGGATACTAACCTCAGGTCATCAGCAGAACGGAGGGCACGGGTAGGGTGGTATACTGAAACAAGGGAGGAGATGTAGGGTGGTGCTGAGCCATGGAGGGCTTTGTGGGTGAGGGTAATAAGTTTATACTGAATTCTGGAGTGGATGGGTAGCCAGTGTAATGACTGGCACAAGGTAGAGGCATCGGTGTAACGATTGGTGAGGAATATGATCCTGGCTGCAGCATTCAAGACAGATTGGAGAGGGGAGAGTTTTGTAAGAGGGAGACCGATTAGAAGAGAGTTACAATAGTCGAGACGAGAATGAATAAGAGAAACAGTAAGAGTTTTTGCAGAGTCAAAAGTAAGAAAAGGTCGAATTCTAGAAATGTTTTTGAGGTGCAGATGACAAGAGCGAGCCAGTGATCGAATGTGGGGGGCAAAGGAAAGCTCGGAATCAAGTATGACCCCAAGACAGCGGGCATGTTGCTGGGGAGTAATAGTGGAACCACAGACGGAAATGGCAATGTCGGGTGTAGGTACATTAGTAGCGGGAGGAAACACAAGGAGTTCAGTCTTTGATAGGTTCAGTTTCAGATATAGTGAGGACATGATATTAGACACAGCGTTTAGACAATCGCCAGTGTTTTCTAGAAAGGCTGGCGTGATGTCAGGAGAAGAAGCGTATAATTGGGTGTCATCAGCATAGAGATGGTACTGGAAACCAAATCTACTGATTGTTTGACCAATAGGGGCAGTGTACAAGGAGAAGAGGAGGGGGCCTAGAACCGATCCTTGAGGAACCCCAACAGTAAGAGGAAGGTGAGAGGAGGAGGAACCGGCAAAAGAAACAGTAAAGGAGCGGTCGGAGAGATAGGAGGAGAACCAGGAGAGAACGGTGTCCTTGAGGCCAATGGAACGGAGCATAGTGAGGAGGAGCTGATGATCCACAGTGTCGAATGCTGCAGAGAGATCCAAGAGAATTAGCATGGAGTAATGACCATTTGATTTAGCTGTTAGCAGATCATTAGAGACTTTAGTGAGGGCAGTTTCAGTGGTGTGTAAAGAGCGGAAACCGGATTGGAGAGGGTCGAGAACAGAGTTTTCTGAGAGATAGCGGATAAGACGGGAGTGGACCAGGCGTTCCAGGAGTTTAGAGATGAAGGGAAGATTAGAGACAGGTCTATAGTTAGCGGCACAATTTTGGTCGAGGGATGGTTTTTTAAGTAGTGGATGTATGATGGCATGCTTAAATGAGGGAAAAATACCAGAAGAGAGAGAGAGGTTAAATATTTTAGTTAGGTGAGGGGTGACAGCAGGGGAAAGGGACTGGAGGAGATGTGACGGAAATGGGTCACTGGTGCAAGTAGTTGGGCGAGAAGATGCAAGGAGCCTGCTTACTTCTTCTTCTGTGACTGGTTCAAAATCAGAGAGTGAGTTAGATGCAGTGGGGGAGGGAGGACAGTGCATGGTATGAGGGGATTTGGAGATAATTTCCTGTCGGATCTGGTCAATTTTTTCTTTGAAGTAATTGGCCAGATCGTCAGCTCGGAGCTCCGTGGTTGGGGCCTGTACTCTTGGATTGAGTAGAGAATGAAAAGTGTCAAAGAGACGTTTCGGGTTATTGGACAGTGAGATGATGAGGGTGTTGAAATAGGTTTGTTTGGAGAGGTGAAGGGCAGTGTTGTATGTTCTAAGCATAAACTTAAAATGGATGAAATCTTCGTGTAGATTGGATTTTCTCCACAGACGTTCGGCGCACCTGGAGCACCGCTGCAGGAAACGTGTTTGCACCGTGTGCCAGGGTTGTCGCCGTCTGCGTTGTGGTGTTCTATTTATAGGGGGTGCAAATTCATCCAGGGCAGTTTGAAGTGTTTCATTGTAATGCTTCAAAGCAGAATCAGGACATGAGAGGGAGGAGATAGGGGCCAATGAAGACTGCAAGTTCTTCAGAAGTTTCTGGGTGTTAATGGCCTGTGTGTTTCTATAAGTCTGGACAGTGGGGGTGACCTGAGCAGCCTGGCAGTTCTTGATAGAGAATGAAAGAAGATTGTGGTCAGAGAGCGGGAGAGGGGAGTTTGCAAAATCATCCACTGCACAAAGCCGAGAGAAGACCAAGTCGAGGGAGTTTCCGTCTTCATGCGTTGGAGAATTAGTAAGCTGCGAAAGGCCAAATGAGGAGGTTAGAGATAAAAGGTGAGTAGCAGATGGGGAGAGGGGAAGAGCAATGGGGATGTTGAAATCTCCCATGATGAGGGTAGGGATGTCACAGGAGAGAAAATGTGGAAGCCAAGTGGCAAAATGATCCAGGAACTGATGGGAGGGGCCGGGAGGACGATATACCACCGCCACTCGCATGGAGAAGGGAGTGAAGAGTCTGACGGCATGGACCTCAAAAGAAGGGAAGACAAGTGAGGGTAGTTGAGGGATATCCTGAAAGGTACATTTTGGTGATAGGAGCAGACCAACGCCTCCACCAGCTCTATTGTCTGATCTTGGGGTATGAGAGAAGTGTAGCCCCCCGTATGAAAGAGCAGCAGCAGCGGTAGTATCTGACTGCTGGATCCAGGTTTCAGTAAGAGCCAGAAGGTTAAGAGAATTAGAAAGGAAGAAGTCATGAATGAAGGAGAGTTTGTTACACACTGAGCGAGAATTCCAAAGTGCACAATTAAGAGAGACAGATGGCATGCAGGGAATATTAATAAGATTAGAGGGGTTTCTGAGTGTAGCAGTGGGGGGGTTTGACTTTCTATAACATGGGGGACCAGGGTTGGGAGCAATGTCTCCTGCAACTAGGAGAAGGAGGATAGAAAGAGTGAGCAGATGGTTAAGTGATTTGTGAGAGCGTCTCTGGTGTTGAATGGTGGGACTGGCTGGATCTGTGCAATTTAACAATGTGAAAAGAGCATGAGTGCTATACATAGGAGAGGAAAGAAGCGAGGGGCCAATGTGGATGGAGTGTAGAGAGTTAATGCCAGGGCTGTGGATGTGTGTGAATGCAGCAGCCAGGATATAAATTACACAAATGCATATGGTATATATTTGTTGTACTCCAAATGTACAGAGAGTAGATGTATATAAATGTCTTACCTGTCTCCTGCCCTGTCTAACTGCCATGTTATAACTGCCAGAAGTACTTTGATACATGTACTTCGATAACATGTGCATAAATGCCACCCCTGCATAAATGCTCCCCCTAGCTATGTCTGAATATATAGGAGGTTAAGGCTAAGTTTTTTTTTTTTTTGGCTCTCTCTTCTCGTTAATCAATCACACTAAATTGAGACACCAGGACCCAATAAAATGTTGTGGTCAAATAAACACATGTCCAGCACTACATGGATCATAAAGCACTTTGAAAAGTTTCTTGACCTCACAACATAAGGGGACAAGCAGAGTAAGTTGAAATAACTATATACCAGATATAAGCTTGCAGAGTTGAAAACACATAGATAGCATTCAGGATTAACTGCTTGCTGACATTGAATGGAGACACAGGAGTGGATTCAGAGCAGAGATTGGAAAAGCTGGTTACCAGATATAAGCTTGCAGAGTTGAAAACACATAGATAGCATTCAGGATTAACTGCTTGCTGACATTGAATGGAGACACAGGAGTGGATTCAGAGCAGAGATTGGAAAAGCTGGTTACCAGATATAAGCTTGCAGAGTTGAAAACACATAGATAGCATTCAGGATTAACTGCTGAAGTAGTGTAACCACCAACGTCTGTGCCACTGTCAAGTAGTGTAACCATCAACCTCTGTGCCACTGTAAAGTAGTGTAACCAACAACCTCTGTGCCACTGTGAAGTAGTGTAACCAACAACATCTATGCCACTGTAAAGTAGTGTAACCAACAACATCTGTGCCACTGTAAAGTAGTGTAACCACCAACGTCTGTGCCACTGTGAAGTAGTGTAACCAACAACATCTATGCCACTGTGAAGTAGTGTAACCAACAACATCTATGCCACTGTAAAGTAGTGTAACCAACAACATCTATGCCACTGTGAAGTAGTGTAACCAACAACATCTATGCCACTGTAAAGTAGTGTAACCAACAACATCTGTGCCACTGTAAAGTAGTGTAACCACCAACGTCTGTGCCACTGTGAAGTAGTGTAACCAACAACCTCTGTGCCACTGTGAAGTAGTGTAACCAACAACATCTATGCCACTGTAAAGTAGTGTAACCAACAACATCTGTGCCACTGTAAAGTAGTGTAACCATCAACCTCTGTGCCACTGTAAAGTAGTGTAACCACCAACGTCTGTGCCGCTGTCAAGTAGTGTAACCATCAACCTCTGTGCCGCTGTCAAGTAGTGCAACCACCAACGTCTGTGCCGCTGTCAAGTAGTGTAACCAACAACATCTGTGCCACTGTCAAGTAGTGTAACCATCAACCTCTGTGCCGCTGTCAAGTAGTGTAACCATCAAGCATTGTGCCATTATCAACTTGTGTAACTGTCAGGCTCTCAGCCACAATAATGTAGTGTAACCACAAAGTTAAGCGACTCTTCCTGGTAATATGTAACCGCCAAGCTCCCTGTCACACTTTTGAAGTGTAACCACCAAGATTTTTTCAATAGTATCAATTGTATCAATTTGAATTCTGCCCTTCCTGTCTCTGCCCTTCTCAATACAGAAACCTTGTCTGTGGTCCAGGGCCCACATGTAAGATTCAAGCGGTAAGCAATGGCTACTTCTTAATTTTACAGCTTTCCTTACTCTTTGCCAAATTCTATAAAACACTCTGGCTATATTCGCAAGGGCGATCACAATGTTTGCCACAGTTTTTTTTGCTGATATTTTTTTTTCCAATATACAAAGAATTTTTAATTTTTAGTCATTTCAAGTAAAAAAAAGTTACAAGAAAAGTTTCAAAAAGTTGTTAGACTCCAACCAAATATAAGTCACCGATGATTTTTTGAGCAACCTCCACTGTAACCTTTACATATCAGTGTTCGGCTGTGAGCCGCTGCAGATAATTGCCTCACGCCCGGCAGTGATGATAAACGCGGCTCCAGTTTTATTAATTCAGATTTCATCGTGATCCCTCCCCCTCCTCCCTTTTTTAGTAACATCTTTAATGATTTTGACAGAATGTAATTTCTTCTAATTGTTTTGCCCGGATTGATATGCTTGAGAGGTAATTATTCACACTCCTCGCTTGTCATACAATCAAACAAATTTATAGGCCAGCACACATTTAATTAGGTGATTTTTCAAACAAATATCTGAAGGCCGGACATAAAAATAAAGTGTTCGTTTGTGTTATGCAGATTTCTAAATAATAGAGATAATGGAAAATCGAAATGGTCTGTAAAAATATAAAAAATATATATGTATATCTTATTATTTGACAAAGGGAAGCTGTTAAATAGCAAAAAAAAAAAAATTTGATAACAATTCCTTAAACTAAATAAAGTTGTGCAGAATTAGAAAAACATGGCGGCACCCCTGTTCATAGGTTGTAATACATAACTGTAACGAATGGAAGCGGAGGCAGAGACGGTGAAGTTCACACTCGTTTTTATTTTTAAAGTGGAACCTCGGTACCACTGTCCGGGGGGCTCCGAAGGGGGCCGTAGTAAAGCCCCTCAGACAGGGCCAGAATGGAATACCCAGAGGACACAGGTGCTACCTCCAGTTAGACCCCGAGCACGTGGCAGCTGTCCCAGCAGGACCAAAAGGGATAACAGTAGTTACAGCAGAGTCCGTAATGAGCCGGGTCCTGGATCCGGGTAAATGGTAAAGAGTCGGTTCCAGTGACCTTCACACAGTCCTCAGAAACGGATAGCTGTTGGCGGAACGGGATGGCTTTCGCCCAGATGGTTGCAGATATAACCAGGTAACACAGGACACTGATATGCTGTGGACAGAGAGCATTAGAAAATGCACAGAGACTGCAGACGCAGCGCAGACAGGTTGGCATGAGAACCGGATGTAGTAATGATAGATACTCGTTGCTCCGGCGCTCTCCCGATGGAGGAGAGGCCAGAAATAGCAGCCAGTGCACTGCCATTGGTTAATTGCACTCTTTGAATAATGCACGCAGTCCCTTTAAGAAGGCAGGAGAGCGGGCGGGCATGCCCTAATAGCCTTAGCTACAGATCTCCTCACAGGACGCCAGGAGGTGGAGGCAGGATGGAGGCCTGAATGCTGAGCAGCACCATGAGATCCAGAGGAGGCTGGCTGCTGCCTAAGGACAGCATGTGAGGCTCGAGGTGAGTGCCCATAACGGAGGGCAGCGGCAGACCTTGGACACAGCGACAGGACGTGGACCAGGTGTAACAGTGGCAGACCTGGGCGCCGCGCCAGGACAGGGATCGGGTGTAACAGTATTCCCCTCTTTACACCTCCTCTTCTTCAAGCCTGCGTAGAACCGTTTAAGGAGAAGAGGAGCCTGGATGTTCTCCCTAATCTCCCAAGATCTCTCCTCAGGACCAAAACCCCTCCAGTCCACCACGTAGTAGGTCTTACCCCTTACTTTTTTTACGGCCAAGATATGTTTTACCTCAAAAACATCATCGTCCGAGACAGGGTCAGGAGTGGTACCCGGATCCTTAAAGAAGGGGCTCAAAACTACTGGTTTGAGAAGAGAAACATGAAAGGAGTTAGGCACATGTAGGGAAGTAGGCAACTTCAGCTTGTACGAGACTGGATTGATCTGTCTCAAGAGCTCAAATGGTCCGATGAACGGGGGACCCAATTTGTAGGATGGCATCTTTAAATATATACTTCAAAGAGAGCCATACCTTGTCTCCGGGACGAAAGATAGGCGTATCCAAATGTCTCTTGTCCGCATGCCTTTTCATACGCTGGGAGACTTTCTCCAGAGCTGTTTTGGTGTCCCTCCAGACCTTAGAAAAATCTTCGGCGAAAGTATCAGCAGCCGGAACACCAGATGATCCGGAGAAGGGAAGAGGTATCCCGGGTTGCAATCCGAAGACAATCTGAAAGGGAGACTTTCCAGAAGATTCACTTACTTGGTTGTTGTAAGAAAATTCAGCCCAGGACAGTAAGTCTACCCAGTCGTCATGATGGGCGTTGAAAAAGTGAAGCAGGAATCCAGCCAGTGCACTAGTTCTGTCTGCCTATAGCTTACAGTATTTCTGCTACCTGTTTGCGGTTTCCAGAATGATAATTGAGGTCAAATGGGGAGATATGTTTTTGCAATTTTTTTTTGTAATATTGGCCTGAGAAGCCATAAAGACCTTGTCTAGTTTTAAGGTGCTAATTGCATTCTTGACTTCTATCTCGGGAGCAAAGAGCTCCGTACACCTCGCACATGCGCAGCTCCGCTCCGTACACCTCGCACATTCGTGGCTCTGCTCCATACACCTTGCACACATGCAGCTCCGCTCCGTACACCTCGCATATTCGCGGCTCTGCTCTGTACACCTCGCACACATGCAGCTCCGCTCCGTACACCTCGCACACACGCGGCTCTACTCTGTACACCTCGCACACATGCAGCTCCGCTCCGTACACCTCGCATATTCGCGGCTCTGCTCTGTACACCTCGCACACATGCAGCTCCACTCCGTACACCTCGCATATTCGCGACTCTGCTCTGTACACCTCGCACACGCGCAGCTCTGCTCTGTACATCTCGCACACACGCGGCTCTACTCTGTACACCTCGCACACATGCAGCTCCGCTCCGTACACCTCGCATATTCGCGGCTCTGCTCTGTACACCTCGCACACATGCAGCTCCACTCCGTACACCTCGCATATTCGCGGCTCTGCTCTGTACACCTCGCACACATGCAGCTCCGCTCCGTACACCTCGCACACACGCGGCTCTACTCTGTACACCTCGCACACATGCAGCTCCGCTCCGTACACCTCGCATATTCGCGGCTCTGCTCTGTACACCTCGCACACATGCGGCTCTGCTCCGTACACACGTAGCTCCGCTCCGTACACCTCGCACACATGCAGCTCCACTCCGTACACCTCGCACGCGCGCAGCTCCACTCCGTACACCTCGCACATGCGCAGCTCCGCTCCGTACACCTCGCACATGCGCAGCTCCGCTCCATACACCTCGCACATTCGTGGCTCTGCTCCATACACCTTGCACACATGCAGCTCCGCTCCGTACACCTCGCATATTCGCGGCTCTGCTCTGTACACCTCGCACACATGCAGCTCCGCTCCGTACACCTCGCACACACGCGGCTCTACTCTGTACACCTTGCACACATGCAGCTCCGCTCCGTACACCTCGCATATTCGCGGCTCTGCTCTGTACACCTCGCACACATGCAGCTCCACTCCGTACACCTCGCATATTCGCGACTCTGCTCTGTACACCTCGCACACGCGCAGCTCTGCTCTGTACATCTCGCACACACGCGGCTCTACTCTGTACACCTCGCACACATGCAGCTCCGCTCCGTACACCTCGCATATTCGCGGCTCTGCTCTGTACACCTCGCACACATGCAGCTCCACTCCGTACACCTCGCATATTCGCGGCTCTGCTCTGTACACCTCGCACACATGCAGCTCCGCTCCGTACACCTCGCATATTCGCGACTCTGCTCTGTACACCTCGCACATGCGCAGCTCTGCTCTGTACATCTCGCACACACGCGGCTCTACTCTGTACACCTCGCACACATGCAGCTCCGCTCCGTACACCTCGCATATTCGCGGCTCTGCTCTGTACACCTCGCACACATGCAGCTCCGCTCCGTACACCTCGCATATTCGTGACTCTGCTCTGTACACCTCGCACAAGCGCAGCTCTGCTCTGTACATCTCGCACAAACGCGGCTCTACTCTGTACACCTCGCACACATGCAGCTCCGCTCCGTACACCTCGCATATTCACGGCTCTGCTCTGTACACCTCGCACACATGCAGCTCCAGTCCGTACACCTCGCATATTCGCGGCTCTGCTCTGTACACCTCGCACACATGCAGCTCCGCTCCGTACACCTCGCACACACGCGGCTCTACTCTGTACACCTCGCACACATGCAGCTCCGCTCCGTACACCTCGCATATTCGCGGCTCTGCTCTGTACACCTCGCACACATGCAGCTCCACTCCGTACACCTCGCATATTCGCGGCTCTGCTCTGTACACCTCGCACACATGCAGCTCCGCTCCGTACACACGTAGCTCCGCTCCGTACACCTCGCACACATGCAGCTCCACTCCGTACACCTCGCATATTCGCGGCTCTGCTCTGTACACCTCGCACACATGCGGCTCTGCTCCGTACACACGTAGCTCCGCTCCGTACACCTCGCACACATGCAGCTCCACTCCGTACACCTCGCACACATGCAGCTCCGCTCCGTACACACGTAGCTCCGCTCCGTACACCTCGCACACATGCAGCTCCGCTCCGTACACCTCGCATATTCGCGGCTCTGCTCTGTACACCTCGCACACATGCAGCTCCGCTCCGTACACCTCGCATATTCGCGGCTCTGCTCTGTACACCTCGCACACACACACAGCTACATCCACCCTGTAAACCTCTCCTGACCACACACATAATTCCCTCATCCAGCACCATGACAACCAGCACAGCAGTCCCACATACAATACATTGACTTGGCTGTGTGCACAGGACCTGTGATGAGGTCACAGGAGGGGAGGAGTCAGGTGTCACATGATGAGGGGCCTCCACTGAAAGGCCCCTGATCATGTAACCCCTAACTCCTCCCCTCCTGTGACCTCATCATAGGTCCTGTCTGCATAGAGCAGGGATTTATTAGTGAGGGGCTGGCGCTGCGGTGGCCAGTGGGTCTGGGAGGGGGAGGAAGGGGTCGGTACATGGGGGGGTGTGGCGCTATGGTGACGGATTATAATGGGGCAATTTTCCTTGGGCTGGTGGGCCCCCCACACCACTGGGCCCTGGGCTACCGCCCAGATTGACCTCATTATAATTCGCCACTGTTTTGCGGTGTGCGGCGAACGCAGCATGTTGCATTTTTTGTCGCATCAAAAATCCGTCAAATATGCACAGGCATGTGCATGCAGATGAGTGCTTAAAAAAAGCATTACTGTCTATGGCATAGGTCCTCAAACTACGGCCCGCGGGCCACATGCGGCCCGCCAAGGACTTTTATCCGGCCCCCCGCCAGGCCGACATTGAACTCATGAACTGCACTGCAGTTCAATGCCGGCGGGCCCTGTAATCGCGGGCGGGACGAGGCGCCGAGGAAAGGCGTTATGCAGCCCTCCGTATGCAGCAGAGCACAGTGCACACAGACGGCGTGATTGTCATCACGCCGCCTGCGCGGCCTGATGACGTCACGCCGCCTGTGTGCCTGTGCAGGAAGAAGACTGAGATGAGCGGGCGCCTCTTCACAGCAGCGGGGAACATAGGTGAGTACCTTTTTTTTTTTTTTTTTTTTTTTACGACAGGTCTATTGGGGTCATTTACCTGCCTAATGGGGACATTTACCTGCCTATTGGGGACCTGTGCTGCCTAATGAGGACATTTACCTGCCTATTGGGGACCTGTGCTGCCTATTGGGGACCTGTGCTTCCTAATGAGGACATTTACCTGCCTATTGGGACCTGTGCTGCCTATTTGGGACCTGTGCTGCCTATTGGGGACATTTACCTGGCTATTGGGGACATTTACCTGCCTATTGGGGACCTGTGCTGCCTATTGGGGACATTTACCTGGCTATTGGGGACATTTACCTGCCTATTGGGGACCTGTGCTGCCTATTGGGGACCTGTGCTGCCTAATGGGGACATTTACCTGCCTATTGGGGACCTGTGCTGCCTATTTGGAACCTGTGCTGCCTATTGGGGACATTTACCTGGCTATTGGGGACATTTACCTGCCTATTGGGGACCTGTGCTGCCTATTGGGGACCTGTGCTGCCTAATGGGGACATTTACCTGCCTAATGGGGACCTGTGCTGCCTATTTGGGACCTGTGCTGCCTATTGGGGACATTTACCTGGCTATTGGGGACATTTACCTGGCTATTGGGGACATGTGCTGCCTATTGGGGACCTGTGCTGCTGGCTATTGGGGACATTTACCTGCCTATTGGGGACCTGTGCTGCCTATTGGGGACCTGTGCTGCCTAATGGGGACATTTACCTGCCTATTGGGGACCTGTGCTGCCTAATGGGGACATTTACCTGCCTATTGGGGACATTTACCTGCCTAATGGGGACATTTACCTGCCTAATGGGGACCTGTGCTGCCTATTGGGGACATTTACCTGCCTTTTAGGGACCAATGCTGCCTATTGGGGATTCTTGCACCACACCAGTCTGAGCCTGAGGTAAAAGTGTAGTTCCACCAATATGGGCACTGGTGAGGCTGCATTGATGGGCACTGATCAGGCTGCATTGATGGGCACTGATCAGGCTGCGCTGATAGGCACTGGTGAGGCTGCATTGATGGGCACTGATCAGGCTGCATTGATGGGCACTGATCAGGCTGCATTGATGGGCACTGATCAGGCTGCGCTGATGGGCACTGATCAGGCTGCATTGATGGGCACTGATCAGGCTGCATTGATGGGCACTGATCAGGCTGCATTGATGGGCACTGATCAGGCTGCGCTGATGGGCACTGATCAGGCTGCATTGATGGGCACTGATCAGGCTGCATTGATGGGCACTGATCAGGCTGCATTGATGGGCACTGATCAGGCTGCGCTGATGGGCACTGATCAGGCTCCATTGATGGGCACTGATCAGGCTCCATTGATGGGCACTGATCAGGCTGCATTGATGGGCACTGATCAGGCTGCATTGATGGGCACTGATAAGGCTGTGCTGATGAGCACTGATCAGGCTGCATTGATGGGCACTGATCAGGCTGCATTGATGGGCACTGATCAGGCTGCATTGTTGGGCACTGATCAGGCTGCATTGATGGGCACTGATCAGACTGCATTGATGGTCACTGATCAGGCCGCATTGATGAGCGCTAATCAGGCTGCATTGATGGGCACTGATCAGGCTGCATTGATGGGCACTGATCAGGCTGCATTGATGGGCACTGATCAGGCTGCATTGATGGGCAGTGCAGTCTGTATGTCTCTGTGTGGGAAATTTTATTGCTGGTATATTGTTTTTGTAGCGCTGTATATATGTTGGTATTTTACTAATAGCAATTTTGAATCCCTAGGAAACAATGATATCAAGAAAGAGAAAAAATTGACTCGAAGTGTAGGATATTCGAACAACCCAAAAAATCGGTAAGTTTGATGATTTAACTTCATTTTTAATATTGTATTTGTTCCTATTTTTGTTTTATTATTTCTAAATAAGATATGTGCAGTGTGCACAGGAATTTATTCATAATTTTTTTTAAACTATATTCCGGCCCTCCAGTGGTCCGAGGGACCGTGATCTGGCCCCCTGTTTAAAAAGTTTGAGGACCCCTGGTCTATGGAAACGCATGCGTTTTTCACATAATCACGTCTGGGAAATGAGACACGTCAATTGGGTGTGGCTTGTGTCAATGAAAAAAACGCAAACGCATGCAAAAAAATGCAAACACAGTGTTTTTTTGCCGTCAGGCGTAAGCTGGTGCTGATAAAAAAAAGCTGCGTAAATATGCATTTGTATGCATTTTGACGTGTGTTTGCGCATGCAGTTGATACTCTGCGCACACAAAGGCTAATGTGAACCTAGCCTAAACGCTACTGCAGTGACGGGAAAAAGAGAAAACAAAGAAAAAAGGGGGAAAATAAAGTTTTGGTCGACTTTGGTGATGGAAACATTAGGTTTACCTTTTCTGGTGTTAAGATGATGACTCACCTGTTATATCCCGAACTGAAACATTGTGGTGATTCTGATATACTGTGGCTTAGTGGTTAGCAGCATTGTTGTTTAGCAGCTCTGGGTTCCTGGGTTTGAATCTTTCCAAGAATAACATTTGCATGGATTTTACGTAGGTTTTCCCTGAGTCCTCTGGTTTCCTTCTGGACTCCAAAAATGTTAGAGGTTAATCAGCTTCCAAACAAACTGACCCTAGTGTGTGTTCACAATAATACAAAAAGAAGACTATAAACCCCATAGGGAATAGGAACGGATCTCAATGGTGACAATCTTTGTACAGCGCTGCAGAATATGTTGGCGCTATAGAGGCAATGGAAAGTAAAGAAATAATAGATAGCCTAATAAAAAATGCAATGTTTAATAAGGGTTGCCTCGACATTCTGCTGATTCTCTACCTCCTGACTTCTTAGGCCTTTTTCACATTTCCATTTTTTGACGTCAGTCAAAATCCGCCAGTTTCTGAAAAAAAAACGGATCCGCCCCTTTTTTGGCGGATCAGCTTTTTCCCCCCATAGACTTGCATTAGTGGAGGATGTTGACTGACGGTCGTCCGTTGGATCTGTTTTTTGACGGATCCGTGAAAATTTTAGCGGTTCCCGGGCGGACCAGACGGACCCTGCAATGTTTTTTGCGGTTGACGGTCCGCTATTTTTTAGTGCGCATGCCCGGATGCTTTGCTCCGGGAAACATTTTAACCCTAAAATACCGTCCTGGAAGCGGCAAAATTCTCTCTCTCTCCTTTTTCCCCAGACTCGTTTTCCTTTAAATTTCAGTCACTAATTTACTAAAGCGAATCCGTCAAAAAACAGATCCGTTTGGGCCACAACGGAAACGGATCCATTTTTTTACAACCTGTCGGATTTTGACTGACGTCATATAACGGAAATGTGAAACAGGCCTTACCTGCTAGGGATGGAGCACTCTTGATGATTGACAGCTTGGTCCATGAGCTTGGTAGTGCTTCAGGCCTATACTGTACACACTAGAGATGAGCGAATAAATTTGGAAAACGATCGCTGAATTTGAATTTGCCATATTTGTGCCGTATTCGTAGCATATTTGTGCCGAATTTACAGTATGTTTGACAATCTTTTCGGAACATATTCTCTCACCTCTATATTCAACGAATATTGTAAATACAGCGATCGCAATGCAAACCGAATATTGAAATATTCGCTCATCTCTACATGACGTGACCAACACATGCAGCATCAGGGGAGCGGTTCCTGCTATCCGGACAAGCTCTATAGCAAAAAGCTTGTAAGCGCTGCACTCTTTGCCTTGGCTGACAGTTGCAGAGGTGGCTGGTAAACTAGGCAACGAGCAGTAACTCAGTAACCTAAAAAAATCTATCTATTCTTCAAACAAAGAGGATTCTTGACACCACTTTAGCCATTGTTGATGTTGAGAAAACCTCTTAAATGCTGGTATATCTTATTGCTCACGCTCTACTGCCGTATGTTTTGCTTTTGCATCGGTGTTGTATTGGAGCTGTGCACGGAAAAATAGTAAAAGATGGTTAATAAAGGCTTTTGCTAAGTTGCTCTCAGAATTCCGCTGCACGTATTGTGCTTGCACTTGCATTAGAGCTGTGTACACAATACGGCTGGAGATGTGTGCACTGTCAGGATATTATTAATCAAATCCGTTCTTACCTTGCTCTTTTTTATTTTCAGATACCAATTGAAACATGTTGCAGAATTATTCACCTCGGGGCTCGATTTCAGTGCTCTAAGTTGTTTACTCTTGTTTCAGAAGTTTGACCCGAACTTCGCGTCCTTAGGAACGCTGGTATTTTTTTCGGTGACTTCATTCTCTTAGGTTTGATTTTTTTTTTTGCTCCTGTGATCTTTTCCATTGTATTTACTTAGGTTTTAGCCGGGTTTTTGAAGATGAAGTGAAGAAGAACTAAGTGCTTAGTCGGAAAATGTCAAGTGCCTTAGCGAGGCATTACTGAGGAGCTCAGATGGAAGCCTGTATAGGAGAACAAGGGGCGAGGATGATCCGTAACCTGATGATGATGGTTTTATTCCAGTCTTTGAAATGGTGGAAGTTTGACTTTTCCTCCCCGGGGAACTTTCATCTTGTCCTCTACAGCCATATATGATAGATAAAAGGGCTCTGATGTGAAATATTTATGCTATTTACTATAAGAACAAGGGTTTTTAAACCATTAAAAATGTTCAAATGCCCCAGATCGTATAAACAAGGGTTTGGGAAGGCGTCTAATGATGATTAACACAAAACTATGTCCAACTTTTGCAAACGTTTGTGTGACGGACTCAGCTTCTGCTGAGCCCATTTTCCTTTTTAGAGTGGACCCTCTGGGCCGTGGCACCCACCCACCTAGGGCGAGCTGACCTAGTGAGAACCCACCCCCTGTACAGGGAGTGTCAGGGGCAAGACCAAGGGGGTGAGCCACCACGACTACTGGAACCAGACGGCCGGCTCAGGGGACACTATTGAGTGTCTGGCAACAGGCCGAGCAAGAAGCAAGACAAGACAAGACGTAGGTGCAAGGTATCTTCATTAGGATAACTTCAGAATCACATTCAGTGTACAAACGTGAGAACAAGCAAAACGTGCAGGGTGCGTGCGTGGGCACGCCAAGGTCCATAGCATGGTACGTGCCAGGTGGCACGCCTAGGTACAGGTAAAGGCACAATGGCATCGGACTCCGGACCGCTGGCAACGATCGACATGATCAAGGCATCAGGCTGCGGACATCAGCTCCGGACATCAGGCCGCAGTCATCCAGCTTACGATCTCTGGCAGCGATCGGCAGGTTCCGGGCATCCGGCAGGCAAACCAGGGTTCAGGCAAGGAGGCACGTCAGATATCCAGGCATGGTGCGTGTTAGGGAACACGCCAAGGTCCATGGCTAGGTGCATGTGTAGGGGACACGCCAGGGTTCAAGGCTAGGTGCGTGTGTAGGGGACACGCCAGGGTTCACAAAACGAGACAGGGTACGTGTGTAGAGACACGCCAAAGCACAAGGTAAGACAGAGTGCGTGTGTAGAGACACGCCAAGGCACAAGGTAACAAAGCAGAGTCCTGCGCGTGGAAAGAGGCACGCCAGGGTCAGGCAAGGCAGAGTCCTGCGCGTGCAGAGAGGCACGCCAGGGTGAGGCGAGGCAGAGTCCTGCACATGCAGAGAGGCACGCAAGGGTCAGGCGAGGCAGAGTCCTGCGCTTGCAGAGAGGCACGCCAGGGTCAGGCGAGGCAGAGTCCTGCGCGTGCAGAGAGGCACGCCATGGTCAGGCGAGGCAGAGTCCTGCGCGTGCAGAGAGGCACGCCAGGGTCAGGCGAGGCAGAGTCCTGCGCGTGCAGAGAGGCACGCCAGGGTCAGGCGAGGCAGAGTCCTGCGCGTGCAGAGAGGCACGCCAGGGTCAGGCGAGGCAGAGTCCTGCTCGTGCAGAGAGGCACGTCAGGGTCAGGGTTCCAGGACAGAGTTAGGGCCTGTGCGTGCAGGAGGGCACAACAGGGGACATGGCAAAGTCTGCGCGTACTTTTACAGAAGCACAGGGAGGTATGCCATGGGCAGGCGAGGGCCTGCGCGTGCTTTAGAGAGCACGCAGAGCACAGTGTGGAAACAGCGTGAAGTGCAAGGGAGCACAGAGGGCACCGCTGGGGCACTGGCTAGCTGATCGGGCTGCGGCACTGACAGACGGGCAAGACTCCAGCGAACCCGACTGAGGCATGGCAGGCGACACAGCTGTCACTGACCGACGAGCACGGCTGAGGCACAAGCAGGCGGGCACGGCTAGGGCGGGCACGGCTGAGGCACAAACAGGAGGCTAGGAAGGCCAGGCGCATGCAAAGAGCACACGAAGCAGCAAGGGAAGACAAGACAAGAAACCAGGCAGAGCTTAGACAGAGTACAGGACCAGGGATGGAAGCATAGGCAGAAACACGGAATCAGGTCAGAGCAAGAACAGAGCTAGCAGCGGAGCGTAGGCCGAAGCCCAGAGCCGGGCTAAGGCAGAGCCTTGGGACTAGACATGGAAAAGAGCACAAAAGGAAAAAGAGGAATGGTGCGTGTGCCAGAGAGCACTACAGAGCACCATAGGAGAGAGCGAGCCAGAGCAAGCAAAAACTGAGACCATAGGGAGGAACAAGGCAGAGCAAAGGCAAGATACGGAACAAGGCATAGCGAAAACAGGCAAGGCAGAGAATAACAGAAGGACTACAAGTCCAAGCAGGACAAGGACGAACATGGCACAACGGACAAACATAAGACAAGGCACGGGACAAGAGATGGAGTACGAGCATGGAGCGTGTGCAGAGATGCACGACAGAGCAGAGTGCAAGGGCACAGAATAGAGGGAGCAACCCCACAGACCAAGCAGGGACACAACACAATACTCAGGCCCTGAGTATAGGAAGAGGCGGTCTAATATAGGGCATAGCACCTCCACTTCCGGACCAGGACCAGGGGTGAACTTCCTAGTTCAGATGCTCCAGGATCACAGAGCGCAGTCACATGATCAGGGTTTCAGACATGACGAGATGATCACAGAACCAGACAGTGCAGGATCTTAGGAAACGTCACATGATCAAGGTTTCAGACATGACGAGATGATTGCAGAACCAGACATTGCAGGATCCTAGGAAATGTCACATGATCAGGGATTCTAGACATGATGAGAAGATCACAGAAGGCAAAGCAGAAATGCAGGCATCTTGCAGCTCAGCAGACATGAGGTGAGTGTGCTCACTGCTCTAGGGAACAAGCAGGATAGCAGACATGAGATGCGCGTGTACACCGCTCCAGTGTCATGAGGCAAAACAGACATGGCGGACATAACAGACATGGCGAGCATGACAGTTTGTAATGTTTACACTTTTTTCCATGACACAAATCCATTACATTATCATACCTTGCTCTCTAAACTTTCAACAGGCTGCAATTCACACAACAACCACTAGTTGGCCACATGTCGACGTACACGGCATAAATATCTCCTGACGGAGTGACGTGAAATAATGCTTTTTTTTTAAAATTTCTTTTCAAAGCTGGTCATTCTACAGCAGGATATATTGAGCCAAGAGGAAAGGTAAGGATGAGATATATGACGTCTTAAACGTTTTATGATTTATATTGAGAAGTGAGAAATTTTGGGAAAAAAATTTTGCTGACAATTCAACAAATCAGGATTTGTATCTCCATATTTTTTAACTCCATTGACTTCTATGGATTAAATATATTCTCAGCTCACAGATGTCAATGGATTTCATTGATTTTAATGGGAAGAAGGGAAACCCGGGCTTGGACTGGCCATCAGTTCCAATGAGCATTGTTTACAGATTCCTACTAGAACATGGACCCAAAGGTTCTGGTGACTACCTCTACCTGTGAAGTTGTCTTTGGAGTCAGCCACTTGCCACTTGTCTATTTTTCATGGTTTGGATCACGATCTATAAAATTTTGTTGATGATATGTCCTCTATGTAAAAGTCTAACAAGAAAGTCTACGAAAAAACTAAACATGAATGTATAAATTTTCGGGCTTCTCAAAATAATTTAATCTAGAAGACCAAATGATAATCAATGGAAGAATCTGATTTTACTTGCCATCTGAGAAGCATTAGGTAAATTAAATCAAAGAGAAGCAACACAAGAAAGCAATGAAGTGAGGAAGGCAGATATGGAGATAAATCCTGTAGACAAATATGATGAAGAATCTACTTGGAAATCTTCAGTACAAGAGTTTAATGAAAAACTTTCCATGGAAGGGCAGAGACACACTAGCGATTAATATATCGGTCCGATTTTGATGCAGGAGAGTTGGACGAGGATAATGCATTTGTCATGCGAGTGTCATGCGTTTTTTTTGTGTGAATACAGTCAGATTTTTCACACATAGCATCCGATTTTTAATCAGAATGCAGTGCGATTGCTATCAGATTGCAATGCAATTTTAAAATGATCTTTTACATACAGCAGTTCTCTGTCATTTACACATCGTTTTAAAATGCTCTGCAAACGACTTTCGACTAACCTCTGCACTAATCCGCACCTCCCACTCCCGACTCCAAGACTTCTCCCGTGCTGCTCCTATCCTCTGGAATGCTCTACCCCAAGAAATCAGGACTATCCACAATTTGCATAGTTTCAGGTGCTCCCTCAAAACACATTTGTTCAGAGCGGCCTATCACGTTCACTAATCAAAGTCATTCTATGTGTAAGTGTGCGTGTGTAGCCCATTCACTATCTCCATCCATCCCTCACTCCCTCAAGATGGCTGGACCATCCTTGTAAATACACAATTGTAAATACACACCTGTACTCTGTATCTCCCCCACCTCATTGTAGATTGTAAGCTCTCACGAGCAGGGTTGTTTTATTTTGCTTTAATTATTGTATTGTTAACGTTGTTACTTATGACTTATGTTTTGATACTGTTAAACTGTAAAGCGCTGCGGAATATGTTGGCGCTATATAAATAAAGATTACTATTATTAAAACGAAACATTCTTCAAAAAACGCAAACACACACACATATATATATATATATATATATATATATATATATATATATATTGTGGTACAGTAAAGGGTGTTTTACTGGATGGGAGATATGTTTCTCCCAGCAGATTAATGTTTGGCCGGGTTTTTCCCTAAAGACGGGACCTGCGATGATGTCAGGGTCACGTGATCAGCCCATGTGATGTCTATCCCGCTGGTGGAAGGGGTTGGGCCCTATGTAATGGAGGTTGGTAATTGCCACAGTGGGAGTGTGTTTCTGGAAGCTACAGGAACTTGTGTGGACTCAGCCTGAAACTTGTATACAGGATTCCCGTGCTGCAGGACTATAGCAGCAAGACTCGGAAGAATCCCGGGAATGGCACCTGGTGGATGCCGCAGGACCTGGCAGCCGCTTAGTTACGCCCGTCCCGTGCAAGGGGTGAGTCTGGGACCAGTGGTTCTCCAAGCTGGAGTATGTGTTTGGTTTTCCTTATGTTTTGTTAAGCTGCTGGTTACTGAGTGACATTAAAACCACTGAAATTGGACTTTATGCCTGTGTGTTGCCTCGTTACTGCCGCCCGGCTATTGCCTACCTTAGCGAATCCCTACAATATATATATGTAACATATATATATATATATATACAGTATATCTATAATATAGATATACTGTATATAATATATTAAAAAAATTTGAAAAAATTGGAACAGCATCATCAAATACCTCAACAGTGTGCATGCTTCCCCAGCCAGCAGACAATACGGCTCCAATAACAAGTTGAAAAAAGGAGAAACAGCACAAAAAACTGCAAAAAAAGTGCCCAATGATGTGGCAATGTCTCGGATATATAGTCACTGAGGCTGCGCATACTCCTCGCCTGAGCCACGGCAAACTGACAGCTTGGGAAAATGTTCAGAAACTTTCCCACGCTAATAAGTTCATGTCCGGTCAGGCGGGGAGGCTGCGCAGGCAGCTTTTCATTCCACAGTGGTTTACAGCCAGGGCGGTTGCATTAGCACTGCTCCCGGTTGTAAACTATTTAACCTCTTGAGAAGGATTGCAGCGTGGGATTTTTTACAGGAGAACAAGTGCTTCGATTGGTTTGGGAGTTTAATAAAGAGGGCAAAAATGTGTGTTTAATTATTTCATTATATACCGTTTGGGAATAAACATGCTAGTAATAGGAGGAAACCACTATGGTTAAATAGAGCTGTAAGGGGCACAATAAGAGACAAAAATAAAGCATTTGGAGAATTACAGCAAGTAGATAGTGAGGAGGCATTAAATAAATACAGAAAATTAAATAAATTCTGTAAAAAGCAATTCAAGGCAGCAAAGATTGAGACAGAGAGACTCATTGCCAGAGAAAGTAAAAATAATCCCAAAATATTCTTTAACTACATAAATAGTAAGAAGCTAAAAAATGATAGTGTTGGCTCCCTTAAAAATAGTCCGGGTGAAATGGTGGATGAGGATGAGGAAAATGCCAATATGCTAAATGACTTTTTTTCAACAGTATTTACACAAGAAAATCCCATGACGGATAACATGATCAGTGATAAAAATTCTCCATTAAATGTCACCTGCTTAACCCAGCGGAAAGTACGGCGGCGTCTAAAAATCACTATAATTGCCAAATCCCGGGGCCCAGATGGGATACACCCCCGAGTACTGCAGGAATTAAGTACAGTCATAGATAGACCATTATTTTTAATCTTTAAATATTCCATAATAACAGGGTCTGTACCACAGGACTGGCGTATAGCAAATGTGGTGCCAATATTCAAAAAGGGGACAAAAACTGAACTTGGAAATAATAGACCAGTAAGCTTAACCTCAACTGTGGGTAAAATCCTGGAGGGTTTTCTAAGAGATGCTATACTGGAGTATCTGAAGAAGAATAACCTCATGACTCAATATCAACATGGGTTTACGAGGGACCGTTCCTGTCAGACTAATCTGATAAGCTTTTATGAAGAGGTAAGTTCCGGACTGGACCAAGGGAACGCAGTGGACGTGGTGTACATGGACTTTTCAAAAGTTTTTGATATGGTGCCACACAAAAGGTTGATACATAAAATGAGAACAATGGGGATAGGGGAAAATATGTGTAAGTGGGTTAAGAGCTGGCTCAGGATTAGGAAACAAAGAATGGTTATTAATGGAGCACAGTCTGACTGGGTCACGGTTAGCAGTGGGGTACCTGTTATGAGCTCATTTTCTGCTCCATCAGTTGAGAGTTCCCCTTCCGCTCTCCCTCTGGTGGTGACGGGAGGTGGTGAGGTTGGTTTGAGTGGTAGTGATCTGTCACCTGGTGAGGAAGATAGTGATTGGATCTCTGGAGTATCAGACTGGATATAAGACAGTCGACGCCCTATCCTGTTGCTGGTGATTCAGTCTGCTTCTCAGGTCAAGGACTCAGCTCTGTACCAGTCTTCCAGATAAGTTTGTTTCTTGCTAATGTTCACACTTGCTCTTGTTGGTCTTTTCAGTTTTTTGTGTGGTCAGCCAGCCCAGCAGGGCTGTGCTGAATTTCCACTCTTATTTGCCAAATTGCCTTTTTTTTTGTCCCTTGTTGGATTGGCCTCTTTTTGCTCTGTCTCAGAATATTTCAGAGTGCTGATATAGTGGGAGAAGTCTAGTGACTTCAGGGTTAACTTTGCTATCAGTTGTGTTGGACATTTTGTAGGGTTTTTTTGCAGACTGCAGACAGTATCTTTCCTTTCCTGTCCTTTCTAGTTAGTCTGGCCCCATCGTTTGCTCAGCCTATTTTCCTGCCTTTGTTTGTGTTTTCATCTTTTTTCACCGTCAATACATGTGGGGGGCTGTCTCTCCTTTGGGGTCTGCTCTGGGGCAGTTGGTTTTCCCCTTTTCCTGCTTTAGGCTTATTTGGTTTCTCCGGTTGTGACGAGGTGTCTAGGACCACCGTAGGAATGCTCCACGACTGCTGCTAGTTGCGTGTTAGGATCAGGGGTCTGCAGCCTGCATAGTTACCAACCTCTTTGGTTTTCTGAGACTTAGCTTGTTTTGTTTTTTATTTCCTCCTCGGCTACCCGTTCATAACAGGTACCACAGGGGTCAGTATTGGGCCCGCTTCTTTTTAACATATTTATTAATGACCTTGTAGGGGGCATAGAGAGTAGAATTTCAATATTTGCAGATGACACTAAACTCTGCAGCGTAATCAATACAGAGGAGAACAATTTTATATTACAGGAGGATTTATGTAAACTAGAAGCTTGGGCTGATAAATGGCAAATGAGCTTTAATGGGGATAAATGTAAGGTCATGCACTTGGGTAGATCGAACAAGATGTATAATTATGTGCTTAATTGTAAAACACTGGGCAAAACTGTCACTGAAAAAGACCTGGGTGTATGGGTGGACGACAAACTCACATTTAGTTGCCAGTGTTGGGCAGCTGCTGCAAAGGCAAATAAAATTGTCACGGTCACGTGTGTCTGGACGCAGCGACTACCGCAAGGCGAACCCATGACACGCGTGACCCTGGATACACCACCTCCAGTAGGGCGAATTTAAATAATAAAACGTGCAGCTGGATACACCACCTCCAACTGGCAAATGTAGGTAATACACGTTATATATACAGTAGTCTGGAAACCCCGCCTCCAGTAAGGCGAATTTAAATAATAAAGGGGAAACCTGGGTAACAATAACAATGGTGGGCCCTGCGATAGGGAAATGGGGAAGTGGAGACCTCCTGCACTCCCCTGATTCAGTGTCCCTGCACTCCTAACATTCCCTATGCCGGATCCGCACCGGGCGACGCACGCGTACCTCAAACCCTGACTTGCCCTGCACCTAAACCCTCAATAGGGAATTGGTCGGTGAGGAAACTAATCCCACCACTGCACTAAACACACACAAGGGAAAATGACAATACAGGGGGAACACCACTTAGCTTTGCTCTGTTGCGTACGCTCCCAGCAACAGAGCCCACCACCTGCGTGCATCTTCTCCTCCAACCGGATCCATCACCATAACCGGATCCATCACCCTAGTGCAGCCTTGGAGCAAAGTCCACCACCGGTTGCAGCTGCCCAGTAAACAGAGTCCCAAAGATGAGTCCAGCTTCTGCCAAAATGTCCAGCATGCTCGAGTCCAACTTTTCTGCCAATAAGTCCAGCATGCTTGAGTCCAGCTTTCAGCAACCAAGTCCAGCATGCTGAGTGCAACTCTCACCATAGTCACCACTCCACCAAGCCATGCAAGCACCTCCTGCTGACACCATAAACTGCGACTCCACCACGCCATGCCAGCCCTTCTTGCAGACCACATCGTTGGACTCCACCAATCCATGCCAGCACTCCTTGCAGACTCCAAAGCTGCCACTCGTCCCCTCTGGCTGGGCTGCCCAGGACTCTAGCTCAGCTCCATCTTTCACCCAGGCTTCCTTGTAAATGACTAACTATCACCAACACTGATCAACACACCTGACACTCTTTTATAGAGCATCACACTTGATTTGTAATTACGTACACATTAAAACTAAAGTGTAATACCACTCACCACCACCGGGGCAACTTAGAACAAACGACACCACGTGTAATAATTCTAATGGCCACCGGGGGCAATCAACCCACTTTGGCACCAAGCCAAAGGAAAAAAAGTTCACTTTGTCCATTTACTTGTCAGATCCACCTTGGATCATGACAAAAATAATGGGATGCATTAAAAGAGGCATAGATGCTCATGAGAAGAACATAATTATACCTCTATATAAGTCACTAGTGCGACCACACTTAGAATACTGTTACAGTTCTGGTCTCCGGTGTATAAGAAAGACATAGCTGAACTGGAGCGGGTGCAGAGAAGAGCGACCAAGGTTATTAGGGAATAGGGGGTCTGCAATACCAAGACAGGTTATTAGGGTACCGTTGCACTTAGCGATGCACCAGCGATCCCGACAACGATATGGATCGCTGGTGCATCGCTAAGTGGTCGCTAGTGAGCTGCCACACAGGCAGATCTCACCAGCGACATAGCAGCGATCGGGGGTCGCTACTTACCTGTCAGACGCGGCGATCCTGACGTCCTCCCGCCCGCGTCCATGCGTCACCACAGGAAGCCCCAGCAGGAAGCGCCCGACGAGAAATGGTCCAGGACAGTCTCGCGCGACCAACGATGAGCAGCGGGGGAGCCGGTCGGAGGTAAGTATCACATTTAGCGATATCGCTAGCAATATCGCTGCTACGTCACAAAATCGGTGACGTTACAGCGATATTGCTAGCGATATCGCAATGTGTAATGGGCACTTGGGGTTATTTAGTTTGGAAAATCGAAGGCTTAGGGGTGATCTTATTACAATGTATAAATATATGCGGGGACAATACCAAGACCTTTCTAATGATCTTTTTACTCTTAGACCTGTGACGGGGACAAGGGGGCATCCTCTACGTCTGGAGGAAAGAAGGTTTAAGCATACTCACAGACACGGATTCTTTACTGTAAGAGCAGTGAGACTATGGAACTCTCTGCCATATGATGTTGTAATGAGTGATTCCCTACTAAAATCTAAGAAGGGACTGGATGCCTTTCTTGAAAAGTATAATATTACAGGGTATATACACTAGTCTCCTTAATATTGCGTTGATCCAGGGAGCTAGTCTGATTGCCGTATGTGGAGTCGGGAAGGAATTTTTTTCCCCAAGTGAAGCTTACTGTTTGCCACTTGGTTTTTTTTTTGCCTTCCTCTGGATCAACATGTTAGGGCAAGTTAGGATAGGATATGGGTTGAACTAGATGGACTTAAAGTCTCCCTTCAACCTTAATAACTATGTTACTATGTTACTATGCCTTTATTCTTAATGTATGCGTGTTGTTAACCCTTTCAGACTATTGGATTAATAATAGATAGG
Source organism: Dendrobates tinctorius (assembly GCF_039654945.1). Classification (NCBI taxonomy): domain Eukaryota; kingdom Metazoa; phylum Chordata; class Amphibia; order Anura; family Dendrobatidae; genus Dendrobates; species Dendrobates tinctorius. Next base: position 36,941,082 of record NW_027361784.1, read on the forward strand.
TTTTTTATTGACACCTCTCCATTATTAACCAGGCTTAATGTCACCTTACAATAGCAAGGTGACATTAACCCCTTATTACTCCATATGCCACCCCTACAGAGCAATGGGAAGAGAGAGGGTAAGTGCCAGAATTGGCGCATTTAACACATGCGCCTTTTCTGGGGTGGCTGGGGGCAGATGTTTTTAGCCAGGTGGAGGCCAATAATCATGGTCCCTCTCTAGGCTATTAATATCTGCCCTCAGTCACTGGCTTTCTCTCCCTGGCAAAGAAAATTGCGCAGGAGCCCACGCAATTTTTTTCCGTGAATTCTTAAATTTAACACCTACAGCTCCAATATTTTACACACATACACTACTAACATTATTAGTGAGGGACATATATAAATCTTACAGATATGCAATGGTTTACTATATGTAAACCATGTCTTATATCCTGTCGGGTTCTGTAATGCCTTTACAGAAACCGACAATTGAATTATCACCTATTCTGCTATCTATATCTCTATGAAATATAAATATACTAGCTGAAGAGCCCGACACTGCCCGGGCATAGTAACTAACTGTGGTTAGTTATAACAAATTATAATTATCCTCCATCCCATAGTCCCGTGCCCATATACCCATCATACATATCCTCCATCCCATAGTCCCGTGCCCATATACCCATCATACATCCTTCATCTCATAGTCCAATGCCCATATACCCATCACATATATCCTCCATCCCATAGTCCCATGCCCATATACCCATCACACATCCTCCATCCCATAGTCCCGTGCCCATATACCCATCACACATCCTCCATCCCATAGTCCCGTGCCCATATACCCATCATACATATCCTCCATCCCATAGTCCAGTGCCCATATACCCATCACACATCCTCCATCTCATAGTCAACCATTATGACATCATAATGAGCGGCGGGGCTTGCAACCTATGATGACATCAGCGTCACCATGGCAACCATTGTGACATCATAATGAGGGGCGGGGCTTGACACGCACACACTTTTTCCCCAGTATGTAGATAGGGGCAAAATTGTTTGGTGAATTGGAACGCGCAGGGTTAAAATTTCGCCTCACAACATAGCCTAGGACGCTCTCGGGGTCCAGATGTGTGACTGTGCCAAATTTTGTGGCTGTAGCTGCGACGATGCGGATGCCTATCCCGGACATACACTGCGTTCCAAATTATTATGCAAATTGGATTTAAGTGTCATAAAGATGTAATTTTTTGTTTTTCAAATAAACTCATAGATGCTATTGTGTATCAGGGCTCTTTGGATCACTGAAATCAATCTCAAACGCCTTTGATAATTAGTTTACCAGGTGAGCCCAATTAAAGGAAAACTACTTAAGAATGATGTTCCACATTATTAAGCAGGGCACAGGTTTCAAGGAATTTAGGAAAGAAAACGGATCTCTCTGCTGCTGAAAAGCATCAAATAGTGCAATGCCTTGGTCATGAGATGAAAACATTAGATATTTCCCAAAAACTTAAACATGATCATCGTACTGTTAAGAGATTTGTGGTTGATTCTGAGCACAAACATGTTTGTGCTGATAAAGGCAGAATGAGGAAGGTTTCTGCCAGGCAAGTTCATCGGATTAAGAGAGCAGCTGCTAAAAAGCCATTACAAACCAGCAAACAGATATTTAAAGCTGCTGGTGCCTCTGGAGTCCCTCGAACCTCAAGGTGTAGGATCCTTCAAAGGCATGCTGTGGTGCATAAACCTACTATTCGGCCACTCCTAAACAGTGTTCACAAGCAGAAATGGTTGCAGTGGGTCCAGACATACATGAAGACTAATTTTCAAACAGTCTTGTTTACTGATGAGTGTCGAGCAACCCTGGATGGTCCAGATGGATGGAGTAGTGGTTGGTTGGTGGATGGCCACTATGTCCCAACAAGGCTGCGACGTCAGCAAGGAGGTGGAGGAGTCATGTTTTGGGCCGGAATCGTGGGGAAACAGCTGGTAGGGCTCTTTAAGGTTCCTGAAGGTGTGAAAATGACCTCTGCAAAGTATATAGAGTTTCTGACTGACCGCTGTCTTCCATAGTATAAAAAGCAGAAATGTGACTACAGGAGCAAAATCCTCTTCATGCATGACAATGCCCCATCTCATGCTGCAAAGAATACCTCTGAGTCATTGACTGCTATGGGCATAAAAGGAGAGAAACGCATGGTGTGGCCACCATCTTTCCCTGACCTCAACCCTATAGAGAACCTTTGGAGTATCATCAAGCAAAAGATCTATGAGGGTGGGAGGCTGGTCACATCAGAACAGCAGCTCTGGGAGGCTATACTGACTTCATGCAAAGAAATACAAGCAGAAACTCTCCAAAAAATTCACAAGTTCAATGGATGCAAGAATTGTGAAGGTGATATCAAAGTAGGGTTCCTATGTTAACATGTAACTTGGCCTGTTAGGATGTTTTGGAGTTAAATAGCTTTTTTGCTCGGTGAATGTGACCTCCTAATGCTGCAAATTCCACAAATGTGCATTTTCAGTTCTTTAAAACATATCAAATGTGTAGAAATTCTACTGTGCATAATAATTTGGAGCAGTGCAATTTGAGTTTTTATTCATTTTGGAGATTATACTGTTATCATTGGGAGATTTCTTCAATAAAATTCGATGTATACTCTAACAGGTGATGACTTTTATTAGACTGACTGTCATTTGTACTGACTATTTAGGAAAATCAGAGAAAAATATCATTTGCATAATAATTTGGAACACAGTGTACACACACACACACACATACACGCATATATACACACATACATACATACACACTTTGAGCTTTATATTTTAGATATATGTGTGTGTGTTCATGACTAAGCGTGCTTAGCCACTAGAAATGCATCAACATCGCTACTTACCATATGTTGTGCTAATGTTTTAATCCTCTGTTTGAGCTCATTTTCAGTAAATAAATATTTTGTCTTGACTCTTCACTATTTCGTTGAGCTGGACATTCCACATTTTTTTTAATTTCTTTACGCCTTGACACAGCGGGTCCGTGCTCTGACCATTACAAGATGCATGTACCGGTGAGCTGGATGTTTCTTTTTCATTACTATGAGGAGTGCATTATTCTTTATGGAGGACTATGAGAAGTATAATATACTATATGGAAGATAATGGGGAGTGTATTATACTGTATGGTGGACTATGGGTGTGCATTATACTGTATGGAGGACTATGGGGAGTGCATTATACTGTATGGAGGACTATGGGGAGTGCATTATACTGTATGGAGGACTATGGGGTACATTATACTACGTGGAGGACTATGGGGAGTGCAGTATACAATATGGAGGACTATGGGGTTCAGTTATACTGTATGGAGGATTTTGGGGTGCAGTATATAATATGGAGGACTATGGGGCCCATTATAGTATATGAAGGTCTATGTAGGAGCCATTTTAATAATTGTAGGGCAATTTGGGAGCCATTTCAACATTTGGAATGCTATATGGGAGCCTTTATACTTTATGGAGCGTAATGAGGGGGCAATTATACTGTATGCAAGCAATTATACAGTATGAAGGTTTGTTTGGGGCCCATTGCACTGTTTGGAGGGTTAGTGGGGGGTCAGTATAGAGTGTGGTAACATGTGGGACCATTATTCTGGATGTAGGCCCATTGTACAGTACTTCATGGAGGGCTGTGTTGGGGTAACAGTTGGGGGTCCATACTGTATTTGTTGGCATCATACATTATGGGTGCAATAAAAGGGCAATATAGGACTTCAGTAGGAAGAAAATTACTTTGTAAACGCTGCAAAGTTGTTGTGAGATATGCTCTTCTGTAACCCCACTGAATATTATTATTTTTGTTGTTGTTGGCAGGGCCCGAATTGAACTTCTGCTATGGGGCTCCATGATTTCTATGTATGCCACTGGAGATATCTCTTAGATCTTGCTAAGACGTTTGTGCTTTATTGCAGACATTTCATTTCTTGGTGTCCACTGTCCACGTGTGGAGAGGACATCATGTCCTTCAGCTATGAAGTTCTCATTCTTTACATGTCTGAGCCCAAAAGGCAAAACCTTTGAAATAATCAATGGAAAGTCATTCTATTAATTCTCCAAGCACAATCATAATTGTAATTGTTCCTAGGAGTGCAAATGTCCAACAGATAAATGTCAATGTGTTGCACAAGATCCGAGCACTCATCGTAATCTTCTACATCTTATCTAGAACTCACTTTATCTCTCACTGGAATATTATGTCTTATATTGATTATTTTATAGTATAGAGGTCAAGCTCAATTTTTTTCAGATTTATGGAGGACCTTACAATGGTCCCTATTACACCCAAACCTCTTTGACCTACCAAATATTATATCCCTACAATTTCGCCAATAGAACCAGCAAGGTCAGGGGCAACTGTAAATTTTCTAATTAATTACTGGAAATATGGGGGCCCTTTTTGTTCAGGTAGGAGGATTAATTTTTTTTTCTGAGTTATGGCCTGGTGAAATGCTAGTGACTTCAGGCTATAGTTTTCTGGAAGACAATTCCATCAGTATAGACTCATAAATGATCCCTACTTTGATCTACGGACAGGCTTGGATTTTTATTGATAGAATGCCGAACTGAAAATGTATTCATTTTTTTTTCCTGGATGAAGTACAAGTACTTTCATATTGGACCCGAGCTGTGACCCAGAGGCATATCTATGGGGGGTGAAGCTGGGGCATGTGCTCCGGGCGCAGCCAGCAGGGGGGCGCAGTCAGGCTGCCTAATGCGGCGGTCTGCAGTGTTTTCCCCGGTGTCTGCATTCTGCTGCCCCCGGACTGGGAGTCAGCTGTTCTCTGTACCAGCTGTCAAGCTGACAGCTCGCTCAGAGAAGCTGCAGCGCGCCGGCTTCTAGGGAGTACAATTGAAGCTCTGACCGCCGGGTTACAGAGACGCCAGCAGTGTGATCATGTCATGTGACGTAGGATGGGTGGTAAGTAGAGTTGAGCGATACCGTCCGATACTTCAAAGTATCGTATCGGATGGTATCGGCCGATCTTTAAAAAAAGTATCGGTATCGCCGATTCCGATACCGGAAGTCCCATTCAAGTCTATGGGACTTCCGGTATCGGAATAAGAAAAACCCTTTCCTGCCCTTGTACAGCCTCTCTGGGGTCTGTACGGGCCTTTCGGGGGGCTGTGCCGGCCTGCCAGGGGGTCTGTGCAGGCTCCGGTGGTCTGTGCCGGCCTGCCGGTGGTCTGTGCAGGCTCCGGGGGGCTGTGCCGGCCTGCCGGGGGGCTGTGCCGGCCTGCCGGGGGGCTGTGCCGGCTCCGGGGGGCTGTGCCGGCCTGCCGGGGGGCTGTGCCGGCCTGCCGGTGGTCTGTGCAGGCTCCGGGGATCTGTGCAGGCATCGTCCGATGGGACTACAAGTCCCATCGGGCGATGCCTGCTACCATGACAGTGATTGACACATTAGCCAATGATGGGACAGTAGTAGTCCCATCATCCGGCTAATGTGTTAAATGTAAAAAAAAAAAAAAAAAAAAAAATTACATGCTACATACATACTACATGCATACTACATACATGCTACATTCATACTACATACTACATACATGCTACATTCATACTACATAAATACTACATGCAACATACATACTACATATATACTACATGCATGCTACATACATACTGCATGCTACATACATACCACATATATACTACATACATACTACATGCATGCTACATGCATGCTACATGCTACATACATAACACATATATACTACATGCATGCTACATACATACTACATACTACATATATACTACATGCATGCTACATACATACTGCATGCTACATGCATGCTACATACATACTACATACATACTACATATATACTACATGCATGCTACATACATACTACATGCTACATACATACTACATATATACTACATGCATGCTACATACATACTACATGCTACATACATACTACATATATACTACATGCATGCTACATACATACTACATGCTACATACATACTACATATATACTACATGCATGCTACATACATACTACATGCATGCTACATACATACTACATGCTACATACATACCACATATATACTACATACATACAATACATTCATACAATACATACATAGACATACAGTACATATAACATAGAGTAACATACTTACCAATACTTGTCACATTGTTCCCCGAAGCCATTGTCTTTTCCGGGATAAATATTAACATAACAAACCACAAAAATACTCACCCACGATCCGAAGCAGTCCACGAGTGTGTCCCACGACGATCTTGGGTAGAGAACTGCAGCATCAGATGATGCTGCCGTTCTCTACGGGCTGCAGGAATCCAATGACGGAAGGTAGGTATCCTTCCGCACTGTATTCCTCCGCCACTTAAAAAAAAAAAGTCCCTAGTCTCACTTTATGCCATTGCTGTGTGGGAATTTCCCACACAGCAATGGCATAAAGTGAGACTAGGGACTTTTTTTTTTTAAGTGGCGGAGGAATACAGTGCGGAAGGATACCTACCTTCCGTCATTGGATTCCTGCAGCCCGTAGAGAACGGCAGCATCATCTGATGCTGCAGTTCTCTACCCAAGATCGTCGTGGGACACACTCGTGGACTGCTTCGGATCGTGGGTGAGTATTTTTGTGGTTTGTTATGTTAATATTTATCCCGGAAAAGACAATGGCTTCGGGGAACAATGTGACAAGTATTGGTAAGTATGTTACTCTATGTTATATGTACTGTATGTCTATGTATGTATTGTATGAATGTATTGTATGTATGTAGTATATATGTGGTATGTATGTAGCATGTAGTATGTATGTAGCATGCATGTAGCATGCATGTAGTATGTATGTAGCATGCATGTAGTATGTATGTAGCATGCATGTAGTATGTATGTAGTATGTATGTAGTATGTATGTAGCATGTATGTAGTATGTATGTAGTATATATGTAGTATGTATGTAGCATGTAGCATGCATGTAGTATATATGTAGTATGTATGTAGCATGCATGTAGTATGTATGTAGCATGCATGTAGTATGTATGTAGTATGTATGTAGCATGTATGTAGTATGTATGTAGTATATATGTAGTATGTATGTAGCATGTAGTATGTATGTAGTATATATGTAGTATGTATGTAGCATGTATGTAGTATGTATGTAGTATGTATGTAGCATGTATGTAGTATGTATGTAGCATGCAGTATGTATGTAGTATGTATGTAGTATATATGTAGTATGTATGTAGCATGTATGTAGTATGTATGTAGTATGTATGTAGCATGTATGTAGTACGTATGTAGTATATATGTAGTATGTATGTAGCATGTAGCATGTATGTAGTATGTATGTAGTATATATGTAGTATGTATGTAGCATGCATGTAGTATGTATGTAGTATGTATGTAGCATGCAGTATGTATGTAGCATGTATGTAGTATGTATGTAGTATATATGTAGTATGTATGTAGCATGCATGTAGTATGTATGTAGTATGTATGTAGCATGCAGTATGTATGTAGCATGTATGTAGTATGTATGTAGTATATATGTAGTATGTATGTAGCATGCATGTAGTATGTATGTAGTATGTATGTAGCATGCATGTAGTATGTATGTAGCATGCATGTAGTATGTATGTAGCATGCATGTAGTATGTATGTAGTATTTTTTTTTTTTTTTTTTTTTTAACATTTAACACATTAGCCGGATGATGGGACTACTACTGTCCCATCATTGGCTAATGTGTCAATCACTGTCATGGTAGCAGGCATCGCCCGATGGGACTTGTAGTCCCATCGGACGATGCTTGCACAGACCCCCGGACATCAGCACAGCCCCCCGGCAGGCCGGCACAGCCCCCCGGCAGGCCGGTACAGACCCCCACAGGGTGCACAGACCACCGGCAGGCCGGCACAGCCCCCCGGCAGGCCGGTACAGACCCCGGGCAGTCCACACAGCCCCCCGGCAGGCCGGCACAGCCCCCCGGCAGGCCGGCAGAGACCCCCGGAAGGCCCGAAATGACGGCGCATCATGATGCGCACACACCGCGCATCATGATGACGTCAGGCCGTCAATCAACTGAACTTCCGATTCCGATGCCGAATTCCGATATTGAAAAAATATCGGAAGTCGGTATCGGAATTCCGATACAGCAAGTATCGGCCGATACCCGATACTTGCGGTATCGGAATGCTCAACACTAGTGGTAAGTGCTCCAGTGGAGCTGAAGACACAGAAGATAAGTGCATGGGGGGAAGAGATTTGGAGTGAGGATAGCTTTGAGGTGGAGATGGGGTTATTTATTGCGTGTGTGGAGATTTGGAGTGGGGATGGGGGATTTATTGTGTGGGGGTAGATTTGAGGATACAAAATGAGGAGCCAAGGGGGAGATGCAGGGCATGTATGAGGAAACAGTACGGGGGAATGGGGGCATGTACGAGGAAACAGTACGGGGAAATGAGGGGCATGTATGAGGAAACATCAGGTGGAATGGGGGGCATGTACGAGGAAACAGTATGGGGGAATGGGGGCATGTACGAGGAAACAGTGGGGGGGATGGGTGCCGACAGTATTGTGAACGAACAGGGGAATGTATGTGGACATAGTATGATTAGCGATGGGAAAAATGTATGTGGACACAGTATGAGGAGTGAGGGTGATGGGATGTGTACAGACACAGTAAGTGGAGTTAGGGGTATTTGTGAGCAGACAGTATAGAGAGTGAGGGGGTAAATATATGAGGAGACAGTATGGTGAACAGGGGGGATGTGAGAGGAGACAGTATGAGGAGGGAGGGGAATAGTGTGAGGAGACAATATGGGGGGAGAAAAGTGAGTGGGCACAGAATAGAAAGTGAGTAGTGGGGGCGTAGCATTGGGGGACAGTGTAAGGGCACAGCCAGGAGGGGACAGTATACCAAGGAGGGGGAGTGTGATGAGAGAGTACAGTATAAAGACTGGGCCCTATAGGGGGACACAGTGTGAGAGGACAGTGTGAAGTGGGGGGCCGGTATGCAAAGGAGAAGTCAGTGTGAAGAGCATATACCCTAAGAGGGACAGTGTGGGGGTCATGTTTTGTGCAGACAATATAGTGAGGGGCAATTTTTGATTCAGGAGCATTATAATAACACTGCTCTCTTTAAGGGCATCATGTGGAGATTATCTTCAAAAGAGCGGAGAAGATGGAAGTCTACAGAGACGAGATGTGGATGAGAAAACTCATCATGGGGACTGGACAAGAAGAAGAAAAGAAGCAGAACGACTCCAGAGACGACGTCATCTATAAGGTACCTGGATGTAAATGTTATTTGTGACACTGACTTATTCTCATGTTTTTATTTATGTTAGGAGCATTAAAGGGGTTGTCTAGGTTTGTGATGAGTCTGCAGTCATTCTAGGAGACTGCAGACTTCTGAATCATCACACTGCACACTGTCAGGATTCTTTCATGCTGGCGATTTACATACATGCGGTCACATGCTGACTAGACATGTGTGGCCTCATTCAATGATAATGAACAGAGCGAGGCCGGGCACGTCTAGTCGCAATGTGGCCAGAAGTATACAAATCACATACTTGTGCTGACATGACTGTACATCGGCAAGGGAGAATCCTAAAAGTGTGCAGTGCATTGGTTGTGAGAATTCAGAAGCTGCAATGTCAGGATTCAGTGCTGCAGGTTCCAGCAGTCATCACATGGACACTTCACTCATATGCGATTTTCATACTTATGGTCCTGTGGCAACGAGCTTCTCTTCCTGCTTTTTTCAGTTTTTCACTGAACATTGAGAGCATTAGGCAGAGTAACTCATCGGTACATGACTAAGTGTGCAAATCACATATGTACTTGGGGAGGTGGGGGCGCCGAAATGAATTCTTGCTCCCGGTGCAAGAAAACCTAGATACACCTCTGCCCCTGCCTCCCGAGGCTGCCCTTCCATTCCCTGTGTAAAAATGGATAAGGCAATCTCTGCATCCAGACAATTAGTAGAACAGTGATCCCTTGAATATGTCATGTCCCAGCCTACTTGACGGATACATTTTGGCACCGGTGCTGAAGGCATCCATCGTGTTAAGTGCTAGATGCGCCGATGTGGAGGAATCACTAAACAACACTGATTGATTAAAGGTGAAAAGTCAGGAATCATCCAGGATCTGTATGTCAGGCATTAGAGACGGCAAAGATATTGAAATCTCTATGATATATCTGGAAGGGAGCACCATGGGACAATTGGTCAGATCCTGCACATCACCGATTCTGTCTATCAACGTTGCTCTGTTCCCTTGCAATGTAAGACTATGCTCACACCAGCGTCAACGTTTCGTAGCCTCTGTCAGTAGTTCCAGAAGATTCATAAGGAAGTAGAGAGTATTTTGCTAATCAAAGTTAAATAAACCAATGTAAAACTCAACAGACCCTATTGGAAGTCAATCGGGGTCCAACAATTTATTAATGCAATGGATATGGTAGTATAATATGGTTCCAATATGACAGACACCACTAAAATCAAGGTGGTTCGCTGGTGGAGAAGGTATTCGTCATATGATGTGTTATTGTTCCATTATGATAGACTTTAATTGTTTTAAAATGTTTGGTGCAACAACTCCATTCCTGTCTATGAGTGTTTAGTTGCTAAATTTGCATGCTGATCACAAAGTTAGAACAAAAAAAACTCCCAGAGGCTCACATAGTCATAGCATGTGACTGTATTTCCTGTTTTCCTGTGTCTGTGTATGAGAGAAGCCGCCTGCTGCAGATGCTGCACAGATAGAGACACACAAATGATTTATTCCTGGTCTATTAAGCTTATCGTAGATTGTTCCTGAATAAAGAAGCTCTGTTGTCACATGCTTGGAGAGTATCCTGAATAATCTGCTGCCAACAGGTTATGGGCCCAGAGTGACACAGAACCCAATACAGAGTAACACAGCAACAGAAGCCCAGAGCAAAAGCAGCACAGAGCAACAGAGAAGATGTCCACTAGCAGCAATCCTGTCAAGTTCTCAGTGCCAAGCCTGACTAACCAGAACTACCAGTCCTGGAAATTGAAGGTGAAGATGCTGCTCATAAGAGAAGGTACGTGGAAATATAATCAGGAACAAGTGCCTCATCCATTACCAGATGATTGGCTAGAGAAGGATCAGAAAGCACAAAGCACGATCTCCCTCAGTGTAGATGACAATCAGATTGTGCATATATGCAAGGAGATGTGGGATGAGTTACAGAAAGTGCATGAAAGATAAAATCTCAGCAATAAGCTTTATCTTATGAAAAAGCTATGTCAGTCTCTTAGTCTAAGCTAAGTAATGGACAGAATATGCAGGACTATATAAGGAACACCCTAGAGATTGTGGAGCGTCTCAGGGGTATTGGAGAAGAACTTAAAGATTTTCATGTTGCTGCACTTCTATTAGGTGGTCTTCCAGAAAGTTATGACACACTTGTGACTGCAATAGAGGGGTGTTCACAAGGCTATGCATTGAGAGTGTGCTGGCCAGCCCACCTAATCAAAAAGTAGGGGCGTGACTAATAGGCTGTGAAGCAGACACTGTGAGGTACCTTTGTGTGAACAACGCCCTATGCGGGCGGCCTCTATTGTGCAATTGTATACTGGGAAGTCACACTTCCAGGATTGGGTAGGTGGAGAGTGGCTGTTGTTCTGGTATTTTGCACCTGTGTTGCTGACATCTTGCTATATGGGCTGGCTGCACCCTGTAGTGCATTTGTTTCAAGATCTGGGCAGGTAAGTGTGCCTGCCTTTTTGTCTGCTGTTTAAAAATGAATTTTTGGAGACCTTGAGTCTTCTTTAGTGGCTTTGCTATATTTAGTTCAGTGTAGGGACCCGTAAGCATGGGGATCTTTGGCGTAGGTTATGGGCTCACGTATTTTGGCCAAAATATCAAATGAGGCTGGTTTCACACTTGCGTTTTATCGCACAGAGCATTGTGCGCTATCGGTCGCACACGCAATTGTCCCCTATCTTTAAAATGGCGGGCACAGTGTCCAGCGATTGCACGCGTGCCTCAGCGTTTCAGTGCACTGCGCATTTTCCAGGTGTGCTATCAGAGGCGCTGGACCCTACATGTTGCATTTTTTGTTCCGCCCAACATCGTTAAAAAAGTGCATGCACGCATCAGCGGACGCAATGCGCAAAAAATGGTATTATAGTCTATGGTGTCGCTGACGTGCGCTGTACAGTGCGCATGTCAGCGCTTTGTGAGCGCACGCGATTTCACAGTAGACAATGTCTAGACACTTGTTTAATCCACCCCCTAAACATGCAACATTGTTTTGGAGGAGGGTAGATAAAAGAAGGGGTCTGTAGTGCCAGATCATTACTCTCCAGACAGACTGCAAGACAAAGAAGACAAGACAACACCCACCCAGCCAGAGACAATCCACTATTTTGGAGAACACAGCAGCTATAATGTGAGGATTCTAAAATTATTTTATGTGAGCCTGTCCTTTAAAATATATTATGTACTAATGCTTTTTTTTTAAATTTTTCCAGCATGTCTTCTGGATCACAATATTCTCCTTCCAGGGAAGAATTGGCAGACGCAGATCGTGAGGTGAGTATTTTGCTGCCTTTGTGTAAGTATACCTGCCTCTACAAATGGGTAATTATTTCTGCTCTTTTTCAGACTTCAGCATCGGACCAGGCAAGTGAGGCAGAACAGCGGGAGCAGCGTACACAAGGCCCGGCGGGGAGGAGACGCAATGTAAGTATCCATTCTTTCAAGTTACCTTTTTTTTTTTTTTAGATATGTTTTCTATTCCTGTGTTTCTGTCCTGTTTTTCATCTTCTATTTTTTTTTTCTCTATACCATTCTCCACAATTTCCACGATTCTAAATGTATTTCTTTTCTAGGTTCCACAACGGGTTGAAGACATCTTTATCGACAATGAGCACCTGATCAGCCTTGTCCAGGAGTGTGTCCCGTTGTGGGACAGCCGTGACCAGCAGTACAAGGACATTGTGGTGACCCGGCAGCTCTGGAATGAGGTGGCCGCAGCGTTGATAGAGCGCTGGGACTGCGCCTCTGCAACTTTAGAAAAGACGTTTAGTAAGTATTCCCCTGTTGTGTGATGCCGCATTGACTCTTGGTCCTGAGGATACTGTTTTGTTTCCTGATAGTCAGGGACCATAACAGTGTCCTCAGGCTCAACAGTGAATGCATTGTAAATTGTAATGCTGTATTGTTCATGCTTTAACTCTTGCACCTGATAATATTTGTGTGTTTAGTGCAAGATATATTCTTGCAGTGAACACACAAGTGTCCTCAGGTTCAGCAATCAATGCATTGTGTATTGAATTATTTTTGGATGCCGCATTGACTGTTTGACAAGGTCACTCAGGTGTGTGTGATGATACAGATGTTGCCATCAGTGCATTCTATAATGTTTTTTTAATTATTTTTTCAACAGTGAACAAAGTCTGCACACATTGGCGCTCGATGAAGGACCGCTTCAACACTGTGCTGAGGGACAGGTTTGCAGTGGCTCAGCGGCAAGGAGCAGAACCAAGTACCGATATCATCTTGCTTTGGAATTCCTACTGTCGTGATCTCAAGGCGGGTTTGACTCGCACACGTGGGGTTAATGTCTGGAACCAGTGCTGATGACTGGCATTTCTGGGGTTAAAGGCTGTGATCCCAGTGCAGGCTTACCTGAACACCTGGGGCTATGATTGTGGCCTCTCCCTGGTTCTGGGAAGGCTTCTTATAGCCTCAGGACGCTCCCATCCCCGTCAGTTATACTTTCACCCTTGGCATAGTGTGGTGACCCCTGAGTGTGTTTGTGCAGTGTTCTTGTTTATCTGATACTCTGTGTATGACTCGGTCTGTTCTCTGGATACTGCTTGTTGGATTCTGCTTGATACCTTCTATGTCTGTTTGGTTTTGATCTCTGCCTGGCCCCGACTTTCCGTTCTGTCTCATCCCTGGTACTTTACTGTTATCTCTGTGTATGACCCGGTTTGCCTGACTTTGAGAATTCCTGTATTAGTGTTCTGCCTATCTCTGATAGCAGGATGCTAAGCCCCGCCCCCTTGTGGTCACATGACCGTAGGTCCTTCACTGCTCACTGACTTTAGCTTCTCCAGGTCCTGATTCCTTGAACTATCTCCGGCCGGGTCTGACCCCGGGCCCCTCTGCAGTGTGGGTGAGTCCTTGCTCAGCGGTGGCTGCACGCCGACCTTAACAGGACCCTGACATTATAACTGACTGTTAAGTTTTTGGTTTTTTTTTTCCTCTGCTGAGAAATATGGATCCCATACAATCTCTGGCTGAACAAATGAAAAATCTTAGTCAGATGTTTCAGGGTTTATCTCTGCAAGCTCTGGCTCGTTCTCAGCAGCAGGTTTCTGAGACAGTGTGGGGGGCTTTAGCTGCTGGGTCTCTGGGGGCTGGGGTGAGTGATGTTGTTTTGGTGTCCCCAGAACCACCTGTTAAACTGCCTGATTTCTTTTCTGTGAGCAAAAAGGAGTTCAGGGTCTTCATGGAGGGTTGCAAACTCTTCTTTAGTTTGAGGCCACGTTCCTCTGGGGATGAAAATCAGAAGGTTGGGGTCATTATGTCTTTATTAAGAGGGTCCCCACAAGCTTGGGCTTTCTCCCTTCCTCCCACTGCTCCTGAGAGAGTGTCTGTGAATGCGTTTTTTGAGGCCCTTGGGCACATATATGATGAGCTGGACCGAGTGCGATTGGCAGAGGACATGGTGATGAGTGTCTGTCAGGGGAAACACTCGGCTGAGTGGTTTTGTACAGAATTCTGCCGCTGGGCCGCAGAGGTCTCTTGGGTCAACGCCGCACTTCGAGGACTCTTTCGCAGAGACTTGGCCGAGTGGTTACAGGATGCCTTGGCATTACATCCCCCATCTAACTCACTCGATGACGCCATGACCCAGGCCGTCTGGATGGACCGCAGGCTGCGGGCCAGGGGGGTGAAGTAGGCGGAGACTCTATTGTTCCCTAGTGGAAAAGAGACTGTTTCTGTGCCCATGGACGTAAGGGCTCTCTCCCTGAAGGAAAAGGAGAGACAACGCCGGATAGAAAAGCAGTTATGCTTCTACTGTGGTAAAACGGGACATTGGAAAAGGGAGTGTCCTGATTGTCTATCCTCAACCCGGTCGACGGGAAACAACTAGGTCTGGGTAGTCAGCGGGAAGACTACTCAGACCCTCAGGTACCCTTTTCCTCATTTTCTAAGGTGTTGCTTCATGTGGAACTGTTAGTGGACGGTTGTTTTTTTCCCTTTACAGCTTTCGTGGACTGCGGATCATCCATCAATCTTATTGCCTCCCAGTTGCTCACACGCTGTAAGATAGGGACAGTTAAGACTTAAGTGGTGGCCATTGACTCCTCCCCCCTCACTAAAGAGGGAATTCTCTTTATGTCTGACTTGTTTTCGCTCAAAGTAGGTGCTACCCATGTGGAAAACTTAAGTTGTTTGGTTCTGGACAATCTACCTGCAGGATTGGTGTTGGGCATGCCCTGGTTACAACGCCATAACCCAGTCATTAACTGGAAAACGGGGGAGATTGTTCAGTGGGGGTTTAATGATTCAATGTTATGTGATAAGTCTGCACTATTGGTTGAACCTGTTAAATCTGTATCTGTGTCATCTGTCGAGCTGGAAGGTATTCCGGAGTACCTGAAAGAATTCGAAGATGTCTTCTCTGAAAGCGAAGCTGAGACGTTGCCGCCACATAGACCCTTTGACTGCACTATCGAGTTAGTCCCGGGAGCTAAATTGCCTAAAGCCCGTCTGTTTAATTTGTCTGGCCCTGAGCGCTTGACCATGAAAGATTACATTGCTGAGAGTCTTCACAAAGGACACATACGTCCCGCAGTCTCACCTGTGGCGGCAGGGTTTTTTTTGTAAAGAAAAAAGATGGTGGTTTACGTCCCTGCCTCAATTTTCGTGAGCTCAACAAGATTACTGTACAAAATACGTACCCCGTTCCGTTGATTCCCGATTTGTGTAACCAACTTTCAGGGGCAAAATGGTTCTCCAAACTGGATCTTTGGGGGGCATATAATTTGATAAGGGTCCGGGTGGGGGATGAATGGAAAACCGTGTTCCTCACGATCGAGGGACTGTTTGAAAATTTAGTCATGCCGTTTGGTCTTACCAATGCCCCAGCCATATTTCAGAATTTCATCAACGTGGTATTCTCGGATCTCATTGGTCGTTTTGTTGTCATTTACGTAGACAATATTCTGATATACTCTCCCGACAGTCAATCTCATCTGAATCCTGAATCATGTACGAACCGTTCTCCAAAGACTGAGGGAAAATCATCTGTATGCCAAATTGGAGAAATGTGTGTTTTTTGTTCAAGAATTGTCTTTTTTGGGATTAATTGTGTCCTGTGAGGGTTTTCGCATGGAGCCCAAGAAGGTGCAGGCCATTGCGGATTGGGTGCAACCTCGAGACCTTAAGGGTTCGCCAATTGTTACCGCAAATTTATTTGGAGGTTTTCACAGGTGGTCAAACCACTCACAGATCTCACATGTAAAGGTGCGGATGTGAGAAACTGGTCCTTGCTCGCAAAAGAGGCCTTTGCGACCCTGAAAAGAAGCTTTATGTCTGTACCCGTGTTAGTACAGCCAGATCTGTCCAAACCATTCGTCGTGGAAGTGGACGCCTCTGAGGTGGGGGTGGGGGCGGTGTTGTCCCAAGGGCCTGCCACTCTAACCAACCTCAGGCCATGTGCTTTCTTTACCAAGAAGTTCTCTGCTGCGGAAAGAAATTACGATGTAGGCAATAGAGAGCTTCTTGCGGTCAAATTGGCATTTGAAGAATGGAGGCATTTTTTGGAGGGGGCCAGTCACCCGGTTACAGTGATCACGGATCACAAAAATTTGTCATACATTGAGTCTGCTAAAAGACTAACGCCCAGACAGGCCCGTTGGTCACTTTTTTTCCCCCGTTTTCAGTTTACGATTGCATTTCGTCCAGGGTCTAAGAATGTCAAGGCTGACGCCTTATCGCACAGTTTTCAGCCGGTGTCTCCCCCTGAGCCACCGTCCTCCATTCTTCACCCTGGGGTTGTGATAGCAGAGGTCTCGTCTGAAAGGAACGGGAGATTCAGGGGGCCCAGTCGCGGTCCCCGGCGGCCAAACCGGAGGGGAAGTTGTTTGTCCCAGAGCAACTTCGCCTGAAACTCTTGCAGGAGTTCCATGAATCCAAGCTGAGTGCTCACCCTGGTATTTCAGCCACGCGTCTGGTGGTGGCTAGGATCTTTTGGTGGCCTACACTTGGTTTGGACATAAAAAAATTCATTGCTGGTTGTGGGGTCTACGCTCGTTCTAAAAGCTCTCATATCCGGCCGGCAGGGGAGCTGATGCCCTTGGCAGTGCCCGAAAGGCCATGGACTCACTTGTCCATGGATTTTGTTACCAATCTCTCTCCATCTAAGGGTAATACAGTGGTATGGGTAGTGGTGGACAGGTTTTCTAAGCAGGCTCATTTCGTACCCCTGTCCGCACTACCGTCAGCTGAGACTTTGTCCAGGTTGTTTGTGCAGCATGTGATCCGGTTGCATGGGGTACCCCTGGATGTGGTGTCTGATCGTGGTGTGCAGTTGGTGGCTAAGTTTTGGCGTGCTTTCTGCAAAAAATTAGGCGTGTCTCTGTCCTTTTCGTCTGCATACCATCTTGAGAGCAATGGTCAGACGGAGCGCACTAACCAGTCCCTGGAACAGATCCTCAGGTGTCTAACCTCTGCTAGACAGAATGACTGGTGCGATGCACTGCCGTTGGCTGAATTTGCCTTCAATAGTTGGGTGAGTCAATCCACGGGTATGACTCATTTTTTGATAAATTATGAGTTCAGTCCTCATTTTGGTGAGTTTTCTCGTTTGGACTCAGGGTGTCCCGGGGCTGAGGGCTCTGTTCAGCGATTACAGAATACATGGGCAGAGGTTCAGTGGAGTATATCTAGGTCTCAGGGCAGGTATAAGTTTTTCGCGGGCAGGAAACGAACACCATGGTCCACGTTTCAGTTTGGAGACAAGGTTTGGCTCTCCACACGAAACATTAAGTTGAAGGTTCCTTCAGCCAAGTTGGGGCCCAAATTCATTGGCCCATACAAGATTGTGGAATAAATCAATCCAGTGGCGTATAGGCTGTGCCTTCCGCCCTCTTTCAAGATCCCTAACGTCTTCCACAAATCTCTACTGAAACCTTTTGAGGCAGTCCGGGGAGACTCCGAGTCCGCTGCTCCTCCTGTTTTGGTCAAAGGGCAGGTGGAGTACGAGGTTGGTCATATCGTAGATTCCAGGTTGGTACAGCGGTCGGTACAGTACCTGGTTCATTGGAAGGGGTATGGACCGGAAGACAGGTCCTGGGTACCGGCCCGGTTGATGCATGCTGATCTCCTGGTGCGGGCTTTCCATGCTAAGTACCCGGTCAAGCCTGGGGGTCCAGAGGCCCCCCGTTGAGAGGGGGGTACTGTCATGACCTCAGTGCGGGTTTGACTCGCACACGTGGGGTTAATGTCTGGAACCAGTGCTGATGACTGGCATTTCTGGGGTTAAAGGTTGTGATCCCAGTGCAGGCTTACCTGCACACCTGGGGCTTATGATTGTGGCCTCTCCCTGGTTCTGAGATAGCTTCTTATAGCCTCAGGACGCTCCCATCCCCGTCAGTTATACTTTCGCCCTTGGCATAGTGTGGTGACCCCTGAGTGTGTTTGTGCTGTGTTCTTGTTTATCTGATACTCTGTGTATGACTCGGTCTGTTCTCTGGATACTGCTTGCTGGATTCTGCTTGGTACCTTCTATGTCTGTTTGGTTTTGATCTCTGCCTGGCCCCGACTTTCTGTTCTGTCTCATCCCTGGTACTTTACTGTTATCTCTGTGTATGACCCGGTTTGCCTGACTTTGAGAATTCCTGTTTTAGTGTTCTGCCTATCTCTGATAGCAGGATGCTAAGCCCGCCCCCTTGCGGTCACATGACTGTAGGTCCTTCACTGCTCACTGACTTTAGCTTCTCCAGGTCCTGCTTCCTTGAACTATCCGGCCGTGTCTGACCCCAAGCCCCTCTGCAGTGTGAGTGAGTCCTTGCTCAGCGGAGGCTGCACGCCGACCTTAACAGGACCGTGACACCTACGACCGGTCCTTGCCACCAGAGCGCAAGTATAATTTTCTTTTTTTTTGTTTTTTCCGTGAACATAATCGGTGTTTTTATATTCCACAGAGGAATAAATCTTGTAAACGCATGATACTAATGTTTTACTTTTCTTTCCACAGTACTGTCATGTCGGACGCTGTTCACACCACAGCATCCGGCAGGCAGAGGTAGTTCCACCTCCAGCCACTATAGCCTCAGTGGCGCCGGCCTGATCTTCAGGCTCTCGGGGGTTAATCCTGCTGGAGACCAGGTTGGATGGTTAGTCACGCCCACGGTCTTTAAATAGTCATGCTGGCCTATGGGCGTCGCCGATTATAGCTTGTGTTTCATACCAAGTGGTTCCGGTCTGGAGTGGAGGTGTTCAAGAGAGAGAGATTCATATCTGGTGTCGTATGATCCGTCGTTATCCTTTCTCCTTCCCATATTTGTGTTTAGTTGTGCCCTGTTCACATTACTGTTTATTCCTGTGTGTGTGCGGCGCAGTGCAGTTTAAGTTCTCCCTGTCTGTCATTATTTGTGTGGGAGCTTTGGTGGTGACTTCTCACTGGGTGGAGGGTGGAGGGTTAAGTGCAGGGCTGAGCAGGAGATAAGGAAAGGTCGGAGGCTCAGGCATTTGCACCTTCAGCAAAAACCCTGGGTTGAGGGTCAGACAGGGTTTCCCCTAGTAAAGGGACACCACAGGGGCCCCGGGTATTTCAGCCTTAGTTGAACTAAGCCCCCGTGACATTATAATCGGCCCACATTTTTTCAGGAGTCCATGGATCCATTAGATTCCATAACCCGCCAGTTGGCGGCGCTGTCCATACAGGTCTCCGAGTTGAATGGGGCAGTTCAGCAGCAGGGCCTGGTAGTAGCAAAGGTGCAAACGGCATCTGCAGGTATCGGTGCAGAGCCGAAGTTTCCGCTGCCAGAACGATTTTCAGGCGATCGCAGCAAATTTGTCGTATTTCGGGAGGCCTGCAAATTATACTTCCGCATGCGGCCAATATCCTCAGGTAATGAGGCCCAGCGAGTAGGGCTGGTGTTGTCATTACTGAGTGGTGACCCCCAAGCATGGGCATTTTCCTTACCACCTGACTCTGCTACATTTCATTCGGTCGATAATGTTTTTTCTGCCCTCGGGCTCATTTACGATGACCCTGACCGACTGGCTCTAGCGGAATCTAAAATCCGCGCCCTCCGCCAGGGGGAGCGCTTGGCAGAAGACTATTGTTCGGAATTTCGCCGCTGGGCTGTAGACACACAGTGGAATGACCCAGCACTGCGGAGCCAGTTTATTCATGGGGTATCAGGGAGGGTGAAACAAGCCCTCCTGATGTATGAGACTCCGGCATCATTGGAGTCTGCCATGAGTTTGGTGATACGTATTGATCGCCGTTTTCGCCAGGGGGCACAGGAGACGCTACCTCTGTGGGAAAACAGAGGTGCAGGTGTGGTTGAAGTAGATGAGTCCCCTGAACCTATGCAGATTGCTGGCGTGGCACAGGTTCAGCCTCGCGCTCCGGGAGTCCGGAAGTCCGGAGCATGTTTCTACTGTGGTAAAGGTGGTCATTATGTTAACGTTTGCCCGGTACTACCTAAGAGGGTCACACCGGCGGAAAACTGTTAAGCTCAGAGGGTATGGAGGAGACCCAACTGAGCGTATGCATATCCTCCATGATGGTATCTCAATGTATGCTCCCTGCCAAGGTTATTGTCGCCGGCAGAGAGCTACCTATATCAGTGTTCGTGGATAGCGGTTCCGCCACCAATCTCATAGATGAGGAGTTTGCACACACCGCCGGGTTTAAGATTGAAAAACTTCCTCACCCCATACAGGTGGTGACCATTAATGCTGTTCCCCTCCCTGAAGGGGAGATTACTGAGTTTGTGGCAGAGGTGAAACTCCACATTGGGGTCCTACATTCTGAGTCGGTTACATGTAGGGTCCTCCGTAATCTCCCAGCTCAAATGGTCCTGGGTTTTCCATGGCTGTCCAGGCACAACCCGGTAATTGATTGGAAAACTCAGGACATAGTCCAATGGAGTGGTTTCTGCCAAGACAATTGCTTGGCCACATGTGTGTCCGCTGTGACTCCCAGCCTGCCGGAGGCTTTGCAGGATTTCGCGGATGTTTTCTCTGAGAAGGGTTGCTCAGAACTGCCTCCACATAGAGCCTATGACTGTGCTATTAGGTTAAAACCCGGGGCCAAATTACCTAAGGCCAGGATGTTTAATATTTCTGGTCCTGAGAGACAAGCTCTGAAAGACTACATCGCGGAGAGTCTGAGTAAAGGTCACATCCGGCCTTCGTCCTCGCCTGTAGCCGCGGGGTTTTTCTTCATTAAGAAGAAAGATGGGGGGTTACGCCCGTGTCTGGATTTCCGAGAGTTAAACCAGATTACTATCCGTGATCCCTACCCAATGCCGTTGATCCCGGATTTGTTCAACCAGGTAGCGGGGGCAAAATGGTTTTCCAAGCTGGACCTCAGGGGGGCGTATAACCTCATAAGGGTCCGTCAGGGGGATGAGTGGAAGACGGCGTTTAACACTCCTGAGGGTCATTTTGAGAGTCTGGTTATGCCGTTTGGGTTGACCACCGCGCCTGCCGTTTTCCAACATTTTATTAATGATGTCTTTGCTCATGTCCTGGGGAGATTTGTGATTGTATACCTGGATGATATCCTCATTTATTCTAGCGATCGGGACACTCATTTGCAGCATGTTAGGCAGGTGTTACAGTTGCTCCGGGAGAACCAGCTCTATGCTAAGCTGGAAAAATGTTTATTTTTTGTCCAGGAGTTGCCCTTTTTGGGATATATTGTGTCCGCAGCTGGTTTTAAAATGGACACCGCTAAGGTGCAAGCGGTGTTGCAATGGGAGAGGCCGGAGAGTCTGAAAGCACTCCAGCGGTTCCTTGGGTTTGCGAATTATTATAGGAAATTTATAAAACACTTTTCGACTGTCGCCAAACCGCTCACGGACATGACAAAAAAGGGTGCCGATCTGGTGAACTGGCCTGAGGTGGCTATACGTGCATTTGAGCGTCTGAAGAATAGTTTTGCTTCAGCCCCCATTCTGGTGCAACCAGACGTGTCTAAACCTTTTGTGGTAGAGGTTGATGCGTCGGAGGTGGGAGTGGGGGCAGTACTGTCTCAAGGCTCGTCCTTGAGCGAGATGCATCCATGCGCCTACTTCTCCAAGAAGTTGTCGCCGGCCGAACGGAATTATGATATCGGCAACAGGGAGTTGTTGGCCATCAAACTGGCTTTTGAGGAATGGCGACACTTCTTGGAGGGGGCGGCTCACCAGGTCACAGTTATCACCGACCATAAGAATCTGCTCTACCTGGAGTCGGCCAAGCGTCTGTCTCCTAGGCAGGCTCGCTGGGCATTGTTTTTTACTCGTTTCAATTTTCTTGTGACGTACCGTCCCGGGGCTAAAAACACCAAGGCGGATGCTTTGTCTAGGTGTTTTCCGGGGGGAGAACCTCGGGAAGAGCCGGTACCCATCCTCCAGAAAGGGGTAGTGGTCTCGGCTCTCACGACTGAGGTAGAGGCGGAGATTGCCGAGGCCCAAGAGGAGGTACCACCAGGACTTCCCGCCAACAAATCATTTGTACCCCTGCATCTTCGGCCTAAGGTGTTGAAGGAACACCACGATTCGGTACTGGCTGGTCACCCAGGGGTGAAGGGCACCTTAGAGCTGGTATCGCGTCGTTTCTGGTGGCCCAAAATCCGGCAGGACGTGGTCTCGTACGTGGCAGCTTGCATCACGTGCGCTAGGGCTAAGTCACCCCGAACCCGTCCTGCTGGCACGCTACAGCCTCTGGGGGTACCCAATAGGCCATGGACAGAAATCTCCATGGATTTTATCACTGACTTGCCAGCCTCGGCAGGGAACACGGTCATCCTGGTGGTGGTTGACCGTTTTTCAAAGATGGCGCATTTTGTGGCGTTGTCCTCTTTGCCCAATGCTAAGACGTTGGCTCAGGTATTTGTGAAGGAGGTGGTCAGACTCCACGGAGTACCATCTGACATAGTATCTGATAGGGGTACGCAATTTGTGGCGAGGTTTTGGAAAGCTTTTTGCTCAAGGTTGGGGATCAAGTTGTCACATTCATCGGCGTTTCATCCACAGTCTAATGGACAAACTGAGCGCATGAACCAAAATCTAGAACAGTATTTACGATGCTTTGTGTCCGACAACCAGGAGGAGTGGTCTACTTTCCTTCCTCTGGCCGAATTCGCATTAAATAATCACCGCCAAGAGTCATCAGGAGAGTCTCCATTCTTTTGTGTGTACGGTCAACATCCTCAGTTTTGTACCTTACGTCAGGGTGACTCCGGGGGTGTCCCGGAGGAGGATCAGCTAGGAGCCCAATTGTCATCAGTCTGGAGGCGGGTGAAACAGCGTTTGTTGAGCATGAGTGCCAGGTACAAACGGGTGGCTGACAGTAGACGCGTGCCAGGTCCGGACCTGTGTGTGGGTGAATGGGTGTGGTTAGCTACGAAGAACATAAAACTCAAAATCCCTTCTTTAAAACTGGGTCCAAGGTTTATTGGGCCTTTTAGGATTTCTGCCATTATTAACCCAGTGGCTTATCGGTTGGAACTTCCCGCAGTGTACAAGATACACAACGTGTTTCACAGGGCTTTATTGAAAAAGGTGGTAGGCTCTGTGGACACAACGCCGATGCCACCTCCAGTCATGGTGGATGGCGAGTTAGAGTTCGAGGTCGCCAAGGTAGTGGACTCTCGAGTAGTACGCCGTACTCTTCAGTATTTGGTGCACTGGCGGGGGTATGGTCCAGAGGAGAGGTCTTGGGTTCCAGCCTCAGACATACATGCGGATCGGCTGGTCAGTTCTTTTCACCGTCGTCATCCGGACAAGCCGGGTCCTATGAGTCTTGAGGGCCCTGGGGTCCCTCGTAGAAGACGGGGTACTGTCATGTCGGACGCTGTTCACACCACAGCATCCGGCAGGCAGAGGTAGTTCCACCTCCAGCCACTATAGCCTCAGTGGCGCCGGCCTGATCTTCAGGCTCTCGGGGGTTAATCCTGCTGGAGACCAGGTTGGATGGTTAGTCACGCCCACGGTCTTTAAATAGTCATGCTGGCCTATGGGCGTCGCCGATTATAGCTTGTGTTTCATACCAAGTGGTTCCGGTCTGGAGTGGAGGTGTTCAAGAGAGAGAGATTCATATCTGGTGTCGTATGATCCGTCGTTATCCTTTCTCCTTCCCATATTTGTGTTTAGTTGTGCCCTGTTCACATTACTGTTTATTCCTGTGTGTGTGCGGCGCAGTGCAGTTTAAGTTCTCCCTGTCTGTCATTATTTGTGTGGGAGCTTTGGTGGTGACTTCTCACTGGGTGGAGGGTGGAGGGTTAAGTGCAGGGCTGAGCAGGAGATAAGGAAAGGTCGGAGGCTCAGGCATTTGCACCTTCAGCAAAAACCCTGGGTTGAGGGTCAGACAGGGTTTCCCCTAGTAAAGGGACACCACAGGGGCCCCGGGTATTTCAGCCTTAGTTGAACTAAGCCCCCGTGACAAGTACCTGGAGCAGCACCCTGCAACCTGTCCCTGGAGCTGTTCTTCATCGATCGACCTCGGACCGTCCCAGCCATCCGACAGCCAGGAAGCAAGTTGCAGGTCAGCATCACAGACAGCTGGTGAACAGGAAGCTGGTCATTCAGGTGCTCCCCTGTCCCAGGTCTCTGCCACTGGTTATGCGGGCACTACCCGCCAGCGGCAGAGAGTCTTGGACAGGCCTGTCTTGCCCGAGTTCATGCACTTGAGCGAGGCCTTTCATGCCAGCCTCAAGTCGCTGTCTGAAAGAGTGGAAAGTGGTTTTGCACTAATGGAACGTGGTTTTAACCACATGGAACACCTCATCCACTCTTCCGACCAGCGCCTTGACCAGCTGGAGACCGACCTCAATAGACCAGCGCACCATTTCTTTAGTAAAATTGAATGGGGCATGGCGGATCACCTTAGTCCGGGGCAACAGCTGAATGTGTTGCACTGCTTACTTGCAGGCTATGCAGCAGAATCAGTACGTGCAGCAGTCAGTGTTGTCATTCCCACCTGTGCCACCACTGACTCGCTTCACCACAGTACCGACTTCTGCTGCATATCACTGCACGGCCACCTGCATTCCTAGCCAAGCCGGACACCACACCAATGCCGAGTGCTGCTGGACACTCCACCCCCGCCACCACCATGTCAAGCGCTGCTCCTGTCTGGAGCACCAGTACTGCCACTGTTGCCACTTCTTGGCACACCTCCAGCGCAAAATCTAGTTGGGCCACTGCCACCTCTTCTCCTGTTCCGACCACAGAGACACCATCATCTCCGGATCGGAGCACGGCCACTTCTCAGCATCAGTATGGGAGCACCGCCACAACTCCTCATCATTCGATTAGCACCTCCACCACTCATCATCAGAGGAGCACCGCCACCTCTTCTCCTCATCGTACCACCACCATCACCCCTCTTCAGTGGAGCACCGCCACCACATCTCCTCATAGGAGCACCGCCATCACTCCTCATCAGAGAAGCACCACCACCGCTTCACCTACTCGGAGCATCGCCACCACTCCTGTTCAGAGGAGCACTGCCACCGCTTCACCTACTCAGAGCACCACCGCCACTCCTCTTCAGAGGAGTACCGCCACCGCTTCGCCTGATAGGAGCACCGCCACCACTCCTCATCACAGGAGCACCGCCACAGCTTTGCCTGGTAGGAGCACCGCCCCCTATTCCCCCACCAGAAGCACCGTGCACACTTCTCCTTCTATGAGCACCGACACCACAGGTTCTTCTGCAAGGAGCACCGCCAGCGCCTCCACCAAGCAGCCTAGGGGAGACCCACATTCCATATTTTATTCTTCACAGACACGGTCCAACATCTCTAGGCGGTCAACAAATGTAACGCGGTCACACGGTGGTAGTCAGTACAGACAGGTGACTCCTGCCCCAAAGAAAAAGAAATAAAAGTCTTTGTTAGTCAGTCCCCCCTCTCCTTCCAACACTTCTCAACCTGCCTCCAGTTCCATGCCTGAGCTCCCTTCCCCCATTACTTTAGTAGCCCCTTCACCTAGAACCCCTTCCTCAATTTCCAGCCGTTCCACGTCTCTCCACACCCCCAAAGTATCCCACTGTTCCCCCAAACGTCCTTCAAAAGAAAAATAATCTTTTTTTAAAAAAAAATAATAAATGTGCAATTTTTCTTGTTCAAAAAAAGGTTTGTTTAATGTGTCTTTCGCCCCTACACACACTGCGCCGTACACACACTGCGCCGTACATTTTTCTTTTTTGTCAACACATAGCTCCATTAATGACACATGTTTCACGTGTCAATCTTGGAGATATGTGTAGTCAAAAACACAAATCTATATGACTTGTATTTTTAACAACAGTCTCTTCAGTCAGGTAATAGAGCACAGACTTAATAGAGGATGGTGTTGCGTGCAAGGCCTATCTATTGTTACCTTGCCTTGTATCCAAAACAGTAACTTGACTATGGTGTGTTTTAACATCATTTAACTTTTTGTGATACAATCCAAGGTTATTACAGATAGACCTTGTAATTAACCTCATTCTCTATTCAGTGTGTTGATAAACTGAGGAGATGATGTGGAAAATACCTGCCATATGTACAATACTCTGGCCTTGTAGCATAACTATCACACCTGGGCAGGTGAATACACATGAGTTTTAACCAGCAGTGTCGCTTCAGTCTGCATATATTGAACTCAGACTGTAGCGATGCTGCAGTTAACCTCTTATGTGTATTCTCCTGACAATGTGTGATAACCTTCTGAAGTTGTGATGCGTTACTTTTGGCATCCTCACTTCAGCATGACACCAGGCCTGGTTATTGTAGAAGTTGTATCAACTTTATTATGTATACAGTCAGCATTCAAACTGGCCACAGTGAGGATAATACAACTAATATCGATAGTCACAACAGCGTTAGGTCTCATAAATAGTTATGGATGCTACTGCATTCCAAAATCAATAATTTTAACATCATGACAGGTGACACAAATATTAGTTGTATTATCTCCACCGTCGCATCACATTGAACTCAAAGTGTAAAGTTAATAACGATCATACAAGTTGTGTGTATGTATAGTCACCTGGTCTTGAGTACTATTAAATTAATGATGCACAAAACACAGCATCATGAATTCAATTGTACACTTGGCCAGTTGATTATTATATTGAAGTGTAGAAAGACAGAGTGCACTCGATACCGGTATCAACAAAGGTTTTTTATTAACATACTGTACACACAAAAGTAAACTTTGTTACACCATTTGCTCTTGCCATTCCACCCATCCTAGATCTGAGTTGAAGTAGGCCGCAAATTGGTCCCTCATTCGGCCAACTTCAACGGATGACCTGAGAGGGTGCTGATTAAATTCAGGCAAGGGGTTAGGAGCGGCATCATCGAGTTGAAAGTTTGGGTGCTCTCTAACCATGACAAAATTGTGTAGAACCACACAGGCCTTCACCACCTCATCCACTGTTTCCAGTTTCAGATTAATGGCTGTGCCAAGAATGTGCCATCTGGAGACAAGTATACCAAAGGCACACTCTACAGTTCTTCTTGCCCTGGTCAGCCTGTAATTAAAAATTCTTTTGGTGTGGTCCAAGTCACGGCTGGAGTAGGTTTTGGCACATCTGGAATGCCTCATCCCCAACCATTACAAAGGGCTGTGGCGGACCTTCGGTGTTGGGAAGAGGACGTGGCATGGGGAAATTGAACTGGTTGCCATACCACCTCCGGCCCATGTCCAAGTTCTTAAAAGCCTGAGAGTCATTCCCACGCCCAAATACACCAATGTCTACTGCAACAAACTTATAGTCTGCGTCAGAAATGGCCATGAGTACTGTAGAGAAGTACTTTTTGTCATTATAGTACTGAGATCCAGTTCTTTTGGGTTTTATAATCCGGATGTGTTTCCCATCTACCGCACTCAAACAGTTGGGGTAATTGCAGACTGTCCAGAATCTTTCTGCATTTTCAATCCACTTTTCCACGGTGGGCAGGGGCATAAATTCGGGACAGAGAACGTTGCACAAAGCCCGGCAGGTGTCCACAACAATTCCAAACAAGGTGGATATTCCAAGCCGGTACTGGAAGTGAAGTGAAGAGAGGGTCTCTCCAGTAGCCAGGAATCTGGGAAACAGAGAAACAACAAAAATTAATATTTGTGTATATGGATTTTTACAACACCAAAAAATAAAATTTAAAAAAAGAAAAAGAAAAGGCATAAA
The DNA here is from genome assembly GCF_039654945.1 of Dendrobates tinctorius. Taxonomy (NCBI): domain Eukaryota; kingdom Metazoa; phylum Chordata; class Amphibia; order Anura; family Dendrobatidae; genus Dendrobates; species Dendrobates tinctorius. The sequence continues at coordinate 36,969,502 of NW_027361784.1, forward strand.
AATAAATATGCATCCTTTTCTTTACTACATGGCATAAAAATAATGCTGCAGCCTTTGGTTAAGTACATGGCAAAACAATAATTCTGCCAGCTTAGGAATAGTACATCTGTGAACAAAAAAAATATGCAGGCATTGGTTTTGCAATACTACGTACCGTAATGTGACCAGGAGCCGTTCCTCGGGAGGAATCGCACGACGGAGCTGCGTGTCCTGTCTCCGGATGGCATCTTGGACATGACCAAGCAAATACATGAAGATTTGTTGGGACATCCGTGTATAGTCCATAAATTTCTCTGGGTTTGTCTGTAGCTCGCTGTAGAGGGTGTGGTACGCTCCACGGCTCTCCCGGAGTTCAACAATCGGATGTATCCACAAACGCCGCTGCTGCCGTCTTCGCTGTCTCTCTCTCTCCCTTTGTTCATGGCAAGCAACTGCATAAGCCTGAGCCGTCCTGATGTCCAGATCCAAGTTGAAGTGAAAACTCTTCCAGCGCAGATCCATGTTGTCAAGAGAAAAAGCAAGCAAATGTGAAGAATGTAGCTGTAAACAGGGTCTATATAAAGAATTCCCATAACACACGCCCACTGCTGTCCAAATGGTGGAGTCTGTTGCAGTAATTGGTCAAGGATTTTCCTCCTGTGATTGTGACACCATGCGCATAAAAAACGCATACGCAAGGAAAACGCTTAAAACGCAGACAAACGCTGCGATTTTTTCGCTTAACGCGCATGAAAATGCGACAAAAAGGCAGCATTTACAAGCGTTTGTATGCATTTTTGTCGCGCGTTTGATGTGCGCACCAAACGCAGCGCAGAAAAACGCTAGTGTGAAACTAGCCTAATACCTCACTATTTTTGTATTTTTTGCACTATAGTTTTCGGGGTGCAGTCAAGCCCAGACACGTCTGGTCTCGCATGAGGGGTGTTCACAAGGCTACGCATTGAGAGTGTGCTGGGCAGTCCTCCTAATCGAAAAGTAGGGGCGTGATTAATAGGCTGTGAACCAGACGCTGTGCAGTACCTTTGTGTGAACAATGCCCTTTGCGGGCCTCTCTTGTGCAATTGTTTACTGGGCAGTCACCCCCTCCAAGTTTGGGTAGGTGGAGAGTGGCTGTTGATCTGGTATTTTGCACCTGTGTTGCTGACATCTTGCTATATGGTGGCAAATTTTAGGCCATGCCCCTAACCACACCCATTTCAGTAGTCACTCCCATATCCACGCCCCCAACCACACCCATTTAGCATAGCTGATCACATGTGGCTATATATTGCCGGTAGACAAGAATACATTTTGTGGACGGTTTGTATATAGCTGACACAGTGCGTGGACGGTCGTATATAGCTGGCACAGTGCGTGGACGGTTCGTATATAGCTGGCACAGTGCGTGGACGGTTCGTATATAGCTGGCACAGTGCGTGGACGGTTCGTATATAGCTGGCACAGTGTGTGGATGGTTCGTATATAGCTGGCACAGAGTGAGGACGGTTCGTATATAGCTGGCACATTCTGTGGATGGTCGTATATAGCTGGCACAGTGCGTGGACAGTTCGTATATAGCTGGCACTGTTATGAATGGGTCACCGAGGAGGAAAAAATAAACAACAAGTTAAGTCTCAGAAAACCAGAGAAGTTGTTAACTATGCAGATTGCAGATCCCTGAACTTAACCGCACAACTAGCAGCAGTCGTGGAGCGTTCCTACGATGGTCCTAGATGCCTCGTCACAACCGGAGAGCTACATAAGCCTAAAGCAGGAAAAGAGGAAAACTTACTGCCCCAGAGCAGACCCCAAAGGAAAGACAGCCCCCCACATGTATTGACGGTGAAGCACGATGAAAATACAAACAAAAGCAGGAAAATAGGCTGAGCAAACGGTGGGGCCCAGCTAAGTAAACAGGACAGGAAAGTAAAGACACTGTCTGCAATCTGCCAAAAAAAACCTACAAAAATACTGTCCAACACTTCTGATAGCAAAATTAACCCTGAAGTCACTAGACTTCTACACCTATATCAGCACTCTGAAATATTCTGAGACAGAGCAAAAAGAGGCCAATCCAATAAGGGACAAAAAGCAGATTTGGCAAATACTGATACATAGGAGTGGAAATTCAGCATAACCCCAGCAGGGGCAGGCTGACCACACAAGAAACTGAATTGACCAACAAGCGCAAGAGTGAACAATAGCAAAAAACAAACTTAACTTGAGAAGACTGGAAGAGAGCTGAAGTCCAGGACCTGAGAAGCAGACTGAATCACCAGCACCAGGATAGGGTGTTGGCTGTCTTATATCCAGTCTGATACTCCAGAGATCCAATCGTTATCTTCCTCATCAGGTGGCAGATCACTACCACTTAAACCAACCTCACTACCTCCTGTCACCTCCAGAGGGAGAACAGAAGGGGAACTCTCAACTGGTGGAGCAGAAAATGAGTTCATAACATGGCACAGTGCGTGCACGTCGTATATAGCTGTCACAGTGCGTGGACGGTTCGTATATAGCTGGCACAGTGCGTGGACGGTCATATATAGCTGGCACAGTGCGTGGACGGTCGTATAAAGCTGGCACAGTGCGTGGACAGTCATATATAGCTGGCACAGTGCGTGAACGGTCGTATATAGCTGGCACAGTGCGTGGACGGTCGTATATAGCTGGCACAGTGTGTGGACGGTTCGTATATAGCTGGCACAGGACAGTTTCTTGTCAGTTCTTGGCCATTCCAGTCTCTGTGAGGAAAAGTAACAAAAGGGTTAAACCTGACAGAGCAGCGGCAGGAGGAGAGGGAGTCATGTGTCGTCATGGACACTAGCTCATACACTTCCGTCAGTCTATGAGTCAACAATAATCCCTCCCCAGTGAGCGCTCCATACAGCACCCGGCTCTCACTCTACTCCATATGATCCCAGATCCTGCCTGTCTCGCACTCACATGCTGCCGCTCCATGCGCCGTGCATCCAGCGCCGCGGCAGCATGTGACAGAGAGAAACAGGCAGGATCTGGGATCATATGGAGTAGAGTGAGAGCGGGGTGGTACTGGAGCGCTGATGCGCTGCTGCAGCCTCCGGTTCTGTCCTCTCGGAGTCCCAAACGATTACCTCCTCCTGACATGCTGTAAGCTGACCGCCGGAAATGAGGTCAGCAGTCATTTCCGGCGGTCAGCTTAAGCACGTCACTTCCAGTGGAACGTGATGTGCGACTCAGAGTCAGACTGCTGGTATTTTGCGGTCATCTGACCGCGATCGCGGGAAAGAAAGTGTCCCGGCCGGGACGGCGGGATGCGGACCCGAAATCGGGACTGTCCCGCAGGAATCGGGACGCTTGAGAGCTATGCATACAGATGTATGCGGTTCAATGAGTGTTCAAACTCCTAGCAAGAAAAGATATTTTCTCACTTTTATTGATGACAACTCTAGATATACAGTCGCCTACCTGCTTCACAGTAAGGATGAAGTTCCACAGAAATTTGAAGAATATCTTGCTGTAGTGTTTAACAAATTTGGAAGAATGCCAAAAGCTGTGCGTTCAGATAATGGAATGGAATATACAAGTGGTAAGGTGCAAACCATTTTGAAAAAGGATGGAATCGTGTTCCAGACTACCATTCCATACAACCCAAAACAAAATGGCATTGCAGAAAGAACCGTACTCTCTGTGAAAGTGGAAGAAGTACGATGTTTGATGTGAATCTACCTACAACGTATTGGGGAGAAGCCATCATGACAGCTTGCTATCTTCAAAACAGAGTGCCAGGTAAAGCCACAAATAAAACTCCATATGAGCTATGGAACTACGAGAAGCCTAACCTGAAGCACCTCAGCATATGTGGTAGCAAAACGTTTGTGTATGTTCCCAAAGAAAAATGTTCCAAGTGGAAATCACACGCAAAGTAAGGAGTCCTGGTGGGCTATAGCGAAACTCAAGAGGGACACAGAATCCTGCACCCAGAGACCAACACAGCAACAATCAGCAGAGATGTGGTGATTGATGAAAACTCTGTATCGCTCAAATTCCATGAAGTTACACCAGTTATTTATCCTAAGATGCAAGAAAAAGACTCTCAATCACTAAACCCAGATGTCGAAAAGTAAAACACTAAAATGTGGATAAGTTCTGAAGGCACCAAGGAAGACACAGAAGAACCAAGTCAACTTGGCTCACTCCCTCTGACACAGCCTCTCCAGCTGCGCTTTCCTATGGCGGATTCCATCTCTCTCACACCCCTCACCCCAGCAACAAACGTGGTGGAGGAGTTGGCTTGCTCCTGTCTGATACCTGCTCCTTTACCCCAATTCCTCTGCCACCCTCCGCTACTCTTCCCTCGTTCGAGGTGCACTCCGTCCGCATCTATTCCCCCTCCAACCTTCAACTGGCTATCATCTACCGCCCCAGAACAAGCCATCTCCACCTTTCGCGACCACTTCACCACCTGGCTACTCCATTTCCTTTCTGCTGACATCCCCACCATCATCAACAGCCCCATTGACACTTCCACCCCGGCTGCCTCTAAACTTCTATCACTCACGGCTTCCCTCGGCCTCACTCAATGGTCCTCTGCAGCCACTCACAAACATGGTCACACACTGGACCTTATCATCACTCGTCTCTGTTCCCTCACTAATCTCAATAACTCACCCCTCCCCCTGTCTTACCACAACCTACTGACATTCTCTTCCCTCTACTCTCCTACTGCGCAACCCCCGCTCCATAAACTCGCTCACCCTCACAGGAATCTCAAACACCTCAATTTACAATCACTCTCTGAGTCCCTTCTCCCTCTTACAGACATAGCTTCCCTTCATGACACAGATGCTGCTGCCACTTTTTATAACACCATAATAACAGCAACACTTGATTCGGCTGCCCCCTTCTCGCAGAGCAAAACTCGAACAATCAACAGGCAGCCCTGGCTGACCAGCCTGACCAAAGAACTGAGACGGGTTTCTAGGGCCACTTAGCAGAGATGGAAGAGAACCCATTCTACTGAGCACTTCAGCGCATACAAGCAGTCCCTTACCAGCTTTAAGTACACGCTCTCTGCCGCAAAACAAACTTACTTCGCATCTCTCATATCCTCCATCTCACAACCCTAAACAGCTCTTCAACACTTTCAATTCTCTACTCCGTGCCACAGCAACTCCTACCTCTCCTCTCATTTCTGCTGAAGACTTTGCCTCCTTCTTTAAGCAGATCGACACGATCAGACAAAACTTTGTCTTGCAGCCCCCAATGCCTCTCTTAGCCGCTCAGCCCTGTTCTGCAAAAGCCATCTTCTCCACCATGACAGAAGATCAGCTCTCCACCCTTCTGTCAAGATCACACCTCACCACTTGTGCCCTCGACCCACTCCCGTCTCACCTCATCCCTAACTTGGCCACAGTCTTCATCCCATCTCTAACACACCTCTTCAACCTTTCACTTACAAATGGTGTCTTTCCCTCATCCTTCAAACATGCCTCAATCACATCTATCCTCAAAAAGCCCTCCCTTGATCCATCCTCTGTGTCTAACTATCGGCCGATATCTTTTCTCCCTTACGCCTCAAAACTACTGGAACAGAATGTATATATGTATATCTTGAACTGTCCTCCCACCTCTCCTCCTTTTCCCTCTTTGACCGGTTACAATCTGACTTCCGACCGCATCACTCAACTGAAACTGCCCTAACTAAAGTCACTAACGACTTACTAACCGCCAAGAGCAAGCGACACTACTCTGTCCTCCTCCTGGACCTGTCCTCTGCCTTCGACAGTGTAGACCATCCCTCCTGCTACAGACTCTCTCATCTCTTGGCATCACAGACTTGCCCCTATCCTGGATCTCATCATACCTAACGGACCGAACATTTAGTGTCTCCCTCTCACACACCACCTCCTCACCTCGCCTCCTGTCTGTTGGTGTTCCTCAAGGCTCTGTCCTAGGACCCCTACTGTTCTCCATCTAGACCTTTGGCTTGGGACAGCTCATAGAATCCCACGGTTTGCAGTATCACCTCTATGCCGATGACACGCAGATCTACCTTTCTGGACCCAACCTCGCCTCCTTACTGACTGAAATCCCAAAATGTCTATCTGCTAACTCAGCCTTCTTTGCTCGCTTTCTCAAACTGAACATGGACAAAACAGAATTCATCATCTTTCCCCCATCTTACTCTACCCCTCCACCAGACCTATCCATCAATGTCAATGGCTGCTCTCTTTCCCCAGTCCCACACGCTCGGTGCCTTGGGGTGATCCTCGACTCTGTGCTCTCTTTCAAAACACATACCCAAGCCCTCGCCTCCTCCTGCCGCCTCAAACTCAAAAATATTTCCCGGATCCGCTCATTCCTCAACCACGAAACCACAAAAACACTAGTGCATGCTCTTGTCATCTCCCGCCTCGACTACTGCACTACTCTCTGGCCTCCCCTCTAGCACTCTGGCTCCGCTTCAGTCCATCCTACACTCTGCTGCCCGACTAATCCACCTGTCTCCCCGCTATTCCCCAACCTCCCCCCTATGCTAGGCCCTTCACTGGCTTCCTATTGCCCAGAGGCTCCAATTCAAAACCCTAACCATGACATGCAAAGCCATCCACAACCTGTCTCCTCCATACATCTGTGACATGGTCTCTAGGTACCTACCCGCATGCAACCTTCGCTCATCTCAAGATTTCCTTCTCTACTCCCCCCTTATCTCTTCTTCCCACAACCGCATACAAGACTTCTCCCGTGCTTCCTCCATACTCTGGAACTCTCTGCCGCAACACATCAGACTCTCACCATCAACGGAAACCTTCAAGAAGAACCTGAAGACTCACCTGTTCCGACAAGCCTACAGCCTGCAATGATCCTCGGTCTACCAAACCACCGCACGACCTGCTCTACCCTCTCCTACTGTATCCTCACCCATCCCTGTAGACTGTGAGACCTCGCGGGCAGGGTCCCCTCTCCTTATGCACTTGTGTGTGTGTCCCTTGTCTTACACATGTTTATTATACTTGTTTATATTTCCACTTTTCACATGTAAAGCGCCATGGAATAAATGGCGCTATATAAATGCATAATAATAATAATAATAATAATAATAATAATAATAATAATAACCTCCAGTCAGGGGATCAGAAAGGCCAAGCAAAGGTATCCCAGCTAGACGACTTTCTTATATGGTTAGAACACTTCCTGAACCAGAGTCACAGTCATGGCAAGAGATGCAAAAACTGCCTGTCCTTGAGAAGCAGAAGTGGATAAATGCCGCTAATGAAGAGATGGACTCCCTTCACCAACTCCAGACATGTGAGCTTACTGAGCGACCACAAGGAAAAAGAACTTTCGGATGTAAGTGGGTCTTCAAAAACAAATATGACTCAGAAGGTAAAGTTCAACAAGTTACAGACAAGCAGTGGGGGCGCTTCTGTACATAGCAACCACAACTCGTCCAGATATCACAGCCACAGTTGGAATTCTCTGCTGACATGTAAGCAAGCCATGCCAAAGAGACTGGAATGCAATTAAGAGAATTCTTCAAAATCTTAAAGAAACTCAAAGTCTAAATCTTAAGATATCTGTATCAGGAGATCTCACTCTCAGAGGTTATGTGGATGCAGATTGGGCTGGAGATTCAAGTGATCGGAAACCAACAAGTGGTTACTTGTTCAAGTTAATAATAATAATCTTTATTTATATAGCGCCAACATATTCCGCAGTGCTTTACAGTTTAACAGTTTCAAAACACAAGTCATAAGTGATATCGTTAACAATACAATAATTAAAGTTAGGAGAAAATTCAATTTCTTGGTCCAGCAGAAAACACGTGTCAGTCGCATTATCTTCTACAGAAGCAGAATATATGTCTGCTGCTTATGCAAGTCAAGAAGTAATTAGGGTGTAACAACTTTTGGAAGATTTCGGCAAGCCATTAGCTCAACCAACAGTTATCTATGAGGACAACCAAGGATGCATTAAACTTGCCAGCAGTGAGACGATTAGTGCAAGGACTAAGCACATCGATGCAAAACATCACCACCTACGTGACTTAGTGGAGCGTGGTGTACTCGAGTTTGTTTATTGCAAGTCTGACTAGATGATAGCTGATGGTATGACAAAGCCATTATCAAGAGCCAAGTTGGTGGACTTCAGAACCACAATAGGACTAACAGGATAAGTAGTTATTGAGTGGGGTGTTGGAATATGTTTGGTGCAACATCTCCATTCCTGTCTATGGCTGTTTAGTTGCTAAATTTGTATAGAATCATAGAATCATAGAAACGTAGAGTTGGAAGGGACCTCCTGGGCCATCTGGTCCAACTCCCTGCTCAAAGCAGGATTTATTACATCATACCAGACAGATGTCTGTCCAGCCTCTGTTTGAAGACTTCCATTGAAGGAGAACTCACCACTTCTGGTGGCAGCATGTTCCACTCATTGATCACTCTAACTGTCAAAAAGTTTTTTCTAATATCTAATCTGTGTCTCCTCCCATTCAGTTTCATCCCATTGCTTCTAGTCTTTCCTTGTGCAAATGAGAATAAAGTTGATCCTTCTACAATGTGACAACCCTTTAGATATTTGTAGATAGCTATTAAGTCTCCTCTCAGTCTTCTCTTTTGCAAACTAAACAATCCCAAATCCTGCAACCTTTCCTCATAAGACAGGGTTTGCAGACCGGTCACCATTCTGGTTGCTCTTTTCTGAACTTGCTCCAGTTTGTTGATGTCTTTTTTAAAATGTGGTGCCCAAAACTGGACACAATATTCCAGATGAGGTCTGACCAAAGAGGAGTAGAGGGAAATAATGACTTCATGTGATCTAGACTGTATGCTTCTGTTAATACATCCTAGAATTGCATTTGCCTTTTTTGCTGCTGCATCACACTGTTGACTCATATTCAGTCTGTGATCTATTAGTATACCCAAGTCTTTTTCACATGTGCTGCTGCTTAGCCCTATTCCTCCCATTCTGTATATGCTTTTTTCATTTTTATTGCCCAGATGTAGTACTTTGCATTTTCCCTGTTAAAAACCATTCTGTTAGTTGCTGCCCACTTCTCCAGTTTATTTATATCTTTTTGAATCCTCCCTCTCTCTTATCTAGTATTAGCTATCCCTCCTAGCTTTGTGTCATCAGCAAATTTAATAAGTTTACCCTCAATTCCTTCATCTAAATCGTTTATGCTGTTTATAAAGTTAGAACAAAAAAAAACATCCCAGAGGCTCACACAGGGAGAGCATGTGACTATTTCCTTTGTCTGTGTATGCACAGATAGAAACACACAAATGATTTATTTGGATCTATTAAGCTTATCATATACTAGATGTTGGCCCGATTCTAAAGCATCGGGTACTCTAGAATATGGCCAGCGGGAGATTAAAATAAAAAATAGTGATATACTCAACATCTGACGGCCCCCGGACTCTTTCCCTGATCTCCCGACAGTAGTGGTGGCATGCGTCCTTCGAATTCCGGACTGCGCCCGCGCACTGCGCCTGTCGCTAATTGGTCGAGGTCTGGCGGCGGCGACCGATCAGCAACTTGGGGGCCTGGCGGCCATGACCCATCAGCGACTCGGGATTTCGGTTACAGACAGAAAGACAGACAGACATGATAAGATGATTATATATATAGATTGTTCCTGATTGTTCCTGAATAAAGAAGCTCTGTTATCACACGCTTGGAGAGTATCCTGAATAATCTGCTGCCAACATTAATGGAAGTCAGTGAGACTTGTCTTGTCATTGCAGAAACCATTGTTAATGCAATTCATATGGCATGCAATATGTTCTATTATTATTATAAAGATTTATTTTTAAAGGTACCATTGATTCTACCGTACTGAACATGTGAAGTGGGCTTACATACAATGTTGCAGCAGCTCCAGTAATAGTGAGGTGGGAGCAGCATCTTAGCGATGGTGGGCTTTCCTGAAGAGTGGAGTTTGCATGTTCCATCTGAAAGTTGCGAATTTGGGACTTGTTGGGGCACAGAATCCAGGGGATAGGGGATGTTCAGGAGAAATCTTAGAGGTGATTGGGTGAGGAATGTATGAGCATGGAGGAGAAGTGGAAATCTTGTGAGGACCGAAGATTTGGCATGGGGAAGTATCGGGAACAATCATTGCAAAAGACCACATGGAAGTCAACAGGGTCCATCAATGCCGACCTCACAACATAACATAATGCGTGAAAAATAAAGCAATGACCTATTCCCACCTCACTGCTCATCACTCTGACCCCTCCACTCCTCACTGTCACATGTCAGGTCCTCACTGCATCTTCAGATCGCCGCTGCTTGCGCTGAAATTCTTGGGCTTCTTATGCTGGGCTGGTACATCCCATTAGTGTTCAGCAAATGATCATGGCTGGAGACCTCGTGCAAATGCGCAGAATCCTTTAGGGCGCTCTTCAAAACCGAAAGCATAAGCATAACGTGGATTTCAGCAATTGTAATCACAATCTGATGATGATGTGAGGAAGAGATGGGCAATGGCCACCATTTTGTCAAATCTGCATGGAAGTAAATTACAAAAAATAGCATTTTGGCAAATGTGAATTTTTGTAAAGTTTAAGTAAAATTCAATTACTTGCTAATCGTTTTGGTGGGTTCAATTGTTTGCTGCCAGTTCTGAGCTGATGCCACTGCTGAACATCTTCTGATTTTGAAGGTAAGTAAGCATTAGGTGTCCTTCATCTGCTGCACTAAGATTCCTTGGCTGATCACTGCATCTACGATCCTCACCATTTCTTGGTGTTCTCAATACTGAGAAATTCTGCCAGATACTTATACATTATGTAATACCATCAGGGAGGCATCTGATTGGCTACAAATTTATTCTACCAAAACATCCAGCCAATGTCATTAAGAACAAGGAGTCTTGGAAGTTATGACTCGGCCCCACAGAGCCCTGATCTCACATCATCCAGTCTGCCTGGAATCTCATGAAGAGACAGAAAGATTTGCACAAGTGACATCCACAGAAGATCTGGGGTCAATTCTGCAAGATGTTTGGAACAACCTCCTGCCGAGTTCATTCATAGTCTGTGTACGTACAAGTGATGAGAAGAAGTGATGGAGGTGATGGGCGGTCAACAAATATCGATGGGATTTAGATTTTTCTTTTGTTCATTCACATTTTTTGAATTGCTAAAAATAAATTAACACTTTTGTCATTGGAAGCTTCTTACTAGGCAGCATTTTTTTCACACCTGCCTAAAACTTATGCACAGCACTGTAGGTATAACAAGATAGACTTGGATCTGCTAATATTCTAGTTAATGGTTGATCTCCGTTGTATCCGCATTGGTTCACCGGGTAACATTTCAATGAAACGTACAAGAATATGAAATGACTCCACATTGAATTGCTGCAGCGTCAATGTCGTTAAAAAAGACAATACGATGGCCGAAATTACCAGATCCTACAATAGAAGAAGCTACAGAAAAGAAAACGTTATCTTTTGAAAATACCATGAAAGGAGTCATCGAAGGGGAAGAAAAATCAATATTTCAACCTTTTACACAGATTTTCTGCCAGTTCGGTTCCCAAGGACATCAGGTTAATTACACCGACGCTTTATATGTTAAGAAGCTATCCATTTCCTATTGATATAATAATAACTATGTGTTTTCTGTTTTTCTTTTTTTTTTTTTGAGCTTATCTTAAAGGGAATCTATCAGGACGATCTTACTATTAATCTAGGGGTGCAACTATATGGGTCGTAGTTAATTTTATTTAACAGCATTTGACTTAAACTTGGTGACTTGATGGATGAACGCTCTGCAGGAAGATCAGTCTTGTGTAACGAGATGGACATTCTGCCCACGTTCCCCTTTGAAGACACAAGGACACTTGTGCAGCCTAGATAGGTCAACCAAGGTCTTCGCCGTTATTTTGATTGTATCAAGCCATCGGGTTTCAGGTCTTCCTCTTCACTTTGTTCTTTCTATTCTTCTGACCATGATGTCTTTCTCCAATGATCGCTCTCTTCATATGATGTGTCCAAAGTAGGCAAGTCGTAGCTTGCTGATCCTTGCCTCCGAGTGACATGTTTGGCTACATTTGTTATCAAAAATTGATTTGTTTGTTCTTCTTGCCATTCTTGGTATCGATAACATTCTCTAGCACCACATTTGGAAGGTGTCAATTCTTCTTCTGTCTTGTTTCTTTATTGTCCAGGTTTCACATCCATATGTTATCATAGAAGAGTACTATCATTTGTAGTGATTAAAGAAGAATAAAGTTAACCTTTTGGAATGGACAAGCCACAGTCCTGACCTTAATCCTATGGAAATATCGTGGACGAACCTGTTTCATATGCAGGAATGGGCTAAAATTCCTTGAAGCCAATTTCCAGAACTAATCAACAATTACCGGGAACGTTTAAATGCAGTTACTGCAGCACCAGGAGGTCACATCAGATACTGAGAGCAAAGGTACACAAACTTTTATCACTCACATAATTGTGATATTGGATCTTACAAAGTTTAACAGTCTTGTCTCATTTGTTTGATTTGGTCCTTTATCTACTTTTGAGACTGGCAATAATAAGTACATTTCTAAAAGGTTTACAAACTTCCAAGTACCAAAGTACTGTATGTGTCCCTTTCCTACATTAGTTAGATTAGAGGATAGAAAGAAGGACGCTTAACAGAGGAATCGCCCAGCATTTGTTTGTATTCCGTAACCATGGAGATACGTTGTTTTGCATAGACCTCACAAACCAAAGTTCTTTCCTTGGAATTAATTACGGTGTAGTAATTTAGATACTGTGAAGTTAATCCTCACATGCAATAAAATATGACACGCTCGCCTTCCTTTCCATAGAAATGACACAGGTGAGCAGTTCTTTCGTTTGCCAGGATTAGTGTTTATGTAAAACGTGAAGGTGTGTTCTTTGCAGAATCATCATCATCACTTGTTCCATGTAAAGTGGGTTCTCTCTTCTTAGTTTGTGCCCAATATATCAAAGCATTTAGTGTTATTGATCAAATAGCTCAAAAGTCTTCCAACCACGTCAAGGTGCACCTACATATGGATGGTCACTATCACTAATGTCCTGGTTTGGCACATGGAGAGGTGAAACATTAGTGATAGGGACCATACATATATAGGTGCACCTTGATGCAGTTGGAGGCTTTTATGCTTACTAGTGATGAGCAGTGCTCCGCCCTCGATTGTTGACCTGTTAAATTCTGCTCCATTTGGGACCATTAGAAGTCTTCCTTGATCTGGCCATCCAGCCCAACTGAGCAATCGTGGAAGAAGGGCCTTGGTGAAAGAGGTAAAGAAGAACCCCAAGATCACTGTGGCTGAGCTCCACAGATGCAGTTGGCAGATGGGAGAAGGTTCCACAAAGTCAACTATCACTACAACCCTCCACCAGTCGGGCTTTTATGGCACAGTGTTAGCACGGGTGGTCTGGAGCGGGAAACTCCGAGAGTGGACCCTCTGGACCGTGGCACCGAGGGACCCCGGGCGAGCTGCCAGGTGGAACCGACCCCTATACAGGGACCGTTAGGAGCAGGCCCAGGGGTTCGAGTACCACGGTAGCCGGTACCGAGAGGGGCGGCTCAGGATGGACCGGAGTAAGACTGAGACTGGAGTAGGACGGCAGGAGCACTGAAGGCAGGACTGGAGTAGGACGACAGGAACACTGAAGGCAGGACTGGAGTAGGACGACAGGAACACTGAAGGCAGGACTGGAGTAGGACGACAGGAACACTGAAGGCAGGACTGGAGTAGGACGGCAGGAACACTGAATGCAGGACTGGAGTAGGACGACAGGAACACTGAAGGCAGGACTGGAGTAGGACGGCAGGAACACTGGTAGCAGGACTGAGAAGCTGCTGTGAGGAGCAGCCGAGACTGGAACTGCAGGAGCAGAGTGTGCACGATGGAGCGAGGCCAGAGTGTCAGGAAACACAACGATCAGGCGCCTCCCTCAGGGGGAAGCGGCCTGATATGGCCCCGTCTGGTCAGCCATTGGTCCAAAGGTGCTTCCGGGTCAGGGCACAGCCGGAGCATAAGAAACAGGAAGGAGGCGTAGCCGCGGCCTATGGCGCATGCGCATAGCATGCAGGGAAGGCATCGGTCGCGGGCCTGTCTCAGGTGACCGCCGCGGCCGTCGGGTGGAGAGAGGCTGCGGCGTGGGAGCGGAGGGCGACTGCGGCGTGGGAGCGGAGGCCGGGTGAGTATGGCGGAGCGGTGTAACAGTACCCCCTCCCCTAAGCCGCCCCCCCGGAGGTTAACAAGAAACCTCTTGAGGATACGGGGAGCATTGATATTCTCCCGAGGCTCCCAGGATCTCTCCTCAGGACCAAAGCCCTTCCAATCAACGAGAAAGAAAGTCCTACCTCTAACCCTTTTCACAGCGAGGATGTCCTGCACTTCAAAAACGTCGTCGGCACCCACCGGCTGAGGACCAAGATCAAGCGAGGAATGGAAACGATTCAGCACCACAGGCTTCAGGAGAGAGACGTGAAAGGTGTTCGGGATCCGGAGCGAAGCAGGCAACCTCAATTTGTAGGCGACTTCGTTAATACATCCCAGAATTTCAAACGGACCGATGTAGCGTGGACCCAACTTGTAGGAGGGCAGTTTTAATCGGTCGAATTTGGAGGAGAGCCAGACCTTGTCGCCAACACGATACGGAGGAGAATCCAACCTCTTTTTGTCTGCATAGTTCTTCATCTGATCAGCGGATCTCTTGAGTGATGTGTTGGTCTCAGCCCAAATCTTAGAAAATTCCGAGGACAAGGCATTGGCCGCGGGTACCTCAGAGGCAGGAGTTATCAGAAGAGGAACACCAGGATGTCTGCCAAAAACAATAAAAAACGGAGACTTGGCTGAAGACTCACCAGCATGGTTGTTATAAGCGAACTCTGCCCAGGGGAGTAAGTTGACCCAATCGTTCTGGTGGGCGTTAGAGAAGTGACGTAAGTATCCTGTAAGCGTCTGGTTGGTATGCGCTACTTGTCCGTTGGACTGTGGATGGTAGGCCGAGGAGAAGTCGAGGGAAACGTTCATGAGCTTACAAAGCGAACGCCAGAACTTGGAGGTAAACTGAACCCCTCGGTCAGACACAATGCGTCGAGGTAGTCCATGAAGCCTGAAGACTTGATGAATGAAGATTTCGGCCAGCTCTGGCGCTGAGGGAAGACCGGGCAGAGGGATGAAGTGAGCCATCTTGGAAAAATGATACACCACCACCAGAATGACTGAGCAGCCCGCAGAGCAGGGTAGGTCGGTGATGAAATCCATGGAGATGTTCTCCCAAGGAACCGTAGGGACAGGCAACGAAAGCAACAAGCCGGACGGAGATCTCCGTGGCACTTTGTTTTTTGCACAGGATGGACAAGATGCCACAAAGTCGATTACATCTTGGCGAAGTGAGGGCCATCAGTAGTGATGCTTGATAAGGTCCAGGGTCTTCTTAGTTCCGGCACGGCCGGCCAGTTTGGAGGAGTGCCCCCATAGAAGAACCTTTTGCTTGAGATTCTCTGGCACAAGCGTCTTGCCAGGTGGAGGAGTAAGCCAGTTCACCGGAGCCACGGTGATGATCCTAGTGGGATCAATGATATGCGACGGTTCCTCCGTGAATTCGTGTGGCTGGAAGACCCTGGACAGGGCGTCGGCTTTGGAATTCTTGTTGCCAGGACGGAATCGGAGCTTGAAATCAAATCGGGCAAAAAATAAAGACCATCTGGCCTGGCGAGGGTTTAGTCTCTGGGCAGACTGGAGATAGGCCAGATTCTTGTGGTCCGAGAAGATGACAAAAGGATGGACAGCTCCTTCCAGGAGGTGGCGCCATTCCTCCAAGGCCAACTTGATGGCCAAAAGTTCACCGATCAAGTAGTTACACTCGGATGGAGAAAAGGCCTTCGAGAAGAAGCCACAAGGGTGCAGGCGACCGGAGGCGGTTCTCTGGGACAGCACCGCCCCGGCACAAGTCGAGGAAGCGTCCACCTCGAGTACAAAAGGTTGATCGCTCTCAGGGCGATGCAGGACCGGAGCCGTGGAGAAAGCCCGTTTTAGGGTCAGAAAGGCCTCCTCTGCCTCAGGAGACCAATCCATGGAAGTAGACCCTTTACGGGTGAGCACAGAAATGGGTCTTGTGATCGCGGAGAAGTGGGAGACAAATTGCCGGTAATAGTTGGCGAACCCGAGGAATCGTTGTATCGCCTTTAATCCGACGGGGCGAGGCCATTTGAGGATGGCAGACAACTTCTCGGGATCCATCCTAAGACCAGCGTCGGAGATAATGTATCCCAGGAATGGCAGAGAGGTCTGTTCGAAGAGACATTTCTCGATCTTCGCACACAGACGGTTCTCCCGAGGATGCTGAAGCACCAGGCGGACACTCTTTCTGTGGGACGAGAGGTCCGGCGAGAAGACGAGGATGTCATCTAAGTACACGACCACACAGGAGTACAAGAGATCCCGGAAGATCTCATTGACGAACTCTTGAAAGACTGCAGGAGCATTGCAAAGACCGAAGGGCATGACCAGGTACTCGTAATGGCCATCTCGAGTGTTGAAAGCGGTCTTCCACTCGTCACCTGCACGGATACGGACCGGATTGTAGGCTCCTCTGAGGTCCAGCTTGGTAAAGACCCGAGCCCCTCTGAGACGGTCAAACAGTTCCGGAATGAGTGGAAGAGGGTACCTGTTCTTGATGGTAATCTCATTCAAGCCCCTATAGTCAATGCATGGGCGTAGAGTTCCGTCCTTCTTTTTGACGAAGAAGAACCCGGCTCCCACGGGCGAAGAGGCTTTCCGTATAAAGCCTTTGGTGAGGTTCTCTCGGACGTACTCGGACATGGCGGTGGTCTCTGCGGGAGACAGAGGGTAGATTCTGCCCCTTGGAGGGGTTGAACCGGAAACAAGTTCAATTGGGCAGTCAAACGGCCGGTGTGGAGGGAGGACCTCCGCCTCCTTCTTATCAAAAACATCGGCGTAGGAGCTGTAAGCTGGAGGAAGACCCGGGAGGTCTGGAGGTGACCGTGGAGCGGCCACCAGGCGGACAGGAGTCAGACAGCGAGCTTGGCACGGGTGCCCCCAGCGGAGTATCTCCCCAGAAGACCAGTCGAGAACAGGCTGATGAGTCCTTAACCATGGAAGACCGAGTAGAATGGCGTGAGAGAGCCTAGGTAAAACGTAAAAGGCTATCTTCTCTCGATGTAAGGCTCCGATTTGCAACTCCACCTCTTCAGTGACCAAGGTGATGGTCACCTGTAGTGGTTTGCCATCCACGGTGGCAATCTGAATTGGGTTAGATAGAGTGACTACAGGAATTTGGTATTTGTCTACCTCTTCCGGCCGAATGAAGTTACCCGCTGAGCCCGAATCCACGTAGGCCACCTCGGAACCACACCTCCCTCCTGAAACCAAAAGCACAGAAATCGTAAGGGGTTGAGAGGAATCATCATCACCTAGGAAGGCCTCTCATACCTGACCTAGGTGGAGTCGTTTCCCTGTCTCTTAGGACAGGTGCGGATATAGTGTGACAAATGACCGCAATAGAGGCACAGACCTTGTGCCCGTCTCTCTCTCTGACGTAACTCGGCCAACCTGAGATGATCTATCTGCATGGGCTCACCCGAAGAGAGGGAAGAGGATCCGACTGAACGGGAGCTGGCAGACTGGGTGAAAGGAGAAAGTGACCTGGAGGAACGCCTGTCTCTCGCTGACTCCCGAGCGCGCTCCAGGAAGCGCAGGTCAATGCGGGTAGCCAGAGAGATAAGGTCCTCTAAGGTGGACGGGGTATCTCGACCTGCGAGTTCATCCTTTATTTTACTAGAAAGACTGCGCCAGAATGCCCCCACCAAAGCTGCGTTATTCCAGCCGAGCTCGGAGGAAATAGTGCGAAAGCGAATAGCGTACTGTCCGACCGTGAGAGAGCCCTGGTGTAAGTTAAAGAGTGACTCAGTGAGAGAGGCTAACCGACCTGGCTCATCGAAAACCTTACGAAATGTATCCAGGAAAACCGGGAGACTCGAAACGACCGGGTCGTCACGTTCCCAGAGAGGGTTTACCCAAGACAGGGCCTCTCCCTCCAGATGGGACATGATGAAGGCCAATTTGGCCCAGTCCGAGGGATATTGCTGCGGCAGCCATTCAAAGTGGAGACTACACTGATTTAAGAACCCCCTACAGAGCTTGGGATCCCCGGTGAAACGAGGTGGCTTGGCAAGGCGGGGCATCGGAGGAGCAGTAGACGCAAGGGGAGGAGTCGGCACTGCAGTGGCAGCCTGGAGGGCCGACAAGCGACTATCAAAGGAGGCCATGTAGGACAAAATGTGGGTTTGAGTATCTTGCTGCTGACCCAGCTCCTGTTGGAGACTGGCCAGCTGAGTGACATTTCCAGGATCGGCCACCTGTAAGGCCGACAAATGGGTGTCCATCGACTTCATGACTGACATAATGCACCTCTGATTCTCCCGTAGGAATAGCAACTCTTTCTGGGTAGCAACCGTAATACCGGCGGAGTCCATGGCCTGATCGTACTGTTAGCGCGGGTGGTATGGAGCGGGAAACTCCGAGAGTGGACCCTCTGGACCGTGGCACCGAGGGACCCCGGGCGAGCTGCCAGGTGGAACCGACCCCTATACAGGGACCATTAGGAGCAGGCCCAGGGGTTCGAGTACCACGGTAGCCGGTACCGAGAGGGGCGGCTCAGGATGGACCGGAGTAAGACTGAGACTGGAGTAGGACGGCAGGAGCACTGAAGGCAGGACTGGAGTAGGACGACAGGAACACTGAAGGCAGGACTGGAGTAGGACGACAGGAACACTGAAGGCAGGACTGGAGTAGGACGACAGGAACACTGAAGGCAGGACTGGAGTAGGACGACAGGAACACTGAAGGCAGGACTGGAGTAGGACGGCAGGAACACTGGTAGCAGGACTGAGAAGCTGCTGTGAGGAGCAGCCGAGACTGGAACTGCAGGAGCAGAGTGTGCACGATGGAGCGAGGCCAGAGTGTCAGGAAACACAACGATCAGGCGCCTCCCTCAGGGGGAAGCGGCCTGAAAGGCCCCGTCTGGTCAGCCATTGGTCCAAAGGTGCTTCCGGGTCAGGGCACAGCCGGAGCATAAGAAGCAGGAAGGAGGCGTAGCCGCGGCCTATGGCGCATGCGCATAGCATGCAGGGAAGGCATCGGTCGCGGGCCTGTCTCAGGTGACCGCCGCGGCCGTCGGGTGGAGAGAGGCTGCGGCGTGGGAGCAGAGGGCGACTGCGGCGTGGGAGCGGAGGCCGAGTGAGTATGGCAGAGCGGTGTAACACACAGTGGCCCGACGGAAGCCTCTCCTCAGTGCCAGACATATGAAAGCCCTCATAGAGTTTGCTAAAAAACACATGAAGGACTCCCAGACTATGAGAAATAAGATTATCTGGTCTGATGAGACGAAGATAGAACTTTTTGGTGATAATTCTAAGCGGTATATGTGGAGAAAACCAGGCACTGCTCATTACCTGCCCAATACAATCCCAACAGTGAAACATGGTGGTGGCAGCATCATGCTATGGGGGTGTTATTCAGCTGCAGGGACGGGATGACTGGTTGCAATTGAAGGAAACATAAATGCGGCCAAGTATAGAGATATCCTGAATGAAAACCTCTTTCAGAGTGCTCTGGACCTCAGACTTGGCCGAAAGTTCACCTTCCAACAAGACAATGTCCCTAAGCACACAGCTAAAATAACAAAGACGTGGCTTCAGATCAACTCTGTGATCATTCTTGACTGGCCCAGCCAGAGTCCTGACCTAAACCCAATTGAGCATCTCTGGAGAGACCTGAAAATGGCTGTCCACCAACGTTCACCATCCAACCTGACGGAACTGGAGAGGATCTGCAAGGAAGAATGGCAGAGGATCCCCAAATCCAGGTGTGAAAAACTTGCATCATTCCCAAGAACACTCAAGGCTGTAGTAGCTCAAAAGGTGCTTCTACTCAATATGGAGCAAAGGGTCTGAATACTTATGACCATGTGATATTTCAGTTTTATTTTTACATTTGCAAAAATTTCTACATTTCTGTTTTTTTTCAGTCAAGATGGGGTGCAGAATGTACATTAATGAGAAAAAATGAACTTTTTTGAATTTGCCAAATGGCTGCAATGAAACAAAGAGCGAAAAATTTAAAGCGGTCTGAATACTTTCCGTGCCCACTGTATCCCATTACTGGACTGGATTCATCCTCCTGGACAAATCTATTCCCTGTGTGGTGAATTGTTTTATGAACCTTTTGATGTGCATGCAATAATGGTTCTTGGGAATGTTCACTCATCTCTTACTCTGTTGTGCAATACCAGATTAGTACCCCATGACAGGCAGTATTATAGTTGTTATATTCTTGAAAATGGGGGTAGTATTATAGTAGTTATATTCTTGTATATAGGAGCAGTATTATAATTGTTATATTCTTGTACATAGGGGGCAGTATTATAGCAGTTACTGTATATTCTTGTACAAAGGGGGCAGTATTATAGTAGTTATATTCTTGTACATAGGAGCAGTATTATAGTAGTTATATTCTTGGACATAGGAGCAGTATTATAGTAGTTATATTCTTGTACATAGGGGCAGTATTATAGTAGTTATATTCTTGTACATAGGAGCAGTATTATAGTAGTTATATTCTTGTACATAGGGGCAGTATTATAGTAGTTATATTCTTGTACATAGGGGCAGTATTATAGTAGTTACAGTCTTGTACATAGGAGCAGTATTATAGTAGTTATATTCTTGTATATAGGAGCAGTATTATAGTAGTTATATTCTTGTACATAGGAGGCAGTATTATAGTAGTTATATTCTTGTACACAGGAGCAGTGTTATAGTAGTTATATTCTTGTACATAGGGGCAGTATTATAGTAGTTATATTCTTGTACATAGGAGCAGTATTATAGTAGTTAT
The DNA here is from genome assembly GCF_039654945.1 of Dendrobates tinctorius. Classification (NCBI taxonomy): domain Eukaryota; kingdom Metazoa; phylum Chordata; class Amphibia; order Anura; family Dendrobatidae; genus Dendrobates; species Dendrobates tinctorius. The sequence goes on from NW_027361784.1 coordinate 36,990,385, forward strand.
ATTCTTGGACATAGGAGCAGTATTATAGTAGTTATATTCTTGGACATAGGGGCAGTATTATAGTAGTTATATTCTTGTACATAGGAGCAGTATTATAGTAGTTATATTCTTGTATATAGGAGCAGTATTATAGTAGTTATATTCTTGTACATAGGAGGCAGTATTATAGTAGTTATATTCTTGTACACAGGAGCAGTGTTATAGTAGTTATATTCTTGTACATAGGGGCAGTATTATAGTAGTTATATTCTTGTACATAGGAGCAGTATTATAGTAGTTATATTCTTGGACATAGGAGCAGTATTATAGTAGTTATATTCTTGGACATAGGGGCAGTATTATAGTAGTTATATTCTTGTACATAGGAGCAGTATTATAGTAGTTTTATTCTTGTATATAGGAGCAGTATTATAGTAGTTATATTCTTGTACATAGGAGGCAGTATTATAGTAGTTATATTCTTGTACACAGGAGCAGTGTTATAGTAGTTATATTCTTGTACATAGGAGCAGTATTATAGTAGTTATATTCTTGGACATAGGAGCAGTATTATAGTAGTTATATTCTTGGACATAGGAGCAGTATTATAGTAGTTATATTCTTGGACATAGGAGCAGTATTATAGTAGTTATATTCTTGGACATAGGAGCAGTATTATAGTAGTTATATTCTTGTACATAGGAGCAGTACATGCAGTACCTCTTGTAGCCATCACACAAGTTTAATGTGAACGCTGCCACACCTGTGGTAGATCAGCTCACTCAGCTGTACGTGCAGGTAGACAAGGAAAAACTGTCTCTTTAAGAACTTGATTGGTTTATTGTACGTGGAATAAACCAAGCTGAAGTAAAAAGTAAACACGGCCCTCTGGTCAAAAACAGCAAAACAAAACAAAGTAGTAGCACAAAAGCAAACAGAGAGAAACAGCAAAACGGCACTAAAGCAAAGTCTACTTACTGGTGGAGATATGGATATCTGAAATCCGGGCGTCTGGGTGATATTAAAAATGGTTAATCCGGTGCTTGCATAACACCACACGTAGTATAAAGCCAATAAAATGAAGAAAAATGCAGCACTCGTGGAATCCGTTAAAAAACCATAGTCCTTTATTGAATTAGTTGGACAAGGTCAGCATGAGGGCTAGGTGCGTGAACAACATGCAGGGAAAAAGACTACAGCTGTTTCGTGTTACAGCTAAACAGCTGTAGTCTTTTTCCCTGCATGTTGTTCACGCACCTAGCCCTCATGCTGACCTTGTCCAACTAATTCAATAAAGGACTATGGTTTTTTAACGGATTCCACGAGTGCTGCATTTTTCTTCATTTTTTAGTAGCACAAAACACAGTGTTTGTGGAAGCAGGGATCAGCCTGCTCTGGGATAGCAAGGCACACAGGTTCAGGTTTTAACATAATCATAAACACTTCTCTAGAGTGTTCCTCTCTAGACACCGAACACCAACTGCCTCTGGAGGCCAGCTATTTAAGCTCCAGACCACACTCTGGAGTGGAGCTATGGTGGACACCCTCCCACCGGCTATATGTTTGTCCACAAAAAACCCAGCCATTAAAAAAATTGGCTGTTAACTACTTGCAACACTTAATGTGCTGAAGTAAAACTCCTGGATTTTACATCAATGAAGCCATTAACCTCAGAGAAACATATCACCCCTCCAGCACCTTGCCAGTGACTGTTTTCACATATTCCCCCTCTGCCCAAAGCCAGGGGTTTCAGCACCTTCACTCGCTAAACGGGAGTCTGGACAGGGTATCTGCGTTCCCATGCAGCTTCCCTGGCCTGTGCTCGACATGAAAACTAATGTCCTGGAGTGCTAAGAGCCATCAGGTCACCCGGGCATTCTTCCCCTCCCTTTTCCCCATCCATCTTAGGGGCGCATGATCTAACACTAGCCTGAACTTCTTGCCTAACAGGTAGTATCTGAGGGTGTCAACTGCCTATTTGATGTCCAAGTACTCTTTTACTATGAAGACATAATAATTCATTTTACAAGATGGCAGCTTCCTGCTGGGGTATAGGACTGAATGTTTGTCTCAATCTATTTCCTGGGACAACACAACTCCCAAACCGACCTCGGAGGCGTCCGTCTGGACCACGATCACCTTAGTGAAGTCAGGTGCAACCAAGACCAGCTGGTAGCTTCAACTACTGGAATGCCATCTCAGCTTGAGAAGACCATTTGGCCATCACTGTCTTTTTGCCTTTAAGAAGATCACTCGAGAGGGGGGCGGCTATCATGGCGAAATTTGGGATATTTCGCTGATAGTATCCCACAATTCCAAGAAATGATCTAATCTGCTTTTTGGAGACCGGCTGAGGACACTTCTGGACTGCCTCCACCTTATCTATTTGCTGCTTTATTTTGTCCCTCCCGACAATGTAGCAAAAGTGTTTTGCCTTTTCTGTCCCCATAGCACACTTCTTTGGGTTTATATTAAACCTTGCCTTCCTCAGACTGTCTGGACTTTCTGCAGGTGACTTCCCCAGTCTGGGCTGAATATCACAATGTCATCCAGATAAGCTGCAACATACTTTTTTGAGGGGCTAGTATCCGCGGTCCATGGCTCACTGGAATGTAGCTGGGGCTCCCTGCCGACCAAACGGCATCCTGGTATACTGAAAGCACCCATCAGGTGTGGAGAAGGCCTCCTTCTCCTTAAAACCTGGAGACAGGAGAATTTGTCAGTAACCTTTCGTTAGGTCCAGGGTGGTGATATACCTGGCTGACCCTAGCCTCTCAATGGGCTCATCGACCCAGGTCATCGGATCCGTGTTGAACTTGGACACCTTGTTCAGACTCCTGTAGTCATTATAGAACTGCCACTCTCCGTCTGGCTTCAGCATAAAGACAATATGCGCGCTTTGACTCCTTAATGGCGTCTTACGCTCAACATCCTCCTCACCTGTTTGGAGATCACCTCGTGGCGGGCTTTGGGTATCCAATACAGCTTTTGGTTTACCCTCACATGCGGTTCTGTCAGGATTTCATGCTCCACAACCTGTCAACTCTGAAAACAGGTTCTGGTTTCGCTAAAACAGCTCTCGGCACTGTTGCTTCTGGACTGGTGACGGTGTCTCTCGACCTTTGATTCAGGATTGGCCCCATAGGTATGGTGCTTTCAACGGATCCCTGTCTCACCACATTTGCAGCAGGTTAATGTTGTACACTTAGTATGAGTTTCTCCAGCCTGGTTGATGTACCTTGTAGTTGACGTCATTAAACTTTTAGACCACCTCATATGGAACGTACCACTTGCCCAGGAACTTACTTTCGACCATGGGGAGCAATGCCAACACTTGGTCTCCAGGGCTAAACTGTCTCAGTCTTGCCGACAGATTGTAGACCCTTTTCTGGGCCCCTTGTGACTGAAGGAGGCTCTCCCTGACAATCGGCATCATCCTTGTGATCTTGTCTTGCATTTGGGTCATAAGTTCATTGACACTTTGGTGGGGTGTAACCTCCAGAAGTCCCCGAGGGTGCCATCGTATAACAGCTTGAATGGTGAGAACCCCATAGAGGCCTGTGGGACTTCTCTAACAGTGAACAGTAGTTCCAATAGCAAGCCAGCCCAGTCTCAGCCATCCTTCTCCAGGACCTTCTTCAGAATAGATTTCAAGGTCTTGTTGAACCTCTCCACCAGGCCATCCATCTGCAAATGGTACACCAACATCCTGAGTTGCGTAATCTGGAGGGCCTTACATAACTCCCTCATTACCATGGACATGAATGGTGTCCCTTGGTCTGTCAGGCTTTCCTTTGGCAGGCCCGTCCGGGAGAAAATATGAACTAGCTCTCGCGCTATACTTCTGGTGGAGGAGTTTCTCAGTGGTACTGCCTCTGGGTACCATGTTGCATAGTCCATTACCACCAGGATGTATTGATGACCCTTGGTGGACTTAAATAAGCGCCATGGCGATCCAGTGAAATGGCACTTTTATTATGGGTAATGGCACTAGGGGACTGCAGAAATGGAATCTGGGAGCAGTTAGCGGACAGGTAGGGAAGGATCTACAGAAATTAACAATATCTTGGTGACATCCAGGCCAGTAGAACCTCTGAAGGACCCGGTCTTGAGTTTTGTCTACTCTCAGATACACACCCAAGACATGAGAAGGGGCCAGATATAATACCCTATGCCTATAGGGACCTGGCACCAACAACTACTCTTTCACTTCCCCTCTAGGTTTAGTGACACGATAAAGCAGTTCTTCATTTAAAGTGAAATACAGATACCTGGTGTTGGCTTTTGAGCAACCCCATTTATCACAGTCCATTGTCAAACACATTTTTAAAGTAAGATCCTGCATTTGTGCAGTCCCAAAATTCCCCAACTCAGGAATCTCGTACTCAGGAATCTCGTCCTCACTGATCACCATCTCATCCTCGTCACCAGCAAGGACACACAAGGGGAACTCATCTGCCTCTGACTGCAGTGGTGATTCTTCATGGGTGGACCGGTTCCTGTCTGAGTTAGTGGGTACCCTTGCCTTTTCCCACAAGTCTCAGAACAGGCTAAAGTCCCTTCTGATTATCAATGAGTGTAGAAAGTTTTTGATTATCCCGATCTTTTGGGACTTAGTACATAGGGGTAATATTATTGTAGTTATCTTTATATTCTCAATCTCATTTCCTACTATGTGCCATTGATTTCTGGTTTGTTTGTCTTATGGCGAAGGGGAGGGGGGTCTTTTGGCTGCTCATTTACCAGGGCTTGGGTGTGATATCTCAGCAGCTGCTACATCTTCATCTCCATGGGGGGAAACAACTACTCTTTCCTTTTTTTGTACAGGGTGAATGGAATGCTCGTGTTTTCGGCCAATACTGTCATAGGCCCTCCAATTATTGCTGTCATATGTGTTTAGTCCGCTTCTGTTTTGGGGGACACGAGAGATGCTAAGCTCCTTGGGTATCATAAGGCTTATTAGTACTAGAGCATTAATGACTCCCGACGAACATCCAAACTTATTAAAGCACAAAGCCAGCACGTAGCTATCACCAGAAGGAATCGTCAGCTGCTTCATTTTAATTAGCAATTAAGTGATAATGACAAAGGTCAGAGAATAACTATGGCTGTTTTTTGAAAGTGACTCAAGACTGTAAAACCTATATTGCATAATCTGCATTTTTATGATGGGTATTAGACATGTATCCTGCACAGTGTAGAATCTGAAGGTTCAGCACAGGGAGAAGGAGCAAAGCACATCGGAATGGGCCCCAAACCTAGGTAACCATACTTATAACTATGGTAGCTCACTCTAATCATAGAGGGTAGAGGGGAATCTCAGAAGATTACAATGTTATTACTGAAAAAAAATAACTAAATAACTTTATACAGATCGAGAGCGGTATAACTGCCATATGGTGACCATATGAGTGCAGATACCAGTCCTGCAGAACTTATGAGAGATGACAGTACCGTTATATAGAACGACTTACCGCTGACGTTCTTTCTGATGAAGTCGTTCACTTTTCCTATGTTTTCCATCTGGCCCAGACTGACATGACAACTTCTCCAGACACGTCGCATCTGTAGATTTTACATTTGACTTCTCACATTTACAGCTTCCATTTTGTATCTTTATTAGAGGACCTGTTGTGTGGCAACAGTGCTCCTCTTAGTGACCCACATTATAATGCCCCTTACTTAGTAAAATGCCCCCTTTGTGTGCTCTACATGTTAAAATTGCCCCCTAGAAAATATGAGTGCTCCTGTGAGTATAAAAGTATAAACGCCCAACTTATTCCCTCTGTAATATAATAATGCCTCCTGTAGGCCTCTTTGACAGCTATAATACCCTAAGTGCCCCTAAAATTTAATGTAATAATGCTCAGAATGCTTCATCAAAAGCTATAATGCCCCCCGTGTCCCCTTAGATATTTGTATTGCAGGCTACATATATAGTTACAGTATATTGCCCCTTGAGTAATATTATACATAGCAGTAACAGCCCCTGAGTCACCCCTTCCTACAGTAATAATGGCCTGTAAGTCTCTCCACATATAGTAATAATGGCCTGTAAGTCTCTCCACATATAGTAATAATGGCCAAAAGTCTCTCCACATATAGTAATGATTCCCCCCTCCCTATAAATAGCATTAATGTCCCCTGAGTTGCCCTACCATGTATAGTAATAACACTGCCAGAATCTCCCCACTAATGCCCCCTGAGTTACCCTACAAGAACAGTAAATACTGTATATAAAAAGTCATATACATATATACTGTATTTTCCTAACCCTGGAATCTGGCAAGTTCAGCAGCACAGTCAGGGACCTGGTGCAGGCCGATTGTTGCGATTGCGACATGGTACTGTTTGCTCTGGGACTCTGGTTTCCTGTGCATGCCCCTGCCATTCGGTAGACCACTTCTCTTTTTGTTCCAATTTCTATAAAGTAAAGTGAACAAAAAACAGCAATTCTTCCATTTTAATTTTTTTTTCATATTGTTTAGGCATTCATCAAGAGTGATAATTATTATGATACTAGCTGAAGAGCCCGGCATTGCCTGGGCATAGTAAATAAACTGTAGGTCCCACTGTCTTCCTTAACATCCCCGCTCTCCATTCTATCCCTCCGCAGCCGCGCTCTACATCCATGTACCGGTGTCCCTCCACAGCCCGCTCTCTTCTTCCACAGCCCTGGTCTCTTTGGGTCACCCCCGTCCTAGGGCTGTGGGGTACTTGGTACCGGGCCGGTGTCAGTGGGAAGTATCACGGCAGCTGTGACCCGGTCCGTGGCCCTGGGCAACCAAATCAATGGTGGTTTGTAGTTAATAAAATGAAATAGTTTGTGACGCCACCTGTGGTGTTTGGCAAGCAAGATGTTAAGCCAACGCTGCGTGTAGATCCTCTGGGGCTGATGGTGTGTTGCAGCATAGATGGTGTAGCTCCCCACAGGTGAAGCTGTAACCCCAGGGCAGTGTATAAGCACAGGTAGTGTAAAGGATGATACCCAGATGTAGCGGTGCTGACGGTGTTGGTGCACAATGACTGCAAGACACCAGGGCTTGTAGTTCCAAAGCTTTACTCACAGTTCGTGGTACACACTGGTGCCTGCCTCCATGCCGTGTCCTCCGGGGCAGAGACTCAATCAACCTCCCGGGCAAGTCAGGATTCTCCTCTCCAACACTCCGCCAACATGTACCTTTCCTGAACGACTCCTCTATTGCGCCTTTTAGTGTGAAGCGCTCCAGTACCGTGGTACTCTGAAGTTCCTCCTGTCAGATGTTCCTAACAACTCTCCTTGTATGGCAGACAGCTGTAGCCTACTTCGGGGGCTCCCTTTATCCTGAGTCCCGGCTCCCTATACAGATGCTGTTGTGCCCCAAGTCTTGGATGGGAGTAATGCATTTACAGCCAACTACTCCACCGGTGTCTGCTGCAGAACCATAGGTGTCCATACAACCTCGGGGACCGGGCCCCGGCCTTGCGCTGAGAACCTATAGGCAGGGTTCCTTTTCCAACCCACAACTCCTCTCTGTTCTCCTACTCCTTCGTTCCGCGCTGTTCCTTCTCTCTCTTATGGAAGCTTAGGTTGCAGTTCTCCGTCTTTCTCCTTCTGTTCCTTTCCCGTGCCAGCTGGCTCAGATCACTGAGGCAGCTGCAGCACTCCTTCTTCTCTCTCCTCTCCTAGGGAGTTCGTTCCACTAAGACCAGTCCTCAGCCTCTTCTGACTGACTGTCTTCCTCCGCCTTGACCTCCCGTCAGACTCCTCTCCGACTGATCTGTAATTCTAAACCTTCCCAACCTTTTATATGGATCTCCACTCCACCCACCTCCCAGCACATCTCGTGTTACGAAGCAAGGACCCACGAAAGGTGCTCTGCTACCCTCTAAGCATGAAGCCGCAATGTGGTCAGTGCTGAACTATCCTGTGTGTGGGATGCAGGTGTTGGAGTGTGGAAAGGAGCTCTCAACTTATCTAGTTGGTGGGGCACTACACCTTAGGAGAAGGTGCAGTACTTCTGTGGCGACTGAGCCTCAGGGGTGCCACATACCCCCCTGTTAAACACAGCACGTCTGCGGGCTGCAAGATAACAAAGTAGACAGCACAGAAAAATACAAAAATTTTGTAATGCATAACAAACTTTTCTTATACTAATCTTCCTAGTATAGAAGGTACTCATCTTGAACGTTACAAACAATTCTATCTAAAAATTTTTAAATTCTAAGTGCAATTCTCAATTCAAAGTGCTATTCTCTGTAACACATTTTCCTTTCATTTTCCTCTCTTTCTCTAGACGCAAGACGCTGACAGCAAGTACCTGGTCCATCACCTGTCACTTTAAATTCTTTATTCATTTCTATATCACACATTCCTAATTCTTCTATAAAAGCCATTTCTCAGTTACTAATACTTTTCTGAAACATATTATCAAATACTTCACAGTAAAACATTCAACAGTTATTTTTGTAAGTGCTGGACACCGCTCCCAGACGGGATTTCTTGCAGTGTCCTTTGAGGTAGACATCATCTTCGAAAAGTGTCCATGCAAAAACATTATCTTCGCAAAGTGTCTCTATATGTAAAACCAAGAGAGGGCACCTAAAGAGGTGCAACTATTTACAATAAAAGTTTTTGGATCACTCCAAGTTCATGATCGCTAGTTCAAATTGGGAAAACGCTGCCATTGCAAAACCAAGGCAACAAAAGTGCTACCAGAAAAACATGATAGCAAAAATAGAAAAATAGGAAAAGGCACAACTGGTGCAAACAAACCCTCCTGGGTAACGAGATTTGAAAGTTTTTCTTTACTTGTTTTCCCCTCCTGGGGTTCTGGAAGCCGAAATGGAACTGTTCTCAGATTCAAAGTAGTCGTCGGCAATCTTTAAGTACTCCTCTTCCCACGGTGTCAAGCCAGGGATCTTTGGTCTGGGCTGCCGGGCTGGAGCTGATGCAAGAGCAGCCTGGTTCCTGGAAGCAGGTACCTGTGCAGTCGGGGTGGCAACGGTGGGTGGAGGGGCACCAACAGGTCGCTTTGGCTTGTACCTCTCAATAAATTCTCCTGGAATGCGACGTACATTCAGGGCATACCACCCTCTGAGCCCCTCATGCCGGGTGAATGTCGCATACTCCCCTGGCTGCAGGTCTCTATCAGGATGTCCCTTCCTCAGATGTGGCTCAACATCCCTCTGGTTGAAAAACAAGTCACTAAGAAAAAGAAAAAATCTCACGGAGGAATTAGCTTTCCCAACCTCAATGCACATGACCTCACCCTCCTACTCAAGCACAGTATGTCTTGGCTTTCTAATTCACTCGACCCAGCTTGGCTTGATCTTGAAACTGCTATTAATAATACCAAACCCCTTAAATTTTTAAAACTGGATAAAATAATCCGTAGGCACCAAATCCAACAAAAATATCCTGTCTTCCAAGCAATAACTACTGCCTGGCTAAAAATCTTAAAATCAGATAATAAAATTCCAAAGACAAAAATATTACATGAAATCCCTCTATCTTTATCTTATACAATAATTGGTCATACTATTCCTCCTACTTGGGCAGATTTGAATATCAAAAAGTTAGGAGATATCTTTAACGGTAAAGACTTTCTAAGCTTTAGCTCGCTCAAGAATAAGTACAATATCCCCTCGTCACTATTTATGGATTTCCTGATTCTAAAAAACAACTTAAGGCTGTTCTTGAATAAGAAACCCACCCTCTCTGAGACCTCTTTGAAGCTGCTATGTAACTGCGACCATCCAAGATTTTGGAGTCATAGCTTCTTATATGACAGTTTCAATGTGGATTCAATTTTTAAAAAAAAACCTTACATGATCAACTGGGAAAAAACTCTCAATCGCACATTCTCCATAGAAGATTGGGAAGACTCCCTTTCTCTAACCTATAGTTCCACTTTATCCATGCCTTTGCAGGAGGCGCATTACAAAGTGTCCTCCCGCTGGTATTATACTCCGGCCAGAACGACCCACTTTGGCTCGTCAAACTCAGCTCAATGTTGGAGAAACTGTGGGCAAAAAGGAGACATATTTCACATATTTTGGAGCTGCCCAATAGCACACTCCTTTTGAACTCAGATTTTTTCTATCCTAAGCAAACTTGTCGGCTCTACTATGACTGTAAGTCCACAATCTGCACTTCTTTCCATAGACATAGCAGAATGGGAACCTTCTTTAAAACCATTATTTTTACATATTTGCATGGTAGCAAAAAACTCCATTGCATACCACTGGAAGGGCCTACACTTCCTAACTCTAATGACATTATACAATTAGTTTCTCGCCATCGATCCCATGAACTAAAGTTCGCTCTGTCTAACAACCAGTTCAAATCATTTTTTAGTAAATGGCAAAAATGGGACCAAGTCTTCCCATCTCCCATCACTTAAACATTACCATGCTAGAGTTCAGCCTTATCTACCAACTTGATTTATTTCTCTCCAAAGACATATCAGTGTTATATTGCAATATCTTTATTACTTCATCCTTACACAATCTAAACTCTATATTGCTATACCGACTTGCTATTGTGTATTTTTGTAATACTGTTTCTCTCTTTATGCGGTTTATTCTGCATTGTCTTAGTTAATACCCTTGTATTATATTTCAGATTATAATGTTGACTTTGTTTACGACTCAAGGGTTGCATCCCTTGTCAACTGATACTTGATCCCTAATTCCCTATTATCTCTTCCCTCCTCCCCCTCCCCCCCTTCTGTTTAATGTTTTAAACAATAAAATTTTTGGAAAAAGAAAAACAAGTCACTAATTTGCTTGGGGTCCGTAATAAATCCCAAACCCCTTTCTTTGTTCACATTCAGCACTTGCCCCCATCCGGCTGCATCCTGGATGATGACCTGCATGGGCTCTCTCCTTCCGGGCCAGATCCGGGCCCAACACAACCTTCTTTCTCTGCTCTCTCTCCCGGTTTTCCGCTGCCAGCTGTCGGATAGTGGCCCGGCACCCTGCCAAGTTCTCTTCATCCACCCGCTCATCCCGGGACCGGCCCTCGCCCACTGGGGCCCGCAGCACCACCGCTAGGGGTCCAGATGTTTCCCCCTGGGGACAGTCATCCTGGTCCCAGACCAGGTGTAGCATGACCTGGCCAGCCGCTGCAGCTGTGGTGTACCCCAGGGCCTTCCCAGGTGGAGGGACATCTGACGTACCTGGGGCCTCCTGGCGGTGTGGTGTCTGCTCCGGTGCAGGTGGTCTGGGTGCTGGAGGTGGTGATACCGATGGCGGCTCCGGTCCACGGGGGCTTCAGTAGGGACCTGCGCAGCCGCAACTGGTCCGGGCAGGTGCATGGTCTCAGCTCTGGGATCCTCCGGTACGCTCAGCCGCACAGACAGCGTGAAGGTGAAGAGCAGCGCTGCCGGAGGACAGTCCGGTGCAGCGGCAGCAGGTACCGGTGGAGCGGGTACCGCAGGCGTAGGCCCCTCTCGGACCTGCTGCCGTCTCAGCTGCTCCAAGGCCTCCTGCCTCAGCCGCAGGCAGGTGGTCAGTTCAGCAATTTCCTTCTCTAGTTGTTGGCGGTTCATTCCGGTGTTCGGGTTGGAGCCGTCAGCCATGGCGCCAGGGAGATCCGTTTCCCCACGCTCCGCTGGCCTCCTTCCCTCACTCTCCAAAATGGCGTTCTGGCGTTCTTCCTGCCTCGGCCTCTTTCCCACCACTGGCTTCTTCTGCCCCTCCTTCCGGGGGCGGCACCTTCTTCCAGCGCCTCCATACGAAGCCAGTATGCGAACCCCTTGGGGGGTGGGCCATGTCGATGTCACATAGTAATTCAGGCAGGGAAGGCCCAATACTCTTCGCAGTCTTTTTCTAGGACCTCCCATCTCTTCACGCCCTTCTTCTCCGCACCAGCGGCCATTTCTAATGTTCATTTTACAGTCTATTAAAGCAGGTCTTCTACACATCTTCAAAAGTATAAAGTCTCACAACTTTCAGGCGCACAGAACCCGATGGCAACGGGTCTCGTCATCCTGTTCGTGACGCCAAAAATTGGGTCACCCCCGTCCCAGGGATGTGGGGTACTCGGTACCGGGCCGGTGTCAGTGGGATGTGTCACGGCAGCTGTGACCCGGTCCGTGGCCCTGGGCACCCAAATCAATGGTGGTTTGTAGTTAATAAAATGAAATAGTTTGTGACGCCACCTGTGGTGTTTGGCAAGCAAGATGTTAAGTCAACGCTGCGTGTAGATCCTCTGGGGCTGATGGTGTGTTGCAGCATAGATGGTGTAGCTCCCCACAGGTGAAGCTGTAACCCCAGGGCAGTGTATAGGTGCAGGTAGTGTAAAGGATGATACCCAGATGTAGCGGTGCTGACGGTGTTGGTGCACAATGACTGGAAGACACCAGGGCTTGCAGTTCCAAAGCTTTACTCACAGTTCGTGGTACACACTGGTGCCTGTCTCCGTGCCGTGTCCTCCGGGGCAGAGACTCAATCAACCTCCCGGGCAAGTCAGGATTCTCCTCTCCAACACTCCGCCAACATGTACCTTTCCTGAACGACTCCTCTATTGCACCTTTTAGTGTGAAGCGCTCCAGTACCGTGGTACTCTGAAGTTCCTCCTGTCAGATGTTCCTAACAACTCTTCCTTGTACGGCAGACAGCTGTAGCCTACTTCGGGGACTCCCTTTCTCCTGAGTCCCGGCTCCCTATACAGATGTATTTACAGCCAACTACTCCACCGGTGTCTGCTGCAGAACCATAAGTGTCCATACAACCTCGGGGACTGGACCCTGGCCTTGCGCTGAGAACCTATAGGCAGGGTTCCTCTTCCAACCCACAACTCCTCTCTATTCTCCTACTCCTTCATTCCGTGCTGTTCCTTCTCTCTCTTATGAAAGCTTAGGTTGCAGTTCTACGTCTTTCTCCTTCTGTTCCTTTCCCGTGCCAGCTGGCTCAGATCACTGAGGCAGCTGCAGCACTCCTTCTTCTTTCTCCTCTCCTAGGCAGTTCGTTCCACTAAGACCAGTCCTCAGCCTCTCCTGACTGACTGTCTTCCTCCGCCTTGACCTCCCGTCAGACTCCTCTCCGACTGATCTGTAATTCTAAACCTTCCCAACCTTTTATATGGATCTCCACTCCACTCACCCAGTACATCTCATGTTACGAAGCAAGGACCCACGAAAGGTGCTCTGCTACCCTCTAAGCATGAAGCTGCAATGTGGTCAGTGCTGAACTATCCTGTGTGTGGGATGCAGGTGTTGGAGTGTGGAAAGGAGCTCCCAACTTACCTAGTTGGTGGGGCACTACACCTTAGGAGAAGGTGCAGTACCTCTGTGGCGACTGAGCCTCAGGGGCGCCACATCTTCGTCCACAGCCCTGCTCTCCCGCTCTCTCTGTCCACAGCCCCGTTCTCTTCCTTCACAGCCCTGCTCTCCCCGTCCACAGCCCCATTCTCTTCCTTCACAGCCCTGCTCTCCCGCTCTCTCCGTTCACAGCCCCATTCTCTTCCTTCACAGCCCTGCTCTCCCGCTCTCTCCGTCCACAGCCCCGTTCTCTTCCTTCACAGCCCTGCTCTCCCCGTCCACAGCCCCATTCTCTTCCTTCACAGCCCTGCTCTCCCGCTGTCTCTGTCCACAGTCCCGTTCTCTTCCTTCACAGCCCTGCTCTCCCACTCTCTCCCTCTACAGCTCCTCTGTCTGCCTTCCTCCACAGCCCCGCTCTCAATGCACCACACGCGGTGAAGCCAGGACCAGGAGAGAGAGGTGCGCAGATTGTTCGTTCGGACGGAGTGGGCGGAGCTAGAGCGGAGCTGCTATGCATGTGATTGAGCGGCCTGCGGGGGCGTGGCCTAGCACTGTAGTAGGCCGCAGTAGAAGCGGGGGACTAAATTTAGGCCGGCAAGCTGCAGGACTGAAGGGGGATAGCGCAGTTGGTGACGGGGAGCACCGACTGAGCCGGGACAGCGCTGGGAGGGTGCCGGCAGTATTCGGCCCCTGTCCTGAAGACTGTCTTCCTCACAGCTCCGCTCTCCATGCACTGTCCTGCTGTATCCGTTCTCAGCCCTGCTCTCCAACCACGTCCCACACTGCTGCTTCGTGATTGGCTGGTGACCCACTCTGCTGCTTCGTGATTGGTTGGTGATACACACACACACATATTCAGATTTATATATAGAGATTTTATAACTTTTGTGACAATTATTTTAGATGTTATTTCTATTTCAGGAGAAGGGGGAAATGAATATTTACATAAAAATACATATTTTTTTCATTGTATGTTCTTAAAGTCTTTATTGGCTTTTCTATGGAACTTGAAAGTGTGATGGCTTGTACAATACATTGCAATACTGTAATATTGCACTGTGTTGTATGGGTTTCATAGGTGTACAAACATGGCTGACACAAGGTTCTTTACAAGACCCTCCAACTGCCATGACACTGCCATAAGCACCTGTTAATTGCATTTTGGTGTAGTCCAGTAGGCTATAAGAAGGGTCACCTTCCCCTTTGTTCTAACCTTTTAACCTGTTGCCTCACAATCAACCGTGGCACTTATGGGGTTCAACGTCTGCATTTGGAGCCAGTTTGATTTCAGCAGTTAGACTTGGGCGCCTGCAGGATAGAATGGCTGGAATTCTTCTTGTATACTTGCTCAATTCAAGCCGTGCACGCAAATGTCATCAATCTGCTCCGAAACTCTTCCGGGCTTGCTGGTTTCTGATGCCAGTTTTGGCCACACCAGTATCATAGCCCCCATAGTTGCCAACTGTTCCAGTTTTTTTGGAGTGGGGGCAGAACTTAAATGCCTCTACATTGCCAACATCAGCGTAAAAAATATCACATTGTAGGTGGGGAGTCTGTTACAGAATCTTCTCTGGTGCTCAGGAGGGCTTTAAGTTCCCTCCATCAAGAGCCCCATGACATCCAGCAGTATCTCCAGAAACGTGGAGTGAAAAGAGCACTACCATATTTGCCAATGGTGCCCAATTTGCCAAAATTGTGCTGCTATTTTGCAAACACTCCTAGCAAATCTGATGATGTCTCCGGCCAAAACATGGTTGTCTTTACAGAACCTGCCACTCACAAATGAGATGTTGCCAAGCAGGATCGGGGATGAGACTAAGGCCGGTTTCACACATCCTGATATTTCCTGTACTGGAAAAAACGGTACCGGAGATATCTGTGTCCGTGTGTGTACTATGTGCGGAGCACATGTGGCAACCATGTGCCACTCATGTGCCGCATCAGTACCACATGGACAGCCACCGGGGAAGATGCGCTGCTGTAAGCGCTGTTCTCCGGCGGCAGGTGCTGAACGCAGCTTTCATCCATTCTCCCGTGCTCTGCCACAATCAGTGCGAGCAGAGGAGAATGAATGAGTGAAAAACTGACCTGCTGTGACCGCAGAACCGTGGGAGAATGCAAGTGATGAGGTCACTGTGACAGAGCTTGAACTGCCGTGACCTCATCAATTATATTTTCCCACGGTCCTGAGGTCACAACAGGTCAGTATATCATTCATTCTCTTCTGCTCGCCGTCAGAGCAAAGGAGAATAATGACAGCTGCGTTCAGTACCTGCCACCGGGGAACAGCGGCTTACAGTAGCGCTACTTCCCCGGCGGCCATCCGTACACATGGAGGACAGTGTGCACTGTTCTCTGTGTGCACGTGTGCGGCACCGTTTGCGACCTGTGTCTGCGTGTTTTGCACATGGACAGCGGGCAGTGAAAACACGCTGACATGTACATAGTGTGTCAGTGTCTCCAGTACTTGAGAAAACTGTCACCACATCATGTACCTGAGACACTGACTTGTGAAACCGGCCTGAATCTTGGTAACTATGCACAACCCCATTAAATAGATAGTGGTGTTACAAAGAGGTCAGTGCCTTATGGAGGCCCCCCATGTCTCTAAGGTTTTGGAGGAACTTATTTTCTTTTTTCTACTAAATTCTTGCAAAAAAGGTGAAAAACTGCAGGGAGATATTATACAGTCAGTGGCCATCCATGGAGAACACGACTGACCTACATTTTGGCTTCCGTTCTTCCATTAGTATGTTAGTTTGTGCTATAGCCTTATTAATGTAATTCATCTAAAGACGCCTCCTGTCTGAGGATTATTTATGTCGTACTTTCCGTGTATTATGAGATTTCTTACATTTACCACACCTAATTCCACCGAGACGTAGACCTAATATCGGAAAATTATAAGGATTTATCAACCCATAGGCCCTTGCTGTGGGGATCATTGCCGTTCATCACTGGGTACATGTAGTGTATTGCATCCATTAGTCAGTAACTGATTAGTTTGCAGCATTGGTGCAATTAGTACTAATTTACAGATGAGAAAAACATATAGAAAGAGATATTTTCATTGGGTTCCATGGTTGGAAAAACCTTGATTAAATTCTTATTAACCACTACGAGGTACCTGGCCGGGGTCAGCCGTTGGCATCATTGGGAACTGATGTAACACTCAATATGGACTATCACTCACAAAAAGTACCTAACCGGTCTGGACGTTCCCAGATAGCAGGTCTGCACATGGCAGAGATGAGAAGTCGAGGTTTCCTTGTATTCTCTTTCTGTTGACTTTACGAGTTGGATATCAAAAAGGGTCCCCGATGAGAGGTTGGGTAGATCCTAGCAGGGTGGTCTTATAATGTAGTCAGTATGGATTTTGATCAACAACAGGAAGGTAACATAAGGTTGACAAGGTCAAAAAGTCAGAGAAACGTTAATTCATACTGTATGCAAAGTCAAGCAGAAATGGGCAAGGTAGGGACAAATTCATAGACATGCCAATCATTGGGATAATTAAATGCCTCACATGTTATACTCGGTCTTCTTCCTCTATGGGACTTCTTTTACCAAGCTAACCAACCAAAATGTTTCATGCTTCTAAGGCTAAGTGCACACGTACCGGAACTCTAGCGGAAATTACCGCGAGAATTCCGGAATTCCAGTCCGCGGGAAAATCGCATTTTAAAATCCCGCGATTTTCCCGCGGAAAAACTAGCATTTTGCAAGCGTAATTAGCTTGCAGAATGCTAGCGTTCTCCAAGCGATCTGTAGCATCACTTGGAGAACTGATTGACAGGTTGGTCACACTCGTCAAACATAGTGTTTGACGAGTGTGACCAACTTTTTACTACTGAGGCCGCCTATGCAGCATCAGTAGTAAAAGATAGAATGTAAAAAAAAATAAAAAACGGTGTTATTCTTACCCTCCGACGTCCCGCGCATCCGTTCCCAGTAATTCTTTGCGAAAATGCCCGCGATGACGTCAGTTCTCGCGGGATCGCGACGTCTCGCGGTCATTCGCGATGACGTCGCGCGAATGACCGCGAGACTTCGCGATCCCGCAAGAAGGGACGTCATCGCGAGCATTTTCGCAAAGGACTACTGGGAACGAGAGCGTGAAGAGAAGCGGGAAGGCTGCGCGGGACGTCGGAGGGTGAGAATAACAATATTTTTTATTTTAAATTCTATTTTTTACAGGGATATGGTACCCAAAGCCCGGAGGACAGTCTCCTCTCCTCTGGACCATGGGTACCATCCGCAATTGTTCTGCTTACTTTTCGCATGGTGTGCACAGCCACATGCGGGAAATAAGCGGAACAATGCATTCCTATGGGTGCGGGATTGCCGCGATTCCGCAAATTAATGAGCATGCTGCGGTTTTCACCGCGAAGCGATTCCGCCGCGGTAAAAACCGCAGCATTAGCACAGCATTGCGGAATCCCATAGGAATGCATGGGATGCTTATTTTTCGCGTTTTCGCTGCAAAATCGCGCGGTTAAAACTGCCGCGGAAACGCGAAAAAAACGCCACGTGTGAACTCAGCCTTATACTGAGAGATCTCCAGCCTCTTCCAAGTAATAATCATTTGAACCCTTGTTAGCTCTTCTGATACTTTTTATATTCTGTAGCTTAATAGAGAATTTTATATTCAAGGTGCGATCTTACAAAATATTTGTATTGGTGATATTACATCTGCTTTAATTAATTCACATTTTCTTGTACATAGAAGGCAGTATTATAGTAGTTATATTCTTGTACATAGGAGCAGTATTATAGTAGTTATATTCTTGTACATAGGGGCAGTATTATAGTAGTTATATTCTTGTACATAGGGGCAGTATTATAGTAGTTATATTCTTGTACATAGGGGCAGTATTATAGTAGTTATATTCTTGAACATAGGGGCAGTATTATAGTAGTTATATTCTTGTACATAGGAGCAGTATTATAGTAGTTATATTCTTGTACATAGGGGCAGTATTATAGTAGTTATATTCTTGTACATAGGGGGCAGTATTATAGTAGTTATATTCTTGTACATAGGGGCAGTATTATAGTAGTTATATTCTTGTACATAGGAGCAGTATTATAGTAGTTATATTCTTGTACATAGGGGCAGTATTATAGTAGTTATATTCTTGTACATAGGAGCAGTATTATAGTAGTTATATTCTTGTACATAGGGGCAGTATTATAGTAGTTATATTCTTGTACATAGGGGGCAGTATTATAGTAGTTATATTCTTGTACATAGGGGCAGTATTATAGTAGTTATATTCTTGTACATAGGAGCAGTATTATAGTAGTTATATTCTTGTACATAGGGGCAGTATTATAGTAGTTATATTCTTCTATATAGGGGCAGTATTATAGTAGCTATATTCTTGCACATAGAGGCAGTATTATAGTAGTTATATTCTTGTACATAGGGGCAGTATTATAGTAGTTATATTCTTGTACATAGGGGCAGTATTATAGTAGTTATATTCTTGTACATAGGAGCGGTATTCTAGTAGTTATATTCTTGTACATAGGGGCAGTATTATAGTAGTTATATTCTTGTACATAGGAGCAGTATTATAGTAGTTATATTCTTGTACATAGGAGAAGTATTATAGTAGTTATGTTCTTGTACATAGGGAGCAGTAATATAGTAGTTATATTCTTGTACATAGGGGGCAGTATTATAGTAGTTATATTCTTGTACATAGGGGCAGTATTATAGTAGTTATATTCTTGTACATTGGGACAGTATTATAGTAGTTATATTCTTGTAGATAGGAGCAGTATTATAGTAGTTATATTCTTGTACATAGGGGCAGTATTATAGTAGTTATATTCTTGTACATAGGGGCAGTATTATAGTAGTTATATTCTTGTACATAGAGGCAGTATTATAGTAGTTATATTCTTGTACATAAGGGCAGTATTATAGTAGTTATATTCTTGTACATAGGGGCAGTATTATAGTAGTTATATTCTTGTACATAGGGGGCAGTATTATAGTAGTTATATTCTTGTATATAGGAGCAGTATTATAGTAGTTATATTCATGTACATAGGGGGCAGTATTATAGTAGTTATATTCTTGTACACAGGAGCAGTATTATAGTAGTTATATTCTTGTACATAGGGGCAGTATTATAGTAGTTATATTCTTGTACATAGGAGCAGTATTATAGTAGTCTTATTCTTGTACATAAGGGCAGTATTATAGTAGTTATATTCTTGTACATAGGGGCAGTATTATAGTAGTTATATTCTTGTACATAGGGGGCAGTATTATAGTAGTTATATTCTTGTATATAGGAGCAGTATTATAGTAGTTATATTCATGTACATAGGGGGCAGTATTATAGTAGTTATATTCTTGTACACAGGAGCAGTATTATAGTAGTTATATTCTTGTACATACTGTAGGGGCAGAGTTATAGTAGTTATATTTTTGTACATAGGAGCAGTACCATAGTAGTTATATTATTGTACATAGGAGGCAGTATTAAAGTAGTTGTAGTTATATTCTTGTACATAGGGGGCAGTATTATAGTAGTTATATTCTTGTACATAGGAGCAGTATTATAGTAGTTATATTCTTGTACATAGAGGCAGTATTATAGTAGTTATATTCTTGTACATAGGAGCAGTATTATAGTAGTTATATTCTTGTACATAGGGGCAGTAGTATAGTAGTTACTTTCTTGTACATAGGGGCAGTATTATAGTAGTTATATTCTTGTACATAGGAGCAGTATTATAGTAGTTATATTCTTGTACATAGGGAGCAGTATTATAGTAGTTGTGTTCTTGTACATAGGGGCAGAATTATAGTAGTTATATTCTTGTACATAGGGGCAGTATTATAGTAGTTATATTCTTCTGTATAGGGGCAGTATTATAGTAGTTATATTCTTGCACATAGGGGCAGTATTATAGTAGTTATATTCTTCTATATAGGGGCAGTATTAGAGTAGTTATATTCTTGTACATAAGGGCAGTATTATAGTAGTTATATTCTTGTACATAGGGGCAGTATTATAGTAGTTATATTCTTGTATATAGGCGCAGAGTAGTTATATTCTTGTACATAGGAGCAGTATTATAGTAGTTATATTCTTGTACATAGGGGCAGTATTATAGTAGTTATATTCTTCTATATAGGGGCAGTATTATAGTAGTTATATTCTTGTACATAGGGGCAGTATTATAGTAGTTATATTCTTGTACATAGGGGCAGTATTATAGTAGTTATATTCTTGTACATAGGAGCAGTATTATAGTAGTTATATTCTTGTACATAGGAGCAGTATTATAGTAGCTATATTCTTGTACATAGGGGCAGTATTATAGTAGTTATATTCTTGTACATAGGGGCAGTATTATAGTAGTTATATTCTTGTACATAAGGGGCAGTATTATAGTAGTTATATTCTTGTATAGGAGCAGTATTACAGTAGTTATATTCTTGTACATAGGGGCAATTTTTATTGTATAAAACCCACAAATACAATTAAAATAAACAGAATTCTTCCTTAATACAAAACATAAATTCTCATGAATGCATCAGACAATAATTACAGAACTAAATTAATACATTAGGAATAAAGGTAACTTAGAGTTCACTCCGGTGGAAGGAAGAATATGAAATAAACACTTTTAGTAACACGATCATGTTATTATCCCACAGACACATTCCTCCATAGTCTCTCATTACTCTGACTTTTCTTTATCTCTATCGCTCTTATCCATCTGAGCTCTGACAGTATCTTTGTGGCTGCGGTGACGGGATGGAAGGGCTCGCTGTGGAGGGACACTCGGGTTCTCATGTGCCAGTGGTAATACTTAATGGTGGTAATGATCAGGTACATTGTCCCCCTGTCGATGTTACCGTCAGTGGATGGGACTCCATAGATAATGTCAGGGTATTTCAGGGACAGCAGTCTGGGGATTTTCAGCTTGGTCGATACTTCCGTCCATATTTCCCTACCTCCCCAGCAATCACAAATAAAATGCTCCATGGTTTCCTCTTGCTGACAACCAAGGGGACAGTTCCGATCCAAAACACTCAAATATTTTAAGTTCCCCCTCACAAAGAGCTTCCCATGTAGCGACAGCCAAGCAATGTCAAAAAACTTTGCTGGAAGTCGCCTCCCATTGAGGAATCGGAGACTGTCCTGAAGAGTCTTGGTGGCACAATCCCTTAGGGCCAGTGGAGAGTGGAAGAAAGTCCTACATATATGAGCACACAGATCTTTCCTCGTATTACTCTCAATGTAGGACTTCTCCAGTCCCCACTTCCTGACACACTTCAGACCATATTCCAGATACTGGGGGAGGTGGTCACCTGTCCATCTCCTCCTCTTGAGACTGCCGCCTCGCACCCAAGATTCCGCAAAAGGCAATATCCAATACCTGATACTATTCGCCCACAGGGAGCTACTGTTTTAATCCATGCACCCAAAATTTACTTTCAGAAACAAGGAGTCAAAGAAAACCCTTGGATTCAACATATCCAGCCCGCCCTCACTCCGCTGTAGGTACGTTATTCCCCTCTTTATCAGGTTCATCCTGTTCCCCCACAAGAGCTGGAAGAACAGGCTGAGGAGCCTTGCCGAGAAGGATTCTGGCAAAGGAAAAACAACAGAGACATACAAGAAGACGGGGACCAGGTAAGTCTTCAACATAGCAACCCTTTCTCTGTAAGTCAGCCTCCAGTTCTTCCATCGCTGAACCTTTGCATTTCCGGTCTCCAATTTTTCCTCCCAATTTAGGCTGGCATTATCTTCCCTCCCAAATTTAACCCCTAAGATCTTAATATGGGTGGAGGCCTTAACAAACTGCGGCAGATCAAAGTCTGGGTCAGATTGCAATGTCCACAGAGCTTGACTCTTCTCAAGGTTGACCAGAGACCCGGAGGCCTCTGAGTAACTTCTGATGGCCGCAGACAACATCTGCACCTCATGAGGATTAGCTATCACCAGCGTCACATCATCCGCGTAGGCAACCACCTTCAGAGGCAAGCAGTGGGGGACCGGCACCCCCCAAAAGTTACACTCCTGCAGTGACCTCAAAAACGGGTCTATGGCAAAAACATACAGGAGTGGACTCAGCGGGCAGCCCTGTCTCACCCCCGCCTCAACTCCAAAAGTGCCACCCTGCCAACCATTAATCAGAGGAAAGCTCACCGCCTCTCTGTACAAAATCTTCAGCCAATCCACAAATTGTCCTGGAATTCCATACTTTGACAAAGTGGCCCACAGATAATCATGATCAACTCTGTCAAAGGTTTTAGCCTGGTCCAGACTGACAACATATCTCCCACACCGCAGAGCTTTACATCTCTCAAACATCTCCCGTATCGAGATGACCGCTCCAGAGATGTTCCGCCCTTTTACCGTGCCAAACTGAGAGCCTACCAACAGTGCCGAGGACAAACAGACTAACCTAGAAAACAGGATCTTTGCCAGAATCTTCCTGTCAACATTCAAGAGGGCAATTGGCCTCCAGTTCTTGATGTCGCTCGGCTCCTTACCTTTAGACAGCAGAATTAATGAGGACACTCTCATGGATGGGGGCATCAGGTGATTTCTAGACAATTTTTGTAAACATTCACAAGAATTGGAGCCAGGAGGTCTCTGAATTTCTTATAAAATTCTGCTGTTATACCATCCGGACCTGGTGCCTTCTTCAGATGTAACTTATCAATGGCCTCCTTAACCTCCTCCACTGTTAATTCTGCTGTCAAAGGAGAAAAGTCCAGATCATTAGTATCAGGCGCTGGAGTTGCCTCCAAGAATTGAGTCATTTTATGTTTATCCAAAGCCTTCCTCTGAAACAAGTCAGTATAATAAGATTTCACAACCCCCAGGATACCCTCCCGAGATTCCTGCAATACACCCTGGGAGTCAATGAGATCTGTGACCAATTTATTGGCCACCCGCTCCCGGCAATTCTCAAAGGGATCAGGTGCCCCTAAGACCCCATAATCCCATTCAAGAACCAAGGAGGTATACCTGCTGTACTGATACTGCCTTATCTCAGATTTCAGCCGGTCGATCTTCTCTTGGTTACCCCCGCCCTCCGAATACAGTGACTCCAATTCTTTGCGCAGCCTTAGGTACTGGCTATACTTACTCCTGCCTTTCTTAACTGACAGTCTCTTCAAGAGGTATGTGATATCATCCTTGACGTCCTCCCACCAGTCGGCCATGTTGTCATAGAAGTCCACTCTCTGTAGATGACCCTGCAAAAGGGAGTGGACACAACTCTGGACAGAGACATCATGGAGGAGGCTAGAATTGAGTCTCCATAACCCCCTACCAACATCAGCTCGCTTAGTGGCCCCTAGGCAGAAATATAGGGCAAGATGGTCTGAGTATGGGACGACTCTCTCACTCATGGCACCAATGACTTCCATGGGACTTACAAAAGCCAGATCTATTCTACTGCCTCTATTGGAGCAGGAATAGGTTAATTTTGGCTTTCGTCCTCCCCGTTTAAAGACGTCACCTAATCCGGCCTGCAGGACTATGTTATTCAAGATCCTACCATCCCTCGTCACGGTTCTACCTGAGGAGCTGTCACCAGATGTCAGTATGGCATTAAAGTCCCCCACCATTATCACTGGAAGAGAGGTGAACAGATAAGGATTGACATCATTAAATAACTGTATCCTGTCAGTCACCGTCTGTGGCCCATAGATGTTAATAAGCCGGAGTCGCCTCCCATGGACAGTGACTTCCAGGACCAGACACCTTCCCATAACCACCTCCGTCATCCTATGTACTGTCACATCCCTGGTGTTAAACAGGATGGCGACCCCGGCGTAAGGCTCCACAGCCAGTGACCAAAAAGAAGGACCAGACCGCCATTCCCTCTCAGCCTCCCTCATGAGCCCCTGAGTTGTCAGCCGCGTCTCCTGCAGAAAGATGACATCTGCGTCCAGGTATCGGAGATGGTCATAGACAGCGTGCCTCGTCCTCCTCACCTTAATGCTGTTCACATTACTGGATGTTACTTTTAATGAGAAGTCTGCCATCACAATACCACAACAGAGGAGCAGAGATGTAAAAGCCGCCATCATAAGTCTGAATCACAGATGTTCTGACTACCACTGGTCTCCATGTCAGACTGTATCTCAGTGTCAGCAAGTACGGGCTTCCGTTTTGTAGGGGGATGGTCCGCTACGTCCCTGTCATACTCAGTCTCTATTCTTTTTATCTCTTCCTCCAAGTCCCCATCAGACTCAGACAAAACATCAAACTTATTGGACATGACCATCACACCTGCCGAACTCTGGACTTTTTTCCTGCCACCCTGGCTAGTGACATACTCCTCCTCAGGTTTACGGGAGGCCTTGTCCTTTTTCTTCCTTTTTACCTGATTACAGCCACTTTCTTCAGCTAGAGATGGTGATACTGAAGTGGTGGCTACATGTGGCTGCTGGACCTGTGGGTCGACCTCCATGCTCCCCTCTGTACCCTCTGTGCAAAGCTGCTCTGATGTTACCTGAGCGGACCCCTGGTGGACCTCTGACCTGGTCAGTATTGTCCCTGACATTAAAGCCTCCTCCTCCTGAGCCTCTGTCCCTGTCACTAACTCCTCATCAGGAAGGAGCTTGCATATATTGTGCCAGGCATCTGGACAGTCCCTGTGAGGGTGGCCGATCTCCCCACAGAGATTGCACTTGATGTTCTGGCAATCTGCCGCTAAGTGGCCGACTTCCCCACACAGGCTGCACTTTACCACGGTACAGGTGTTTGCCAGGTGACCCACTTTACCACACTTAAAACACTTTCGTGGCTGCCCAGGGTAGAAGCAAACCCCCTTCTCCCTCCCGATAAAGAAGGAGTTGGGTAAGTGAGCCGTGATGTTGTTGTGCTGGCGCAATTTCACCAGCACCTTCCATCCACCGGTCCATATACCGTCCTCATCCCTGTTTTTGGTGAGGTCGGAGACAAGGTCACAATGCCTCCGGAGCCACACCACAATGTCCTGCGGGGGAACAGCCTCATTCCAAAAGATGATGTTAACCGTGGCAGTATCTGGCTTAGATATTGGAATGAAGCTAAACTTATTCCAGCCATCAGCGTCCCTGAACTTGGGGAAATTGGCCCAGAATCTGTCCAGATCAGACATAAGCTTAAAGCTGATATCATAGCCCTGTCTGTCTGGCAGATTTATGACCGCCAAGATATTAACCGGCGCAAACCCCATCTGGCGGCACAGAAGCT
This sequence comes from Dendrobates tinctorius, assembly GCF_039654945.1. Taxonomy (NCBI): domain Eukaryota; kingdom Metazoa; phylum Chordata; class Amphibia; order Anura; family Dendrobatidae; genus Dendrobates; species Dendrobates tinctorius. The sequence continues at coordinate 37,015,841 of NW_027361784.1, forward strand.
CCCTGACCACCAGCCTCCTCTCCGGCAGATCCTCCTTGGCACCTCTGTGCCTGAACCGCACCACATTCCTCCTTTTGAAAGCCTGCCCGGTGTAATTGGCGCCGGAGGTAAAGGACGGACCGCCGCGGCTCCAAACATTACTGGGAGGGACCTGTGGGGCCACACTGGGCTGACTGACAGGGCGAGGGTCTGCAGCGGAGGGGCCTGTTACAACTTGTGTGCTGGAAACCAAAGGGGGGAAATCACAAACATTTTGCACATTAATATCATCATCATCATCATCAATCTCAATAGCGTCATCAGGATGCGCAATGTCCACCACAGTCTCTGTACCCCCTTCAGCCCCCAACCCCACATGAACAGTATCAATATCCCCAGAACTAGTGCTCTCCTGGACACCAACAGTAGATGCAGTCTCATGTCCACTGTCTTGCTGTTGTGCTGGGCATGCTGGGATTTGTGGTACCGCTGGGATCTGAGCCTCTTGCTCCTGCTTGGGGTCTGCCGCAGGTAGTTGTGGCTGCTGGTGTAGTATCTGACCCTCCTTAAAACAGAAGCTAGCGGGCTGCAGCACCGGCCGTACCTGCTGCCGGGTCCCCCCTGGGACAATGTCTGTGCGGGAACCAGCAGAGTCCTGCGCGCAGGACCTAAACCGCTCCTGGTTCCTATATGTCTCTGCCAGGGGCCCCATCCTCGCCAGCACACAGTCCATGTCCCGCACCACAGTCGCCAGCTCTACCCCCAGTGCATTCAGTCTCTGGTCATATACAGAGTGATCCCCATGATTAGCAGCCTTCACCTTGTAAATGCAGTCAATTTCTATTTGCAGAAGATTCCTCTGCTGCTGCAACTCACCCATCCTCCTGACCAGTCCTGGTATTATTATTATTATTATTATTATTTATTGTTATAGCGCCATTTATTCCATGGCGCTTTACATGTGAGGGGGGAATACATAAAAACAAGTACAATAATCTTAAACAATACAAGTCATAACTGGTACAGGAGGAGAGAGGACCCTGCCCGCGAGGGCTCACAATCTTCAAGGGATGGGTGATAATACAGTAGGCGAGGGTAGAGCTGGTCGTGCAGCGGTTTGGTCGATCGGTGGTTACTGCAGGTTATAGGCTTGTCGGAAGAGGTGGGTCTTCAGGCTCTTTTTGAAGGTTTCGATGGTAGGTGAGAGTCTGATATGTTGTGGTAGAGAGTTCCAGAGTAGGGGTGATGCGCGAGAGAAATCTTGTATGCGATTGTGGGAAGAGGAGATAAGAGGGGAGTAGAGAAGGAGATCTTGTGAGGAGCGGAGGTTGCGTGCAGGAAAGTACCGGGAGACGAGGTCACAGATGTATGGAGGAGACAAGTTGTGGATGGCTTTGTATGTCATGGTTAGGGTTTTGTAATGGAGTCTCTGGGCAATTGGGAGCCAGTGAAGGGATTGACAGAGGGGAGAAGCTGGGGAATAGCGGGGGGACAGGTGGATTAGTCGGGCAGCAGAGTTTAGAATAGATTGGAGGGGTGCGAGAGTGTTTGAGGGGAGGCCGCAGAGCATGAGGTTGCAGTAGTCAAGGCGAGAGATGATGAGGGCATGGACTAGGGTTTTTGCAGATTCTTGGGTGAGGAATGAACGGATGCGTGAAATATTTTTGAGTTGAAGTCGGCAGGAAGTGGAAAGGGTTTGGATATGTGGTTTGAAGGAGAGATCAGCATCAAGGATTACTCCGAGGCAGCGAGCTTGTGGGACTGGGGAGAGTGGGCAGTCATTTACTGTAATTGATAGGTTCGTAGGGGGGGTCACGTGAGATGGGGGAAAGATGATGAATTCTGTTTTGTCCATGTTGAGTTTCAGATATCTAGTGGAGAAGAAGGATGAAATAGTGGACAGACATTGAGGGATTCTCCCCTCTTGGTATCTCCTCTGCCAGCTGTAGCTCTGGGGCTCGCGGCGGCTCCTTCTGGGGTCTTGCTTTAGGGGTTGACACGTTGGTTTTTAATGTCGCTGGTTTTGTGACTCCAGCCTCCGCAACACTTTTACCACTGCCACCAGCCTGCAATCTCGTGCGTCCAGAGCTCGCCATGCTGGTCACCACATGTCCCAGCTGAAGGTTCTCCTGGAGTGTTTGCTTCTCCAGAGATGTCCGTCTCTGTCTGCCTGGAGTGAGCTGCACACCTGAAGCTGGTGATGGACTCTGCCTCACCTTCTGTGCAGCCACCTGCCCTCCAGCACTCAGGGTCTCAGCAGAAGATGCCTTCTGGGATTTCCTTCCAGGCTCTGGACACTGTTTGCCTTGACTGGCCGACTGTTTAACAGAAACATCCTTGCACACAGACAAAGCTTTCTCCTGTTTCTTTCCCGTACTGAGCTTCAACACAGGATCTTTCTCCATGCTGCTGGGCCTTCCATTCTGAGGTTTATTTCCAGCAGAGGCAACTCTGGGATTTCCATCCACATGAGAAGGTTGGGAGTTTCCTCCCAGTGTAGGCCTGGAAGCCTGGGCCTTGCTTGGGGAGCTTCCCCGCCCAGGGTGGCCCCTCCCTGGGCTTGCTCCAGACATGAGGAGAACCACAGACACACAACCTCACAGCTAGGAGGCAGTATTATAGTAGTTATATTCTTGTACATAGGGGCAGTATTATAGTAGTTATATTCTTGTACATAGGGGCAGTATTATAGTAGTTATATTCTTGTACATAGGGGGCAGTATTATAGTATATTCTTGTATAGGAGCAGTATTACAGTAGTTATATTCTTGTACATAGGGGGCAGTATTATAGTAGTTATATTCTTGTACACAGGAGCAGTATTATAGTAGTTATATTCTTGTACATACTGTAGGGGCAGAGTTATAGTAGTTATATTATTGTACATAGGAGGCAGTATTAAAGTAGTTGTAGTTATATTCTTGTACATAGGGGGCAGTATTATAGTAGTTATATTCTTGTACATAGGAGCAGTATTATAGTAGTTATATTCTTGTACATAGAGGCAGTATTATAGTAGTTATATTCTTGTACATAGGAGCAGTATTATAGTAGATATACTCTTGTACATAGGAGCAGTATTATAGTAGTTATATTCTTGTACATAGGGGCAGTATTATAGTAGTTATATTCTTGTATATAGGCGCAGAATTATAGTAGTTATATTCTTGTACATAGGAGCAGTATTATAGTAGTTATATTCTTGTACATAGGGGCAGTATTATAGTAGTTATATTCTTCTATATAGGGGCAGTATTATAGTAGTTATATTCTTGCACATAGGGGCAGTATTATAGTAGTTATATTCTTGTACATAGGGGCAGTATTATAGTAGTTATATTCTTCTATATAGGGGCAGTATTATAGTAGTTATATTCTTGCACATAGGGGCAGTATTATAGTAGTTATATTCTTGTATATAGGAGCAGTATTATAGTATTTATATTCTTGTACATAAGGGCAGTATTATAGTAGTTATATTCTTCTATATAGGGGCAGTATTATAGTAGCTATATTCTTGCACATAGGGGCAGTATTATAGTAGTTATATTCTTGTACATAGGGGCAGTATTATAGTAGTTATATTCTTGTACATAGGGGCAGTATTATAGTAGTTATATTCTTGTACATAGGAGCAGTATTATAGTAGTTATATTCTTGTACATAGGAGCAGTATTATAGTAGCTATATTCTTGTACATAGGGGCAGTATTATAGTAGTTATATTCTTGTACATAGGGGCAGTATTATAGTAGTTACATTCTTGTACATAGGGGCAGTATTATAGTAGTTATATTCTTGTACATAGGAGCAGTATTATAGTAGTTATATTCTTGTACATAGGGAGCAGTATTATAGTAGTTGTGTTCTTGTACATAGGGGCAGTATTATAGTAGTTATATTCTTGTACATAAGGGCAGTATTATAGTAGTTATATTCTTGTATATAGGAGCAGTATTATAGTAGTTATATTCTTGTACATAGGAGCAGTATTATAGTAGTTATATTCTTGTACATAGGAGGCAGTATTATAGCAGTTATATTTTTGTACATAGGGGACAGTATTATAGTAGTTATATTCTTGTACATAGGAGATGTATTATAGTAGTTATACTCTTGTATATAGAGGCAGTATTATAGTAGTTATATTCTTGTACATAGGAGGCAGTATTATAGTAGTTATATTTTTGTACATAGGGGACAGTATTATAGTAGTTATATTCTTGTAAATAAGGGCAGTATTATAGTAGCTATATTCTTGTATATAGGAGCAGTATTATAGTAGTTATATTCTTGTACATAGGAGCAGTATTATAGTAGTTATATTCCTGTACATAGGGTACAGTATTATAGTAGTTATATTCTTGTACATAGGGGTAGTATTATAGAAGTTATATTCTTGTACATAGGGGCAGTATTATAGTAGTTATACTCTTGCATATAGAGGCAGTATTATAGTAGTTATATTCTTGTACATAAGGGCAGTATTATAGTAGCTATATTCTTGTATATAGGAGCAGTATTATAGTAGCTATATTCTTGTATATAGGAGCAGTATTATAGTAGTTATATTCTTGTACATAGGGGCAGTATTATAGTAGTTATACTCTTGTATATAGAGGCAGTATTATAGTAGTTATATTCTTGTACATAGGGGGCAGTATTATAGTAGTTATATTCTTGTGCATAGGAGCAGTATTATAGTAGTTATATTCTTTTATATAGGGGCAGTATTATAGTAGTTATATTCTTCTACATAGGGGCGGTATTATAGTAATTATATTTTTGTACATAGGGGCAGTATTATAGTAGTTATATTCTTGTACATAGGGGAAGTATTATAGTAGTTTTATTCTTGTACATAGGGGCAGTATTTTAGTAGTTATATTCTTTTATATAGGGGCAGTATTATAGTAGTTATTTTCTTGTACATAGGGGACAGTATTATAGTAGTTATATTCTTGTACATAGGGGAAGTATTATAGTAGTTTTATTCTTGTACATAGGGAGTAGTATTATAGTAGTTATATTATTTTATATAGGGGCAGTATTATAGTAGTTATATTCTTGTACATAGGGGACAGTATTATAGTAGCTATATTCTTTTACATAGGGGCAGTATTAGTTCAAAAGTGGACAACTAGATTATTACAAGGGATGGAGGCCTCTTACATGAGGAGAGGTTTGAAAAGTTGGGCTTGTTGTGCTTAGACAAAAAGACGCCTCAGAAGAGATCTCATTTACATGTATAAATATTTGTTTGGTCAGTACAGAGAACTGGAACATGACTTATTCCTTCCAAAGACCATAGTAAGGATCAGGGGCACTCATTACAGGTGGAATAAAGGTGATTCCGGCAGCTAAGTAGGAAGGGATTCTTTACAGTTAGAGCAGTCAGAATGTGGAATGCCGACCACAAGAGGTAGTAATGGCAGACCCTATATCCGCTTTCATACAAAGGTTGGATGATTTCCACAGTACACATAACATTGTGGGTTATAGTTAATTTAGTGACAATATGTACAATTGGTGGAGAAAGGGAGAACTTGATGGACACGGGTCTTTTATGAACCTATGTAACTATGCATAGTAATAGGGGAGCTCTTTGAATATCCTGAAGTATGCGCTGTTTTAGTAAGTAAGTGGAAATGACACTCAATCTCAGTTCATTCTTTCTTCTTAACTTTGTTGATTCAAAGATTTACATCTTTTACATTTCCGCCGGTCCAGGTTCGCCTCCCACTGATTCCTCATGATTATGTATCATCAGATATTTCTTAAAAGCAGGAGACGTTCCAAATTAAACAGCTTAAGACAAGACAAGGTTTGATGTGCTAAGCAGATGCAGCCAATAATAAGTAAATTTGCGTTGGCTCCGCATTAGTACCTAAAATGTCCTTTCAATATATTAAATAAAACTCAGGCAGGCGACAATTGGCACGTACGAAGTGAATGTGGTCGCGCTGCTGCCAACAATGCTCGAAATCAGCTAATTAAAGGGAACAAACCTGATATTCATTGTATTCTCATTCATAGGTACTGAAACAGTTAACATCCCCGTAATGAGATTTTTTTTTTTATATATTATCAATCGTGATTATAACGGTAGGAAGGAGAAATTTTCCAGACCATCTACAATGTGGTCAAATTCCTTCTTTAAGATTTAATTGTTTTTTTTAACGTTAGTAGGGTTATGAAACCAATAGCTGCCGCTAACAGCAGCGACCATAGTTGGCTCCGATATCTGCTGCCCCATGCGCCATTCAGATGCTTATTGGTTCTCCGCGAGATATCATATAAGTTGCCGATACATGACCCTAGGCTCCTGCAAATTACAAGCCTCGTACGGAGGTTTCGACAGCCGGTATAATCAGGCATTGGTATCATAGATGTGGTGACTGCTTAAAGGTGAACTGTATGGGAGGCATTTTGGAGAAAGTTTGCCTAGTATTACATACGCTACAGCCAGTGGTGTAAAAAGAGTCCAACAGGTCCCTCCCTGTGCAAAATTTAGACCTGGACCTTCACCTGCATGTGGCTCCTGGGCCCTTGTACCATTCTGGATCTTATACACATGTGTGATAGCCTCCATGTAATAATGCACCCCATCCTGGCTCCTTTCAGTAATAATATCCACCATCCTGGCCCCTTCCCGAAATAATGTCCACCATCCTGGCCCCTTCCCGTAATAATGTCAACCATCCTTTGCCCCTTCCTGTAATAATGCCCACCATCCTGGCCTTTTTCAGTAATAGTGTCCACCATCCTGGGCCCCTTCCTGCAATAATGTCCACCATCCTGGCCCATTAAAGTAAAAATTTCCACCATCCTGGGCCCCTTCCTATAATAATGTCCCCATACTAGCCCCTTCCAAAAATAATGCACTCAACCCTGGGACCTTTTCCCATTCCTGGTATAATATTCCTCATCAAGTAGTAATGCCTCCCATCCCAGGCCCTTTATATAATAATGTTTCCCATTCTGAGCTCCTTCCTACAATAATTTTCAGTAACAGAGAACCATCCTGGCTCCTTCCAGTAATAATTTCCCCCATCCTGTGACCTTTCTTGGTATAATGTCCCCCTTCCTGGGCTCCGTCTTGGCATAATGTCCTTCAATTCTGAGCCCCTCCTTGGTATAATGTCCCCCATCCTGTGCCCCTTCTTGGTATAATGTCCCTCGTCCTGAGCCCCTTCTTGGTATAATATCCCCTATCCTGGGCCCCTTCTTGGTATTATGTCCCCCATCCTGTGCTCCTTCTTGGTATAATGTCCCTCATCCTGGGCCCCTTCTTGGTATAATGTTCCTCATCCTGGGCCCCTTTTTGATATAATATCCCCTATCCTGGGCCCCTTCTTGGTATAATGTCCTCCATCCTGTGCCTCTTCTTGGTATAATGTCCCTCATCCTGTATCCCTTCTTGGTATAATGTCCCTCTTCCTGTGCCCATTCTTTGTATAATGTCCCCCATCCTGGACCTCATCCTATAACAATGTCTCCCATCTTGTGCTCCTTCCCGGTATAATGTCTCTCATTCTGGGCTCCTTTCTTTTCAGTGACATTTAAAAACAAACAGACGATTATTCTTACCTTCCCCCACTCCCATGACATGCAACATCCTCCTCTATAGCCAGTACAGAAGTCACAATATGTGACTGGCCCTGCGTGGCGTGACCCGACAATCGGTCGGTCACTAAATGATAAACAAGGGGACACCGGGGACACCATTACAATGGTGGGCCCTGCTATAGGGAGTGGGGAAAGGGACACCTCCTGCACTCTGCTGCGGCTGAGTCCTAGACTAACCTGACGTCCCTATACAGGGTCTTTCAACCTGTCGCCGAGCAGGATACCTTATCCCTCACTTACCCTGCTCCTATCTCTCACTAGGGAATTGGTAAGTGCGGACACTGGTCCCACCGCTGCACTAATAAAACACCAATGAAAGATAGCAAACAAGGAAAGATAAGCAATGCACCGAGCAGCAGAGTAAGGCACCAGATCAGCAATCAGCAGAAGCACCACTGCTCTCAGCCAGTTCCTGTCTTGACAATGGTTGGAATCCAAAAGGAAGTGTATCACCAACACCAGCTGATGCCTCAGGTGACCTTTTATAGGAAGGTGGGCGTGGTCACCATCCGCAGACTTAGACTAACCAAACATGTATTAACACCAGTGGCCACCGGGGGCAAAAACTAATATTAACCCCTGATTGCCTGAAAGTAAAAAAGCTTATATATGAGAATCCAGAATCTGACACAGATCCAAAAATGGATTGTGACAACAGAAGCCAGCAGATAACTCCACCGACATTTGCTTCCATCTTCTGGTTAGCCGGCTATATAAGATTAAATAATTATAATATCAAAATAATAATATTGCAATATTACCGACAAATACAAACGCAAACCCTAACCAAATATTAGAAAAATATTTTTGAAAAAAATGGGAGTCCGGCTCAACAGGACTGGATTTTTCTTTTCTTTTTCTTTTTCAAAAGAAAATATAGTGCATACAAAAGTAAATTTTCATGGTCGACATGACCCAGTCGACACATTTCGACTGCACTAAGCCGTCTTACTCATGAACTCATGACAGTATGATGGTCACCACAGCCCCCAACATAGTATAACGTACCCCATAGACCTACACACAGTATAATGTCCACATCACAGTCACCCTACTTAGTAGGATGTCCACCACAACCACCCTACACAGTAAGATGGTTTTACCCACACTCACCCCACACAGTATGATAAATCCAGCATAGGTTATGAAAGTCCCTCATAGCCGCAATCCTGTATGACGGCCCCCCCACAGCCCCGTATATAGTATGATGGTCCCTCCAACAGCCCCCCTATACAGTATGGTGGTCCATCCCACAGCTACTTTTATATTAGGTTGGTACATCTCACAGCTAGGGATGAGCGAGTAGTGAAATACTCGGACTCGCTGTACTCGTTACGATGGTCACAGAAATAACTTGAATCTGACAAAAGCAATAATAAATAAAAAATCTTTGATAATTAACAAATGAAAGTCAGACATCACTTTTCAACCATGCTTCCACAGATTTTTAAACTCATGAGTTTTATTTTTTTTTTAAATTCTGTGGAAGCATGGTTGAAAAAGTGATGTCTGACTTTCATTTGTTAATTATCAAAGATTTTTTATTTATTATTGCTTTTGTCAGATTCAAATTATTTCTGTGACCATTGTGGGTTTTTCTGTTATTAAACGAGGGGTACCAACAATTTTGACCACGTGTGTAGTATAATTGTACCAACAACAGCCCCCATATAGTATGATGGTTCACTTCATAGCCCCCTACATAGTATGACTGTCCACCTCAGAGTCCCCCGTTTAGTATGATAGACCCTCCAACAGCCTCCTATGTAGAATGATGGTCCCCCGAACAGTACACTATATAGTTTGGTGGTCCACCCCACAGCCCCTTATATGCTATGATGGTCCATCTCACAGCACCCTACATAGTGTGATGGTTCCCCCTCAAATAAAAAAAAAATCCCTATACTCGCCTAATCCAGACTCCTCATCATCCACAGTGTCTTTCAACTCTTCTATCCATTCTCACAATGGACACTAGCCGCACAATGCAGTGATGTCATTGCACCGCTGATGTTCCCTGCTTGGTACTGGCCTCCAGCAGGCCACAGACAGACTTGAAACAGCCAGCGACTTTGTGCTCCGTCACAACTGTTAACAGTATGAGTGTCTTGAGAACACCGATTCTGTAAACAACGCAGCAGACAAGGAGGCCCATGACCAGACAGGCCCTTCTGGCATTTGCCAGAAATGCCAGATGGCCAGTCCGGCCCCATAGCTGCATGATTTGCGGTTGGTGGACAGGCTGACTACATGTGAGGAATGCCTGATTGTTACGAATTTGACACATGCATTCAGGCATGCAAATCATGCAGCTAGGTCGACACAAACTAAATCTCCGAGCAAGCTAAAATTCTTGGAGAACACCCGAGCATGCTCGGGAAAACCCGAGCAACGAGTATACTCACTCATCACTAGTTCTGTGTGCATTCTCTCTAGTGTCATTACTGGACTCTCTCGTTTAAGTGTCTCGTGCACTCCTGTGTCATATCCTTGGTTCGTATTGGCGGTCACGTCCCACTATTCAGTTTGCTGTTCTTTACTATATTATGCTGTGCACCTCGTTTCAATTGCAGAAATATCTGTGTTATATCTGCAGCTTGTTCTCAGACTGATTTTATCCCACGCTAGATTTGCTAGACCATTTTGTCGTAATCTATCTGGATTTTGTTTTTCTTGGATTCTTTGCAGGAGCATCAAGAACATGTTAAGACTGTTTTAAGACGCCTGAAAGAAAATCATCTCTACATCAAGCCTGAGAAATGTGAGTTCCATCGCACAAAGATTCAGCTTCTAGGCCAAAGGGGCTTAACATGGAGGCAAGTAAGATTCAGGCGCTTCTTAATTGGCCCGCACCTAAAAATGTCAAAGAGGTACAACATCCATGTGCTTTTTTCTCTCATAAACTTTCTGCTGTGGAAAAGAATTATGATGTGGGAGATTAAGAGCTCCTAGCCATCATTGCTGCATTTAAGGAATGGAGGCACAATCTGCAGGGGGCAGCACAACAAGTTATTGTGCTCACGGATCATTGTAACCTGGAATTTTTGAGGTTTGCTAGATGTCTTTCTCCACGTCAGGCTCATTGAAGTTTGTTTTTGAACCAATTTAATTTTGTCATTTCGTACCACCCAGGTTCACGTGATGAGAAAGCGGATGCTTTATCCTGAATCCATGCCACGGATTCCGTACCTGGGACCCCGTCCAATACCATTTTGTCTGATTCCAAGTTTGTCGGAGTCATCCAAAATAAGACTTATGGAAGACTATTAAGGAGGCCTTGCTAACCCATCTGATGATGTGAACTTTGTGAACTTGATTCTCAAGAACGGTATGTGGGTTCGGGATCAACATCTTTATGTTCCGGAGGTCATAAGGCTGTATGTCCTCAAGTATGTCCATGACTCCAAGTTGGCTGGTCATCGGGGGGTACAGAAGACACAGGAGTTCCTGGGCCATTTCTTTTGGTGGTCTACTTGTCTGAAGGACGTGAAGAGCTACGTTCTCTCTTGTGAGGTATCGGCATGCTTTAAGACTCCTCGTGTATCACCTACTTGATTACTGCAACCACTGTCCGTCCCCTCTTACTCTTCGGGGTCTATTTCTATGGACCTTATAGTGGAATTGCCCACCTCTGGGGGAAAGAACTCTATTCTGGTAGTGGTAGATCGCCTTACGAAAGCTGCTCACTTCATTCCTTGCACTGGTCTTCCCTCAGCTTCTGGAAAGGATTTTGTTCTGTGCTTGGTATCAATGTCTGTCTGTCCTCAGCGTATCATCCGCAGACCAATGGGCAGACAGAACGGACTAATCAGACTCTGGAGCAGTACCTTTGGTGTTACATCATCCACTCCACTGGTTGAAGTTCCTTCCTCTAGCAGAGATCTTGTATAATAACTCGAAGAATGCATCCACTAAGGTAACACCCTTCTTTGCCAATCAGGGTTTTCATCCTAGCATTCTTCCCAGATCCCCGATTGGGAAGAATCAGTAGATGAGAAGTTGGAGGAAGATAAGATGAAATCTGGAAACTCTGAAAGAATTGCTATCTACTGCACATTAGAGATACAAGAGATCTGCTGATAGGTTCCGAAGACCTGCACCTCTGCTTAAGGTAGACGACTCTGTGTGGTTATCCAGGAAGAATTTGAAATTGAATGTTTTGTCACAGAAGCTGGGACAAAAGTTCATCAGTCCTCTCAAGATCTCTGGGATCATGAGCTCCATTGCCTGTCGTCGGAAGTTGCCAAGACTATGAAGGTACATCCTGTGCTTCATGTCTCCTTATTAAAACCCATGTCTCCGAATACCTTTCAGGATCGTATTATGCCTCCTGCTCAGCCTGTGTTAGTGGATGTGCATGAACAATTTATTGTGGAGAAGATTCTGGACTCTAGGATCTGCAGGAATCAGCTGCAGTACCTCATCAAGTGGCAAGGATATCCGTCTGAGATTACTCTGGTTCACCAGAAACATCCTGAAAAACCTGGTCCCGGATCGTCCTGAGGCCGCTTCTAAAGTGGGAGTAATGTAAGGATTCTGGATTTACCATTGAGCCTGTTTGCCCTTGTCCGAGATGAAGTCTTGTGCCTCGCCCTGTCATGGAACTTCGTGTCCTGTTATTGGAGTCCAGGTCAGGTGTTCTTCTGTGCCTGAGTTTTTGTGCTGTTGGCTCCTGAGCTTCTGCCTGTTTGCTGGTGAACTCCCTGCTGCTGCTGCTTGTTACTCGGTGGTCTGCCTCGCCACGTTCAGCTGCCTTCCGTCTTCTGTATGCGCCTGGATCCTGACCGGGGTTGCATACTGACCGGAACACTAGGGTGTAGCCATTCGCTTCTGGAACTGCTGCGGTCATTAAGAAGTGCTAACTTTTTTAGACCTTCTTGGACTTTGTCTGTTGGGCTGTGGTGCGGGACTTGAGCGGACTTTTCAGCCCTTAAAGGTACCTTTAGAGGCCTTCCCCTGTCAACGCTCCACCTGCGTATTATTGGACTTCCACAAACAAGTGCCCTGCGCACTTGTGATCGAGTTATTGCTGGACTCCCTTGTTTAAGTTCTGTGTGCATTCTCACTAGTGTCATTACTGGACTCTCTTGTTTAAGTGTCTCGTGCACTCCTGTGTCATATCCTTGCAGACTGGTTCGTATTGGCACCCCGATATTCAGTTTGCTGTTCTTTACTATATTGTGCTGTGCACTTCGCTTCAATTGCTGGAATATCTGTGTTAGTTTTGCGTGCATTTCTATTTTGTTAAGTACACTTGTTTGCTGCAGCTTTGGTCTCAGACTCATTTTATCCCACGTGATCAGATTCCTTAGTACCTACTTAATTGCTACAGGAAGTAAGGAAGGAAGGAGGGAAGGAAGGAGAGACAGGAAAAAAGGAGAGACAGGAAGGAAGGAAGAAAGGAAGGAGAGACAGGAAGGAAGGAAAGAGAGGCAGGAAAGAAGGAAGGAAGGAGAGACAGGGAGGAAGGAATACAAGAAGATAATGAGATACAGTAATGAAAAAGACAGAAATGAAGGAAAAATAGGGGATAGAAGAACAGAAAAATGATAATAGAGTGAAGGAAGCAGAGATCCATTGATGAAAAGTTGGTCTTTCCATCCAGCCTCCCATAGTCGATCCCTCATTGTAGGGATACAGTGATACAATGTAAGCGGAGGATGGCATTACCTGAGTCATGTATATTTTTTTGGTAACTTTATTATCTCTTTAACACCAGAATTTATTCAAACAATAACACAGAAAATGGATGAAATGGGAGTTTGCTATTGATTTCCCACATTTAAGATTTCAGCTGAGAGTCAGCACTCTTCCCCAGGACAGGAGACTTCTGTTCGCTGCAGCGTACATTGCTATGAAGTGATGCAGACATTAGAGGAACGTGCTATGTGTTAGTAATGATGGACTTGGAGGCTGTTTTTCTGTCGCTTCAGTTTTATTGGAGCGCTGGACCAAGCTTTGGAAAATAAAATTGAAATAAGCCACAAAGCCGTTTTCTGGATGTCTTCCAGTGTAATATACTGCAGGGCGAACAGCGGCACCAGTTATCCCCAATACTATGGAAATGATGTCACTTTATGAGTTAGCCAACAATGGAGGACACCAAATCCTCATCTGCCCTGAACATTTACTGGCTGTGACCTCTGCAGAATATTTAAGTGCGAAATGAAATATTTAGGAAGCTTTTAATTATTCTATACTAATTACATCATGATAATATTGTAGCATAATAAACTGCAAAAGTTAGCTACATCTTCATAGTAATGTAACTCTGCACCATATGTCGTAGAAGAAATAAGGTATGCAGGGCAAAAAGAAGATTAATGTTCCCCAAAGGTCTTTTTTTTTAACCTTTTCATTGCAAACTGTAAATAAACAAAATAACAAATTATCATAAAACAATAATAAAAAGACATAAAGGGTATAATAAAAAAGCATAAAAAAGTAATAAAAAACACATAAACATATAATAACAAAAATATAATTAAAATGACAAAAATATAATAAAATAACAAATATAATAAAACTTAAAAAGTTTAATCAAAATAACTAAACGATTACAATTCATAAATAAATAAACTATGAATAAACTGGTAATAAGTCTCTTCTTAAGTTCAGAGCTGTATTGGTTTAATGGAGCATCTAGAAAGGGATTGTCCTACTCCTTCAGAGTCCATAAGAACTAGATTTCCAAAAGCATGGCACCTTGTATCTCCACCTGCGCAGTAGAGTCTCATCTCCTGTTATACTGGAAAGCTATGGACACCTTGTATCTGCACCTGTGCCAATGAGTCTCAGTTACTGTTATATTGGGCAGCAATGGACACCTTGTATCTGTACTGGCACAGTAGAATCTCAGCCACTGCTTGTCAGTACAGTAGAGTCTTCGCTACCACTACATTCTGAGCCTATGAACACCTTGTATCTTCATCCTTGCTGGTAATTTTTTATTGCTGGTGAAGTATAAATCTCAAATTTCTGTCCGCTATTTCATCTTTCTTCTCAGCTAGATTTCTAAAACTTAATATGGATAAAACAGAATTTATCATGTTTCCTCCATCTCACTTAATCCCGAAACAAACCTATCCAAGCTCGCTGAATTGGGGTAACCCTGTACTGATTTCTCCTTCAAACCAGACATCCAAGCCCTTTCCACTTCCTTTCGACTCCAACTCAAAAATATGTCCCAGATCTGTACATTCCTCAACCGAGAATCTGAAAAAACGTTAGTGCATGTCATCATCATCTCCCACCTCAACTACTACAACCTCCTGTTTTGTGGCCTCCTTTCTAACTATCTTGCACTGCTACAAACTATCCTAAATTCTGCTGCCCTAAAAATCCACTTATCCCCTCACTATTCCCCAACCTCTCCTCTTTGCCAATCCCTGTCCTGTCTCCCCATTGCCCAGAGACTCCAGTTCAAAACACTAACCATGGCAAGGCCATCCACAACCTGTCTCCTCCATACATCTGTGACCTCGTCTCCTGGTACTTATCTGCACGCAACCTTCGATCCTCACAAGATCTCCTTCTCTACTCCCCTCTTATCTACTGTTCCCACAATCACATACAATCACATCTCCCATGCATCTTCCTTACTCTGAAACTCTGTACCCCAAGATATCAGACTCTCACTTACCGTGGAAATCTTCCAAAGGAACCTGAAGAACCACCTCTTCCGACAAGCCTACAACCTGCAGTAACCATCGTTCCATCATACCGTTGCCTCCCTTGTAGACTGTGAGCTTTCACGGACAGGCTCCTCTTTCCTCCAGTACCATTTGGTGACTCGTTTTGTTCAAGATTATTGTACTTATTTTTGCTATGTGTACCCCTTTTTACATGTAAAGCGCCATGGAATAAGTGGCGCTATAATAATAATAATAACAGCTGCCACGATAATGGAAACACTGATGGGCAGCCAGGAGTTTTAACTCATGGGCTCTCAAAATCCTTTATGCATTTTAGTTTTCCTTTTGCAATAATAATGTCAACTTTGAATTGATTTCGCATTTTTTTTTTAAATGGCAGATGTGACAGAGTCACTGATAATGTGGTACAGGAGACATATGTTTCACTACGCCTAATGGCGTCTGTGATATAAAATCCAGAGTTTTATTTCCTCCGGCACAGTAAGTTTTGCGAGGGTTAATTTAACCTATGTTATGGGCTGGTTTTTAGGGGGACATTCATAGAGTGGATGGGAGAATGTTCCTCCATATCTCTGTAATAACGTGCAGGTGCTGAGTATGTCACCACACGACAGAGACAGACCAAAAGTTAAAGGGTTTATTTACAGTACAAGGGTCAAAATCTCCTCACAGGGAGATAACAGTGGGGGATAAACTGGCAAGGTAATGTTGAGTTAATGGTTTATGAAATCTAGGCAAAGTTATCAAACAGTAATTAATGGGTGCTAGTGCCACTTATCAGTCTGAAGAAATCTTGCTTGAAGGGTTGTCTTCTCCAACGTAGGCGCCGACAGCAGCGGCACTTGTAGTCTCTGTGGTCTCTGCAAACGCTGTAGTCTCTGTAAACGCTGTAGTCTCTGTGGTCTCTGTACCTGCTGTAGTCTCTGTTAGAGGGTAACCGGAGTCTCTGGGGTTAAAGAGGAAGACAGGGGGGACACTGGGCCAAACTGGGTCTCCCCCGCTCTGAGTCTGCTTTACAATGAACAATGCTCAATCTCTTAAGTCTCTCTGCTGGAATCAGGGTCTCTGACCTGTCACCGCGGGCAATGGGGCTGCACGCGCGGGTCTCCGTCTCTGCACGGTCAGGAGGACATCTTCCTCTAGTCAATGGGGACTCTGCATACACGTACTCACAGACAGCGAAATTTATGTCATGTCGTCCTGTCTTATCCCTCTGACCGGGAGTTCTCTCTCTTCTCTTGCGTGCAGCTGCGACCTGCTCTGTCTCCTGCACACACTTCTCCCTTGCTACTGACAGGGCCATGAGGCAGTCAGTCCAGGTCCAAAAGTCTTCCCCCTGGCAACCCTGCTGCCCAGCAATATGGTTCCGGGCACGGAGCAGAGGAGGTAACCCCCTTCTGATTCTTCTTGTGCTTCACCCCCTTACATCTTCACCTACAGAGCTGGCACCACTGTGTGCTGTCAAGACCTTGGTGATGTCACAGTCATGTAATCAGTCACGTGATTGAGGATTCACATGGTCTGGGCTTAAATGGCTGAAAGAAAGAGCTTGCAGTGTTCAGTGTGTGGGCCTGGAGAAGGAGTGCTTCAGGAAAGTGTTGCTTGGACTAGTGAACCTGAACAGTGTGTGTTCTGCCAGACGTGAGCGGGAGGAACCCTTCTCACAGAAGGACTGTGTTTGTCCTGCCACCATTTTGTTTTGTTCTCCTGTTTTGCCCAGAGGGCTTTATTTTCTTTACTAGACCTTGGTTTAGGCTGCCTACAATAAATCAAGTAGAGCCACCACTGGGGGGAGTCCTAGATCCCAAGGGGTCACTGAGGGGTTGTCAAAAGTCACAGGGAGAGACTTGCTTTGCTGGAGATGTCGCCCGAAGAGATGGACTGCAGACTAGGGAGGCGCTGCTCCTACTATGCATATCCTACCTGCAGTGTGGACTCCAGAGAGAGTCCGCAGTGATGTCCTGTGACCATAAATGTAGTGCAGGTGACAGGACTGTTAGACCTCAAGGAGCTTGGTGATCCTGATAAGGGCTACACTTCCCCGCCAGTTGGTCCCAGGGAAAAACGTGGGTGTCTGCTGTATCCACAGGGACACCAAGGACTATCCCGTTGCTAGAGTGACTATAAAAACTAACTGTGGGGTTGAGTTGCATGAGGTCGAGGTGGTTAAGGATTTGCTACACCCGGTGATAATAGGGTGGGACTTTAGCCTATTCTGGGACTTCTGGGGGAAGTCTGGATTACCAAGTGAGGGAACTTCGTCGCAGTTGGAAGTGGATTAATTTCCCTTGTGTGTCCTGACTGATGACGAGGGCGAGACAGTGACCAGTGAGGCTGAGATTCCTGAACTGGGGGTTTCTGGTGGAAATTTTGGGACTGCTCAGATGTGGGATCTTACTCTAAAAGGGGGCTGGAAAATGTGACAGTGATAAATGTGGTTGCCCAAGAGCTGGAGGCTGACACTAGGCTTCCACATTTTGCATTAAATGGAGAGCAGCTGTATCCGGTCACTAAGCTGATAGATGAAGTGGTAGAGCAGTTGTTAGTACCAGGTTCCTACAGGTCGTAGGGTCTTAGACCTGGCCCAGTCCCATATCTTGGGTGGACATTTGGGAGTAGACAAAACACAAGAACGGATCCTTAGGAGGTTCTACTGGCCTGGGAATCACAGGGAGATTGTTAACTATTGACGGTCCTGCCATACTTGTCGGCTTACTGCCCCCGTGTCCCATTTCCGAAGTCCCCTACTGCCATTTCCCATTATAGAGGTCCCATTTGACAGGATTGCCATGGACCTTGTGGGGCCCCTTGATAAGTCCTCCAGAGGGCACCAATACATTCTAATGGTGATGGACTATGCAACACGATACCCGGAGGCGGTACTTCCTGAACCTGAACAGAGTGTGTTCTGCCAGCCGTGAGGAGGAGGAACCCTGCTCACAGAAGGACTGTGTTTGTTCTGCCACCATTTTGCTTTGTTTTCCTGTTTTTGCCCAGAGGACTTTATTTTCTTTACTACACCTTGATTTATGCTGCCTACAATAAACCAAAGGAAGTTCTTAAAGCCGCATTGTACCCATGTCTACCTTCGTGTGCACCCGAGTGAGCCACTCTACCACACAGTGTACATGATAAAATAATTAAAAAATGCAAAGTAGTTATAATTCCCTGTCACTCCACCGCGAGTGTTTTGATGGTCTCCAATGGGACAGGAAGTGATGACATCCAATTCTGATCCCATGCAGCCAATCACAGGCCACAGCAATCTGGTGATCTTTTTTGAGACAGCTACTTGGGGGTCTTTCAGGGGGATGGAGAAGTTGGCCACAATCCTTTGTATATTGTATAGTGGAATAAAATGTATGCCCTGGATGAGGCGTGGTTTTCTCAAAAAGGTGAAGGGGTTTCAAAGTAGCTTATAAACCAGTTTAAAACACAATATAAATGCCACATTATTAATAATAATATATAATATTGCTACTTTATATATGTACTTTATTACTATATATCTTTTGATACTGTTGCTAATCTAGAAGTTCACTCACTAGTCACTACTACACGGTGCATGAGCCTAATACACTTTTGCCCATACCGAGCCACATGCTGTAAAGAATATTGTAATGAGGCATATGCCACCTAGTGGCTGCAACTCCTAGTGCATTTTTGCATCAGAAATTATCTCATACACCAGGCTTTATGACAGATCTGGGATCACTGCCTATGCAGAGGTGTATCTTGGCTTTCCGGCTCCGAGGGCAAGAATTCAGTTTGGAGACCCCCCCTCCCAAAGTACACTGAATCCTGACAGTGAGTATGTTACACGCTGTTAGGATTGGCTACAGGGCTTCATTTTATAATTAATAGATTTGTCCTGGTTTGAGATGAAAGTCTGCAGTCACTCTATGTGACTGCAGGCTTCTGAATTCTCACAGCACATGCACTGCACACTTTTAGGATTCTCCTTTGCTGGTGGCACGAGTGGGCACAAGAATGAGGTTTGTATACTTCTGGCCACATGCTGACTAGACGTGTCCGGCCTCGCTCAATTCATTTTCATTGAGTGAGGCCTTACATGTCTAATCGGCACGGGACCTCATGTATGCAAATCGCCAGGACTAGAGAATCCTGACCGTGTGCAGGGCGACCTATGAGAATTCAGAAGTCTGCACTTACATAGTATGACTGCAAACTCATTACAAACTAGGACAACCCCTTTAATGTTCCTAACATAAATAAAAATAGGAGAAACAGTATCACTAAATATTTTTCCATCCAGGTACCTGATAGATGACGTTGTCTCTCATTGGGGTTGTTCTCTTTCTTCATGGTGTCCAAACTCCATGATTACTTATCTCTTTCACAGCCCGTCTCTGCAGACTTCCATCTTCTCCGGTCTTGTGCAGCACATTCCTACAGTATGCCCTTTAATATAGCAATGTCATTATAATGCTCCTGAATAAAAATATCTGCCCTACATTGAGCCCTGAATAAATCATTGCCCCTCACTATATTTCCTGCACAAAATATGACCCCCACACTGACCCTCTTGTACATTCCCTCGACATTGCCCCACTCCTTTCCATACTTGGCCCCCTCTTCACACTGTGTCCCCTGATAGTGCCCAGTCTCTATATTGTGCACCCTCGTTACACTCCCCCTCCTTGGCTTACTGCCCCTGCTTGCTGTGCCCTTACACTGTTCCCCATGCTACTCCTCCCACACCCAACCCATCAGCCTTGCTCCCCATACTGTGTCCACATACATTTTTCCCCTCACTACTCATACTGTGTCTGCACCCATCCCCTCACTCGATCCCCATACTGTGTCTGCATACATTCTCCCTTCTCTCCCCATACTGCGTTCACACCCATCCTCCCCATTTTGTGTCCGTACCTATCCCCCGCTCACCATACTGTATCTGCACCCATCTCACCTCATACATTTCCCCCTCACTCCTCATACTGTGTCTGCAGCAATCCCCCCACTCGCCTTACTATGGCCACACTCATCCCCTCATACTGTTTCCTCATACATGCCCCCCATCACCCTCTGACTCCACATAGTTTGTCTTCAAAATTCTCCCACTCCCCATATTGTGCCTGCCCCTGTCCCTTCCTTGCTCCCCAAACTTGTGTCCTCAAATCTTCTCCCTATTGCAAAAAAAAGAGGGAGACAAAAAAGCGCAATAGGGTCTTATCCACGTTACAAAAGTATATCATGAAATATGCTCACCTGGTTAGGATGAGATAAGAGCGTGTAGGTAGCGTCTGCTGCAGATCCACAGGTCTTCAGCGACCAAAGAAATCATGAATCCAAAGGGAGTTTGTAGCTATATTCCGCGCTGCCGCTTTAGACAAATTCCAGGAGAATGCTGTATGATTGCAGTGGTTTTATTCTACGCGTTTCAGGGGTCTCATGCCCCCTTCATCAGGAAATACCACAAATACATACAGGTATCACAAACATAAATAGCATTTTTTGATTAAATTTTCGTTTACAAAACAGATAATCAAAAAATCTTTTAAAATACGTATTCTTTTGTAATATATCTTAGGTTTACTGTTAATCATGTGGTGTCATTGAACTTTGACACTGCACCATCTGACTTGTTGGCACTCATTTTTTTGAAATCCAGCATCCTTTCAAACCTATTTATGTCTGTGATACCTGTATGTATTTGTGGTATTTCCTGATGAAGGGGGCATGAGACCCCTGAAACGCGTAGAATAAAACCACTGCAATCATACAGCATTCTCCTGGAATTTGTCTAAGGCGGCAGCGCGGAATATAGCTACAAACTCCCTTTGGATTCATCAAATCTTCTCCTTGTTACACTCATCTTCCCCAGCTCCATCACACTAAATCTCCCCCACTAAATCACCATCCTCCCCCACACTAAATATCCCCTACACTAAATATCCCCCACCCCCTCATTAAATCTCCCCCACCCCTCCCCACTCCCCAACACACTAAATCTTTCCACACAGTAAACCCCCAACATTAAATCCCCCCTCCCAGTTACATTTAATCTTTGGTGTCTTCAGCTCCATTGCTCTGGAGCACTTACCACCAATGTTCTTCACACCTCTGCGCGCCAGTGAGTGACATCAGCAATGTGATCACTGCTGGCGTAGCTCTGACTCAGCAGTCAGGGCTTCAATTGAACTCATGTCTAAAATTGTTCACTGGATGTCGACTCGGAAAATGGACGAATCCCAGTGTTGAGGCAGCAAAATGTAGCTGCTGGGGGAGACACCTTGGACTGCCTCATTGGCGTCCTTTCTGTTCCCGGGGCAGATGCCCCTCCCGCCTCTGTGCCCGTGTTTCTGAGCCCATTATATAGTAAGGATCAGATCTGGTAATATCCTCTTCAGAGAGAAAGAGGAGTAGAACTCCAATGCCACCTACTGGACTTACCAATCCTAAAAGTCCTTATTGACACTTTAACAAGCCTTGACACATGACTTAGGATAAGAAGCCAAACCAAACCTGACGTAGGATAACAAGCAAAACCAGCTAAAAAACCTCCCATTTAGATAAGTAGTCATAGAGCACGGCTCTCCTCACAGCAATTGCTCAATCCATAGTATAATATATATCAGAAGAAGTTGGTACTCAGTTGATGTAGGAAAAAGATGATTTATTTGCAATCCACAGTGACCATTTATGACGTATCCGTGTCAGTTTAGACCTTCTTCAGATATACGGATTGCCATAGAAGAATATAGGACTCAATGCTGAAACTATATACAGGATACAAAAGTCTAGAAAATGGGACTATGACTAAAGGTATGGCACTCATAGAAGTCAGCATGTTGACTTCTATGGGTGCCATACCTTTAGCGGTATTTCCACTTTCTAGACACACTATATCTCACATATAGTTTCAGCATTGAGTCTTATATTCTTTTATGGCAATCTATATAGCTGAAGGTCTAAACTGAGACTGAAATGTCATATGTTCACTGTAGATTGCAAATAAATCATCTTTTTTTCTACATCATCTAAGTGCCAAGTTCTTTATAGATCTCATATACATAAGTCAGACATCCTGCTTTGGACTGATGAGTGGCAAACTCCTGAAACATAACTAAAAATGCAGTCATTATGTTGGCAAGACCATAACTATGTAGAATACATTTGTATAATCTGTTCCACCATGTTGGGGTTGAACTTTGTGGGTGTGTCACCCCTCTTATTATATACAATATATAAATTGTATTGTTTAATTGAACTTACATTATAGGGAAAAAGGCATTGTAGTACATCAAGCTCCTTTCCTCTAGTGTATAACCTCCAGCAATATTATCCCTCGTGTATAACATCCGGCCCCTAGCCTCATGTATAATGTCACAGCACAGTAATACAATATCTCGGTGCTAGGGGCTCCTTACCTATCCTTAAAGCTAAGGTTGCTCTATCTATCTCTGCTCCCCAGATTACTCCTGATGTTGAAGACGCCGTGGCCACCTGCCATACTAAACTCTGGAATTAGCCCTTATCTGTTCCCCTCCCACAACGAGAGAAGTGGGGAGTTGTGTATATAAATACACAAAACCACACTAACAAGGGAAGACGTACAGGGATAAATGAAAATACCAATCATACAAATATTCAATCACAAATAACAGAGTGGAACATCGGGACGTAAAGGGAGGAAAAAACAAATAGGAGAGGATGACAATGGGCACACAGACAAATCACCAAGCAACAGTCTCTTGAAAAACCTTCATAAACACCTCCTCAAACAACTAACACATCCAACTCCCGAATCAGGTTGCATATAACTAACTCTGGCTATGCCTGCTTTCCAGAAGGGAGTATATATAACACAGGGGATTGGAAAACACTGAACAGCTGATAACATCAAAGCAGAGAAGCCTCTGGGAGCTCTCATCAGAACAAATTAACACCTGCACTGTTAGGATAGTGAGGTGCATCTAATCAGTGCAGTAGTTGAGGAATGAGACAGTACAGTCTTCTGAGTCCTCTCTGCCCCCCCTGCCCCTGGTGTGTAACTTCCACCTCTCCGTCCCCCAGTGTATAACATCTAGCCCTGTTATGCCATCTGCCTTTAATAACATGCAACAGAATGCCCGGAGACCTCACTGATACTATCGTGGTCCTATAATAGTAGCCACTGGGCTAACAAATCTGTTCATGACATTGGCTGAGCAGTTGCATAAAGCCTTTCATCTCCATCCACAATGCAAATCTTCGGATGGAGTGGTGTAAAGCCGCCACCACTGGACTCTGGAGGAGACGTGTTCTGTGCAGTGATAGAGAAGTGTGATCTATCTAGCGTGTCATAAAGAAGGCTGGGTTTGGTGATTCCAGGAGAACGTTACCCCCTGACTACATTGTGCTCACTGTACAGATGGTGCAGGAGGATAACACTATGGGCTTGTTATCAAGGGGTGGCTTCAGCACCTCAGTCCCAATGAAAGTAAATCTTAATGCTTCAGCTTAAAATATTGTGGATAATTGTAGATTTAAGTTTTGTGGAAACAGTTTGGGGAAGACCCTTTTTTCCCCCCAAGTTCCATAAAGACATTCCTCGTGGAATATAATGCAGCCCCCTTCATAGACTATAATGCAGCCCCCCCTCATATACTATAATGCAGCCCCCGTCATAGGATATAATACAGCACCCCACAAAATATAATGCAACCCTCTCATTTAGTATAATGCAGCCCCCCCTCATATACTGTAATGCAGCCCCGTCATAGGATATAATACAGCACCCCACAAAATATAATGCAACCTCTCATTTAGTATAATGCAGCCCCCCCTCATATACTGTAATGCAGCCCCCGTCATAGGATATAATACAGCACCCCACAAAATGTAATGCAACCCTCTCATAAAGTATAATGCAGCCCCCAATAGAATTTAATGCAGCCCCCCTTATATAGTATAATGCAACCCCTCCACAGAATATAATGTAGCCCCTCAGAGTATAATGCAATCCCCTCATAAGGCAGCCTCCCATAGAATATACTGTAGCCCCCTCATAGGGCATAATGCAGCTCCCTCATATAGTATGATGTAGCCCCCTGAGAGAATAATGCAGCCCCCACACAGAATATAATGCAGCCCCCCTCATATAGTATAATGCAGCCCCTCCACAGAATATATTGCAACCCCCTCAGAGTATAAATTATCAGAGATGAAACAAATTGTATATAAAATCGTGTTTCAAGCACAAATTAAGATAAGATCCTATAAAAATATTGTGCAATAAAGACAAAAATAAAATATAGTATAATATATCAAAATTTTATTAAGTATACAATATTTTAAACAATAAGAATAAAATTAGCTGAGTAAAACGGAGCACGTTTGAAAAATATTTTTCATATAGTTAAACGACAGAGTAATTAAGTAAATATGCCCAAAGGAAATTTTTTTATATGTATATATAAATATATATACCGTAAATTAATTATTGCAAACACCTAAAAAAGATATGTAAAACAGGCCACAAAAATGTGAGTATAGTGATTGCTAAAATTAAGTATACAATGATGTGCACCAAAAAATCAAATCCACAAAAAATATAAATCTATTAATAAAATATATAAATATATAATTCATGTGAAAAAGTGCTATAGTGCATAAAATCAAGCACAAAAATGCTAATGTGCAAGAGAAATTTAATACTAAACACCTAATTAACCAGAGCACTACAAAGAGTGCTGCAGTGCGTAGAACTAAAGTGGAAGGTTCTGCAGTAAGAAATATATGCATAAATGTTATAAGAGCATAATTTACCAGGATCAAAATCGTGCTGCCGGGGGTCCCTACGCGCGTTTCGGCGCTTGCCTTCTTCCGGGGGGGGGGCATGTAGCCTTTACTTGATGGTTTGGAATGCAGACCGGAGCACTGCTAACAGACGGAAATGGAGTTCTGTACAGCATGGAAGCAATTTAGGATCCCCTAAGGCTAGGTTCACATTTGCGGTTGAGTCCGCAGTGTATCGTCCGCAACCGCAAATGCATGCAAAAAAGCATGCAAACGCATGCTAATGCATTTGCGGTTGCGTTCGATAGGCCAATGCTACTTCCAGGCGATTTTTTTTCACAAGCCAAGCCCAATGGGCATGTCTTATGTAAATTCTGGCGTGCGCAAATGCAAAGCGCATGCATGTCGTTGCACACGCTTGCATTCCCATAGATAGTAATGTATTTTTTTTACGCACTTCATCCGCAGTTATCCGCATGCAGATGGCTGCGGATATTTGATGCCACAAAAAATGCAACATGATGCGTTCGCCGCGTCCTGCCGCACAGTGAAAAACAACGCAACCGTACGCAAACACAGGCGAACGCATGTCCATGCGTGCACCATGTTAAAGATATGTACGCATGACGCATGCGGATGTATGCGGATGAAATGCTGCGAACACAACTACAAATGTGAAACTGGCCTAAGCCAGCTCTAGTTGGAGGCCTCCTTGCTGTGCTGTCCTCTGAGGTCCTTGTTGCTTAAAGCTATGCTCGAGCCTCTGTTCCTTATGGTCCCTGTACTTGCCCGTATGGCAGGCAGCTTGAGCCTATTGCAGGTGTCGCTCCTTTGTGGCGACTCCGGGCTCTGATATGCTGCTGTGCCCCAAGTGTCTGATGGGCTAGGGGACCTTCAGTTCCCTGCCCTCCGGATTTAGCTGCTGGGACTGTTGTACCCATGCAGCCACGGACTCCGGCGTCCGGTTCTAGAGCTCTGTTCTGGGGTGAGCTTGGTCACAGCTCCACTCCCCAGCTTTTCCTAGACTTCTCTATTCCTCTATAACTCTTCTCTGACTCAGACTGCAACTCTAGTCTGGGATCGAGCTCCTCAGTCTTCCAGTCCCCACCACTGACTGCCTATAACCCCACCTCCAGGCCAGAACTAATAGGGGAGCTTCCCTAAAACTGGGTTTTGAGCTCCCCTTCTGGTCTGGAGCCAGGAAAAGTGTTGAATGCTGATGTTATATGGCCAGGGAACTCCTCCTTGCTTCCAGGCATGACATCACCCCCTGTGAGGGAGGCAATGCCACAGTGGAAACCGGATTCTTGGAGTGCCACAAATACACAACCATCCTCCTTTTTTATCTTTTCTGTCCTTTCTGAAAGTAGTGTAACCCTCTGCATTTGTTACCCAGTCATGGCTTTCATCCAGCCATGTTTCTGTAATACCCACCAAATCGTATTCTGTGACAAACATAAGAGTCTCCAATTATTTCATTTTGTTTGCAAGACTTCTTGCATTTGCCAGCAGACATTTGTTATTATTAGCACATTTGGTACTCCTCCTCACCTTCCTATGTCCCTTGCATGCCCCAGCCCCCTAAATCCTCATTGACCTCTACTGTCTCACTCTCTCTGTCTACTCTATCCCCTTATTTGCACAACTACCCTCCCTCCCCCAGATCCTAGTTTAAAAACTCCTCCATCCGTCTGACTATTTTCCCCCCAGCACAGTTAAACCCTCCCCATTGAGGTGCAACTCGTCCCTACCATAGAGTCTGTAGCCGACAGAGAAGTTGGCCCAGTCTTCGTTAACCCAAACTCTTCCTTCCTACGCCAATTTCTGCACCACTTATTTCTCTCCCTAAGCTCCCGTTGTCTGTCTAGTGATGCTCATGGCACTGATAGTATTTCTGAAACCGCCACTTTGGAGGTCCTGGCATTCAGCTTCTCTCCTAGATCCCTGTAATATTTTTTAAGGACCTTCCACCTGCCTCTAATTTTCACATTGGTAACGATGTGTACCATGATATCTGGGTTTTTCCCAGCCTCACCCATCAATTTGTATATCTGATCCACAATATGCCGAACCCGAGCACCCAGCATTCACGGTCTCTGCCACAGATGACCCTGTCTGTCTGCCTGGTTATAGAGTCCCTTACCACCAACAGCTGTCTGGTCTTTGCTGCACTCTGTTTCCTACAGCAGTCGTTTCCCTGGTTGCTAGGAGTGTAGTGATTCCAGTCCTGGGCTTGCATTCCAAATATTAGCCAAACAGGTATATCATAAAAGGTTGTTCCTGATCAGGACTGAGCTCTGACACATTACCCCCTACACCTTCTTGTAACTGTCACCCAGCTATGTACTTCTGGGTCCTGATTGTCCCCACCTACACCCTCCTGCATATCACTGGCTCCAGCTAGCGCAAGCTCAAAGAGCTCTAAACTCCTCCCCAGGTTTGCAATGCTCCTGAGTGTTGCAAGCTGCACATTTAGGCCGGGATCACACATGCGAGAAACTGGGACGAGTTGCGTGTCTTAATACTTGGCACTGACGGAAGCACTCGGGAGCGGAGCGTGTGGCTGCATAGAAATACATGCAGCCACATGCTCTGCTCCCGAGTGCCGACGGCAGTGCCACGTATTGATGTGCGAGACTCGTCCTAGTTTCCCGCAAGTCTGACCCCGGCCTTAGATCCATTATCTGGGTATCCAAACATGTAACTTGCTTCAAAAATTCAAATGGCGCTCCTTCTCTTTCGAGCCCTGCCATGTGCCCAGTGGTTTTCTCCCACGTATAGGGTATCGGCGTGTTCAGGAAAAATTGAACAACAAAGATTGGGATTCATTTTTCTTCTGACAACTTGAGAAACCAAAAAAAATTGGGTCTAAAGTAAAATGTTTGCGAAAAAAAGTTAAATGTTAATTTTTTCGTTCCACATTCCAAAAATTCCTGTGAAGCACCTGAAGGGTTAATAAAGTTCTTGAATGTGGTTTTGGGCAACATGAGGGGTGCAGTTTTTCGAATGGTGTCACTTTTGGGTATTTTCTGTCATATAGACCCCTCAAAGTGACTTCAAACGTGATGTGGTCCCTAAAAAAAGTGGTTTTGCAAATTTTGTTGAAAAAATGAGAATTGCTGGTCAACTTTTAACCCTTATAATGTCCTAACAAAAAAAAAATAATAAAAAAAAATAATGTTTCAAAAATTGTATTGATCTAAAGCAGACATGTGGTAAATGTTATTTATTAACTATGTTTTGTGATATAACTATGATTTAAGGGCATAAAAATTAAAACTTTGAAAATTGCAAAATTTTCAAAATTTATGCCAAATTTCCATTTTTTTGCACAAATACACATAAGTTATATTGAACAGATTTTACCATTACTATGAAGTGTAATATATTGCACTAAAAACTATCTCAGAATCAGTGGGATCAATTGAAATGTTCCAGAGTTATTAGCACATGGTCAGAATTGCAAAAGTTGGCCGGGTCATGAATGTGAAAACAGGCTAGGGGGCTGAAGGGGTTAATGGTGCTTTATAAGAGAGTTAAATCAAAAAAATGTGTGAGGCTGTAAAATGAGAGATCTGAAAAGATCCTGGAGGGGTCACAATTAGGGATGAGCGAGTAGTGTAGTATTCGAACTCGCTGTACTCGTTATGAGTACCTCCTAATACTCGGGTACTCATAACGAGTCCAATGTAAGTCTATGGGAAATACAATTAATGGGCGGGGACTGGGCTGGGATGGGCGGGGACTGTGCAAAGACTGCGCCAGGCTATGCGGGACTGTGCTGGCCTGTGCAGGGACTGTGCCCGGCTGCGCAAGACTGTGCTGGCCTGTGCGGGGACTGTGCCAGGCTGTGCGGGACTGTGCTGGTGTGGTAGGCGCCGGGATTGGGGGGGGTGGTCCACTGCTTACCACGACCGGACGATGCAAAGACGAGACAGAGGCAGAATTCAGTTGTAACAGGTCCGGATTTTATTCATCATCCTCCTGACGACCACAACCACGCACCGCAGCCTCTTTACAGTTCTCCATCTCCAGGCCCGGGTACCTGCACCTTTCCTCCAGTCGATGTAACGTCCCTCGCGGATCTTTTGCTGGGGCTGTGCTAGACCAATCGAACGCCAGCGCTTCACCTGCTCGAGGTCGTCGTCCAATCGGTACCCCCGGGGCCTCGTCTGTCCTGCGGTCCGTCGGGTCAGGGCCACCCCTTTGACTGTCTCTTTCCTGTCAGTCCCCTGGTCGAGCTCTTCGCTGTTCTCCGTCTTCTGCCGAGCTCCTCCCGGGACTAGCCTGCCTGGAACCCCAACCAGTCCTATTTATCCCCTCTCTCACTGGGATATCCCTCCTGGGTTCCTATATCCCCGCCCACCATGACTAAGCAGTTTCTATAGCGTAAGCTGATGTTAAGTCCTGAACTACACTCCCCCTGCCATCTTGTGGTCAAATTTCGGTACTGCACTCCCTTTTCTGTCTTTCCCTGCTGTTACCTTTCTGTCATTGCCAATCTTCGTCTGTAGTGCACAAATCGTCCCCTCCTACTTCCAGTCAGGTCTGTCCGTCAAGTCACTATCCCCACACTGGCCTGTGCGAAGACTGTGCCATGCTGTGCGGGACTGTGCAGGGCTTTGCAGGTACTGTGCGGGGACTATGCTGGGCTGTGTGGGACTGTGCTGGGCTGTGCGAGACTGTGCTGGGCTGTGCGGGACTGTGCTGGGCTGTACGGGGGCTGTTCTAAATATTGCGAGGCGAGTAGTGAAATACTCGCGAGGATTCGAGTACCGCGAGTACCGCATTACTCGCCGTGTACCGAATCCTAACGAGTATGCTCGCTCATCCCTAACTACAATACTTTTGTCCATGTCATATGTCTGTGCCATTTTTTGCCAGGGAAGTTGCTCTGTGAATGTTCCTTTCGGTCAGTTGTGCCCAGCGAGAGATTGACTTAGTGATTCTGAGGCTGAGGATACATATGGAAGTTGTTATTCACGGTCTTGACATCCTGGGGTATTTCGACATTCTAATGATCCTCCTACATGCGCATGACTTTGACATTTGAGGTCTTAAAGAGGTGATACATCTTAGACGAAGTTCACAGGGGGTCCTGCTGATTATAAGTATGGAGAGGTTTGAGCATTTGGCTTTTTTTACAACTTTCATAGAGTTGTTCTGAACTCCATGCAGTAGTTTTGTACTATTAGAGAAACTCAGCTCTGCTACATGTGACATGAAACACACAAAAAGAACAACTACTGACCCATAGAGCTAACAATCTAAGTCAAAGGCAGGGTTTAATCACAAGGGAAAATATACTTATTGAGGACACACAATGCCTCCTCTGAGCTCTCGGACATGGAAGAGATCTGAGTAATTACCAAGACGCTATGTCGTCTTCATTAGATCCGTTGCGGACACTGCGGCCTTTGTTGACTTGCTGCCGGGACACAGTCTGAGGATCATACAATCCTCAGCAGCGGAGAAACCAGAGCAGGACAAGCTGTAAGGACTCCAGGAACAAAACCTTATTTATCCCGTGCCTCCATTACTACCAGATGTTGTCTATATTGCACAGTCATTTTATACCTGCAGTAAAGTTCTGGATAATTCAGTAATTAGTTTGCCATCTGGAGAATCTGTCACCCATATAATGCAACAAAAACATGATAATTGCATGAAATGACTGAAAATGCATGTGAATGGAAAATGAATCTGCTATGCCAGTTATAGGACTGGAAATATGTATGATGCAATACAGTGTGGCAGAGCAACTAACCCTGCCCATAGTTCAGACTCATGCCAAATGTATAACAGTCGCTCCAAGGGGCTCACAATGGCGGTTATAGGGCATGTGACCAGGAAGAAGAAGAGGGTGGCTCTTCGAAGACAGTGGTCTTTTCATCTAAAGGTGCTTCCTTGGACGCATCTCCATTTTAAAACGATTGTTGAGCAGACAGCCACTGATTTCCTTCCCCGCATTCACTCTGCAGCCACAGGCTTATCAGAGGCCCAGAGCTGCCGAGTACGCCAGCCTGACATCATTACGCCACCAGTGATGAAACGCCAACAGCTCTGCAGCTACAGGACTTTGATAAACCAGTGGGTGTAGAGTAAGCGCAAAGTGTGGCGCCCTTGAGGGTTCAGTCACCACAGAGGTACTGCACCTCAGCCGGAGGTGTGGTACTCTGCTCTCAGGTAAGGAGGGGACACTACCCAGAACTCACACACTTACATCCAACACTGTACCTCTCAGGGCCCGGGAGGAGCTAGGTAGAGGGTGTGGGTGGAGAAAGTAGTAGGGGAGTAGCTTAAGAGAGACAGATAGTGGAGTAGTCAGTGGGTGCTGGAGACTGAAGCAGAGAGGAGCTCATCCCTAGACCAGAAGACAGTAAAAAAGAGAGAGGAAAGACAGAAGAAACAGAAAGATAAGCCTCAGTGGAAGACAGGAGGAAGGGCTACTAGGAGCACGGAAAGTGAGGAATCCAGCCGTGGCGCCCGAATCCACGCCGACCGTAGTCAAGTGGAGGGACCAAGTCGCAGTAGGGGATCGGCCCCAGACTAGTGGAGAAGCTGAGGACTCAGTTAGCTAACTGGAGGCTGCAGTACCAGAGAGGCCGTACTGGGCCGCAGGCCTTAAAAGGGAGGCCGACATGACAGGGTTGAGTGGGAATATAGTGAGCTGGAGTTAGGGATTAGGATGGTACTACGGAGTTAATGTATTTGGATAAGGTGGGGGCTAGTGCTGGGATGAGGGTGAGGCGGGGTCAGAGCTGGAGTAGGAGCTATCATACTAAAGACAGTGACCATCTTAGTGTGGCAACCATTTTAGGTTCCCCCACATAGTGACAAGAAGCTGCGGGGTTTTTCCTGAAGAATCTGAATTATGGAGGTGGAAACAATGCTCCAACAACTGATGTATGCTGAGGAGTCACAGGGTGCTGGCTGGATGCAAACTACATCTACTACTACAAAAACTTGCTACAGGGAGCTGTGACCGGGTCTCCTCAGGCACTGCAGGATGGACGTCGGCCGCAGGAAGCTAATTCTCCAGCATACCTTAGTCCGCAGGTCCCCTTCTGGTTCGGCACCACATCAGGAGCCCCTACTGGGACTCTCCGGCTCGGGGTGTGAGCTGTAAGCCGGCAGCTCACGTTACGAGAACCGGGAGGAATCCAATTAGGCGGTGGGGCCTGCGGCGGAGGACGAGTCGGCCTCCGTCTCTACATCGTCACAGAAGGCTTACGGTCCGGGTGCGGCGGACGCCCTGTCGAGTGGCAGATCCGCTCAGCGTGGTCAGGACGATACGGTGAGAGGGACGGGGGCCTGGTACGCAGGCCCCTCAGCAAGGATACCATCGCGTGCGGCAGCCGGCCGGCACCACCCATTCAGCAGCAGAAGGGGCGCTTCAGCAAGATGGCGGGCAGTGTCAGGCTGGCCCGGGGGCAAAGAGCAAGGGGGAGCCTGATGGAACATGCAGGCAGCAGATCGATCACCAGGATGGCATGAAGCACTAGGACACCGCAACATTTCGGGGACCAGCACGAATCGATTCAACCGGATTCAGGATCTGCGGCTGCTGGGATCACAGCAACCAGGCAGCCAGGTGAGACTGATCATTTTGTCTTTACTCTTAACCCCTTTGCTAGCCTATTATGAGTGTATGTGTGAGAAATTTTGTTTTATTAAGGGGGGCTAGCGGAGGCATGATGTTTATTTTGCATGGGCTACGGAATTTTGTCTGGTTATAGGGATCCGGGACTCCTCAAGGCAGGGTAGCACCTTCCGCAGCAAGGCTGGGTAGTGCTTAGGATAGGTGTTTTTTAAGGCGATATGAGTGGATGAGATACATACATCCAGTTCAGCATGAAGTGCAGCCTGTTAGTGAAGGCAGGAGGCGAGGAGGAAAGTGTGGATTCATTGCCATTAGATGAGTATGCTAAGGGTGAGGTTTGGGTTTGAGGGGACTTTGGGGGTGCACTTGAAACATGGGGTAGGGGACACGATTTGTAAAGGACAATATGTTGAGATATTTTCATTGCTTCAAGTGGAACGTTTTAATTTAGACAAGGTGAGGTGAGGAAAAAAAGGGTTCATTTAATTTGGAGAATCTTCTCTAATGGGTACAGTTATCCGCTATACTAGCTATAGTTGTTTACGAAAGGTCCCCGGAAAACTGCTTGGGATTTGTGGTTACATGGATATGATTGGTGAGGGTTTTGTATCTTTTTTTTTTTTAGGTTAAATATGTTGAGCATTTCCGACAGTGAAAAGCAGGATAAGGGCCCCAGGTAGGCTGGGGCATAGGAAATTGTTTCCTGTATGCACCGGGACTTTGTAGCGGTCAGGAGACTTGGTGGCAGTGGAGTGTTTATTATTTAAGTAGGTCATGGGGTGGTAAAGTGTTTCATGGGAAGAAAGCAAAGGAGATAATGAGGGAATTGAAAAAAGGGTCGAGGTCATTGTGTCAGGAAGAGAGGCTTCCTAAATAGGTGTCTTCATGAGACGGCAGCCCACGGGTAAGAGAGGGTTTTAGGGACGGTTTTCAGGATTCCTCTTGTTGACGTTAAAATTTGATTGTCTACCAAAACTTGAAGTGGGCTTTGCTTTCTACACAATTATATAAAGATGTGGCTTTGGGTAAAAGGGCTGGACTGTTTGAATAGGCTCTACTTCAACAATTTGAGGGTTTCAACGATTTATGTGGTGGTAAATGGAGGGGCCTAGTACATTTAAAGAAATTCATCACAACTCTTTTACGTAAAGGTCATCGGTAACTGAGGGTATTGACCCTCAGTTGGGTTTGGTGTTGTACACTTCTTTTGTTGCTGCTATGGATTGGGTACGGTTGTGTTGAAAGGGAACTAGGCCAAAATGGAGAGTATGCATTGGTTGGGTTGTTTTTTAGGGATCAGGTTTCTTTGTTGATCATTGTCTACTTATGGGGTGTCCCCTTTCATGTTCATATTCTTGTGACGCTTGGTTGGTTTTTTGGAATGGTCGCTTACAGAGATGTTTGTTTTCAATTCCTCTATTCATTAATTGGATGAATTTTTGGTCACTGGTTTGGCACAGGAACCTGATTGTTCATTCTATAATGGACAATGAAGAGCATGGCCAGGAAGTTTCGGCCACTTAAGTGGCCCAAAAAAAATACGGTGGGCCCTGTGACAGTATTGAGTTTTTTTTTTTCTTGGGTATCAAATTGATACAATTTGCGTTGGACGGCAGGTCACCGGTTAAAATGATGGTTGACATGAAGGCAGAAGCGAGTCGGTTAATTTGTAGATGGTGACGTTGCGTGAGGCTCAATCTCCACTGGACAAGCTAATTTTGCCTGTAAGATTATGCCATTGGGCAAAGTGTTCTTCCGTCGGCTATCTATGGCGACAGTGTCTACACATTTGTTTGCCTCAAAAGAGAGTTGTATAATAGCAGGTCCATCTGGATTGCACTGGTGGATTTAGGTCCTTTTGTTGGCTTGATGGGTCAGCATGGTTTCGATTTGTACATTTCAGTTTGGGTGGTTGGTAGAGTCGGGACAAAGGGTTTGGTTTAGTAATGGTGGTTGGTAGAGTCAGGGCCAAATGTGGAGAGTAATAATGGTCTGGCGTATAATCGGGTTTGGGTCAGGTATTCCCAATCATGGTGGAACTATCATTGTAGGTTAATGGAGTTCTTTTCAGGGTGGAAGATTCGGTTTGGTTTCGATTTCAAAGGTTTGGGAGGATAGGCCCCTAAAATTCCTTACCTCCTCCTGAGCGGTGATTGGGACAGGGTGTTACAGCATTCGGTTTGGTTGGTCCTAATTTGACTCGTGGTTATCAGCTGAAGTTGGGCGTGGCGTGAGTTACTCTATTCTATTCTTGAAGCTTTTCCTGGTCCACAGTAGGAGCGAGTTAACAAGGTGGATGTGTCCGGTGGAGTTCTGGAACTTTCCACCAGGCAGTAATGACAGTAAGGGATTTATTGTCTAGGTCTTTAATGTATGTGGACATAATATGTTTAGGCATGTGGTAATTGGGAGAATTGGAGGTCGGCATTGGGCAAAGGGTTAGAGGAGGAGAGCAATTCGGTGTTATTGGTTGGGTATAGTCGGGAGAAGAGTTGGTCTGTTCCTAAATTGAATAAATTCATGTCGGATATAGCTTTTGAATTTTTAAGTTCAGGGGTATTTAGGATTTAGCAAAAATCCTTCTGGTCTAAAGGTACTGTCACACTTAGCGATGTACCAGCGATCCCGACCAGCGATATGACGCGGTCAGGATCGCTGGTACATCGCTAAGTGGTTGCTAGTGAGCTGCCGCACAGGCAGATCTCACCAGCGACATCGCTGGGGCCGGGGATCGCTACTTACCTGTCACACCAGGCGATCCTGCGTCCTCCCGCCCGGCTCCACGCGTCGCTCGTCCTCACAGCAGGAAGCGCCACAGGAAGCTGACGACGAGAAACAGTCCTGAACGTTCTCGCACGATCAGCGATAACCAGCGGGGGAGCGGGTCGTAGGTAAGTATCAGACACAGAGATATCGCTAGCAATATCGCTATAACGTCACTAGTTATAGCGATATTGCTAGCGATATCTCTTAGTGTGACATGCCCTTAAGGGTATGGGACGGAAGTTGGCTGGTTTTTTATCATATATTTACTGATTTTGTCAACCAGCTAGTGGATGTCTGTTCCTCTTCACGGGAGTTACCTCCTTTTCAGGGTGCTTTCCTAGCAACCTTATTTTGGTTTTTTTCTTTTCAATTGAGGGAGTTCATCGGTCCTTCTAGATTTTGGGAAGGAGTGCTGCGGAAATGGGATGCGAATGGGTTTGAGAACAGAGGGACGACATTTATCCGTACCTCCAAAACGGATGTCAAAGGCAAAGGTTGCAAGGTTGTTTGATGTGGTTAGTTCTCCTTATATGTTAAGAGGATGTATATGAAGAGTTCTTTCTGTGGATAATGGGCGCGTTGGGAGCCCTGTTATTGATACATAAGGATGGTTATTTTTTGTCACATTTTCAATTTGAGGCAATAAAAAAGGTGTTTGGGCTAGGAAGTTATCCTTTTTGAGGATTACAAAGGGCATTAACTTCTGATGGGAGCAGCCATGGAAACAGTCAGGAGAGGCTTAGACTAGGAAGTGACGAAGAGGATCGGCCGTTGGGAGTCTGTGAGGTTCTGATAGTACGTTGGTCCAGCGTTGATTTGATTAAGTAAGGATAACTGCGCTGGTGGATTATAGGACGTTCATTTGTCTTCTGGGCAGCATTGAGGGCAGCGGTCTGCCTAGATAGTTGGCAGCTTGGGTGCCAAGGAATCTAGCGGTCTCACGGTGGATCAGAAGGCGGGGGGATGGTTTGAAAACAGTTACTCTCCGAATTTAAAAGATTTGTTTGCTTGGGCCCAAGCTTCAGATGTACTGGCAATTCATCTGGGACAGATTGGTTTTTGGAAAAGGCCCTGCAGGGATGTGATTAAGGATATGAAATTGATATGTTGCAGCTAGAGTTGAGCGAAACGGGTCGGTCAATTTCAAAAGTCGCCGACATTTGGCAAAGTCGGGTTTCATGAAACGAAACCCGACCCTAGGATGAGGTCGGCCACGAGGTCGGCGACTTACGCGCCAAAGTCGCGTTTCAAAAGTTTGTTTTGCGCTCTTTTTCAGCCAATCAGGATCCATGGACACTGTGGGCAACGTGATGACACAGGCATGGGTCACCACCATCTTTCAGAAGGGCATGCAAGTGATTGGCTTGCTTTGGTGGGCGTCACAGGGGGTATAAAAGGGCGTGCACGCCGACCGCCATCTTACTTCTGCCGATCTTAGCATAGGGAGAGGTTGCTGCTGATTCTGTTGGGAGAGCGTTAGGCAGGGAAGAAGAAAAAAAAACTGCTTCTGCTGTTAGCGATTGTGCCTGTACAACACACCAGTCACTGTGTGTGCAGTGCAAGGGGAGGCTATATTGTGGTGTATCAGTGGTGTTGGTTGTTGGGCTGCCTTCTAAGGCTTCCTGACAGCTGCATTGCTGTTTACCCACTGCTCTGCAAACTGCTTTTTTAAAAGCAATCCCAATTTTTTTTTTTGTCCTGCTGAGGTACTGAGCGTGCATTTTTTCACACCATACAGCGGTGTACGCTCCTCACACAGTACCGTGTAACGGCTGTTATCACAGCCACAGTGAAGCTATCTGTGTTACTCTGTGAGAATAAGTCGAGGACATGTTCCGTTCTTACAGACCTGCACTCTAGGGAGATTCCTATTCTGCCCAATTCTACATACACCTTGTAGTTTGTGATACACTAGCCAATTTCTGCCTGTGACATACGCACAGATATTCAGTGGGCCTCACACAATCCAAAAGTGTCCAGTGTCCACAAGTGTCTTCAGAAATTCAAAATCTCACTTATCCTCTAGTCACTTTGGTCACAGCTGTGCCATCGAGCCTGTGACATAGTGCTCAGATATTCAGTGGGCCTCACACAATCCAAAAGTGTCCAGTGTCTGCAGAAATTCAAAATCTCACTTATCCTCTAGTCACTTTGGTCACAGCTGTGCCATCGAGCCTGTGACATAGCGCTCAGATATTCAGTGGGCCTCACACAATCCAAAAGTGTCCAGTGTCTGCAGAAATTCAAAATCTCACTTATCCTCTAGTCACTTTGGTCACAGCTGTGCCATCGAGCCTGTGACATAGCGCTCAGATATTCAGTGGGCCTCACACAATCCAAAAGTGTCCAGTGTCCACAAGTGTCTGCAGAAATTCAAAATCTCACTTATCCTCTAGTCACTTTGGTCACAGCTGTGCCATCGAGCCTGTGACATAGCGCTCAGATATTCAGTGGGCCTCACACAATCCAAAAGTGTCCACAAGTGTCTGCAGAAATTCAAAATCTCACTTATCCTCTAGTCACTTTGGTCACAGCTGTGCCATCGAGCCTGTGACATAGCGCTCAGATATTCAGTGGGCCTCACACAATCCAAAAGTGTCCAGTGTCTCCCGAAATTCAAAATCTCACTTATCCTCTAGTCACTTTGGTCACAGCTGTGCCATCGAGCCTGTGACATAGCGCTCAGATATTCAGTGGGCCTCACACAATCCAAAAGTGTCCACAAGTGTCTGCAGAAATTCAAAATCTCACTTATCCTCTAGTCACTTTGGTCACAGCTGTGCCATCGAGCCTGTGACATAGCGCTCAGATATTCAGTAGGCCTCACACAATCCAAAAGTGTCCAGTGTCTGCAGAAATTCAAAATCTCACTTATCCTCTAGTCACTTTGGTCACAGCTGTGCCATCGAGCCTGTGACATAGCGCTCAGATATTCAGTGGGCCTCACACAATCCAAAAGTGTCCACAAGTGTCTGCAGAAATTCAAAATCTCACTTATCCTCTAGTCACTTTGGTCACAGCTGTGCCATCGAGCCTGTGACATAGCGCTCAGATATTCAGTGGGCCTCACACAATCCAAAAGTGTCCAGTGTCTGCAGAAATTCAAAATCTCACTTATCTTCTAGTCACTTTGGTCACAGCTGTGCCATCGAGCCTGTGACATAGCGCTCAGATATTCAGTGGGCCTCACACAATCCAAAAGTGTCCAGTGTCTGTAGAAATTCAAAATCTCACTTATCCTCTAGTCACTTTGGTCACAGCTGTGCGATCGAGCCTGTGACATAGCGCTCAGATATTCAGTGGGCCTCACACAATCCAAAAGTGTCCAGTGTCTGCAGAAATTCAAAATCTCACTTATCCTCTAGTCACTTTGGTCACAGCTGTGCCATCGAGCCTGTGACATAGCGCTCAGATATTCAGTGGGCCTCACACAATCCAAAAGTGTCCAGTGTCTGCAGAAATTGTGTCCACAAGTGTCTGCAGAAATTCAAAATCTTACTTAT
Organism: Dendrobates tinctorius; assembly: GCF_039654945.1. NCBI lineage: Eukaryota > Metazoa > Chordata > Amphibia > Anura > Dendrobatidae > Dendrobates > Dendrobates tinctorius. The sequence goes on from NW_027361784.1 coordinate 37,054,719, forward strand.
CCTCTAGTCACTTTGGTCACAGCTGTGCCATCGAGCCTGTGACATAGCGCTCAGATATTCAGTGGGCCTCACACAATCCAAAAGTGTCCAGTGTCTGCAGAAATTCAAAATCTCACTTATCCTCTAGTCACTTTGGTCACAGCTGTGCCATCGAGCCTGTGACATAGCGCTCAGATATTCAGTGGGCCTCACACAATCCAAAAGTGTCCAGTGTCTGCAGAAATTCAAAATCTCACTTATCCTCTAGTCACTTTGGTCACAGCTGTGCCATCAAGCCTGTGACATAGCGCTCAGATATTCAGTGGGCCTCACACAATCCAAAAGTGTCCACAAGTGTCTGCAGAAATTCAACATCTCACTTATCCTCTAGTCACTTTGGTCACAGCTGTGCCATCGAGCCTGTGACATAGCGCTCAGATATTCAGTGGGCCTCACACAATCCAAAAGTGTCCACAAGTGTCTGCAGAAATTCAAAATCTCACTTATCCTCTAGTCACTTTGGTCACAGCTGTGCCATCGAGCCTGTGACATAGCGCTCAGATATTCAGTGGGCCTCACACAATCCAAAAGTGTCCAGTGTCTGCAGAAATTCAAAATCTCACTTATCCTCTAGTCACTTTGGTCACAGCTGTGCCATCGAGCCTGTGACATAGCGCTCAGATATTCAGTGGGCCTCACACAATCCAAAAGTGTCCAGTGTCTGCAGAAATTCAAAATCTCACTTATCCTCTAGTCACTTTGGTCACAGCTGTGCCATCGAGCCTGTGACATAGCGCTCAGATATTCAGTGGGCCTCACACAATCCAAAAGTGTCCAGTGTCCAGTAGTGTGAGCAGAAATTCTAAATCTCCCCTGTCCTATAGACACCTTGTACCTTGTTTTACATTACTATATAGTTTGTTGGATTTTGTCTACATTTCTACCAAAAATGAGGAAGGCTGGTGGAAGAGGCCGTGGAATTGGGCGGGGGTTGGCAGCTGGTAATGATGGTGTTGGTGGTGGATCTGATGGTAGTGGCAAGAGCAAAATAGGACCGAATGCAGGAGGTGTTGAGCCTGCGTCATCGTCTGGCTCCATAAGGCTTCGAAGGCTTAGTTTTCTAGGAGTTGGCAAACCGCTTTTAAAGCCAGAGCATCAGGAAAAAGTTTTGTCTTACATTGCTGACTCAGCCTCCAGCTCTATCGCCTCCTCTTCTTCAGTTGTAAAAAGTAAAAGCACTGAGTCGTCATTGGAGGCTCATGTTCATGAACCACGCCTTTCCTTGTGTCCTTCACCCCAACCAAGATTGAAGGATGACGCAGGCCATACTACTGATTACTCCATGGAGCTGTTTTCACATACCATGCCTGGATTATCAAGTCAAATGGTGAATTACCCAGGCCAAGATGAATCTGACATGGAGTGCACTGATGCACAGCCGCTGATGGATGATTCTGCTGGTACATTCACTCAGAGCACTACATTGTCCTCGCAGTGTACAGAGCCAGATTCTGACCCTGATGAGACTCAGGTGCCCCTTCCCGCACACTATACCACCATACACGGTGACACAGAGGAAGGTGCACATGACATTGAAGAGGAGGTGATGGATGACCCAGTTGTTGACCCAGATTGGCATCCATTGGGGGAAGAGGGTGCTGCTTCCAATAGCTCAGATGAGGAGCATCCACAGCAGACATCAACATCGCAACAGCTGTTATCTGGCAGGCCCGGAGCACTCTAAAGACAGGTTCCAAAAATCAAAAGAGTTGCTGGACAGCTTGTCCAGAGGGTCAAAACATCACAGCGTGCTAGGCCGCAAAATGTCTTCCAAAGTAGGAAGAGTGCAGTGTGGCACTTTTTTGAACAAAATCCTCATGATCAGGCCAAGGTTATCTGTAAGAAGTGCGCAAAGACCTTTAGCCGAGGGAAAAATCTGAACAATTTGAATACCAGTTGCATGCTTAGACATTTAACCACCATGCACTTGCAAGCGTGGACACAACACCAAACCTCAAGTGCCACATGTGCAACTGATCACAACGAAGGTAGTCAGCAACGCTACATTGTTTCCTCCACTGTAAGCCCACCGGTTAGCACAGCAGCAAATGTTGAGGTGTCGTTGCAAGGCCACAGCAGTCAGGGAATCCCACTGTTATATCAACGAAAGACTGATTCTAGGCCATCAGAAAGAACACCTACTCCATCACCATCATCAACCCTCTCTCAGTCCGCCCTGTCCACCGCTACTTCCACCATATGCAGCTCTCAAGTCCAGCTCACCTTCCCAGACAATATGAGTAGGTCAAGAAAGTACTCAGTCTCTCATCCGCGTACACTGGGTTTGAACGCCCATATTGCCAAACTAATCTCATTTGAGATGATGCCCTTTCGGTTGGTGGAAAGCGCAGCTTTCCGGGAACTCATGGCCTATGCAGTACCACGCTATGACCTACCCAGTTGCCACTTCTTCTCTCGCAAAGCCATCCCAGCCCTCCACCATCATGTGAAAGACCGCATTGTCCATGCACTCAAGCAGTCAGTGAGCGGAAAGGTGCACCTCACAACTGATGCATGGTCCAGTCGGCATGGCCAGGGCCGTTACGTGTCCATCACTGCGCACTGGGTTAATGTGGTGGATGCAGGGTCCACAGGGGACAGCGGTGGTGGGACAGTGCTGCCTAGCCCACGGTATAGGAAACAGTTGGCTGTAGGCGTTCGACCCTCCTCCTCCTCCTGCAGAAGCGAAAGCTCGTCCACAGAGCGCAGTCGTACGAGCACTCCATCTGCAGCTGCCACTGTTGCACACGAGGTGTCCCCCTATCGAGCAGCTAGTGGAAAGCGTCAGCAGGCTGTGTTGCAGATGATGTGTTTGGGCGACAGACACACCGCCGAGGTGCTGGCCGAGTACTTGAAGCGACAAACTGAGTCATGGCTGGGCAGTGTACATCTTGAGGCAGGCAAGGTAGTTAGTGATAACGGCCGTAATTTTGTGGCAGCCATAGCCCTTTCAAAACTCAGCCACATACCTTGCTTGGCTCACACCTTGAACCTGGTGGTGCAGTGCTTCCTCAAAAATTATCCGGAGTTAACAGCCCTGCTCCAGAAGGTGCGAAGACTGTGCGCGCACATCCGCCGGTCGCCTGTACACTCCGTTCATACAGCGATTGCTCCACCTTCCCAACCACCGCCTCATTATCGACATTGCAACAAGGTGGAACTCCACCATGCACATGGTGGAGCGGCTGTGCGAGCAGAGGCAGGCCATAATGCATTTGTGGGAGGATACACGGCCAGGCACTTTGAGAGCAGACATGGAGTTGACAGGTGTGCAGTGGTCGAAGCTGAAAGACCTCTGTAAAGTCCTTCAGTGTTTTGAGGAATGCACACGGCTGGTAAGCGCAGACGACGCCATCCTAAGCATGAGCATCCCACTTATGCGTCTGCTCATGCAAACTTTGACGCAATTTAAGGAGCAGGCTTCTGCAGCCAATGTTGATGAGGAGGAAGAGGAGGAGGGAATCCTTGATGACATTCAGCCATTGTCTGCTCAGGGACCTCTCCTGGACGAGGTGGAGGAAGAAGAGGAGGAGGATGATGGGGATGATTACTTAGGGGAGGAGGATGCATCTCGTGGGGAAAGTGAAAATGTTGGCGTGGCAAGGTCTGGTACAGGGTTTGTGCGTGACTGGAGGGATGTGGATTTGCCAGAAAGTGCTCCTCCAACCAGCACTCGCAGTGCATCATTGACACCGGGAACATTGGCCCACATGTCAGATTATGCCTTGCAGATCCTAAAAAGGGACCCCCGCATTGCCAAAATGATGAACGATGACGACTACTGTTGGCCAGCATCCTGGATCCACGCTATAAAGGCAAATTACAAAACATCATGCTACAGGAGAACCTTGACCTAATATTGGCTAATAAACAAGCAACTCTGGTAAATCGGTTGCTTCAGGCATTCCCAGCACACAGCAGCGGTGATGGTTCTCACACGAGCCGTACGGGCCGGGGGCAGCTTGGCAGAGGTGTTCGTGGTGCACACAGCAGAAGTGGCGTTGGAGACAGGGGTTTCATGACAATGTTGTGGACTGATTTTTCAAGTACCGCTCACACAACTGGTAATACTGCATCGATGGAAAGTGACAGGAGACAGCAGTTGTCAACTATGGTTACAAACTACTTTTCCTCCCATATCGATGTTCTCCCACACAGGTCATTCCCCTTTGACTATTGGGCCGCTAAACTGGACACCTGGCCTGAATTGGCACAATATGCCTTACAGGAGCTCGCTTGCCCAGCTGCAAGTGTGCTATCGGAAAGAGTCTTCAGTGCAGCTGGATCAATCCTAACAGAAAAAAGGACCCGTCTGTCAACCCAAAATGTGGATGATCTAACCTTCATTAAAATGAACCATGCATGGGTTTCCAAGGATTTTGTCCCACCTTCCCCTGATGACACATAGGGTGACAGAAAAATGGCTTGCTTTGGTCCACCTCTTCCTGGGACTTGACCTATTTCGCCTTTTGCATCAGCTGAATGTCCAACATCAACATATGCCACTTTCAAAAACTCCCTAACTGTGCTGCCTCCCCCCCATGGCCGGGGTCACCACCTAGCGCACAACACCGTGCGAGTGCCGTTGCCCTGAACAGGTGGGTAGGCCGACTCTTGGGCGCGGGCACTGGCACAGGGTCCCTCATAGTGCAATCAAGTGTCTCTGACGGTGGTGGTGCACACCCGCCGTCAGACACACCGCCGTACTATGAGGGGCCCAGTGCCAGTACCGACGCCCACGAGTGGGCCCCCCTTGCTTGGGCAGGGCCCCAGCATTTGCAATCTTTACCTCTCCCTGCTCCTCCGCTGTGTAGTCTGGGTCGTCAAATCCATACTGTGCCTGACACCATTTGAGCCTGCCTCCTGATGTATAGGCATATATTTTGAATGTGTACGCTATCCATACATGTTATCTTTGGATACGGTACCCTTTCTAACCTTTGTGCAATCACGTGCAATCCATACTGGGCCTAACACCGTCTGAGCCTGCCTCCTGATGTATAGACATATATTTTGAATGTGTACGCTATCCATACATGTTATGTGGGGATACGGTACCCTTTCTAACCTTTGTGCAATCACGTGTAATCCATGCTGGGCCTAACACCGTCTGAGCCTGCCTCCTGATGTATAGACATATTTTTTGAATGTGTACGCTATCCATACATGTTATCTGGGGATACGGTACCCTTTCTCACCTTTGTGCAATCACGTGTAATCCATACTGGGCGTGAGAACGGCTGGCGAGCTGTTAAGCAAGCTACAGCACCTGTGGTTTGCACACGTAAGTTATTCATTTTTTCAGGAATGACGGTTAGGCCTAATTCCGGAACTGCAGTTGACCTGCACTTACTGGGAAATCATTGTTCGTGGGTAATAATTGTAATCAGTGATCCCCATCACTAACGTTGTTCAGCGGGTTATCTGCACCTGTAAGCGACAAACGCTGGCCTTTTCAGTGTAGCGCACATGCAGCCACGGACATGTAAGGGCATGACACACCAGTTATTGGCCAATCTCATGTGCCAGAGCCTCACGTGTCCCTCTAGTAAGCCGGACTCGGACCGCGGGGCATGACGGAGTCTCGTTCGTTAAAGGAATTAAGCTTGCAATGTGTGCATCTGTTCTGTAGCTGGCATGGTTGAGGTTTCCCAGGTGGAGTCGAATTTAACCGTAGGCTCCACTCCTGGTGGTGCCCTTCTGGACATTCCTTTAAGGTTCAGCTTTGCAACCATACTGCCCACGTAAAACAAACACTTTGCCTTCATGAACGCTGTTTGGAGGGTCATGACTCGTGGGAATAACGCCGCCCAATCAGTTAACCTGCTAGAGAGATCGTTCGTTGCTCCCAAGCATGACATCACACTCCCTAGGAAGAAGGTAATGCCACTGTGGCGACCGTACTCCTGGGGGCGACACAAGTGCACTGATGCCCAGCCACTGCTCGATGAATCTGCTGGTACATTGACCCAGACCACTACATTCCCCTCGCACGCTACACGGCCTGAATCTGACCCTGATGAAACTCAGGTTACCCTTCCCATATACAGTTCCATCTTACACGGTGACAAAGAGGAAGCTGCAGATGAAAGTGCAGGTTCGGCCCACCCGCCATCAGACACACCACCGTACTATCAGGGGCCCTGTGCCAGTGCCGTCGCCAGCGAGTGGGCCCCCCCTGCTTGCTCAGGATCACAGCACTTGCAAAGTTGAAATACTGTGCAGTGAGATGGAAGATGGGGACGACGAGGAGTCCAGACAAGTACAGGGATTCCCTAGCGAGGAGACGTATTTGATTGTTTTCAATGTTGGGACAGCAATTTTTGGGGAGCACTATACTCTGGAGAATGATAGATGGGGCCCACCATACACTGGAACATTCCAAAGGTGGACATCAGACACTGGAGCAGCATTTACAGGGCCCATTATACACTAGAGCATTAGAAATGGGGCCCATTATGTTTGGAGCATTATTTGGGCCCATAAGACAGTGGAGCTTCATCCATGGGGACCAACATATACTGTAGCATTATGTGGAGCTCATCATATACTTTTTCAAACATTATATGGGACCAATGATTCTGTATGGAGAAATAGATGGGCCTCGTCATGAGATGTAAAAAGTGAGGTATTTTTCATTGTACTATACCGCTATTTCTCTGCCGTATCGGAGCATGATGAGTTGTGGTATGTGTTAAAGGGGCGCTCTTTCGCCCAGGGCACATGAAAACCTGGAGCCAGCCCTCCCCCCCCACAACTGTAGCCAAATAACCCCCATTTTTCAGTGCATAACTTGTATTATGAAGTTAATTAAGGTTGACAAGCTTAAGTAAGAAGAATTGATGCTTTTGGCATTCAAATGGGCACTGTTGGTGTGTTTCCTGTCCTCCTCTTACTGCCGACTTTTATTCCCCATTGACTTACATTGGGTTTCGTGTTTCGGGACGACCCCGACTTTTCCCTATAATCGGACTATCTTGCTTGACCCGACTTTTGGAAAAGTCGGGTTTCACGAAACGAAACGCGACCCTAAAAAACCAAAAGTCGCTCAACTCTAGTTGCAGCTATGGCTATGTCTCCTAGGTTTTGGTGGTTGGGTATGATATCGTTTTCGGAAAGGTGTGGCATGGAGCGAGGTCTGTTCAGAGAGTGAACAAATCTGGGATCAAGGTGAATATAGCAGTGTCCTGTCTTTCATGGCAAGGAATGGGGAGGTTGTGGTGCGCCACACGGAGTTGGAATTTGGTAAACGGGGAATTTTGGAAGAGGAACAAGATCCGCCTAAACAGGGTCGGTTTGGATACGTGGCATTTGGTGGAACCAGAGGACATTGAAAAGAGGCTCTGATGTGTGGAGGGACATAAATGTTTGAGGGATCAAAACATTTATGTTGGTGGAGTGGGGGGGGGTCCTCAAAGTTGGTGGTGCTGGTAAATAGCGGTTCGGGGGGGGATCTCAAGAGGTCCTGGACTCCCCCCTGGGTGGATTCAAGTGGATGGGTAATTGAATTATCCTGCGGAAGGGATTAAAGTGGACCCGTGCTTAATGGTAATGGAAACTGGCCAGGTGGGTTGATATGTGTCTCTGAGCTGGTGCTTAACGGCTAGAGGCAAGACTCGACCTGGGGACCAATCAAATCTGAGTTTTATGGTTTGGGACTTCGAGGACCACCCCTTCTGGGACGTTGTGTTTAAAATGTTATGCTATATGTTTAATAAAAGGCTTCTGTGGCCAATTTATCCAAATACCTCTGGAGTGTTTATTTTGTTGGGTTATGAATCGATGGGGTTGGGTGGCCAATAAGAGTTTTAAAACTAGGTATGGAAGCTCACATGAATCACGAATACCCATTTGTCAAGAGATGCCGTACTGGGCCGCAGGCCTTAAAAGGGAGGCCGACATGACAGGGTTGAGTGGGAATATAGTGAGCTGGAGTTAGGGATTAGGATGGTACTACGGAGTTAATGTATTTGGATAAGGTGGGGGCTAGTGCTGGTATGAGGGGGAGGCGGGGTCAGAGCTGGAGTAGGAGCTATCATTCTAAAGACAGTGACCATCTTAGTGTGGCAACCATTTTAGGTTCCCCCACATAGTGACAAGAAGCTCCCACCCACCCTCCCTTAATTAGTTTTTGGTTAGGTATTCGCTTTGGGGTTAATCTTGTGTTAATAGGTTTCTTTTTCTTGTATGGATATGGGCGGTATTTAGGGGTTGGGGTTATAATTTGTTTTGTAAGTCTGTATAATTACTTGTCACAGCAGTGTGGCGTGGGGGGGTCCTCGAAGTTGGTGGTGCTGGTAAATAGCGGTTCAGGGGGGGGTATCTCAAGAGGTCCTGGACTCCCCCATGGGTGGATTCAAGTGGACGGGTAATTGAATTATCCCGCGGAAGGGATTAAAGTGGACCCGTGCTTAATGGTAATGGAAACTGGCCAGGTGGGTTGATATGTGTCTCTGAGCTGGTGCTTAACGGCTAGAGGCAAGACTCGACCTGGGGACCAAGTTGGGAATATCAAATCTGAGTTTTATGGTTTGGGGCTTCGAGGACCACCCTTTCTGGGACGTTGTGTTTAAAATGTTATGTTATATGTTTAATAAAAGGCTGCTGTGGCAAATTTATCCAAATACCTCTGGAGTGTTTATTTTGTTGGGGTATGAATCGATGGGGTTGGGTGGCCAATAAGAGTTTTAAATAACTAGGTATGGAAGCTCACATGAATCACGAATACCCATTTGTCAAGAGATGCCGTACTGGGCCGCAGGCCTTAAAAGGGAAGCCGACATGACAGGGTTGAGTGGGAATATAGTGAGCTGGAGTTAGGGATTAGGATGGTACTACGGAGTTAATGTATTTGGATAAGGTGGGGGCTAGTGCTGGGATGAGGGTGAGGCGGGGTCAGAGCTGGAGTAGGAGCTATCATTCTAAAGACAGTGACAATCTTAGTGTGGCAACCATTTTAGGTTCCCCCACATAGTGACAAGAAGCTCCCACCCACCCTCCCTTAATTAGTTTTTGGTTAGGTATATGCTTTGGGGTTAATCTTGTGTTAATAGGTTTCTTTTTCTTGTATGGATATGGGCGGTATTTAGGGGTTGGGGTTATAATTTGTTTTGTAAGTCTGTATAATTACTTGTCACAGCAGTGTGGCGTGGGGGGGGTCCTCGAAGTTGGTGGTGCTGGTAAATAGCGGTTCAGGGGGGGGATCTCAAGAGGTCCTGGACTCCCCCCTGGGTGGATTCAAGTGGATGGGTAATTGAATTATCCCGCGGAAGGAATTAAAGTGGACCCGTGCTTAATGGTAATGGAAACTGGCCAGGTGGGTTGATATGTGTCTCTGAGCTGGTGCTTAACGGCTAGAGGCAAGACTCGACCTGGGGACCAAGTTGGGAATATAAAACCTGAGTTTTATGGTTTTGGTAATTGAATTATCCCGCGGAAGGGATTAAAGTGGACCCGTGCTTAATGGTAATGGAAACTGGCCAGGTGGGTTGATATGTGTCTCTGAGCTGGTGCTTAACGACTAGAGGCAAGACTCGACCTGGGGACCAAGTTGGGAATATCAAATCTGAGTTTTATGGTTTGGGGCTTCGAGGACCACCCCTTCTGGGACGTTGTGTTTAAAATGTTATGTTATATGTTTAATAAAAGGCTGCTGTGGCCAATTTATCCAAATACCTCTGGAGTGTTTATTTTGTTGGGGTATGAATCGATGGGGTTGGGTGGCCAATAAGAATTTTAAATAACTAGGTATGGAAGCTCACATGAATCACGAATACCCATTTGTCATGCATGTGCTGCAGCCGCATCCACACACAATCACTGAAAAGGCAGCCGTATAGGATTAAGGGGAACTAGAGCACGTCGCCCGACAGGATCCAGGGCTGCTGGCTTGGGACACTGTGTGTGAAGTCGCAGGGCAGGAGAGATGGGAGCCAGCGCAGCGAGACGGCCAGGGAAGGAACATCTGAAGGGGATTCTGACACGGTGTACCCCAAATTACTTGAGAGCTGGCTGGACCACCAACCCGAAGGACACAGCACCCCGGCTGGGGAATGTAACTGGAGAACTGTGAGTAAAAGTGTGGAAACTGCACTCCGCTGTGTCCTCGAATTAATTTACTGCATCACCTGCCTTCCACCACAACCACCATCATCATCTCTAACACCATCATCTCTTTTGCAGCGTCGGCTATCATCTTCATTGCTGAACACCACGGGTGACGTCACGAGTATATTTCCCCATAAGCTACTACCCCCAACTTTTATTAATATTGCATGCCCAGGGTCACGGACTGGGTCACTGCTGCCGTGACACATCCCTTAAAGAACTGACAGGCCCGGTACCGGCCCCGGCCCTAGGGGGCGCTGTAAACTTGGCATCACGAACAGGATCTACGGACCCGGTAAACCGGGTCCTGTGCGCCTAGAGACTATGCTAAAGGACTGTGTAATGGCGCCCACCGAAAAAGAACAAGCGCCATGCATATGCAAATGGAAGAACTGGGCAGCTGCAAACGCTATAGCTTGCCGAATAAGCGTGGAACCGAAGATATTCGCTTAACTCTAATTATTACTATATGGAGGCCACCAAGGGGCACATTATTACTATATAGAGGCGCCATAAGGGGACATTATAAAAATAAGTATAGACTTTTGCCTCACTGCTCATCTCAGAGTTCTCCACCTGTAGAGTATAGCCTAAGCAGCACCACGGTCACAGTGACTGACGCCTGGCATTAGAACAGTGCTGTTTTTTTGCAGCGAGAGCTACTTCACCCTGGTCAGCTTATATTTGCTGCAGGGATGATATTAGTAGGCGCACAGGCTCTAGAGGCTCGTTTGTTAAACCAGAATGAGAAAAATCAGAAATTAGAAAGAAAAAAAAGTACAAAACTACTAGTATATGCTGGAACTATGAAGTTTGATACCTTTAATACACAGCCAAAGAACCAGTTGGATGACATGATTTAATCTATAGAATCCCTTTTTCCATGACTTTGGAGTTTGGTGTCTAGCTGGTTCAGCAGTGAAAGAATGCCTCGAGGTTCAAAGGGAGGATAAACGGAGGCAGACAGTCCAAAAGTTGGCAACGGAGGTCAGGCAGCTTGCAGGTATGTTATTTCATTATTCTTTCCAAATTTCCTAAAAAGCCCCAAAAGGGTGGTGAAACGTTTTGTGAAGGGGCGTGGTCTTTATATTGGGGTAGTGGATACTTCCAACATTTTTTTTTATCAGAGCACATTGTGCATAAAATGTAAGCAAGAATAGGATATACGGTACTGTAGGTAAGTACAGTAATACAGACCAATCAGATGAGTGAGCTGACAAGAATTGCCCTAGAAGAAGCCGTATCAAGTGAAACTCGAATTCCATGTGGCTGACTTATACACAGACCACTCTAGAAGAGAAAAGCGCAAATAGGGTCTTATCTGATGATAGTTTCATAATAAATATCAGTTTGCACTCACCTAGCCTTCCATACTGTAAAAGCCCATAGGACTCATCAGAGCCAACAGCTGCCGCAGATCCACAGGTCAAACCATTTGACCAATTCACAATAGCGGATAGAAGGAAACATGGATATTGACCGCGCTGCTGAAGCAATCACAATCCCAGTATTTGGATAAAAAATTGGTATTTTATTCACTATTCTCTCAACGCGTTTCGAAGTTCAGAATTCTTCTTCCTCAGGAGATGCACAAGTGTACAATACCCTTACATACCGTTTATATAGATGCAGACATTCAAATCTGGTGCCAAGAGATAATCACATGTCAGAACAGTGTCAAAGTTCATAGAGTTGGCGCATAATACAGCAGATGACAATGTATGTTGGAAAGATACAGAATGAAAAAAAAATCAACATTTTAATATTTGAACATCCTTATTTTCTTTTTATAGGTATATCAAGTTCAAAGAAAATGTCAAAAATGAAAAAGAGAAAAGATACTGTAGAGAACGGAAAAAAAGATTTCATATACAGTATACACCGCAGAACTAACTCAAAAATATGTGAGCCAGGAATTCACCACGCAATCAAGTGAATGAGCCACATGTCAAATTCAAGGAAACCTGTTCAAGGAACAAGCGTTATGGACATTACCAACAGCAAGAATTATTTATTATTAAAATGATGAAAAAAATAAATTGAATTAATTTATATGCCTATGTAAAAGAAAATATTATTAGGACATAATATTTAAATATGTGGATGTCCAAATATGATGTAACCTGGTTTTTATAATTTACAACACAGATAACTATTTTTTTATTGACTTTTTTTATTTCACCATTAAAGTCTTGTCTTTTACATATATATATTAGTTCAATTTATTTTTTTCATAGTGAATAAAATACTAATTTTTACCCATATACTGGGATTGTGATTTTTACATCAGCGCGGTCAATATCCATTTTGTTAGGATTGGCGGAACGCACTAAATAAAATATAATGGAGTGGCGTTTGCAATCCGGGGTTCACCGTGCAGAGGTGTAAAACTGCAGCTAATGTGAACAAAGGCGGCGCTGCACTGCAAGCGTTCTCAAAAAGCACACTGGGTTACCCGCACACAGTGTGAACAGAACGCAAAGGTACAGCGCTCTGTAGCTCCACAGAGCGGTACTATGCTACAGAGCGCCTAAAGCTAAGCACATTGCGCTAAACATCACAAGGTGTGACCTGAACATAAAGGACCAGCTCTGTTACTCCACAGAGCGGCAAAGGAGATATGTGTCTGAGCACGTGGATAGACTGTGCTCTATCTTCAGCACATGTGCCACGGCGTGTGGCCTGACTGTGCCCTGTGCTAACAGAAGCGTGCACCAGCACGTAGCCTGACTGTGCCCTGTGTTATAACAGATGCGTGCCACAGCGCGTGGCCAGACTGTGCCCTGTGTGATAACAGATGCGTGCCACGGTGCGTGGCCAGACTGTGCCCTGTACTAACAGAAGCGTGCACCAGCACGTAGCCAGACTGTGCCCTGTGTTATAACAGAAGTGTGCCACGGTGCGTGGCCAGACTGTGCCCTGTGTGATAACAGAAGTGTGCCACGGCGCGTGGCCAGACTGTGCCCTGTGTGATAACAGATGCGTGCCATGGCGTGTGGCCTGACTGTGCCCTGTGTGATAACAGATGCGTGCCACGGCGCGTGGTCAGACTGTGCCCTGTGTGATAACAGATGCGTGCCACGGCGCATGGTCAGACTGTGCCCTGTGTGATAACAGATGCGTGCCACGGAGCATGGCCTGACTGTGCCCTGTGTGATAACAGATGCATGCCACGGAGCATGGCCTGACTGTGCCCTGTACTAACAGAAGCGTGCACCAGCACGTAGCCAGACTGTGCCCTGTGTTATAACAGAAGTGTGCCACGGTGCGTGGCCAGACTGTGCCCTGTGTGATAAAAGATGCGTGCCACGGAGCATGGCCTGACTGTGCCCTGTACTAACAGAAGCGTGCACCAGCACGTAGCCAGACTGTGCCCTGTGTTATAACAGAAGTGTGCCATGGTGTATGGCCAGACTGTGCCCTGTGTTATAACAGAAGCGTGCCACGGTGCGTGGCCAGACTGTGCCCTGTGTGATAACAGATGCGTGCCACGGAGCATGGCCTGACTGTGCCCTGTGTGCGTGCCATGGAGCATGGCCTGACTGTGCCCTGTACTAACAGAAGCGTGCACCAGCACGTAGCCAGACTGTGCCCTGTGTTATAACAGAAGTGTGCCACGGTGCGTGGCCAGACTGTGCCCTGTGTTATAACAGAAGTGTGCCACGGCGTGTGGCCAGACTGTGCCCTGTACTAACAGAAGCATGCACCAGCACGTAGCCTGACTGTGCCCTGTGTTATAACAGAAGTGTGCCATGGTGTGTGGCCAGACTGTGCCCTGTGTGATAACAGATGCGTGCCACAGCGCGTGGCCTGACTGTGCCCTGTGTGATAACAGATGCGTGCTACGGCGCGTGGCCTGACTGTGCCCTGTGTTATAACAGAAGTGTGCCATGGTGTGTGGCCAGACTGTGCCCTGTGTGATAACAGATGCGTGCCACGGTGCATGGCCTGACTGTGCCCTGTGTGATAACAGATGCGTGCTACGGCGCGTGGCCTGACTGTGCCCTGTGTTATAACAGAAGTGTGCCATGGTGTGTGGCCAGACTGTGCCCTGTGTGATAACAGATGCGTGCCATGGAGCATGGCCTGACTGTGCCCTGTACTAACAGAAGCGTGCACCAGCACGTAGCCAGACTGTGCCCTGTGTTATAACAGAAGTGTGCCACGGTGCGTGGCCAGACTGTGCCCTGTGTTATAACAGAAGTGTGCCACGGCGTGTGGCCAGACTGTGCCCTGTACTAACAGAAGCATGCACCAGCACGTAGCCTGACTGTGCCCTGTGTTATAACAGAAGTGTGCCATGGTGTGTGGCCAGACTGTGCCCTGTGTGATAACAGATGCGTGCCACAGCGCGTGGCCTGACTGTGCCCTGTGTGATAACAGATGCGTGCTACGGCGCGTGGCCTGACTGTGCCCTGTGTTATAACAGAAGTGTGCCATGGTGTGTGGCCAGACTGTGCCCTGTGTGATAACAGATGCGTGCCACGGTGCATGGCCTGACTGTGCCCTGTGTGATAACAGATGCGTGCTACGGCGTGTGGCCTGACTGTGCCCTGTGTGATAACAGATGCGTGCCACGGCGCGTGGCCAGACTGTGCCCTGAGTAGAGGATAACCTGCCACCCCAGGAACAACTAATGCATCCACTCACAGCACACACTCACAGACACAGGCCATTAGAGACAGAGCCGAAGCCCCAAGCACACACACAAAGCAAAGATGAATACGATCCTAGCACACCGCCGGGCGGTCCAGAGAATCTTTTATACATTCTAGTCAGTTAGGACCTTGCTCGTGGGCCAATTCGGATCCGCAGCAGGACCTGAGCAGCTGACGACCAATCAAGAATGAGAGGTCGCCAGACTCGCCACCTCACGAGCATGCTCAGTAGGGTGAATCCTGGATTTAGCCTCAGAATCAACTGCCTGCCGCTGTCTATGGCCATTTACTATAGCTGAACCTGGAGAGGCAGCAGTAACACAATGCACAGCATGAGTCTGAGCAAGACACTGAGACCGGTCCCTCTGCTGAGCAGCACCCACTGTGGTGAAAGAAGAATGGGAGACTGCAGAGGGAGACAAGGCTTGTGATCCATCCTGTGCAGAGGGAGAATCCTAACACATGGTTCCTTCTATGTGCCTGACTTATGCTTTTGATATTATGAATGTTTCACCACAATTGTATGTCTTTATTATTTGGCCTGAGAGAGGAAGGAAAAGGGTGTTTATACAAGCTGTCAATGGTGGATCAGAGAGAAGTTGCCATTTAAGGCTTCTTTTTTTAATTTATCTCCAGGAACCTTTGTTATAAGCACAACAAAAAAATAAATTTAAGTGTACAAGCAAGACAAACGAGTCAGAAGACACCTGTGACCAATACTGGTCTCAATGCTTTGCTTTCTTACATGAGCTCCTCTTAAGCTGTTGCACATTACTACCAGCCGTACTTTTCAACAGGACAATGGAACAGTACTGGTTTGTGGTGAGGTGAGGACATTACAGATGGATGCCACAATATTTGGTAAAATTGGATATATCAGTTAGTAGGCACAATTTGTGCCTTTACCAGGCATTGAGTGATATTTTGCACACACAACAGGAGCAATAACATGGATCTCTCAGAATGTTTATGAAATTGGAAAACCAGAAAAACAGAAGAACCACTCATAAAGAAAATGTTCATGGTAGAGCAGAGTGCATTTAACCTGAACAGATACACAAATAGTAAGTTAAGCTCTATAGTTAAGACATCCCTGGTGATTCCTTTACAGTGCCGATGTGATCCATGGTCCATGTCCGTGTGCTATCCATGTGGCCATGTGCTGTATCCGTGTGTCCGTGTGACATCCGTATGTCTGTGGGAAAGGCGGTGTGCCATCCGTATGTCCCTGTGCATTGTCCTGGAAAAAAATGCTGTCTGTTTAGCCTTTGCTGGTTAGAATGTATAGGGGGACCCTACATCATTTTTCCCAGACAAAAAATGTCGTAGAGTCCTCCTGTAAATTAACCAGTAATGGCTAAGTAAACACCTGTGACCTGTTCTTAATATCCTGTGGCCATTTAGGGCTAATGACCCGTTTCCCAGATTATTAATATCAGCCCCCCTGCAGCGATCGGCTTTCCTTCTGCTGGTTATGAAAAATACATACTTCTCTATATTTATTTAATATACGCGAGACACACATGTCCTCTGACTATAACTATCATCAGCGATGCCTGCTCTTGCTGATCGCAGAGAGAAAATGCGACAATCATGAGAGCTGTAACATGAAAAAGTATTTGTTATTTTCTAGCCCCTCCCCCGAGGAGCTACCTTCTTGTGCAATAGATCCACTGTCTAAATTAAACATCCGAAGTAAACTGCTATTTAATTATCAAATCCACATGATTTTAGAAGAAAACAATTATTTAAATGGAAGTTTTAATTAATATTAAACCTAAAAAATACTTAAAACAACAGTTTTCTCTCCCTTTGTTGCCTGTTTACTTTGATTCTAATCTGTCTCATTTTGCAATTCGATCTAACAAATATATAAAAAATCTTCTCTGTGTGTCCCACGAGACCAGTAATGTGCTTGTCCTTCTCTTCAATACCCTTTCTATCACTATAACACAACTGACTGCAGCAGGAGCCTCTCCCATCTGCCATGTCTGCAGCATTTAAAATTGGTGTTCCTTGCCCACTTGCCCATGATCTACTCTTTTGTCAATAAAGGGAACCGTTCATCAGGTTTGACTGATTTGTGATAAGACAGCACCTTTCAGGCAGCATTCTATAGTAACCTCCCCTGGCACCTGGGGGCGCAGTACTTTGCTTTGCTCTTGTCAGGACAGAGAAGTGTGCCCGCGCAGGAGCTTAATGTCGGGTATAGTGTGTGGATAATGCAGGGACGCGTCTTCCACATGAAGCAAGAAGGAGGGCGGCATCACAAGAAGAAGGGAGGTGCCGGGCCAAGACCAACGGAAACCCTCGGACCAGACGGTAGAGCTGAGTCCCAAGGCAGATGAAAGATGCTGAGAGAGATGGTGATGTAGTGTGAAGCAAGGGATGTAGCAGTACTGAGAAGGTGTTTGCAGAAAGAATTCAAAGGACACAGCTGAATGCAGTTCCAAAGCTTTACTCACAGTTCTGGCTGCAGCCCAGATACCCGCTTGGTGCTGCTCCCTGGGATGGCTACAGGGCACTCTGTAGATGGGCCTGTTTTTTGGCCACGCCGGCGGCTTATTTTCAAGGTCACGTGAGAGTAACTATTTACAAATACAGTTCTGACCACACATAGTCCTGTGGCCCAATTGTCCTTTAACTGGTTATTACGAATACTTAAAAAGGTTCATACAGTAAGTCTCTGTAGGTTCTCATGCTTAACGCTTACAACTATACTTTCTAATTACTTTATTTACATTATGTATCTCTAATGGACAGGGATCTGACCTTTAGTACTACGAGTGGATCTACGCAGTATAGGTATTTCTGATGACCTGACCTGTTCTCTGATGTCTACTGTTGGTGCACTAGTCACTACGCTATAAGTAGACTTGTGTAACATAGGTATTTTGGACTGCCTTCCCTTGACTCCTAGACTCACCGTGAGGTTGACAGATTCGCTGTTAGTAATCTATCTTCATCTTGCACGCTCTGAGGGTCAACCTGCTTTACGGCCCGTAGTGCCTCCTGAAGATTAAGGGCATAGTCCTGTATACTGTCCTGCACTCTCTGTTTGCACCCAAAGAATCTCATTTTTATCTCTGTTGCAGTGCGGGTATCAAAAGTGTTCTTCAGTCTGGCAAAGATTTGTTGGACAGTCCCTTTATCAGTGTCCGGCCAGGACTTTACTTCCCTCTGGGCCGCATCAGTTAACTGGCCAATGAGGATACTGACTTTTTGGCTTTCTGACAGGGGGTATGGGTCGCCCTCCCAGGGCTGTGGGGTACTCGCTACTGGGCCGGTGTCAGGGGGATGTGTCACAGCCCTGGGCGCCCAAATCAATGGCGGTGTTTGTAGTGTAGTTTAAATGGAATAGTTTGTGACGCCACCTGTGGTGTTTGGCAAGTAAGATGTTAAGCCAACGCTGCATGCAGATCCACTGGGACTGATAAGATGGTGCAGCAAAGATGGTGTAGCTCCCCACAGGTGGAGCTGTAGTCCCAGGGCAGTGTGGATGTAAGATTAGAGGAGAAGCACAAGCGGTGAGGGGATTGGTACCCAGATGTAGCGGTGCTGAAGATGTTAGTGCACAAATAAATGGAGGACACCAGGGCTTGTCGTTTCAATGCTTTACTCACAGTTCGTGGTACACACTGGTGCCCGCTTCCATGCCGTGTCCTCCGGGGTAGAGACTCAGTCAACCTCCCGGGCAAGTCAGGGCTCTCTTCTCCAACACTCCGCCAACATGTACCTTTCCTGAACGTCTCCTCTATAGCGCCTTTAAAGGTGAAGATCGCCAAGCTCTAAGTTATGCTGGAGTTCCTCCTGACAGATGTTTCTGTGTTCTCTACTCGTACAGCAGACAGCTGTAGCCTGCTTCGGGGACTCCCTTCTCCTGAGTCCCGGCTCCCTATTCAGATGCTGTTGTGCCCCAAGTCTTAGATGGGAGTAGTGCATTTACAGCCAACTACTCCACCGGTGTCTGCTGCAGGACCATAAGTGTCCATACAACCTCGGGGACCGGGCCCCGGCCTTGCTCTGAGAACCTATAGGCAGGGTTCCTCTTCCAACCCTCGTCCTCTCTGTTCTCTCTAATCCGCCTTCGTTCCGTACTTGTCTCTCTTCCTTATGGAAACTTACCGTATATACTCGAATATAAGCCGAGATTTTCAGCCCGTTTTTTTGGGCTGAAAGTCCCCCTCTCGGCTTATATTTGAGTCATATACACCGGGGGGTCAGAGGGGGAGGGGGGGCGGGGGTGTCAGGTCATACTTACCCGTCCTGACGCTGTCTCTTGGGCCCCCAGCTTCTCCCCGTGCTCTCTCTTCCTGCCTTCAGCGGTCACGTAGTGCCGCTCATTAAAACTCATGAATATGCGCATCTTCATGAGTTTTAATGAGCGGCACCACGTGACCGCTGAAGGCAGGAAGAGAGAGCGCGGAGAAGCTGGGGGCTCAAGACACAGCGTCAGGACGGGTAAGTATAGCGATACTCACCTGTCCTGCATCCATGGCTGCTTGCTGCTGTCTGTCATCGGTCAGTGACTTCAGACAGCAGAGGGCGCGGTGACGTGATTAGTGCGCGCCGCGCCCCCTGCAGTCTGAACGTCACTGACTGATGACGTGGCAGATAGCAGTGAGCAGCCATGGACGCAGGACAGGTGAGTATCTGACACCCAGCGACGGAGAGGTGAGTATGTCATTTTTTTTATTTTTACATGCAGCAGCAGCAGCACATGGGGGAATAATCTTAAGGAGCTTCTAATGGGGGCAGTATATGGGGGAACAATATGGAGCTTCTAATGGGGGCAGCATATGGGGGAACAATATGGAGCTTCTTATGGGAGCAGTATATGGGGGAACAATATGGAGCTTCTAATGGGGCAGTATATGGGGGAACAATATGGAGCTTCTAATGGGGGAACAATATGGAGCTTCTTATGGGGGCAGTATATGGGGGAACAATATGGAGCTTCTAATGGGGGCAGTATATGGGGGAACAATATGGAGCTTCTAATGGGGGCAGTATATGGTGGAACAATATGGAGCTTCTTATGGGGGGCAGTATATGGGGTAACAATATGGAGCTTCTAATGGGGGCAGCATATGGGGGAACAATCTATGGAGCTTCTTATGGGGGCAGTATATGGGGGAATAATCTATGGAGCTTCTTATGGGGGAATAATCTATGGAGCATTTCCCACCCTAGGCTTATACTCGAGTCAATAAGTTTTCCCAGTTTTTTGTGGCAAAATTAGGGGGGTCGGCTTATACTCGGGTCGGCTTATACTCGAGTATATACGGTAGGTTACAGTTCTACGTCTTTCTCCTTACTCTCCTTTCCCGTGCCAGCTGGCTCAGGTCACTGAGGCAGCTGCAGCACTCCTTCCTCCATCCCTTCTTCCAGGGATCTTCACTCCTCTCCGAGAGTCCCACTACTCCGCCGACCTTCTGTCAGACTGAATCTGTAATTCTATACTTTCCCACTCTTTTATATATCTAAACTCTACCCACCTCCCAGCATGTCTAATGTTCCAAGCAGGGAACCACCAAAGGTGCTCTGCTACTCTCTAAGTACAAAGCCGCTTGTGGATGTGCAGAACTACCCTGTGTGTGGGATGCGAGTGTTGGAGTGTGGAAAGGAGTTCCCAACTTACCTGGATGGTGGGGCACTACACCTTAGGAGAAGGTGCAGTACCTCTGTGGCGATTGAGCCTCAGGGGCGCCACAGGTACACTTTGAACAAACTACATAGTCTTACTTTAAAATCGCTCAGGGTGTGCGACTCCCCTTGAGCACTGTGGTAACCAGGCTGCTCCTGATATATATGACATTGATAGCGGCATTATTGAGGCTGACGCTGCGACCGCCGCTGAATCTCCACCCGAGTTGGGCATTTTTCTTCCTGCTTTTTACTTGCTCACAATAGAGCGCAGCTCCAGCTTCACTGCACGCCCCTCTCTGCTGGCACGCACTGTGTGACGCAGTTATGGCGGTTATTTGAAAGCTCAGTAAAGCTTTTAGCACTCAATTTAATAAAGTCTATTGCGCACAGTACCCAGCTTTGCCAGGCTCCCTTTACCCAGCTTTGCTAGGCTCGCTAAATTCTGTACGTGACACCAGTTGGAGCGCCCCACGCAGGACCGTAGGGTACTTGGTACTGGGCCCGTCGACTTCAATGGGGGACGGTGAGACCCGGTCTGTGGCCCTGGGGCGTCCAGTAATTAAATAGGGGGGAAAGTAGTGTGATGTTGAAGTGTGGTAAAAATGAAGATAAAGTTTATAGATGAATCAATACGTGACGCCACCTGTGGTATTCTAGTCAGAGGTGACCAGCGCTGAGGTGTTGTTCCCCTGAGACTGTTGGTGTGTCGCAGCTGAGGTGAAAATAGCCCTCCACAGGTAGAGCAATAGTTCCAGGGCAAAGATACTTGATTAATAGTAAGAATGGCTGTGAACATTGGGGTGCAGAGAAATGAGAGAAGGACACAGAGAGGTGCAGTTTCTTTATCTTTTACTGGCAATTGGTTGCAATCCGGAGTATCACATACAGGTGATGGATTGAGTTTGGCTCACCTGGAGGCTTTCAGGGGATCCACCCTGCCAGGTGGGGGTTTGGGACCTTCCTTCTGTGCTTTATGTGTGGGTCTCTGCTGTTTGTAACTAAGCTGTGACCCTCTATTCGTGATGGTTTCACTAACCTGTACGGCTGTCAGCATGAGTCTATTCCACAGGTACTGTCCTTTTCACCGTCAGCCCCGGGCTCCTTATCTGCTGCCGTGCCCTCAGGTGTTCAATGTCGCACAGGAACTTACAGTCCTCTGTACTTTCAGATTCGGAGATCAGGACATACAGTTCCTGACCACCAAGGACTCTGGCATCCCTTTTTCTCTCTATTAGCGCTTTGCTCTGGGGTCTGCTATATGCAGTTTTTAGCTTCCCCAGAGCCTCTCTGTCTCTGCTCATGTCCTTTCCCTCTTCACAGATCAGCTCCCTCCTTGAACTGACTGGACCTTCCAGGGAGATCTTTTTACCTGACGTCTTTAACTGTCTTGTCATTTGCTCAAAGCTCACAGCTGCTCTCGTTTCCATGACAACTCCCTCAGCTGATTTCTAGACTCACCAACCCCATCTGCCGGCCAGAATTTATAAGGCAGCTCCCTTTTCTGACCTTCAGCAGGAGTTGTGATTTAATCTGTGTTACCTGGCATGGGGGCCCCCCTCCTGCCTCCAAGCATGACTTCTCCTCTTAGAGGGAGGCAATGTCACTATGACAACCGGACTGTGGGGTGTCACACATCCTCCAGGTGAGGGATCCAGCCAACTTCCAGACAGATAGAGAACACCTTTCCAGAACTCTCTGTCAGTATGTGCCTTCCCTGGCTGTCTCCACAGTGCTGATTTCCACTTTCCTTCCCTTCCAGTACCTCACAGTCAGCGTCCCAGGCCAGCTGCCGCGGATCCTGTCGGATAACGGACCCAAAACATTTCCTTGATCCTTTCTGGCTGCCTTTCTGGATAAGATAACTGTGGTAGTTGGCTGTGGCCCCTAAAGTTGCCACAGCTGTTGGCTTGCTAGCTGAGCCCTGTTGCTGTTGTACACTTCACTAGGCTAAGGGGCCGAGACCCTTCTGCGACCTGGATTTTCCCTCACCTGACATCCATCAGCGTAAACGAGCCCCACGGGGAGCACTCTCTCCACCCGTACCTCTGGGAAATCCCTTTCCCCTTCAGGGAGCTTCCTTCCGTCCTTCTGTCCGTACCAGTACTCCTTCCAGCAGCCCCTGCTGACCGGGACCTGCTGCTCATGTCCTCTCACCTCCTCCCCTAAGGAGAGACTGATCTAACTTCCCTCTATTCTCCAGCTCTCACTCTCCAGCTCCACCCACCTTCTAACACCCCTTCATGGCCAGCAGAGCTGGTGAAGCTCAGCACCTGCAGCTAAAGTGTGTGGTAGATGTAGTGTTGTCAGAGCTAGGTCAGGTGTCTCCATCTTACCTGAAAGGTGGTATACCACACCTCTGGGTGAGGTGCAGTACCTCTATGGCGACTGGACCTCAGGGCCGCCACAGCCGCATCTCATATCGGCCAAACCTGGTGATAGGTTTGTTTTAAGAAGTCTAAAATGCAACAGATGAGCGATGTAGAGATGAGAGACTTTGCCTTTTTTTGGGTCGAGTTGGGTTTCACGAAACCCGACTTTCGCAAAAGTCGGGTTGAACGAAATCGGCCGATTATCGTGAAAAGTCGAAGGCCGACTGAAACACGAAACCCAATGTAAGTCAATGGGGAAGAAAAGTCGGCAGTGAGTGGAGGACAGGAAACACACCTAGAGTGCCCATTTTAATGCCAAAAACATCAATTCTTATTCCTTAAGCTTGTCAATAGTGTTGAGCATTCCGATACTGCAAATATCGGGTATCGGCCGATATTCGCTGTATCGGAATTCCGATATGGAGTACCGATATTTTTTCAATATCGGATACCGGAATCGGAAGTCCCCATAATGCAATGAGCCACTGTTGTGGCTGTGATTGGCTGCAGAAATGATGTCATCATGATGCGCGGTCTGTGCGCATCATGATGCGCGGTCTGTGCCGACTGCCGGGGGTCTGTACGGGCCTGCCGGGGGTCTGTGCCGACTGCCAGGGGTCTGTACGGGCCTGCCGGGGGCCTGTGCCAGCTGCCGGGGGTCTGTACGGGCCTGCCGGGGGCCTGTGCCGGCTGCCGGGGGTCTGTAAGGGCCTGCCGGGGGACTGTGCGGGCTGCCGGGGGTCTTGTGTGTGTGCAGGCATCGTCCGATGGGACTACATTAGCCAATGATAGGACAGTAGTAGTCCCATCATCCGGCTAATGTGTTGAATGTAAAAAAAACAATAAAAAAGCATACATACTACATACATACTACATACTTACTACATATATACAACATTCATACAACATACATACATACTACATACATACTATATATCGGCGTGGGACACTCGTTGATTTCTGCGGATCAGGGAGTATATAGGTTGTTTGTTATTTTCATATTTTTTCACAGATCACACTGGCTTCGGGGAGCAAAGTGACAAGTAATGGTGAGTATGTACTCTATGTTATATGTACTGTATGTCTATATGTATGTATTGTATGAATGTATTGTATGTAGTATGTATGTAGTATGTATGTTGTATGTATGTTGTATGTCTGTAGCATGTTGTAGTATGTTACATGTATGTAGTATGTACTATGTATGTATGTATGTTGTATGAATGTAGTATA
The DNA here is from genome assembly GCF_039654945.1 of Dendrobates tinctorius. NCBI lineage: Eukaryota > Metazoa > Chordata > Amphibia > Anura > Dendrobatidae > Dendrobates > Dendrobates tinctorius. The sequence continues at coordinate 37,078,774 of NW_027361784.1, forward strand.
TATGTATGTATGTAGTATGCATGTATGTATGTTGTATGAATGTAGTATATATGAAGTATGTATGTAGTATGTACTATGTATGTATGTTGTATGAATTTTGTATATATGTAGTATGTATGTAGTATGTAGGTATGTATGCTGTATGAATGTAATATATATGTAGTATGTATGTATGTTGTATGAATGTAGTATATATGAAGTATGTATGTAGTATGTATGTATGTTGCATGAATGTAGTATATATGTAGTATGTATGTATGTTGTATGAATGTAGTATATATGTATGTATGTAGTATGCATGTATGTATGTTGTATGAATGTAGTATATATGAAGTATGCATGTAGTATGTACTATGTATGTATGTTGTATGAATTTTGTATATATGTAGTATGTATGTATGCTGTATGAATGTAATATATATGTAGTATGTATGTATGTTGTATGAATGTAGTATATATGAAGTATGTATGTAGTATGTATGCTGTATATATGTAGCATGTATGTATGAAGTATTTATGTAGTATGTATGTAGTATGTATGTATGTTGTATGAATGTTGCATATATGTAGTATGTATGTAGTATGTATGTTTTGTTTTTGTTTTTTTTACATTCAACACATTAGCCGGATGATGGGACTACTACTATCCTATCATTGGCTAATGTGTCAATCACTGTCATTGTAGCAGGCATCGCCCGATGGGACTTGTAGTCCCATCGGACGATGCCTGCACACACACGAGACCCCAAGCAGGCCCGCACAGACCCCCGGCAGCCGGCACAGGCCCCCGGCAGCCGGCACAGGCCCCTGGCAGGCCCGTACAGACCCCCGACAGCCGGCACAGGCCCCCGGCAGGCCCGTACAGACCCCCGGCAGTCGGCACAGGCCCCCGGCAGGCCCGTACAGACCCCTGGCAGCCAGCACAGACCCCCGGCAGGCCCCTACAGACCCCCGACAGCCGGCAGAGGCTCCCGGCAGGCCCGTACAGACCCCCGGCAGCCGGCACAGGCCCCCGGCAGGCCCATACAGACCCCTGCCAGCCGGCACAGGCCCCTGGCAGGCCCGTACAGACCCCCGGCAGGCCTGTACAGACCTCCGGCAGGCCTATACAGACCCCCGGCAGGCCCGCACAGACCCCGCCCGCACACACAGACACGCACATTGTCCGCCCACGCACCGCCCACACTCTTCTCCCCTCCCGAACTGTATGTGCAAGTAAAGAAAGGGGTTTTTTTAATTCCGATAATTCTGTCCCATTGACTTGAATGGGACTTCCGGTATCGGAATCGGCGATACCCGATACTTTTTGGGTATCGGTCCGATCCAATCCGATCTGATATTTCTCTATATCGGATGATATCGCTCAACACTACTTGTCAACCTTAATGTACTTTATAATAATAGTTAGGCATTGAAAACTGGGGGTTATTTGGCTAAAGTTGTCGGGGGGGGGGTAGTGCTGGCTACCCAGGGGGCCCAGGGCCAAAGAGTGTCACTGGCCTCCTTTAACACATGACACAATTCATGATCCTTTCATATGGCAGAGAAATAGCGGTATAGTACAATGAAAAATACTTCAATTCTTACATCACATGACTGATATCCATTTTAAATTCTCCAATAGCTCCAAAAACGGACAGTATATTCCTCCATACAGTATTATGGCCACCGCATAGTGCGCCATACAGAGTAATGAGGCCCATATATTTCTCCATACAGAATTATTGGTCCCATATAATGTTCGATACAGTATATGATGAGCTCCACATAATGCTACAGTATATGTTGTTCACCATGGATGAAGCTCCAGTGTCTTATGGGCCCAAATAATGCTCTATATATAATGGGCCCCATTTCTAATGCTCCAGTGTATAATGGGCCCTGTAAATGCTGCTCCAGTGACTGATGTCCACCTTTGGAATGCTCCAGTGTATGGTGGGCCTCATATATCATTCTCCAGAGTATCGTGCTCCCCAAAAATTGCTCCCAACCTTTAAAACAATTAAATAAGTCTCCTCGCTAGGGAATCCCTGTACTCTGGACTCCTCGTCGTCCCCATCTTCCATCTCTCTGCACTTGGACTGTTTAGGCAGAGGGCGTACAGACGTGATGTCATCACGCTCTTTGACCAGAATGTCACTGTCAGGAAAAGTGTTTGGCTTCCGGGGGCAGTATGGTTGCAAAGCTAAACCTTAAAGGAATGTCCAGAAGGGCACCACATGGAGTGGAGCCTACGGCTTAATTGGACTCAACACGGGCAACCTCAACCATGTCATCCACAAAAAATCTACACAGATATCAAGCTTAATTCCGTTAAGGAATGAGACTCAGACATGCCCCCATGGTCCGCGTCCAGCATACTAGAGGGACACGCGAGGCTCTGGCACGCGAAATCGGCCAATAACAGGTCTGTCATGCCCTTACATGTCCGGGGCTGCATGCGTGCTACAATGAAAGGACCAGCGTGTATCGCTTACAGGTGCGGATAACACGCTGAACCATGTTAGTGATGGGGATCTGGGATTACATTTCTTCCCCGCGAACAAGCATTTCCCAGTAAGTGCAGGTCAACCGTAATTCCGGAATTAGGCCTAAACGGCATTCCAGAAAGAATGTGAAAAAATTAAGTGACCAAACCACAGGTGTTGTAGCTTGCTTAACAGCTGGGCTCCTCTGCTGAGTAGCACACAGTTCTTACATAAACAGGCGGCATAGCTTGGTTCACGGGTCGCCAACTCTGCTGAGTAGCAGACACAGTTACTAGGCCCAAAGTATTAAGTGGTGTAAATGCAGTCAAAAACTGGTTCTTTCATAAACAGGCGGCATACGTCGGTTCACGGGTGGGCTCCTCTTCTGAGTAGCAGATACAGTTACTAGGCCCAAAAGGATTTTCAGGACAATATCCGGTAAAAAATTATTAGAAACACACATGGTGTAGCTCCTTCACAGGTGTACTACACCGCTGGCTACCAGACACCGCTACTATGCCCTAAAACTGTCTATTATCATTGAAAACCATTATTAATGTGAAAAAAGAGATACGCTTTTGTTTAACGAAACGTTCTTGAACGGAAACTCGAACAGCCGAATTTTAATCAAAGTGTTGTAGCTCGACGAACGGATCTAACAACGCCCAAAACAGCTAGAATTTGAACTTGGCCAACAGTTCCACTCAAACACCACTCATCTGTAATCAGGAGGCAGACTCAGACGGTCTCAGGCACAGTATGGATTCGACAAGATTGCAGAAAGTTGAGAAAGGGTACAGTATCACCGGATAACAGGTATATATAGCATAGTTTAAACATTTAAAATCTCAGTGTTTATTTCCGGAGTCCGACAAAGACACTCACAGCCTCAGTATGGATTAGACAACAATCTAAAAAGTAGAAAAAAGGAAATGTTTTGAAGCGTACACCCGTATACACTCTTGGGGTATTTTTAAATCTTCATATATATTTCTGTCTCAGTAAGACAGTCCAGACTCTCCGCAAGAGGAAACGAGATGGATAATAGTACAGACATAAAGTCGAGTGATTGCAGAAATTTAGGAATTACTAATCAGGGGAAAAACTCCCGGGAGAATTCTCAGAGGCGATGCTGACCCTCAATTACTTTGTGTGTGGAGACAGCGAAAACAGTTCTTTGTGAAGAAAGGGTTGCTGTATCGCAGTACTGTTGATCCCATCACCGTTACTCATCTCCATCAAATTTTGATCACAGGGACAGATGTAGACATGGTCCTCACTGCCTATCATGATCTGTCAGGTAACTTTGGAGTGCAAAAGACACAAGCCACAGGCCTTAGGCGATTCTATTGGATTGGCATGAGAGGACACATTTAAAAATGTGGGCAGGAATGTCACACGTCTGTGAGTAGGAAAACTGTGAAAGCTGATGATAAACCACCACTGCATCTCATTGTGAGTCTACGTCCATAAGAAATGGAAGCCATTGATCATCTGAAGCTAGAGCCCGGCCAGCTGGACAGGGCATAGCTATGTCTTAACCATCATCTATCAGTTCACCAAATTTGTAGTGGCAGTCCCAGGGAAGGATTTGACAGCCCAGACTACACAGCGGAGGAGCAGGGAGAGGTAAATATTGCAAATGCTGGGGCCCTGCCCAAGCAAGGGGGGCCCACTCATGGGCATCGGTACTGGCACTGGGCCCCTCATAGTACGCACCCCCACCGTCAGAGACACTTGATTGCACAATGAGGGACCCTGTGCCAGTGCCGGCGCCCAAGAGTCAGCCCACCCACCTGTCCAGGGCAATGGCACTCGCATGGTTGCGTGCGCTAGGTGGTGACCCCGGCCATGGGGGGGAGGCAGCCCAGTTAGGGAGGTTTAAAGAATGGCAAATGTTGATGTTGGACATTCAGCAGCTGCAAATGGAGGAATTGGAGAAGTCTGAGGAAGAGGAGGACAAAAGCGAGCCATTTTTCTGGCAACCTATGTGTCATCAGGGGAAGGTGGGACAAAATCCTTTGAAACCCATGCATGGTTCATTTTAATGAAGGCTAGATCATCAACATTTTGGGTCAACAGACGGGTCCTTTTTTATGTCAGGATTGAGCCAGCAGCACTGAAGACTCTTTCCAATAGCACACTAGCAGCAGGGCAAGCGAGCTCCTGTAAGGCATATTGTGCCAATTCAGGCCAGGCGTCGAGTTTAGAGGCCCAATAGTCAAAGGGGAATGACCTGTGAGGGAGAACATCGATATGGGACGAGAAGTAGTTTGTAACCATAGATGACAACTGCTGTCTTCTGTCACTTTCAATCGATGCAGTATTACCAGTCGTGTAAGCGGGACTTGAAAAATCAGTCCACAACATGGTCATGAAACCCCTGTCTCCAACGCCACTTCTGATGTGTGCACCACGAACCCCTCTTCCATGTTTCCCCTACGGCTCTTTGGAGAACCATCACCGCTGCTGTGTGCTGGGAATGCCTCAAACAAACGGTTTACCAGAGTTGCTTGTTTGTTAGCCAATATTAGGTCAAGGTTCTCCTGTGGCATGATGTTTTGGAATTTGCCTTTATAGCGTGGATCCAGGATGCTGGCCAACCAGTAGTCATCATCATTCATCATTTTGGCAATGCGGGGGTCCCTTTTTACGATCTGCAAGGCATAATCTGACATGTGGGCCAATGTTCCAGGTGTCAATAATGCACTGCTGGGTGGAGGAGCACTTTCTGGCAAATCCACATCCCTCCAGTCACGCACAAACCTTGTACCAGACCTTGCCATGCCAACATTTTCTCTTGCCCCACGAGAAGCATCCTCCTCCCCTAAATAATCATCCCCATCATCATCCTCCTCCTCCTCTTCCTCCACCTCATCAAGGAGAGGTCCCGGAGCAGACAATGGCTGACTGTCAACAAGGCTTCCCTCCTCCTCTTCCTCATCCTCCTCGGCTGCAGACGCCTGCTCCTTAATGTGCGTCAAAGTTTGCATGAGCAGATGCATAAGTGGGATGCTCATGCTTATGATGGCGCCGTCTGCGCTTACCAGTAGTGTGCATTCCTCAAAACACCGAAGGACTTTACAGAGGTCTTTCAGCTTCGACCACTGCACACCCGACAACTCCATGTCTGCCCTCAACCTGCCTCTGTTCACACAGCCTCTCAACCATGTGCAGGGTGGAGTTCCACCTTGTTGCAACATCGATAATTAGGCGGTGCTTGGGAAGTTGGAGCAATCACTGCAGCTTCTGCATACGACTGGATTGTACGGGTGACCGGCGGATGTGCGAGCACAGTCTTTGCACCTTATGGAGCAGGCCTGTTAACTCCGGATAATTATTGAGGAAGCACTGCACCACCAGGTTCAAGGTGTGAGCCAGGCAAGGTATGTGTCGGAGTTTTGAAAGGGCTATGGCTGCCACAAAATTCTGGCCGTTATCACTAACTACCTTGCCTGCCTCAAGATGTAGACTGCCCAGCCATGACTCAGTTTGTCGCTGCAAGTAGTCGGCCAGTACCTCCGCGGTGTGTCTGTCGCCCCAACACATCATCTTCAACACAGCCTGCTGACGCTTACCACTAGCTGTTCGATAGTGGGACACCGAGTGTGCAACACTGGCATCTGCGGATGGAGTGCTCGTGCGACTGCGCTCTGTGGACGAGCTTTCGCTTCTGGAGGAGGAGGAGGGTCGAACGCCTACACGCAACTGTTTCCTATACCGTGGGCTAGGCAGCACTGTCCCACCGCTGCTGTCCCCTGTGGACCCTACATCTACCACATTAACCCAGTGCGCAGTGATGGACACGTAACGGCCCTGGCCATGCCTACTGGACCATGCATCTGTTGTAAGGTGCACCTTTCCACTCACTGATTGCTTGAGTGCATGGACAATGCGGTCTTTCACATGAAGGTGGAGGGCTAGGATGGCTTTGCGAGAAAAGAAGTGCCGACTGGGTAGGTCATAGTGTGGTACTGCGTAGGCCATGAGTTCGCGGAAAGCTTCGCTTTCAACCAACCGGTAGGGCATCATCTCTAACGAGATTAGTTTGGCAATGTGGGCATTCAAACCCAGTGTACGCGGATGAGAGGATGAGTACTTTCTTGTCCTACTCATAGTCTCTGGTAGGGTGAGCTGGACTTGAGAGCTGCATATGGTGGAACTAGCGGTGGACATGGCGGACTGAGAGAGGGCTGATGATGGTGATGGAGTTGGTGTTCTTTCTGATGGCCTAGATTCAGTCTTTCGTAGCAATAACATTGTGACTCCCTGACTGCTTTGGCCTTGCGACGACACCTCAACATTTGCTGCTGGTAGTGTGCTAACCGGTGGGCTTACAGTGGGGGAAATGATGTAGCGTTGCTGACTACCTTCATTGGGAGCAGTTGCACATGTGGTACTTGAGGTTTGGTAGTCCGTCCATGCTTGCAAGTGCATGGTGGTTAAATGTCTAAGCATGCAACTGGTATTCAAATTTCTCAGATTTTTCCCTCGGCTAAAGGTCTTTGCGCACTTCTTACAGTTAACCTTTGCCTGATCATTAGGATTTTGTTCAAAAAAGTGCAACACTGCACTTTTCCTACTATGGAAGACATTTTGAGGCCTTGCACGCTGTGCTAATTTGACCGTCTGGCCAAGCTGTCCTGAAACTCTTTTGGTTTTTGTAACCCGTTTTTGGACTGCTCTGGGCTGCCAGATAACAGCTGTTGCGATGTCGATGTCTGCTGCGGATGCTCCTCCTCCTCTTCTGAGCTATTGCCAGCGGCACCCTCTTCCCCCAATGGATGCCAATCTGGGTCAACAACTGGGTCATCCATCACCTCCTCTTCAATGTCATGTGCACCTTCCTCTGTGTCACCATGTAAGGTGGTATAGTATGCGGGAAGGGGCACCTGAATTTCATCAGGGTCAGGTTCTGGCTCAGTACACTGCGAGGACAATGTATTGCTCTGAGTGAATGTACCAGCAGATAAATCTAGCAGTGGCTGTGCATCAGTGCACTCCATTTCAGATTCTTCTTGGACTGGGTAATTCACGATTTGACTTGATAACCCAGGCATGGTATGTGAAAACAGCTCCATGGAGTAATCTGTAGTGTGGCCTACCGCATCCTTCAATTTTGGTAGGGGTGAAGGACACAAGGAAAGGTGTGGTTCATGACCATGAGCCTCCAATGACGACTCAGTGCTTTTATTTTTTGAAAGTTCATAAGAGGAGGCGATAGAGCTGGAGGCTGTGTCAGCAATGTAAGCCAAAACTTGTTCCTGAAGCTCCGGCTTTAAAAGCGGTTTACCTACTCCCAGAAAAGGGAGCCTTTGAGGTCTTGTGGAGCCAGACGATGATGCAGGCTCAACACCTCCTGCATTAGGTGCTATTGTGCTTTTGCCACTGCCAGCAGATCCACCACCACCACCAACACCATCATTACCAATTGGCAACCCCCGCCCACTTCCACGGCCTCTTCCAACACACTTCCTCAATTTTGGGAAAATGTACCCAAAATACCACCAGCAATATGGTACTGTAAAACAAGGTACAAGGTGTATATAGTATTGGGGAGAATTTGAATCTCCCTACAGACTTGAGGACACTGAACTAATATCTCAGGCCCAGTGTAGATTACACCTCAATATAACAGGCTGAAATTGGATGGTGTATAAAATGTCTATATAGGACTGGGGAGAATTTGAATCTCCCTAGAGATTTTAGCAAGCTGCCAATGATGCTCTCAGTCCCAAGTATGGCAGCAGGCAGCCTAATAAGCAGGACTGCTGCACACAAAAGTGTAGAAAAATGAACGCTTGGTAACTCAGCAAAAAAGAGGATGAAAAGTATTTTTGCTTTTAAAAAAGCAGTTTGCACAGCAGTGTGGAAACAGCAATGCAGCGATCAGGGAGCCTTATAAGGCAGCCTGTGTCACTGCACACTAAATGGGGTGTTGTACAGACAAAATCGCTAGCAGCAGAAGCAGTTTTTTGTATCTTCTTCCCTGCTTAACGCTCTCCCTACAGAATCAGCAGCAGCAGCAGCTCTCCCTATTCTGAGATCAGCAGAAGTAAGATGGTGGTCGGCGTGCACGCCCTTTTATAGCCCCTCTGGCGCCACACAAAGCCAGCCAATCACTTGCATGCCCTTCTCCAAGATGGTGGTGACCGCTGCCTATGTCATCGCGTTGCCCACAGTGTGCGTCCTCCATCATTGGCTGAAAAAGGGCGCTGGAAGCATCTTTTGAAATGCGACTTTGGCGCTCTGGTCGCCGACCTCGTGGCCGACCTCACGCTATGGTCGGCTTTCGTTTCATGAAACCCGACTTTTGCGAAAGTCGGCGACTTTTGAAATTGACCCACCCGTTTCGCTCAACTCTAATCACAAGTGAAAGCTGGGTCCTTCCATTGATTTGGGGAAAGGTCCCCAAAAACAGAGTTAGAAGAAGCAGTCCTATGCTAGGGAATCATTGCACATTATGATATCATAGCCCATCGGTGACAAATTCCGTTTCTTAGTCGCTTAAATCTTGGTTCTGCAGATTGTACTTAATTTTTTAGTTAGGGAGCTGTGGCTGAGCAGCAATCACTCAGAGATGGGAAATGATTGATAGAACAGTCTAGTTAATTGCCTTTTTGTCTTCAATTAGCAAAGCATATCACGCTTCACGACCCAGTGATTGATAAGGACTCAGACAGGCTAAATATCATGAATAGTCTTTAATAGGTGTATTACCAGCTCCCACATTGCTGTCACGATGAAAAACATCTCAAGAGAGTATGAGTAATGAAAATGTAAAAGGTACTGTACGTAAAGGGCGGCCAAAAATGTAACATCTACAGTGGATGTAAAAAGTTCACACACCTATGTTTCAGACCTTTTTCAATATCACCCATAATCTGTAAAAATCAATTGAAAAATTAACTGAAATATTTTTTGTTGGAAAACGAAAAAAATAAAGAACTAAAATAATATGGCTGCATAAATATGCACGCCATTAAACTGATACTTTGATGAAGTGCCCTTTGAATTTATGACCACTTTCAGTCTCTTTGGCTAGGAATCTATGAGCATGTCACATCCAGAATTGGTAATTTTTGCCCACTCTTCTTTGTAGTAGCTCCACATTTCCTTACACTTGCCAGTCCTACTCTAACATGAAAACCTCAAAAAGAGGAAAAAATCCTCCAAAAAATTCTGAAACAAACCAGAGCAGTAGCTCCACATTTGTCAAATTGTGAGGGCATCTCCTGTGTACAGTGCCCTTCAGGGCATTCACAGATTTTCAACTGGATTGAGGTCTGGTCTCTGGTAGAGTAATTTCAAAGCTTTTATCTTCTTCTGGCAAAGTCACTCTTTTTTTGGCTAATTTGTAGGTTGCTTAGGGTCACTTTTGTACTGAAAGGTGAAATTCCTCACCATCCTAAGTTTTCCATGAAGGCCTGAAGGTATTGATGCTAAACTGACTAATATTTTGAACTATTCATAATTATTCCCTCCACCTTTTTTCTAGAGCACCAGTTTCAGCTACAAAACAGTTCCAAAGCATAAATCTTCCTCCGCTATGCCTCACTGTGGGTAAGGTTTGTTTTGGTGATTCGCAGTGTCATATGTATGCAAATCGTACCTTTGGAATTATAGCCAAAAAGTTAAACCTTGGCCTTTGGGCAGACTTGATGTAGGTTTTGGCAAAACATAGCCTGGCTTGGAAGTTTTTTTTTGTAAGGAAAGGCTTTCATTCTGCCACCATACTCCACAGGCCGGATATATGAAGGACCTGATAGCTCTTCTCTGAACTTGCTCCAATTTTTCAATGTATTTTTTAAAAACTGGTGCCCAGAACTGGACACAGTATTCCAGATGAGGCCTGACCAAGGAGGTTTAGAGAGGGATAATTACTGAAATACATTGGGGAACCGAAACCTGCAGTTCCAGCAAAGGTAATAGGTTTTTGACTACTATGAGAGACCATTACCTTTCACAACTGGTTCAGGACCCAACAAGAGGGGGGGCACTGCTAGACCTAATATTATCCAACAGGCCAGACCGCATATCAAATGTAAGGGTTGGGGGTCACTTGGGCAATAGTGATCACAAATTAATAAGTTTTCATGTATCCTTTAATAAGATGTGTAGTAGAGGGTTTACAAGGACACTAAACTTCAGGAAAGCAAATTTCCAACGGATGAGAGATGATCTTGGTGCAATTAACTGGGACGATATCCTGGGACATAAAAATACACAAAGAAAATGGGAGACGTTTATTAGCATCCTGAATAGGACCTGTGCACAATATATACCGTATGGGAATAAACATGCGAGAAATAGGAGGAAACCACTATGGCTAAATAGAGCTGTAAGGGGCGCAATAAGAGATAAAAATAAAGCATTTAGAGAATTAAAGCAAGTAGGTAGTGATGAGGCATTAAATAAATACAGAAGATTAAATAAATTCTGTAAAAAGCAAATCAAGACAGCAAAGATTGAGACAGAGAGACTCATTGCCAGAGAAAGTAAAAATAATCCCAAAATATTCTTTAACTACATAAATAGTAAGAAGCTAAAAAATGATAGTGTTGGTCCCCTTAAAAATAGTCTGGGTGAAATGGTGGATGAGGATGAGGAAAAAGCCAATATGCTAAATGACTTTTTTTCAACAGTATTTACACAAGAAAATCCCATGATGGATAACATGATCAGGGATAAAAATTCTCCATTAAATGTCACCTGCTTAACCCAGCAGGAAGTACGGCGGCGTCTACAAATCACTAAAATTGACAAATCCCCGGGCCCGGATGGGATACACCCCCGAGTACTGCAGGAATTAAGCACAGTCATTGATAGACCACTATTTTTAATCTTTAAAGATTCCATAATAACAGGGTCTGTACCACAGGACTGGCGTATAGCAAATGTGGTGCCAATATTCAAAAAGGGGACAAAAACTGAACTTGGAAATTATAGGCCTGTAAGTTTAACCTCAACTGTGGGTAAAATCCTGGAGGGTTTTCTAAGAGATACTATACTGGAGTATCTGGAGAAGAATAACCTTATGACCCAATATCAACATGGGTTTACAAGAGACCGTTCCTGTCAGACTAAGCTGATAAGCTTTTATGAAGAGGTAAGTTCCGGACTGGACCAAGGGAATGCAGTGGACGTGGTGTACATGGACTTTTCAAAAGCTTTTGATACGGTGCCACACAAAAGGTTGATACATAAAATGAGAACAATGGGGATAGGGGAAAATATGTGTAGGTGGGTTAAGAGCTGGCTCAGGGATAGGAAACAAAGGGTGGTTATTAATGGAGCACACTCGGACTGGGTCACGGTTAGCAGTGGGGTACCACAGGGGTCAGTTTTGGGCCCGCTTCTTTTTAACATATTTATTAATGACCTTGTAGGGGGCATAGAGAGTAGAATTTCAATATTTGCAGATGACACTAAACTCTGCAGGGTAATTAATACAGAGGAGGACAATTTTATATTACAGGAGGATTTATGTAAACTAGAAGCTTGGGCTGATAAATGGCAAATGAGCTTTAATGGGGATAAATGTAAGGTCATGCACTTGGGTAGAACGAACAAGTTGTATAATTATGTGCTTAATTGTAAAACACTGGGCAAAACAGTCACTGAAAAAGACCTGGGTGTATGGGTGGACGACAAACTCACATTTAGTGGCCAGAGTCAAGCAGCTGCTGCAAAGGCAAATAAAATAATGGGATGCATTAAAAGAGGCATAGATGCTCATGAGGAGAACATAATTTTACCTCTATATAAGTCACTAGTGCGACCACACTTAGAATACTGTGTACAGTTCTGGTCTCCGGTGTATAAGAAAGACATAGCTGAACTGGAGCGGGTGCAGAGAAGAGCGACCAAGGTTATTAGGGAACTAGGGGGTCTGCAATACCAAGACAGGTTATTACACTTGGGGTTATTTAGTTTGGAGAATCGAAGGCTTAGGGGTGATCTTATTACAATGTATAAATATATGTGGGGACAATACAAAGACCTTTCTAATGATCTTTTTACTCTTAGACCTGTGACGGGGACAAGGGGGCATCCTCTACGTCTGGAGGAAAGAAGGTTTAAGCATACTCACAGACGCGGATTCTTTACTGTAAGAGCAGTGAGACTATGGAACTCTCTGCCATATGATGTTATAATGAGTGATTCACTACTAAAATTTAAGAAGGGACTGGATGCCTTTCTTGAAAAGTATAATATTACAGGGTATATACACTAGTCTCCTTAATATTGCGTTGATCCAGGGAGCTAGTCTGATTGCCGTATGTGGAGTTGGGAAGGAATTTTTTTCCCCAATGTGAAGCTTACTGTTGCCACATGGGTTTTTTTTGCCTTCCTCTGGATCAACATGTTAGGGCAAGTTAGGATAGGATATGGGTTGAACTAGATGGACTTAAAGTCTCCCTTCAACCTTAATTAATTACTATGTTACTATGTTACTTCACGTGATCTAAACTCTATGCTTCTGTTAATACATCCTAGAACTGTGTTTGCCATTTTACTGCTGCATCACATGTGTTGACTCATGTGCAGTCTGTGATCTATTAGTACACCCAAGTCTTTTTCACATGTGCTGTTGCTTAGTTCTATTCCTCCCATTCTATAGATATAATTTTCTTTTTACTTGCCTACATGTAGAATCTTGCATTTATTCCTGTTAAATAACATTTTATTAGTCGCTGACCATTGTTCAAGTTTATTTAGATCCTACTGAATCCTATCTCTGTCTTCTCTAGTGTTAACTATTCTGCATATTGGATTCATTTAGCTTCAGTTCCATTATCTAGATCATTTCTAAAAATGTTGAACAACACTGGGGCCAGGATAGAGCCTTGTGGTACCCCATTTGAAACACTTTTCCAACTGGATGTGCAACCATTTATTACCTCTCTTAGAGTATGATCGCTGAGACAGTTATGAATTCACCTAACCGTAGCCTTGTCAAACCCAAACTTGGCAATTTTTTCAATAAGGATAGTATGTAATACTTTATCAAATGCTTTGCTGAAGTCGAGATATACTATATCTACCGCATTTCCCTGATTCACCCAATCAGTGATTCCATCATAGAAGGAAATTAAATTAGTCTGGCATGACTTGTTTGCTACAAACCCATGCTGGCTTTTTGGTTGATTACTGTATACTTATCCATATACTTACATACATGCTGTTAAATAATTTGTTTAAATATCTTTCGTGTTATAGCAGTAAGGCTCACTGGCCTGCAATTTCGTGGCTACGTCTTCATTCCTTTTTTGAAGTTAAGGACAACATTTGCCCTTCTCCAATCTTCTGGGACTTCTATTTTCTAGGATTTTTCAAAGATTCTGACAAGTGGTTGTGCAATTTCCTCTCAGTGACGTCAGCGGTAGTCAGTGAGGCTACGTGGAGTCTCTGGTTGACCTGAGGTGAACTCAGGAGCATGAGAAAAAGTTCAGAAAATTTCCTACGCTTATTAGTTCATCTCCGGTCAGCCGGGGCGCTTGCGTGGGCATGATTTAATTCATTCTGCAGTGGTTTACAGTGCGGCCAGTAGCATTAGCACTGGTCCCCGTTGAAAACTAGTTAACCCCTTGTGATGAATTGCAGCAGGGGACCTGACTGAACAGCGGGGGACCTGACTGAACAGCGGAGAGGTATGTATATTGTTGGTTTGTTATTTTATTTTTTTACAGAGCAAGGGCTTTTTTTGGATTAGCAGAATAATAAATGTGGTCAAAAAACTTTGTGTGATTATTTCATTAAAATAATTTTTAATTAATGTGTGTGTGTCTTTTTTTAACCCTTTACTATTCTAGGGTTAATAATGGATAGGTGCTTTATTTACACCTCTCCATTATTAACCCGGCTTAATGTCACCTTTCAATAGCAAGGTGACATTAACCCATTATTATTAACCCATTAGCCACCGCTAAAGGAAATGGGAATAGAGAGGTTAAGTGCCAGAAAAGGCGCATCTTATAGATGCACCTTTTCTGGGGTGGCTGGGGGCAAAAACAATGGTCCCTCTATAGGCTATTAATATCTGCCCTCACTCACTGGCTTTCCCTCTCTGGCGGAGAAATTACCGCGGGAGCACACACAATTTTTTTCTACGAATTTATCCAATAATTTAACACCTACATGTTCAAAATTTTACACACATACCCTAATCTAATTATTAGTCAAAGACATATAAAAAAATAAATGAAATGAAATGGTTTACTGTATGTAACCAGGTGTCATTTCATGTTGGGTTTTGTAATGATTTTACAGAAGCCGGCAATTGATTTAGCGGCTATTCTGCTATGTAGAACTCTATGAAATATAGATATATATAATATATATATCTATATATACAGTATACACTCACTGGCCACTTTATTAGGTACACCTGTCCAACTGTGTGTTAAGACTTAATTTCTAATCTGCCAATCACATGGCGGCAACTCAGTGCATTTAGGCATGTAGACATGGTCAAGACAATCTCCTGCAGTTCAAACCGAGCATCAGTATGGGGAAGAAAGGTGATTTGAGTGCCTTTGAACGTGGCATGATTGTTGGTGCCAGAAGGGCTGGTCTGAGTATTTCAGAAACTGCTGATCTACTGGGATTTTCACGCACAACCATCTCTAGGGTTTACAGAGAATGGTCCGAAAAAGAAAAAAAATCCAGTGAGCGGCAGTTCTGTGGCCGGAAATGCCTTGTTGATGCCAGAGGTCAGAGGAGAATGGGCAGACTGGTTCGAGCTGATAGAAAGGCAACAGTGACTCAAATTGCCACCCGTTACAACCAAGGTAGGCAGAAGAGCATCTCTGAACGCACAGTGCGTCGAACTTTGAGGCAGATGGGCTACAGCAGCAGAAGACCACACCGGGTACCACTCCTCTCAGCTAAGAACAGGAAACTGAGGCTACAATTTGCACAAGCTCATCGAAATTGGACAGTAGAAGATTGGAAAAACGTTGCCTGGTCTGATGAGTCTCGATTTCTGCTGCGACATTCGGATGGTAGGGTCAGAATTTGGCGTAAACAACATGAAAGCATGGATCCATCCTGCCTTGTATCAACGGTTCAGGCTGGTGGTGGTGGTGTCATGGTGTGGGGAATTTTTTCTTGGCACTCTTTGGGCCCCTTGGTACCAATTGAGCATTGTTGCAACGCCACAGCCTACCTGAGTATTGTTGCTGACCATGTCCATCCCTTTATGACCACAATGTACCCAACATCTGATGGCTACTTTCAGCAGGATAATGCGCCATGTCATAAAGCTCGAATCATCTCAGATTGGTTTCTTGAACATGACAATGAGTTCACTGTACTCAAATGGCCTCCTCAGTCACCAGATCTCAATCCAATAGAGCATCTTTGGGATGTGGTGGAACGGGAGATTCGCATCAGGGATGTGCAGCCGACAAATCTGCGCCAACTGTGTGATGCCATCATGTCAATATGGTCCAAAATCTCTGAGGAATGCTTCCAGCACCTTGTTGAATCTCTGCCACGAAGAATTGAGGCAGTTCTGAAGGCAAAAGGGGGTCCAACCCGTTACTAGCATGGTGTACCTAATAAAGTGGCCAGTGAGTGTATATATGTGTGTTTCAATGACATGTATATATATATACACTCACTGGCCACTTTATTAGGTACACCATGCTAGTAACAGGTTGGACCCCCTTTTGCCTTCAGAACTGCCTCAATTCTTCGTGGCAGAGATTCAACAAGGTGCTGGAAGCATTCCTCAGAGATTTTGGACCATATTGACATGATGGCATCACACAGTTGGCGCAAATTTGTCGGCTGCACATCCCTGATGCGAATCTCCCGTTCCACCACATCCCAAAGATGCTCTATTGGATTGAGATCTGGTGACTGAGGAGGCCATTTGAGTACAGTGAACTCATTGTCATGTTCAAGAAACCAATCTGAGATGATTCGAGCTTTATGACATGGCGCATTATCCTGCTGAAAGTAGCCATCAGATGTTGGGTACATTGTGGTCATAAAGGGATGGACATGGTCAGCAACAATACTCAGGTAGGCTGTGGCGTTGCAACGATGCTCAATTGGTACCAAGGGGCCCAAAGAGTGCCAAGAAAAAATTCCCCACACCATGACACCACCACCACCAGCCTGAACCGTTGATACAAGGCAGGATGGATCCATGCTTTCATGTTGTTTACGCCAAATTCTGACCCTACCATCCGAATGTCGCAGCAGAAATCGAGACTCATCAGACCAGGCAACGTTTTTCCAATCTTCTACTGTCCAATTTCGATGAGCTTGTGCAAATTGTAGCCTCAGTTTCCTGTTCTTAGCTGAGAGGAGTGGTACCCAGTGTGGTCTTCTGCTGCTGTAGCCCATCTGCCTCAAAGTTCGACGCACTGTGCGTTCAGAGATGCTCTTCTGCCTACCTTGGTTGTAACGGGTGGCAATTTGAGTCACTGTTGCCTTTCTATCAGCTCGAACCAGTATGCCCATTCTCCTCTGACCTCTGGCATCAACAAGGCATTTCTGGCCACAGAACTGCCGCTCACTGGATTTTTTTTCTTTTTCGGACCATTCTCTGTAAACCCTAGAGATGGTTGTGCGTGAAAATCCCAGTAGATCAGCAGTTTCTGAAATACTCAGACCAGCCCTTCTGGCACCAACAATCATGCCACGTTCAAAGGCACTCAAATCACCTTTCTTCCCCATACTGATGCTCGGTTTGAACTGCAGGAGATTGTCTTGACCATGTCTACATGCCTAAATGCACTGAGTTGCCGCCATGTGATTGGCTGATTAGAAATTAAGTCTTAACACACAGTTGGACAGGTGTACCTAATAAAGTGGCCAGTGAGTGTACAGTATATATGTATTCTATGTGATGCGCCCCGGGGGCCGTGGAGTACTCGGTACTCGATACCGGGCCCATCGACTTCAATGGGGGATGTCACGATGGCTGTGACCCGGTCCGTGGCCCCAGGCGGTCAAATGGAAAATGTTGAGTTATTATTGGAGTGTAATAAAATGAGAATAAAGTTATATATATGAATACGTGACGCCACCTGTGGTATTCTGGTCAGAGGTGACCAGCGCTGTGGAGTTGTTCCCCTGAGACTGTTGGTGTGTCGCAGCTGAGGTGAAAATAGCTCTCCACAGGTAGAGCAATAGTCCCAAAGCCGTTGAGAGTTGTTTTTAGGGGCGATTTTGTCAGGCAGAGTGGTGGATGTAGCCGTGCTGGGTGCTTGGTGCAGAAAGGAGACAATGGACTCAGTTGAATGCAGTTCCAAAGGGCTTTACTCACAGTCTGGTGCACACAGACGCCCACTTCGGTGCTGAGTCCTCCAGGCAAAGGGGTCCAGTAAACTCCCAGGTAAATAAGTACACCCCTCCAGCACTCCCTGTCAGTATATTCCTTCCTAGGCCGTCTCCTCAATGCTTCTTTAACTCCTTCCTTCCTATCAGCATCTCACAGTCAGTGTCCCAGGCTAGCTGCCGCGGATCCTGTCAGAATTCGTAACTCAGGCGATTTCTTGATCCTACGTGGCAGCCTTTCTGGAGAAGGTAACTGTGGAAGCTCGCTGTGGCCCATACAGTAACCACAGCTGTCCGCTTGCTAGTGAAGTTCGATGTTCACTTCACTAGGCTAGGGGCTGAGACCCTTCTGCGACCTAATTTCCTCCCCCACGTGACAGCTATCAGCGTGGGACTCTAGAAGAATCACTCCTTCCTTCTGGGAGCCTTTCTTTCCAAGCCAATCAGTCCAGCAGCTCCTCCTGAAAGGAGCTGCCCCCCAACACGTCCTTCCACTTGCTCTCCCCCTGAGGGAACTCCCCACTACTCACTTCAAATCTCCCACTCTTTCCCTAAGCTCCGCCCACTCGCTGTCAATGATTGCTGTTTTAAATCACTCCACTTTCTAAGCTCCTCCCCTTCTTCCTACTTTCCCCACTAACCCTCCAACACCCTTTCCTAGCTAGTCTGGGATGAGGCCATCCTCCCGAAGGGTACACCCAGATGCCCTGACTAACTAGTGTGTGTTGGGCGCAGTGTTAGGAGTGTGGTCAAGTGCTCCCATCTTACCCGGTCATGAGATACCACACCTCTGGATGAGGTGCAGTACCTCTGTGGCTACTGAACCCACAGGGGCACCACATATGTGTCTATATCTATTCTTTCTATTCTTTATTAAACATGTCAGTGTGATTTTACTATATAGCGCACTGAATTGCCGGCTTTTGCTAAAGGACACCGGTGCGTATTTCTCGCAAGTCACACATCCGGTCCATGTGTAATCCATATTTTTCTCGCCCCCATAGACTTGCATTGGCGTATTTTTGAGGATTACACTGACAATCGCAGCATGCTGCGATTTTCTCAGCCCGTAAAATACGGCTGAGAAAAATATCGGCTGATGGGAGCTGCCCCATAGAGAAACATTGGTCCGAGTGCAATGTGTTGTTTTTGCGCTTCGCACTGGTCCGTATTTCTCTCTAGTGTGACTACGGCCTAACTCTTTCTGTACCCTAGGATGTAATTCATCTGGACCAGGCTGTTACTGTTGCTGTACGCTTCTTAGCAGCCTCCTGGACCAATTTTCTTCTTTTCCTTTCACTGTTGTGCCAATTTTAAGCCACTTCTTGATGACTCTCCCCATGGTAAATCTAATGCACTGGAAAATTGTTTGTGCCCTTCTCTTGACTGAAAGTTCAATAGTGAGATCCCTTTGCTGTGTTTAATGCTGTTTATGGATTGTGGCTTTTACTGCAAAATGCAACTAAGAAAATGTCAGCAAAATCCTACTAGAATAGCAAAATTGTGTAATATGAGTGTAAATATGATTGGCTAATTCTGTATGCAAAACCACATCCCCAATTATAAGAGAGTGTGAATACTTATGCAACCATATTTTTTTCAAAATAATTGTGATCCCATGCTGTAATGTCTGTATACTCTCATGTGATCCCATGATGTAATGTCTGTATACTCTCATGTGATCCCATGCTGTCCTGTCTGTATACTCTCATGTGATCCCATGCTGTCCTGTCTGTATACTCTCATGTGATCCTGTGCTGTCCTGTCTGTATCTTTTGCTTCTTCCCCTGTCCATGAGCTGTGGTATAATAAGACCATGTTCCTGCACGGTCAGACACAGCCATTGCACAGTACACAGGAGGGGCACATTTATGAGATTATCTCAGAACAGGAAGATTATTTTTAAGTACATCCAATTGTGGAAATTATTATTATTCCAAGATGTATTAATTAAACTCAACTTTGCTCTTGGGAATTCCCTTTAAATATATTTTGTTCTTAATAATATTTATTTGGCTGTAAGATCTGCAGAGAACCTAGAATATAGTAAGGAACATTAATTTCACAGATAATAACTTCACTACAAATTGAATTTCTCAGTATATTTTGTGATGTTTGGCAAATTAACAGGAAACACTTGGTGCTAGATTACCCACTGATTACAGTCGGTCACTGAGTGATCAGCGGGACACTTTGTCATCTGTTTAGGCTGGTGTTCATTTTGGCGACGCCCCTGGTCACACCCCAATCCACACCCATGTACCATTATTTTCTACCTTGGCAGGAGGAGTTGTCAGAGGAACGCTGGCAGATGCCTGTGACGGGAGGGTGTAGACTCAAATCCGGACTGTTCACTGTATCTGGGACAGTTGGGACTAGAGACGAGCGGATCGATTCACGGGACTCCAGTCCAGCGTCCAGATGATTGCTGCCTGGGAGCTGGACACAAGGCCTCGAATCTCTTCTGTTCTGGCGTCTCCAGCTTTTGCTTACCCAGGGCTGGTGCGACGTCATCTGTGCGTCCTGCTCATCTCTAGTGGGGACCTGTGGATTTATATTTTGGTCATTCACAGTCGGAGTCGCCAGAACTTTCTCATCTTTATGTAGCTTCACTATACGACATCTGTTTTGTTTTTTTTCTTGTGTCTGTAAAGCCTTGTTCACACTTTGCAGAAATACTGTTTTTTGTTTTCTGCAGTATCAGCACCAAACTACACAATAGCAATCTTCTTTGATTATTGCTGCATTTTTTAGGCCTTTTCCCCTTATTTGATGCATTTTTGGGGTAGATGTAAAGCCGCATTTTTAATGTGTATTTTATATTACAGAAAAGCTTTGATTCTGCACTTAAAGAGAACCGGTCACCCCCTCCAGGTGTTTTTAAGTAAAAGAGCCACCTTGTGCAGTTCTAATGCTGCATTCTGTCAAGGTGGTTCTTTTATTTAGCGTCCCTTCCACCACAGAAATAAGTATTTTTAAAATTGGTCAGACATACCTGAAGTTTGACCGGGAGGCAGGTCTTTCCCCCTCGGACACAGACGCCTCACATCCATCAGTCATGTCCTCTTTCAGTCTTTGCTCCGCCTCCTCAGCGTTCATTTCAAATCCTGGTGCCTGCGCTGTACTCTATTTTCTTGGGCATGCGCAGTTAGCGCTGCCCGTGCTGTCACATCACATCCTGGCCTTCCTATCGTGCCTGCATGGACGCGCGGCCCGAGATCCCGCCCCACAGTGTGAATAAATCAGAAGATACTGTGTGGGGAGGAGGACCCCCGGAAAGTGACTGGGCCGGAACCAAGGGAACCGCCATCAGGGTTCCTGAAAGAACCACACCGGGGGGACAACGAAGGGAGACATGCGACTGAAGTTGTCAGGGCAACAGGGGGCGGGGTGAGGATAAAAGGAGCAGGGGGCACGCTCAGGTGTCAGTTAGCAGAGAGCCTAACAGGAGACAGGAAGCCGGGTGACATAGAGAGAAACGAGGCAAAGGGCGGTGTGTTTTGGAGAGACCGTCAGGGGTCTGTGAGGGGGGACGCTACGGACTCACCGACAAGTGACACGTGAGAGACTTTCACCTGAGGCCGCTCCCCGCACACGGTCGCACACTGCCGCACCCGCTGTTTCCCGCCCCGTTGTGACAGGTCCGCAACCTCAAGCGGCCGCTTCGGCTAAACATCAATCCGCTACAGCGGTCAGGACACTGCCCCCCCGCCTTCTCCCACAGCTGCGGCCTTGTCATCACCGGCCTCAGGGGGGCGCCACCTCGCCATAGGCGGCCATAGAGGTCCTCGTTCCGTTTACTGGGGGACCCTGAGCAGAGGCCGGCCAACCGTCATTTTAGAGACAGCGTCATGACTATGCTGTGAGGCGGGAGGCGGTAAAGACTTCCTGGAAGGCCTGCCCCGCTGTATTCTTCAGGGCCTGTTGTGCCCCACCAGCACCGATTCTTCAGGGCCTGATGTGCCCCACCAGCACCGATTCTTCAGGGCCTGTTGTGCCCCACCAGCACCGATTCTTCAGGGCCTGTTGTGCCCCGCCAGCACCGATTCTTCAGGGCCTGTTGTGCCCCGCCAGCACAGATTCTTCAGGGCCTGTTGTGCCCCACCAGCACAGATTCTTCAGGGCCTGTTGTGCCCCACCAGCACAGAATCTTCAGGGCCTGTTGTGCCCCGCCAGCACCGATTCTTCAGGGCCTGTTGTGCCCCGCCAGCACAGATTCATCAGGGCCTGTTGTGCCCCGTCAGCACAGATTCTTCAGGGCCTGTTGTGCCCACCAGCACAGATCCTCCAGGGCCCATCGAATCCAATCATCCCGGGACATCGGGGCATCAAGGCAGCCGCATCAGCAACCTCTGAGCGGCCGCATCTGCGATCCTGAACGACGCCTGGGAGGATAAGTTGTCCATAGGAAATAAGGACCCTTAGTTCGGCCGTACGTGGCCTGCAACACCCGGACTAGCCGGATTAGTCGCATTTAATATAAGAAAAAGTGTTGTAAGTGTTATTGAGTCCCTGCGAGGACAGTTTGTTGTTGCCTATTTGGTTTGTTCAGCAAAGCCCCAGCGGCACCAATTTATAAACGTTTATTTTACAAATCACACTCAGTCTCGTGTCTCGTCACTGCATCCTGAGAACCTGTCCATACCCTACAACTGCGGGGCGGGAACTCTGGCCGCACATCCATGCAGGCACGATAGGAAGGCCAGGAAGTGATGTGACAGCCCAGGCAACGCTAACTGCGCATGCCCAAGAAAATATAGTACAGCACAGGCGCCATAATTTGAAATGAACACAGAGGAGGCGGAGCAAAGACTGAAGGAGGACATGACAGATGGATGCGACGCGTCGGTGTCAGAGAGGGAAAGACCTGCCCCCTGGTCAAACTTCAGGCATGTCTGACCCATTTTTAAAACGCTTATTTCTGTGGTGGAAGGGACGCTAAATAAAAGAGCCACCTTGACAGACTGCAGCATTAGTGCTGCACAAGGTGGCTTTTTTACTTAAAAATGCCCTGGGGGGTGACAGGTTCCCTCCGCAGTTTTTACATAGATGCGTTCAGAGAAAAAACGGCACCAAAAAAATCACAGTTCGTCTTTTGACGCTCAGGGGCACAGTTTTCATGAAATCTCATCCACTTTGCTTGGACAGTTAAACAGCAGAATTTCAGAGCAAAAAAAAACAGCAGAAAAAACGCTGCATTTACGCTGCATGTGAACACGGTCTAAATGTCTAAGCAAAGTTGATGTGATTCCATGAAAACTCCACCCTCTGTGCGTCTAAAGACGCTGCTGAAATCAGAGGTTTTGGTGCATTTTATCTCTATGGGCATCTTCTGAGCAAAAAAACGCCTGGAAAAAAGAAATCAGTGTTGCAATTAAGAGCAGTATCAAAAAATTTCTGTAGTATTCAAAAAGCGTCAAAAACTCTGATTCATATCTGCACCAAAAATGCATCAAATAAGGGGGAAACACATAAAAAAAACCCACTGAAAAGACTATAGTCAGAGAAGATTGTTATTGCATCATGTGGCGCGGACACCTACAGAAAAAAGGCAGTAGAAAGAACGAAGCATGTATGCTTTGTGTGAACACGGCCTTAGAGTTACATTTTTATTACTTTTTTTTATACGTTTAATAGAGAAAAATTGTCAATCACGCCATTTTTTACATCATTTACTGATTCCTGTAAATAATCTGATCGTTGTGTTATGCTGGTCATTATGATTAAAGAGACACCAGATTTGTCCATACTATTTCTCCCCTTGAGAAAGCGGCGTTGTGAGCCAGCGAAACGCGCATCGGGGTGGACATTTGGTCTGGGGACCTCTTCTTTGCTGTCACCTAAACCCTGGTAAGCCCCTTGGTTATTGTTATTTTTTGATGGGAACTTTCCCTGCTGTTACAATGGATCTGAGTATGGGCTACCCTGGTGGGATATTGTTAATGAGACCATTGTTTGTCCCTTACACTTAATATTTAATGGGAGGTCTCCTTTCCTTTCCTTGTCTGTACTGTTTTGGATTCCATTGTGTATTGTGACTTATTGTGTGATTTTATATGCTAAATACTGAATAAAATTTGTATTGCCGATTTACATACTTATCACCTTTGACTCCCTTACTTACTCCTGATTTGCTATTTCTTGACTTGTGATGTTTATTATTTTTTAAAAAGCTCATTAAAATTGACAATATTTTAAGTGTTTTTAATTATTAATTTTATAGGGAGGAAAAAAAATCTCTTTTATTCTCATTCTAGAATACAAATACATAAAAATACTCTGCCATGTCCAATGTAACAGTATAATCTTCCTGTGGAGTCAGAGCCTGCAGTGCAGATCAAGTACACAGAATTCTCCCCATGACATCACCAGAGCCTGTGGCTCAGTATCTTCAACTCCTACCTGTAGTGTTGACGGTTTAAGGGTCAATTACGTGGGAGACTCGCAAAAAAAGATGTTTCGACAGTAGCTTTTTATTATTTTTCTTAGTTTTATAGGAACAAAAAAATCTGACTCTTTTCACTTCAGTATACAAGTACAAAGTCAAATGTACATGTATAATCTGTTTCTGGGGTCACTGCCTGCAATACAGGTCAAGATTACCAAAATCTATTATGTCTATCATTGTGAGCTGTGGCTCCTCTATAAAGTTGCTGCCTGCGTACATAAAAAAGTGAGTTTGTAATCCTGAACAGTCCTGATCACAGGAAGAAGTGAATACATTAAATTTAATTTATGCAGAGATACCGTAAGTGGCCCCGCCCCAGAGGAGCGATGAAGATGACAGAGAGAAGAATATACTGTTCAAGTAGAAGCCGGGACAAATCAATGAAGTGCCGAGACTGCGAGACAGTTCTGCTGAATGCGGGATGGTTGGGAGCTATGCATGAATGCATTAAGTATCTGTACATGTGGGCCTCTATTCACATGAAAGGATAAAAGGACACTCTTTTGGCCTCCTTTGTGCAAATTGGGGGGTATATGCTGCCATATTTTTTTTTAAAAGTGGCCTCTGTAAATTTGTACCCCCCCAGTGTGTTCCTCCGACGTACTGTTACAGTAAGTTGTATGAATGGAGTTTTTTTTTGGTCAAGGAACTATTGTAAATATAAGGAACAGTGAAGAACCCCTTGATAGAAACAATGGGGGGAGATTTATAATACGGTCTAAAAGACATAGCATCTTTGTTGCCCATAGCAACCAGCAACCAATCACAACACAGCATTAATTTTATATTCTGCTTTTAAAAAACAAATGCTGCGCTGTGATTGTCTGCATTGGGCAACACAGGCAGGTTTTCCTATTTGAACACCATGCCCATACTCCAACTTTGTCTTAATTTTAAGTTGTTTTGGTGCAATTTCTGCCCAAAATAAATGTAATACAATACTATTGTAATAAAAAAATTCATATTAAAAGTCATCTCAATCTTTGTTTGACCGCACATTATGTCTCTCCTCATGTACCATGCAGATGATTTCATAAATATGCAAGCTATTAACCGTTCCTCATGAATAAACGGTTTCAATTATCTGATACCATCTCTTCTTTGCTCTGATTATCTTGTGCTGCTGCGATACAGAAACGCATCAAATTACTTACTGACAACTTGTTTTGTATGAAAGTAACGCCTTCCCTTATGGGTTCTCTATAGTTTCCGGGTTTAGCCTTCAGCTTCAGACTCTTGGATCTATTTGTTGGAAGTGGCCTCTTTCAGGATTAGTGGATCCGATGAAGCTCAGAATGAGTGACTGCTTAAACTGTTTTTTTTGCATAAGTGTGATTTACTGATGCCCAATCCAGCATTGCGACCTTAGGCTTTCACTCAGGCCTACTCTGACCTTCATAACTCATCTTTCTGCAGGACTCAATCACAACATTGTCTTCACAGATCTTCTCACCTTTTCACCTAAGAGAAGCTCACACACTCGATTTCACAGGCATTGCACTTCTGCTCTAGTGATCACAGTCTTCACACTGAAGTCTCTTATTGTTTGGATCTACCCTTCTTTGGGTCCATGAGTAGAGACCTTCTGTGGCACTTACTTTGCCACTCATATTCTCTTGGTGGTGGGTTCCTCTTCTAGAGGTGACTGATCTTCAATGCCCAGGACAGTCATGGAGGCAATTTCTCTTCCTAATATTATCGTCTGAGACAAAACATTGTATACCTTTTATGGTTGTCCCTCACCTATATGTCGAGGGTGTTCTCAAATTTTGTGGCACTCACCTGTTCCTCAAACATTTGGCAAATTACCTCTGTTAGGGGGAAATACAACATTTTATACATTGGGGCACGCTGGAAGCGTTCTTCTGAGGCTTCTCCCCAAGTGTGCCCCACTTTTCGAATTCATATGCCTACTCAGCTTTAATCTACTCAAAGTACTTTGACGCCACACAAGTACGACACAGTGCAGCCCTTATGTAAATTACGTCCAATTTCCTTGGACCACCTAGGTGCTCACCCAGAAATACTGTTAGGGATCAGACGGTTGGACGCATATATACAAATAAAAATACATATAATAAATTTTCAACTCTAAGGCCGGTTTCACATTTGCATTTAAGGCTGCAGCGCCGGCCTGCGCATGGCCGCCGCTAAGCCCTGCCCCTGCCACGCCTCCGCCGGTAGCTCTGCCTCCGGGCGCATGACGCTGCATGAGTCATGCGTCCTCTATCTTTATCACTGAGGATGCAGGCCGTGCGCAGTATGCGTTTTGGCGGCGCCTGCGTCCTTTTGCCGGTGCACCGACCAGCGCCAAATGCAACCTGTTGCAATTTGGTTGTGCCGGCGCATCGTCAAAAGGACGCAGGTGCCGTCAAACACATACTGCGCACGGCCTGCGTCCTCAGTGATAAAGATAGGGGACGCATGCAGCGGCATGCGCCCGGAGGCGGAGCTACCGGAGGAGGCGTGACAGGGGCGGGGCTTAGTGGCGGCCATGCGCAGGCCGACACTGCGGTCTTAAACGCAAATGTGAAACCGGCCTAAGAGATACGTCCAACTAATAAGTCACCAACACGATGAACAACATATCCAACAAACACAAAAACTGGAATTATTTCTTGCAAGAGGGGCTAAGGACAGTCTGGTCAAGTCCTCTTACATGCAATTTGCTGCAGTTAAATGTGTTATCCAGGACTATTTAATTATGTGGAAAAGTTACACTACTAAGACACACGGCTTGACAGTGACACTTCAAGGAGTAGGAAAAGAGCTTGGTGGTTGCACTTCTGCAGTGAGGCAAGGAACTTAATGGTTACACATCGGTAATGACTTTGCAGTTAGCAGTAAAAGAGAAGCAGTTTATACTATGAGGAGACACAGAACTTGTCAGTTACACTTCAGTAATGGGGCAAAGAACTTGATGGTTACAGATCAGTAATGAGCTTGTCCGTTCACAATATAAGATGAGTAGTTTATAGGCTTGATAGTTGCACTACTAGAAGGCACAAAACTCAGCAATTACCCTTCAGTAAGGGGGCAATGAGCTTGATGGCTACAGATCAGTAATGAGCTTGTCCGTTCACTATATAAGATGAGTAGTTTATAGGCTTGATGGTTACACTACTAGAAGGCACAAAACTCGGCAGTTATACTTCAGTAAGGGGACAATGAGCTTGATGGCTACAGATCAGTAATGAGCTTGTCCGTTCACTATACAAGATGAGTAGTTTATAGGCTTGATGGTTACACTACTAGAAGGCACAAAACTCGGCAGTTATACTTCAGTAAGGGGGCAATGAGCTTGATGGCTACAGATCAGTAATGAGCTTGTCCGTTCACTATATAAGACGAGTAGTTTATAGGCTTGATAGTTACAGTACTAGGAGGCATGGACTTTAGAGGTTACACTATTTGAAGGTATAGAAATTGGGAATTGCACACTAGCAGGTGAACTTCAATGGCAAGTAGTATTCATTAATAATAAACTCAGCTTAGCTACTTTGGGGTTCCAGGCCACTATCAAAGTACAACTTCCAATGTCTTATCCATGCAGAGCTTAACTCCTTCCTTCTCTGCTCAGGTCTTCTGATGCAGACCATAGCTCATTCCACTATCTAAGGGAGCTCTGGAAGACTTAAAGGGGCTGCACCAAATTAGTGGGCTGCACCGAAATGTCGCCAGGAATCAAAATCACTGGTTCCAGTTCAAGGATTGTTCCATCTAGCAGCAATATCAGTCACACAGTATGTTGTTTGAAGGCATAAGTCAAGAAAGGAAATTTGGGTCTGTGGCAAAACATGAGTAATAGTACAGTATTTATGTGATAAAGAACAAGCGTTTGTGAAATAAAGCACAATATTTTCATCATGCATGTATAACTACAATCAATCAGTATCAATATTCACAATATGGGCTATTTTACTATTCAAGACATGCTTTTTTTTTTTTTACAAAGCTGTAACTTTAAGAATAATATAGAGAAAAAGAGAAGTCTATCTTCTGTCTCTGCAGGAATTGCCGCCTTTAATATGTTAAATAAATGGAGCTGCAGCAAAACTGATGAAACAATTGGAATACATAAATGGAGAAACATAAAACATCGGACATTACAAATGTATCCATTTTTTCATTATTAACATAAAAAGACTAATTTCCCAGAGATCAGAGACCTTTCTGCATTTTCTCACTTCTCTGTCCTTGATTTGCATTGAATATTTAATAGGAGTAAGGGCAATGGGAACATTGCAGATGAATACATAAAACCAAATAGAAACTGGTCAGAACTTGTGTTTGGCCTTTTGAACCCAAACTTGGCTCCGAGCACAAGGATAGAGCAGAAGTGGCAGGATTAACTTGAAGCAGATTTAGGCCCCCTTAACACGTCCTGGTGATTCCTGTACAGGAAAAACCAGTACTGATGTGACCCATGGTCCGTGACTGTGTGCCATCCGTTTGTCCGTGTGGCAGCCGTGTATCCATATGCAACGTCCGTATTTTGTCCTGGAAATAAAATGTATGATAGTTAATTTATTTAATTTGTGTAAGCTGAGGAAAATTGCCTAGGTTCCTTTGTAAACCAGTTAATTACAGGAATTGTGTTTTATTTCCAACAGTATATTTAAATTTATTGAATAAATAAATACATTGATATAAAAAAATGGCGTGGGCTCCCGTGTATTTTTCAAAACCAGCTGAGGGAAAGCAGACTGCTGGGAGCCGATGTTAATAACGTGGGAAAGGGGCCATTAGCCTAAATGTTTCCAGGCTATTAATAACAGCTCACAGCTGTTTGCTTAGCCCCTACTAGCTAGTTTACAGGGGAACCCCAGAAAACAAAACATAGAGTTCACCTATAAATTCTAACCAGCAAAGTCTAAAAAGACAGCTGTGGGCTGATAATAATAGCCAGGGAAGAGGTCAGAGATATTGCCCCCCCCAGTCTAATAACATCAGTCCTCAGAGGGCCCAGAAATGGCACATCAATAAGGTGCCCCAAATCTGGTGCTTAGCCTCGCTCATCCCACTTGCCCTGGTGCAATGGCAAGTGAGGTAATAGGGTTGTGGTTGATGTCAATTTTGCATTTTCAAGTGACATTAAGCCCAAAGGCTAGTAACAGAGAGGCATCTGTAAGACACCCCCATTACTAACCCCATAGTCATATTGTGTAAAAATACACAGCAAGAATAAAGTCATTTAATTGAAAGAAAGACACAGACGTCATTGTTTGAAATAAACTTTTTCCTGCTTCCCTTTCACAGTGTATCTATCTGTCTTTGCTGGTATGTTGTTTGCTGCATGTTTTCTCAATTCATTGATGCTAATACACACTTGCCTAGATCTGATTACTTTGATCTATTTCCTGAATGCAAACTCATCCTGAATGCAATTTTAGCTTCTGTCTCATAATTCTACCCTCCTGTTTTTCTGTGTCTCCCTGTGGCTCCTTCCCCTTGCTCACACTTGGCCTATTACATGTGCACTTAAAACTTTATAAATTTAGAGTCCCTGGTCTGTCTGACCGTGGTCTGGCTCCCTCAACTGTGGCTCTTTAAGTGTGCAACAGAAATATGCCAGAAGGTATGAGTAACCACTATAGGTGCTTAGCTTTTCTTTTTCCCCACACTTGCTTTTCACGATGCTTACCTATGCCCTTACAGTTTATACTCCACTAATCCTCACTCTCCTTCGCTATCCCCAAACCTCAGCACCCTCTACCCAAATAAATATTTCTACTTCCCTCTTAGGCCTGGATCACACTTCCTTTTTTTCAAATCCATCAAAATCCGTTGGTTTCCGTCAAAAAACGGATGCGCCATTTTTTTGGAGGATCCGTTTTTTTTGTCCCATAGACTTCCATTAGTGGTTACAACGGATCCGTCAAAAACGGATCCGTTTTTAAAAAAAACGGATTCGTTTGCATCCGTTTGCGGCAAAGAACGGAAACGGATCCGTTTGGCGGACACAAAAAACGGATGTGTGAAACAAGCCTAACCTCCCCACCTGACCTCATCTGCTGACCTGCTCGTCAACCTCAGATCTATCCTACTAAAACATACAACAAGACGGCCACTCTCCTTCTCCCACCTGCTCTCCCGCTCTCTGCTTCTCCTCACTGCTGGCCACATATCTCCCAATCCTGGACCCCCACAGCTGATACTTCCCTTTATTCCCTCTCCTATTGCTCCCTACTTAATAAGAACTACCGCAATCTCTCCTACGTAGAACCCTTTCCCCTGACGCCCACCCCACTGCTCCCTCTCTCTGGAGCGCTCTGTCTGCAATAAGATGTAATTCACAACCTCTTTATGTCTCACAATCTTTCCTTCCTGGGCCTCACTGAAACATGACTGACACCTTTCGA
This sequence comes from Dendrobates tinctorius, assembly GCF_039654945.1. NCBI lineage: Eukaryota > Metazoa > Chordata > Amphibia > Anura > Dendrobatidae > Dendrobates > Dendrobates tinctorius. The sequence goes on from NW_027361784.1 coordinate 37,109,349, forward strand.
CACAGGCTCCCTTGGTGCGCTGTGTTATGGCAGCCTCCATGCCCTCCCAACAGACATGGTGGAGGAATGGGTCTTCTCCTTTCTAACACCTGCACCTTCAACCCAATCCCACCTCTACACTCCATTATCCACCTCTCTTTTGAAGTCCACTCTGTCCGCATCTGTTCTCCCTCCCACCTTAAAATGGCCATTATATACCGACCTCCAGGCCCGGCCAATGCCTTTATGCCTTCACTTTCTCTCTGCTGACATTCCCACCATCATCATGGGTGACTTAAACATCTCCATTGACAATTGTCAGTCAGCAGCCTCCTAACTTCTGTCGCTTACTTCATCCTTTGGGCTTACTCAGTGGACCACTCCTCAGTAACCCACACAGACAGACATACATTAGATCTTATCTTCACCCACCTCTACTCTCTATCTAACCCCACATCCTCCCCTCTTCCCATCTCATCACCATCTACTCACGTTCTCATCTCTGTCCTCCTCACCTGCCTCCCATGTCCAGCAAATAGAGCACTCCCACAGAAACCTCACACATCTAGACACTCGCACACTCTCTGACTCTATTCTACCACTGGCATCCATATCTTCACTCCAAAACACAACACAGATAGAGCAATTGCTTTCTACAATGCCACTCACATCGGCTCGGTCGCCGCTCTGATGCATGGCAGAGTGCAATGAATCAATAGACAACTCTGGTGCAATAACCTCCCTAAAAAGCTTCGGCAAACGTCCAGGGTGGCGGAGTGGCATTGGAAGAAAACCCATTTGCCAGATGACTTCACCACATTCAAACAAGCAGTGCTTGCATTCATATCAGCCCTCACCTCTGCTAAGCAGTCACACTTGTAAGGGAGAAAGTTTATGGATTAAATGTGCGCTGCTCGACAGATCACTCCTTCCAGATTATGTTAATTGTACTTTTATTTCCCAACGCGTTTCGAAGTTTACACTTCTTCCTCAGGGGATGACATGTCATCCCCTGAGGAAGAAGTGTAAACTTCGAAACGCGTTGGGAAATAAAAGTACAATTAACATAATCTGGAAAGAGTGATCTGTCAAGCAGCGCACGTTTAATCCAGAAACTTTCTCCCTTACAATCTGATGATTCGTGGTCACGGAGTGGCCCTTTGGATGTGCAGCAGCCTGACCTTCCGTTCCTATATGTCTGAAACTCTCCTACATAAGGTGAGTATAATGATTTGACTTTATATCAATCTTTACTCGGGTAAGACCCTATTGCGCTTTTTTCCTTTCAGCTGTCTGACTAAGCAGTCACACTTTACATCCCTTATATCTTCCTTATCCTACAACCCAAACAGTTATTCAACACTTTTAACTCCCTCTTCCACCCTCCACTGCCTCCTCCGACCTTCCTAATCTCTGCTGAGGACTCTTCTACAGACTTCAAAAATAAGATTGACAAAACAAGGTAAGTCTTTATTGTTCAACCATCCCAACTTCTTAGTATACCAGATCAATGCCCTCACCCCATAACCTCCCTCTCCAACATCACTGAAGTAGAGCTTACTCATCTCCTCTCCAAATCACACCTCACCACTTGTGCACTTGAACCCATCCCATCCCACCTCCTCCCCTACCTCACCACCACACATACCATCCCTAACACTAACTTCTGGTACTTTCCCTTCCGCTTTCAAACATGCCACAATTACGCCTATCTACAAAAATCCATCCCTTGACCTATGTCCAGCTATTGTCCCATATCGCTGCTCCCATTTACTTCCAAACTCCTTGAACAGCATGTCCACACTGAACTTTCCTCCCACTTCTCATGTAACTCGCTCTTCAATAACCTACAATCCGGCTTCCGACCCCACCATTCCACTGAAACTGCCTTGACCAAAATTACTAATGACTTATTTACAGCCAAAGCTAAAAGACAATTCTCCATGCTCCTAATTCTTCACCTGTCCTCTGCCTTCAACACAGTTGACCAATGCCTCTTACTATAGATCCTGTCTTCCTTTGGCATCAAAAAACTTGCTCTATCCTGGATTTCCTCCTACCTTACCAATTGCACAGTTAGCGTCTTCTACTCCCACACTGCCCCCTCATCCTGCCCTCTCTATCTTGAAGCCCCTTCTAGGATCTATATTCTTCTCGATCTGTATCCTTGGGCTGGGACAACCCATAAAATTCTATGGCTTCCAATACCCTCTGTATGTTGATGACACTCAGATCTGCCTCCTCTGGCTCAGACGTCATCTCTCTGCTCTCCAGAATCCCGGAGTGTCTATCAGCTATATTCTCCTTCTACTCTCGCTTCCTCAAGCTCAATGTGGGCAAATCTGAACTCATTATCTTTCCTCCACCTTGTGTATCTTCCCTACCTGATCCATCTATCACAATAAATTACATCACACTTTCCCCTGTACCGGAAATCCGTTGCCTCGAAGTAACCCTTGACTCTACCCTGTCCTTCAAACAGCACATCCAAACTGTCGCCATCTCCTGTCGTCTCCAGCTAATAAATATTACCAGAATCTATCCTTTCCTCAACTCTCAATCTACTAATGCTTGTGCATACCCTCATCATCTTCCGCCTTGACTACAGCAGCATTCTCCTCTGTGTTCCAACTTCTAACACTCTCACGTCTCCCGTCCGTCTTTACCTCTGCTGCCCAACTAATTAATCTCTCTCCTCGCTACTCCCCTGCTTTTCCCATTTGCAAATTCCTTCATTAGCTCACAATTACCCCAGTGTATCCAGTTCAAACTACGCTGACATACAAAGCCATCCATAACCTTTCTCCTCCATACATCTTCAAACTAATCTTCGGATACGAATATCTTCCCTTAGGTAATCTCTGATCCACCTAAGACCACCTTCTCTCCTCCACACTTATTCATAACTCAACTAATCGCCTCCAAGACTTCTCCCGAATAGCCCCCATCCTTTGGAATTCTGTGCTCCACTACGTCCGATTATCCACCACATTGGGATCCTTCAGACGGAACCTGTAAACCCACCTCTGCATTAAAACTTACAACCTGCAATGACCCCACTGCCACCTCACCACTACCGGAGCCATTGCCACTGGGTCGCCCCGTCTCACCCAGGGCTGTGTGGTACTCAGTACCGTGCCGGTGTCAGGGGGATGCGTGTCACAGCAGCGGTGACCCGGTCCGTGGCCCTGGGTGCCCAATATCAATGGCGGTGATGTTGTAATACAGTTTATATGGATAGTTCGTGACACCACCCGTGGTGTTGGGCAAGTAAGATGTTGAGCCAATGATGCGGGCAGATCCGCTGGGACTGATGGTGTGGTGCAGCAAAGATTGTGTAGCTCCCCACAGGTGGAGCTGTAGTCCCAGGGCAGTGTAGGTGCAATGGATGAGGAGAGGCGCAGAATGGTATAGATGTTGTTACCCAGGTGTAACGGTGCTGAAATAACTGGAGGACACCAGGGTGTGCGGTTCCAAGGCTTTACTCACTGTTTGCAGTTCACACACACGCCCGCCTCCGTACTGTGTTCTCCAGGTCAGGGCTCCAGCCAACCTCCAGGCCAGATAGGGTTCTCCCTTCCACACTCCTCCAACATGTACCTTCACTGAATGACTCCTCCAATGCGCCTTTAGATGCGAAGCACTCCAGTACTTAGTTACCCTGGAATGCCTCTCTCTAGGTGTTCCTAGTCCCTACTTGTATGAAAGACAGCTGTAGCCTGCTTCGGGGACTCCTCACTGCGTCCCGGTTCTCTATTTAGTTGCTGTTGTGTCCCAAGTCTATGATGGGAGCAAGGCGTTAGTGGCTCACTACTCCTCCGGTGTCTGTTGCCGGACATAAAGATCCAATCAACCTCAGGGACCGGGCCCCAGCATTTGCGCTCTCTGGACTGGAAGGGTTCTCTATCTTTCTTCAACCGGCTTCCCACCGTCCTTCTATTCTCCTTCGTTACGATCTGTTCTATCTCTCTTATGGAAGGTTAGGTTATCAGTCTTATCAGTCTCTTTCTCTGGTCTTTCTCGTGCCAGCAACCCAGATCACTGGGACCTGCTGCAGCACGTCCCTCAGACACCCATCTTCTCTCGTCTCTGTCATCTCACTCCACCCGCCTCCCAGCACATCTCGTGTTATGAAGCAGGGTTCCATGAGGGGTGCTCTGCTAACCCCCAGCCTGAAGCTGTTAGGTGGCCCCACTGAACTATCCTGTGTGTGGAATGCAGGTGTGGAGTGTTTTCAGGAGTTCCCACCTTACCTGGATGGTGGGGCACTACACCTTAGGAGAAGGTGCAGTACCTCTGTGGTGACTGAAGCCTCAGGGGCGCCACAACACCCCCCCAACCTACTGTCTCCATCGCCATCATCCTGTACAATGTAAGACTGGATGGGCAGGGTCCTCTTCCTTTTGTTCCAGTCTATCATTGTTAGTTTGTTTACTGTAAGTGATATTTGTGTTTTGATGTAACCTTTTCTCATGTACACCACCATGGAATCAATGGTGCTATAGAAATAAATAATAACAATAATATATAATAATAATAAACATTCCTCTCCCTCTTTTAGCTATTTATCACTTTGAAAACAAAAAACATATTTCTCATCTGTCTGACGATAATTCATTTGTCCCAAGCTGAAATCCATCTCTGCTTCATCTGAATCCCTTGCTGAACTGTGGCATGATGCGACCATTCAGCCCTGCATCCAGGAGACACTGAGTGTCAGAGCGCAGCTTCAGTGGCCTGCGGTGACTTCGTTTCTCCAGTGAGACAAATAATAAAAATTACCAAGATCTCTGCAGCTGCTGTGTAAAGTATGTGTGTGATAACAAACCCCGACAGCTTCCATCTCACAGCAGTTAGTGTGGGGGGTGGGGCAGTTAGACCCTTTTCCCGTATCTGTGGTTTTCAGGGATAGCATTTACACCTGTGTTAATTTATGGGGCTGTTCACGCATCCATGCGTTTTGAAGTTTTTGCCGTGAAATTTGGTCCATGCAAAGTCATGGAGATATGTGTGATATTGATCAAAGTATTAGAGGAAACTAGGTAATGAAAATCTATGAAAAAGTCAGACAGCACTCTGATGATTTCCCTATGCTGTCTGTTTGTATGGACTGATAGATAGAAGAAGGTGAATAAACTCTGATGAGACTGTGATCCAAATTACTGATAAAACTCACTGAAAATCACTGATGTCTGAATGAGGCCTGAGGCTATGTGCACACGCTCGGAAATGCTGCGGAAGTTTCCGCAATATATCCACAACTCCCGCCGCGGGTAAAACGCATGCAAATTCGCATGCGATTTTCCCATGAAAAACAAGCGTTTTGCAAGCGTCTTTCCCTTGCGGAATGCTTGCACATTGCAAGCGATTTCAAGCATCCTTTGGAAATGTGATTGACAGGTTGGTCTTACTTGTCAAGCACAGTGCTTGACAAGTGTGACCGACTTTTTACTATTGAGGCTGCCTATGCCGCATCAGAAGTAAAAGATATAATGTTAAAAATAATAAAAAAAAAAAAAAATCGTGATATTCTCACCTTCCGGCGGCCCCAGCAGCCTTCCCGATCCTCGCGATGCTCCCGGCAACTCCCATTCCCAGCGATGCCTTGCGACAATGACCCCAGATGACGTAGCATCACGCGAGAGCGCTATGCCATCACAGGTCATTGTCGCAAGGCATCGCTGGGACCAGAAGATGCCGGCAGCGTGGTGAGAGGCGGGAAGGACTCCGGGGTCCCCTGTAAGGTGAAAATATCACGATTTTTTATTCTAATTCTTTTTTTTAACAGGGATATGGTACCCAGGGCCTGAAGGACAGTCTCCTCTCCTCCAGGCCCTGGGTACCATCCGCACATGATCCACTTACTTTGCACATAGTGGGCATAGTCACATGCGGAAAGTAAGCGGAACAATGCATTCCTATGAGTGCGGAATCGCCGCGATTCCGCACAAAGAATGAGCATGCTGCGTATTTTTCTGCGATGTGATTCCGCCGTGGAAAAATCCGCAACATTAGCACAGCATAGCTCAATGGGTTCCATTGAGTAAGCGTTTTCACAGCGTTTTCGTGGCGAAAAAACGCAGGAAAAACGCATACAATCTGCAACGTGTGCACATAGCCTTAGTGTGAGTACAAACACTTTGAGATCTTCTCTTACTGCTGTCAATGTGTGGGAAAGGACATATCTGACAATCCCGTGAGAGGAGAGCTGCAGTTGCAGATGTGATTGCACGCACACATGACTCCGCTCTACTCCCCATCCCCAACGCTGACTTCTTTGGAATAAAAGCTGCAGGAAATGTATGTAATCACACTCAGCTAAGCTGTACTCTACACAGTAGCTGCAGAGAGCAGAGCTGTCTATTATATCTCCTGGTAGAAGGCATGTTCTTTTGACCTGATGTAAGTTTTCATTCTTGTTACGCCTTAGGGTCAGCCGCCGGTGAGTGGGGGCTCTATCTACGCTATCATAGGATGCCAACACCCGCTGTAAGGCAGGGACAGCACATGTTTAAATACTCCCATAGTCCTTTATTGGTGAGAAGGTTATTTAACCAAATGTGGCCATTGCTGCTGACCACATGCGTATGGTGGTGCTAGTGCTTAATCTTATCTTTGAATCTGACCTTTTGATGTATCTGGCATTTTGGTTGATATTGTGTCAAAAATTTGGCCTGATGAATTGTTTCTGTACCCCTTCATTCTAAGGCCTCATAGGGCCAGAAGGGTGAGCCACCGGTGAGCAGGAGCGCCGATTGCATTATTGTAGGGTGCCAACTCCGTGGCAAGGCAGGGCCAGTCAGCAGTAGGGTAGGGTCAGGCACTTCCCCCTGGCTTTTCCTTTTATGTGTTGTCTGCATTTTTGGTGCTGGTGGTTCTATTAATTCACGGATTTTAAGATATCTTATAAAGCACGGAGTCTTTATGGTGAAAAAGTCATCTCTCTCAGCCAGCAGCTTATACTACTTCCACTGCTGACTTCCCACTGTCTTCTGACACGCCATCACTCAGGGTAGCCCTCTCATCGGTAATGGATTGGAATAATTGACTTCTCCATTCCTTTATTTTCTTTCACGCATAGAATACATGCTAATAAATGTTCCTAATATGAAGCATTTAGAATAAAATGTCTCTATTTGATAAACGGTAAGGCTGTGTGCGCACGTTGCAGATTTGGTGCGTTTTTGCCTGCATTTTTTTTTTCCCGATGCGTTCAAGAGGTGAAAAACGAAGGTAAAAACACAATGTTTTTTGAAGCTGCGTTTTCCTGCCAGGAGATGCGGAAATGGTGCAGAAATTTCAGCAATTAAATACTCAACGTGTGCACATACCCCAACTGTAATTCCGACAGAGAATGCAATGTAACATAGTAACATAGTTATTAAGGTTGAAGGGAGACTTTTAGTCCATCTAGTTCAACCCATATCCTATCCTAACTTGCCCTAACATGTTGATCCAGAGGAAGGCAAAAAAAACCCATGTGGCAACAGAAGCTTCACATTGGGGAAAAAAAATTCCTTCCCGACTCCACATACGGCAATCAGACTAGCTCCCTGGATCAACGCAATATTAAGGAGACTAGTGTATATACCCTGTAATATTATACTTTTCAAGAAAGGCATCCAGTCCCTTCTTAAATTTTTGTAGTGAATCACTCATTACAACATCATATGGCAGAGAGTTCCATAGTCTCACTGCTCTTACAGTAAAGAATCCGCGTCTGTGAGTATGCTTAAACCTTCTTTCCTCCAGACGTAGAGGATGCCCCCTTGTCCCCGTCACAGGTCTAAGAGTAAAAAGATCATTAGAAAGGTCTTTGTATTGTCCCCACATATATTTATACATTGTAATAAGATCACCCCTAAGCCTTCGATTCTCCAAACTAAATAACCCCAAGTGTAATAACCTGTCTTGGTATTGCAGACCCCCTAGTTCCCTAATAACCTTGGTCGCTCTTCTCTGCACCCGCTCCAGTTCAGCTATGTCTTTCTTATACACCGGAGACCAGAACTGTACACAGTATTCTAAGTGTGGTCGCACTAGTGACTTATATAGAGGTAAAATTATGTTCTCCTCATGAGCATCTATGCCTCTTTTAATGTATCCAATTATTTTATTTGCCTTTGCAGCAGCTGCCTGACACTGGCCGCTAAATGTGAGTTTGTCGTCCACCCATACACCCAGGTCTTTTTCAGTGACTGTTTTGCCCAGTGTTTTACAATTAAGCACATAATTATACAACTTGTTCGTTCTACCCAAGTGCATGACCTTACATTTATCCCCATTAAAGCTCATTTGCCATTTATCAGCCCAAGCTTCTAGTTTACATAAATCCTCCTGTAATATAAAATTGTCCTCCTCTATATTAATTACCCTGCAGAGTTTAGTGTCATCTGCAAATATTGAAATTCTACTCTCTATGCCCCCTACAAGGTCATTAATAAATATGTTAAAAAGAAGCGGGCCCAAAACTGACCCCTGTGGTACCCCACTGCTAACCGTGACCCAGTCCGAGTGTGCTCCATTAATAACCACCCTTTGTTTCCTATCCCTGAGCCAGCTCTTAACCCACCTACACATATTTTCCCCTATCCCCATTGTTCTCATTTTATGTATCAACCTTTTGTATGGCACCGTATCAAAAGCTTTTGAAAAGTCCATGTACACCACGTCCACTGCATTCCCTTGGTCCAGTCCGGAACTTACCTCTTCATAAAAGCTTATCAGATTAGTCTGACAGGAACGGTCTCTTGTAAACCCATGTTGATATTGGGTCATAAGGTTATTCTTCTCCAGATACTCCAGTATAGTATCTCTTAGAAAACCCTCCAGGATTTTACCCACAGTTGAGGTTAAACTTACTGGCCTATAATTTCCAAGTTCAGTTTTTGTCCCCTTTTTGAATATTGGCACCACATTTGCTATACGCCAGTCCTGTGGTACAGACCCTGTTATTATGGAATCTTTAAAGATTAAAAATAGTGGTCTATCTATGACTGTGCTTAATTCCTGCAGTACTCGTGGGTGTATCCCATCCGGGCCCGGGGATTTGTCAATTTTAGTGATTTGTAGACGCCGCCGTACTTCCTGCTGGGTTAAGCAGGTGACATTTAATGGAGAATTTTTATCCCTGATCATGTTATCCCTCATGGGATTTTCTTGTGTAAATACTGTTGAAAAAAAGTCATTTAGCATATTGGCTTTTTCCTCATCCTCATCCACCATTTCACCCAGACTATTTTTAAGGGGACCAACACTATCATTTTTTAGTTTCTTACTATTTATGTAGTTAAAGAATATTTTGGGATTATTTTTACTTTGTCTGGCAATGAGTCTCTCTGTCTCAATCTTTGCTGTCTTGATTTGCTTTTTACAGAATTTATTTAATCTTCTGTATTTATTTAATGCCTCATCACTACCTACTTGCTTTAATTCTCTAAATGCTTTATTTTTATCTCTTATTGCGCCCCTTACAGCTCTATTTAGCCATAGTGGTTTCCTCCTATTTCTCGCATGTTTATTCCCATACGGTATATATTGTGCACAGGTCCTATTCAGGAGGATAATAAACGTCTCCCATTTTCTTTGTGTATTTTTATGTCTCAGGATATCGTCCCAGTTAATTGCACCAAGATCATCTCTCATCCGTTGGAAATTTGCCTTCCTGAAGTTTAGTGTCCTTGTAACCCCTCTACTACACATCTTATTAAAGGATACATGAAAACTTATTAATTTGTGATCACTATTACCCAAGTGACCCTCAACCCTTACATTTGATCTGCGGTCTGGCCTGTTGGTTAATATTAGGTCTAGCAGTGCCCCCCCTCTTGTTGGGTCCTGAACCAGTTGTGAAAGGTAATTGTCTCTCATCGTTGTCAGAAACCTGTCACCTTTGCTGGAACTGCAGGTTTCGGTTCCCCAATGTATTTCGGGGTAGTTGAAGTCCCCCATAATAATGACTTCTCCTTGAGTCGCTGCTTCATCTATTTGCTTTATGAGGATATTCTCTGTAGCTTCCATTATTTTTGGAGATTTATAACAAACCCCTATCAGTAATTTATTATTTTTCCCCCCTCCCCTTATCTCTACCCACAGGGACTCTACATTTTCATTAGATTCATATATATTATCACGAAGGATGGGTTTTAAGGATGATTTTACATATAAACACACGCCGCCCCCTCGCTTATTTGTTCGGTCATTTCTGAACAGGCTATAGCCCCGTAAATTAACCGCCCAGTCATGGCTCTCGTCCGGCCATGTCTCAGATATCCCCACCATGTCATAATTATGTTCCAACAACATTAGCTCCAATTCCTCCACTTTGTTGGTGAGGCTTCTGGCATTAGTATACATGCACTTTATGTATCTCTCTGTACCTCTATTCTTTCTTAAATAATTAACTGTTCTAACCCCACCCCCCCATGCCACCCCCACCCCCAATGTCATTATTTGTGCCCAGGTCTCTATCTGCACTGTCTTCCCCTCCTATAAAAGGAATACCCTCCCCCCGTCCCTAGTTTAAACACTCCTCCAACCTTCTAGCCATTTTCTCCCCCAGCACAGCTGCACCCTCCCCATTGAGGTGCAGCCCGTCCCTAGCGTAGAACCTGTAGCCAACTGAGAAGTCGGCCCAGTTCTGCAGGAACCCAAACCCTCCTTCCTACACCAATTCCTGAGCCACTTATTAACCTCCCTAATCTCCCGTTGCCTCTCTGGCGTGGCACGTGGTACAGGAAGTATTTCCGAAAATACCACCTTGGAGGTCCTTGCTTTAAGCTTACAGCCTAATTCCCTGAAATCATCTTTAAGGACCTTCCACCTACCTCTAACTTTGTCATTTGTGCCAATGTGCACCATGACCGCTGGATCCTCACCAGCCCCTCCCAGTAATCTGTCAACCCGATCAGCGATGTGTCGGACTCGAGCGCCAGGTAGGCAGCACACCGTTCGACGATCCCTGTCTTTGTGACAGATTGCCCTATCTGTTCCCCTAATAATTGAGTCTCCCACTACCAGAACCTGTCTGGCCTGCCCTGCTCTCCTATTTCCCCCCCGATGTACTGACATCGTGTGATTATGCATGAGGGTAATATGGCGCCTGCTGTTTGGGATTTCTGTTTGTAAAAAAAAAATCTGCTTAGTGAATTAACAAGCCAATTATTTTTCCAGCATGTGAGAAATGTCACAGCGAGCATCAGAAGTCTCATATCATGGATCAGAATCACTGACAAGTAGTAAAAATGCTTCTCCTAAGACTAGGGCAGACAGTTTACCTTCCAGCGATATAGAATTTATGTATAGATATTGGTGAATTTCCATTTTTACATCTATAAATAATTTGTTCAGAGCTGGAGATATAAAGTATACCGCAGTGATGAGTTCAAGGTTGACGCCTACTTTATTATCCCAGGTTTTAATCCTTACTCTTTTCCCCCTTTGCTCTATATTTGGACCCTCCCCTGCTTTCCATCTTCTCCACCCCTGCTCACCTTTCCTCTGTTAAGAGGAGATTTGTATCAGTCAACAGTGATTGGTATGAAGTACCCAAAAATGCTTTTGTGACTCATTGTGCCATATAATGTCCCAGTTTATTTAGAAATTATTGTAGAACATCTTTGAAAATAAGGAAGGGTTCACTAGATGTTCCTGCTTTTCCTCCCCTGAGTATATATTTATACATAAATAATGTTGTGTCATGCCTAGATCAATAGTGGACCCTCGACTTTTTCCGTTAGTACAATAGACAATATGTTGCATTAGTGGTCAAGCATGTGCACCCCCCCGCTCTATTTAAGAAGGAGCTTTCAAGACCCCAGTTGGATTGGGGGGAACTTTTGATTCTAGGGTGCTGCTCGGCACTTGGGTGGTGATGGTGAGGTGTCGTGTTGACAAATTGTTTCCTGGTCGAAATAAATAATTTATAATATTTTATCTACAGTTATAATTGTGGGAATAACGCTTTAAAGGCCAACTGTAGATTTTCAAGGAGCCATTATTCTGCCCTATATCATAAGCCTGTATTGTTATCATTTAACATAAAGATTATTTTTTTTTACTCTCGTAAATGATTCTGTTCTCCTGAATCCAGTAATGTTTTTCTTGTCTTCCTGCGCCTCTCTATTCCTGAGATATGGACTTTTATTCCCTGTATATAAATCTAGTATTTTAGCCAAATGGGTGTGATCTTTAAGAAGACGCCCATAGAGAAGAGATGAGGACCACGCCCACTTAGAATTAACACTGTATTTATACACAGGAAAGAGAGGGCCATATCTTAGGAGCGGAGAAGAGCAGGAACAAAAGAAAAACATTGCCGGATTCAGGAGAACAGTGACATTTACACCAACATCTTGTACATTTACCTGACACCACTTTGCAATGGTCTCTATCTGCCTCTACTCAGAAGAACTTACAGTGACCATAGCTATGGTGTATAATCCATGTATAGACAGAGTGGTCACCAATACTGGAGATCATTACTAGCTGGGTAGAAAGAGGTATCAGAACATGTAGAAGGAATGATTCAGGTGACAACCAGCAAAATTAAGGGGAGAGAGAGAAAAGAAAGGATAAAGAGAATGAGATGTCCCAGGTGGATGATATGTGCTGGTAATGTAGCTATACCAGTTACAATAGGTTACTGAGAGGGTTTAAGGTCACTGGATTTTGGGTCCGGGTTTCTTGAGTAACCAAATGAACCTGGCTGGGAAAAGTTTATCCTATGATTCAGGCTTATTATCAGGAGCTGGGTAAGTTGAGCAGTATGGAGTATGAGACTGGAGAAAGGCAGAGCTGCTGGATAGTCTGCTCTGGAAAGAGAGGTGCGCTGGAGCCAAACAGACAGGTGTCAGTTTGGTGAACACATTTAATGCAAATGTTAGCTGCTGCTGGGAGTAACGAGGTAGGTGATGCTGCTATATTTACATTGTTTCATTCTGCCTGAAGAAAAGGACTGTTTATGTTACCCATTGATACTGAAAGAAGGATGTTTTCATTTCGTAGCTGTAGTTTACAATTGACAGCAAATTATATACTGTAAAATCCTGTGCCATGTGTATCCAAGCAGCTACTCGAGAGTATAAACCCCTACAATATTATATATATATATACATATATATATATATATATATATATATATATATATATATATATATAATGTACATTTAAAATAGAGCAAATATTTTCTGCAAGTGGAGTTCTGCTTTAAAAAAGTAATTTTGTTCTGTGCTTAAATAGTTCATTGTTCTCATCCCATTGACCCTTCAATAACCTCCTCTCGCTCAGTATTCATGAAGCCCCCCCAGCCATTATGAACCCCCTCTAACCACACATCCCTTCTCCAGACAGATCTCCCTCTGAAGTTTATGTATTATGTATATGCACTTAACCTCTGAGATGTATGAGTTAATTAATTTGTTCTATGCCTTATGTTTGTGCACTGTTATTTGCGAAGGAGGACATGCTGAGTGTGTGACCTTACTCACTGAAAACATCTATTTTTATCAGGCGGGGTGGCTGCTCCTAATCGACAAGGCTTCGATGTCAACCTTCTAATTAAATCAAAGAAAAATTCTGTATTTTATTAGATTTTTTCAGCTTCGGTTGTTTCTTTGAATAATCTTTAGTACGTCTTGTCTGATAACATCTCTATTAAAAAAAAAAAACATAGAAAGCATAAGACCCCATAACAAAACTCAGAATGGGTCCCAATCCTTATTAGGAGCTCTGCCAAATGTATTACTCCCATGTCTAAGCTGACAACCACCATACTGGGATTATTTCAGAATCTAACTCTATTAGAATATCTAAGAGGCTCCTGAAAAATGGGGAGATGAGTTGAAAAAAACTACCATTATTGCCCTTACACCTGTTTTTTTTGTCTATTTTAGTGCCTTTTTTGCACCTTTTTTATGTCTATTTTACATGCCCTCCCCTGTCTTTTATTCCATTTCTGCATTGTGGACAGAGTTAAATGTTTCCCAATGCTTTCTCCTGATTCAAAAAAGTCAAAAAGTCACAAAATTTGGCATAATCCCACCCCCCCACACACACTTCTCCCTGTTGTAGTATAAAGTAAGCTAGTTTTTTAGAACATTTTTAAGCTATTTTGCAAAATGTAAGAATGTGTTAAAAAAAAAAGTTCAAGAAAGTAATTTTTTTTTTTAACTTTGCACCAGTTCTACAACTCCTGGATGGTTCACTGGGAGTAATGGTGGAATGGTCTGCCAGTGGGCAAAGCCATGGCATTCAATCGGTAAACAGGGTGTAAAGGGGCAAAAACAAATATGGAGGGACATGGCCTCCAAAAAGAGGGCTTGATATAACTATAGTTTCCAAACTGCTAGCAATTATGATGCATATTATCTGTACAATGTTAAGCTCTGTTCTTCTGACTTGATAAATTATACTGAAAGTTCTCGTTACTCCCACTGGAAAGGCGCTGACACTTCTTGACGCAAGCAGCATACTTTATTTTTTGCTCACAGTGAGTATAGTGTTTACGGTGAAACTACGTCAGAGAGTGGACCCTCTGGATCGCGGATCCGGAGCCCCTGGGCCGAGCACGCCAGGTGAAGACCGACCCCTATACAGGGATCGTTTGGGGCAGGGCCACAGAGGACGGAGGCGCGACAGCCGGAACCAAGAGGGACGGCTCCACGGACCTAAGGGGGCTCGGGAGACGGAGGACTGAGATACAAACGGGGACCGGAGGCACAGGGGGAAGCACAATACGGGAGATGGCAAAAGGACGGGCCAGGACTGGCAGGGGCCAGAGGAGAGGGGCACAGAGGATAGAAAGGAAGCAGCGCCTGGACAGGCCGGGGAAGGGCAAGACAAGGGGGCCGAGTACGGCAGGGAGGCAGAGCCTGAGAGTCCTGGCGGAGAACAAGGCAGAGAACAAAGATCTACAGGGATACTGTAGTGGCCAGAGGGTGCAGATACTACACAATCATCAGGCGTCCTCCTAACAGCGAGGACGCCTGAAATATACTAACCCCCGGAAGTGCGTCCTCAGTCCAGCCCCTCAGTGCCGCCCACCGCTGGAGAGAGAGAGCGGGAGGGGGCGTGCACGTGGTAGGGGGCGGGTGCCAGGAGCCGCAGTGAGGACAAACGTGCGACGGGCGCGCGCCCGGACGGGAGCGCGCAGGTAAGGGAACGCTGTGGCGCGTGCAGCCGCAGGAGGGGCATCGGCGGGCATAGCCGCCGATGTCACAGTACCCCCCCCCTTACGTCCTCCTCTACTAAAATTGGCCAAAAATCTTTTCAGAATCCGGGGAGCGTTGATGTTTTCTCGAGGCTCCCAGGACCTCTCCTCGGGGCCGAAACCCTCCCAATCGATAAGAAAAAGGGTCTTACCCCTGACTCTTTTCATAGCCAAGATGTCCTTGACCTCAAAGACGTTGTCCGAGATAACCGGTGAAGGAGGGACGATGGAAACTGGTTGGAACCGATTGAGGACTACGGGTTTCAAGAGCGAGACATGGAAAGCGTTGGGAACCCGCAGCGAAGCAGGCAACCTCAGCTTATAAGCCACTTCATTAATGCGTCCAATCACTTCAAACGGCCCAATGTATCGAGGACTCAACTTGTAGGAGGGAACTCTCAGGCGGATATGTCGAGTTGAAAGCCAGACTTTGTCACCTGGATGGTATGGAGGCACATCCCTTCGTCTTTTGTCTGCATGTTTCTTGATTCGGTTGTTGGCAACCTTGAGTGCTTCCCTGGTCTCCCTCCAAATCCGGGAGAATTCCTTTGCGAGGGAATCAGCTGCGGGCACTCCCGTAGACGTGGAAAATGGTAACGGAATACCTGGGTTTTGACCGGTTACCACGAAGAAAGGAGACTTGGAGGTAGATTCGCTGGGGTGGTTATTGTGTGAGAATTCAGCCCAAGGTAGGAGCGCGACCCAATTGTCCTGATGGGCGTTGGAGAAGTGGCGTAGGAAGGTGGTTAACACCTGATTAATTCGCTCCACTTGCCCGTTGGTCTGAGGATGGTATGCATAGGAGAAGTCGAGAGATGTACCCATAAGCCGGCAGAGGGCCCTCCAGAAGCGAGAGGTGAATTGGACCCCCCGATCCGACACAATCCTCTGAGGAAGGCCATGCAACCTGAAGATCTGGTGGATGAAGATCTCAGCCAACTTCGGGGCGGACGGCAGTCCCGGTAAGGGAACGAAGTGGGCCATCTTGGAAAAACGATCTGCTACGACCAAGATGGTGGTACATCCCGCTGAGCAGGGTAAATCAGTCACAAAATCCATGGCGATCTGTTGCCAGGGGGCCTCAGGAACTGGCAAAGGGTGGAGAAGACCGGCAGGCAGAGCCCTAGCCACCTTGTTCTGGGCACAGATTGTGCACGAGGCTACATAGTCCGTCACATCCTGGCGAAGCGTGGGCCACCAGTAGTACCGGGACAGCAGCAAGAGAGTCTTCTTAGCCCCAACGTGTCCAGCAACTTTGGAGGAATGCCCCCAGCGCAATACCTCTGTACGTCTGCCTTGAGGAACGAAAGTTTTACCAGGCGGAGAAATAGAAAACTTCACAGGGGCCACGGTGATCATCTTGGTAGGCTCGATAATATAGGATGGGACTTCATCCCTCTCCGATGACTGTAACAACCTGGAAAGGGCATCGGCCTTGAAGTTCCTATTACCAGGTCGAAAGTGAAGTTGAAAGTCGAAGCGGGAGAAAAACAGGGCCCACCTGGCTTGCCGGGCATTGAGTCTTTGGGCAGACTGCAGGTAAGCCAGGTTCCTGTGGTCCGTGAGGATGGTGAAGGGATGTACAGCCCCCTCGAGTAAATACCGCCATTCAGCCAAGGCCATCTTAATGGCAAGTAGTTCTCGGTCTCCAATGGAGTAGTTGCACTCCGCAGGCGAAAAGGCTTTAGAAAATATCTAAGAGGCTCCTGAAAAATGGGGAGATGAGTTGAAAAAAACTACCATTATTGCCCTTACACCTGTTTTTTTTGTCTATTTTTGTGCCTTTTTTGCACCTTTTTTATGTCTATTTTACATGCCCTCCCCTGTCTTTTATTCCATTTCTGCTTTGTGGACAGAGTTAAATGTTTCCCGATGCTTTCTCCTGATTCAAAAAAGTCAAAAAGTCACAAAATTTGGCATAATCCCACCCCCCCACACACACTTCTCCCTGTTGTAGTATAAAGTAAGCTAGTTTTTTAGAACATTTTTAAGCTATTTTGCAAAATGTAAGAATGTGTTAAAAAAAAAAGTTCAAGAAAGTATTTTTTTTTTTTAACTTTGCACCAGTTCTACAACTCCTGGATGGTTCACTGGGAGTAATGGTGGAATGGTCTGCCAGTGGGCAAAGCCATGGCATTCAATTGGTAAACAGGGTGTAAAGGGGAAAAAACAAATATGGAGGGACATGGCCTCCAAAAAGAGGGCTTGATATAACTATAGTTTCCAAACTGCTAGCAATTATGATGCATATTATCTGTACAATGTTAAGCTCTGTTCTTCTGACTTGATAAATTATACTGAAAGTTCTCGTTACTCCCACTGGAAAGGCGCTGACACTTCTTGACGCAAGCAGCATACTTTATTTTTTGCTCACAGTGAGTATAGTGTTTACGGTGAAACTACGTCAGAGAGTGGACCCTCTGGATCGCGGATCCGGAGCCCCTGGGCCGAGCACGCCAGGTGAAGACCGACCCCTATACAGGGATCGTTTGGGGCAGGGCCACAGAGGACGGAGGCGCGACAGCCGGAACCAAGAGGGACGGCTCCACGGACCTAAGGGGGCTCGGGAGACGGAGGACTGAGATACAAACGGGGACCGGAGGCACAGGGGGAAGCACAATACGGGAGATGGCAAAAGGACGGGCCAGGACTGGCAGGGGCCAGAGGAGAGGGGCACAGAGGATAGAAAGGAAGCAGCGCCTGGACAGGCCGGGGAAGGGCAAGACAAGGGGGCCGAGTACGGCAGGGAGGCAGAGCCTGAGAGCCCTGGCGGAGAACAAGGCAGAGAACAAAGATCTACAGGGATACTGTAGTGGCCAGAGGGTGCAGATACTACACAATCATCAGGCGTCCTCCTAACAGCGAGGACGCCTGAAATATACTAACCCCCGGAAGTGCGTCCTCAGTCCAGCCCCTCAGCGCCGCCCACCGCTGGAGAGAGAGAGCGGGAGGGGGCGTGCACGTGGTAGGGGGCGGGTGCCAGGAGCCGCAGTGAGGACGAACGTGCGACGGGCGCGCGCCCGGACGGGAGCGCGCAGGTAAGGGAACGCTGCGGCGCGTGCAGCCGCAGGAGGGGCATCGGCGGGCATAGCCGCCGATGTCACAGTACCCCCCCACCTTACGTCCTCCTCTACTAAAATTGGCCAAAAAATCTTTTCAGAATCCGGGGAGCGTTGATGTTTTCTCGAGGCTCCCAGGACCTCTCCTCGGGGCCGAAACCCTCCCAATCGATAAAAAAAAGGGTCTTACCCCTGACTCTTTTCATAGCCAAGATGTCCTTGACCTCAAAGACGTTGTCCGAGATAACCGGTGAAGGAGGGACGATGGAAACTGGTTGGAACCGATTGAGGACTACGGGTTTCAAGAGCGAGACATGGAAAGCGTTGGGAACCCGGAGCGAAGCAGGCAACCTCAGCTTATAAGCCACTTCATTAATGCGTCCAATCACTTCAAACGGCCCAATGTATCGAGGACTCAACTTGTAGGAGGGAACTCTCAGGCGGATATGTCGAGTTGAAAGCCAGACTTTGTCACCTGGATGGTATGGAGGCACATCCCTTCGTCTTTTGTCTGCATGTTTCTTGATTCGGTTGTTGGCAACCTTGAGTGCTTCCCTGGTCTCCCTCCAAATCCGGGAGAATTCCTTTGCGAGGGAATCAGCTGCGGGCACTCCCGTAGACGTGGAAAATGGTAACGGAATACCTGGGTTTTGACCGGTTACCACGAAGAAAGGAGACTTGGAGGTAGATTCGCTGGGGTGGTTATTGTGTGAGAATTCAGCCCAAGGTAGGAGCGCGACCCAATTGTCCTGATGGGCGTTGGAGAAGTGGCGTAGGAAGGTGGTTAACACCTGATTAATTCGCTCCACTTGCCCGTTGGTCTGAGGATGGTATGCGGAGGAGAAGTCGAGAGATGTACCCATAAGCCGGCAGAGGGCCCTCCAGAAGCGAGAGGTGAATTGGACCCCCCGATCCGACACAATCCTCTGAGGAAGGCCATGCAACCTGAAGATCTGGTGGATGAAGATCTCAGCCAACTTCGGGGCGGACGGCAGTCCCGGTAAGGGAACGAAGTGGGCCATCTTGGAAAAACGATCTGCTACGACCAAGATGGTGGTACATCCCGCTGAGCAGGGTAAATCAGTCACAAAATCCATGGCGATCTGTTGCCAGGGGGCCTCAGGAACTGGCAAAGGGTGGAGAAGACCGGCAGGCAGAGCCCTAGCCACCTTGTTCTGGGCACAGATTGTGCACGAGGCTACATAGTCCGTCACATCCTGGCAAAGCGTGGGCCACCAGTAGTACCGGGACAGCAGCAAGAGAGTCTTCTTAGCCCCAACGTGTCCAGCAACTTTGGAGGAATGCCCCCAGCGCAATACCTCTGTACGTCTGCCTTGAGGAACGAAGGTTTTACCAGGCGGAGAAATAGAAAACTTCACAGGGGCCACGGTGATCATCTTGGTAGGCTCGATAATATAGGATGGGACTTCATCCCTCTCCGATGACTGTAACGACCTGGAAAGGGCATCGGCCTTGAAGTTCCTATTACCAGGTCGAAAGTGAAGTTGAAAGTCGAAGCGGGAGAAAAACAGGGCCCACCTGGCTTGCCGGGCATTGAGTCTTTGGGCAGACTGCAGGTAAGCCAGGTTCTTGTGGTCCGTGAGGATGGTGAAGGGATGTACATCCCCCTCGAGTAAATACCGCCATTCAGCCAAGGCCATCTTAATGGCAAGTAGTTCTCGGTCTCCAATGGAGTAGTTGCACTCCGCAGGCGAAAAGGCTTTAGAAAAGAAGCCGCAAGGAACCAGCCGTCCGGATGAAGCCTGCTGGGACAGGACCGCCCCCGCTCTAGTGGAGGAGGCATCTGCCTCTAGGACGAAGGGCCTGCTGGTCACTGGCCGATGCAAAATGGGTGCCGATGCAAAAGAATGTTTCAGTGCCAGGAAGGCGTTTTCCGCTTCGGGGGACCAGCTGTTGGGCTTCGTTCCCTTGCGAGTCAAGGCCGTGATGGGTTTGGTAACCGAAGAAAAATGAGGCACGAATTGCCGGTAATAATTTGTGAAGCCAAGGAACCGCTGGATGGCTTTTATCCCCACTGGACGGGGCCACTTGAGAACCGCACTGAGTTTTTCGGGATCCATCTTCAGACCGGAATCGGTGACGATATAACCCAAGAAGGGCAGCGACGTCTGCTCAAAAAGGCATTTCTCAATCTTGGCGTAAAGTTGGTTCTCTCGAAGGCGATGCAAGACCAAGCGTACGCTCTTGCGATGGGAGGACAGATCAGGCGAAAAAACGAGAATGTCGTCTAGATAGATGACCACACAGGAATAGAGTAGATCCCGGAACACCTCGTTGATAAATTCCTGAAACACAGCTGGGGCATTGCAAAGGCCGAAAGGCATGACTAAGTATTCGTAATGCCCGTCACGGGTATTGAAGGCCGTTTTCCATTCATCCCCAGCACGGATCCGGACCAAATTGTAGGCCCCTCGCAGATCTAACTTTGTGAAGATTCGAGCTCCTCTCAGCCGGTCAAAGAGCTCCGGAATCAACGGATTCACCCAAGCCAAAGCCTCTCCCTCAAGGTGGGACACTATAAAAGCCACTTTAGCACGGTCCGTGGGGTATTGTTGGGGCAGAAGATCAAAGTGCAATCTGCACTGGTTTAAGAATCCCCTACACAATTTTGGGTCCCCAGAGTACCTAGGCGGCTTTCCAAGACGAGGAGGAGGGAATGAGACGGCGTCCCGAGCTTGGGTAGAAACGGCCGCAGAGGACTGCAAAGAAAGCAGCCGATCATCTACGGACGCCATATACCCCAAAATGTGAGATTGCGCATCGCGCTGCAGCGCGAGCTCCTGCTGGAGGCTGACTAAAAGAGGTGCATGCGCTGGGTCAGCGGTTTGCAGAGCAGAGAGCCGGGAGTCCATGGAGTTCATGAATGACATAATTCGGGTCTGATTCTCTCTTAAGAAAAGCAGTTCTTTTTGGGTGGCAGCCGCGGCACCGGCGGGGTCCATGGCCTGATGATATTATAGTGTTTACGGTGAAACTACGTCAGAGAGTGGACCCTCTGGATCGCGGATCCGGAGCCCCTGGGCCGAGCACGCCAGGTGAAGACCGACCCCTATACAGGGATCGTTTGGGGCAGGGCCACAGAGGACGGAGGCGCGACAGCCGGAACCAAGAGGGATGGCTCCACGGACCTAAGGGGGCTCGGGAGACGGAGGACTGAGATACAAACGGGGACCGGAGGCACAGGGGGAAGCACAATACGGGAGATGGCAAAAGGACGGGCCAGGACTGGCAGGGGCCAGAGGAGAGGGGCACAGAGGATAGAAAGGAAGCAGCGCCTGGACAGGCCGGGGAAGGGCAAGACAAGGGGGCCGAGTACGGCAGGGAGGCAGAGCCTGAGAGCCCTGGCGGAGAACAAGGCAGAGAACAAAGATCTACAGGGATACTGTAGTGGCCAGAGGGTGCAGATACTACACAATCATCAGGCGTCCTCCTAACAGCGAGGACGCCTGAAATATACTAACCCCCGGAAGTGCGTCCTCAGTCCACCCCCTCAGCGCCGCCCACCGCTGGAGAGAGAGAGCGGGAGGGGGTGTGCACGTGGTAGGGGGCGGGTGCCAGGAGCCGCAGTGAGGACGAACGTGCGACGGGCGCGCGCCCGGACGGGAGCGCGCAGGTAAGGGAACGCTGCGGCGCGTGCAGCCGCAGGAGGGGCATCGGCGGGCATAGCCGCCGATGTCACAGTGAGACACAAGAATCTTGGAAGTTACTCTCAGATTGTGTTGCAAAACTTGATGGTTACAGTCTGTAGGTGAGGTACAAGGCTTGCTGGTTGCACTCATTTAGTTGGACCCATTTGGCTATCCCTTATCATAGGATGCCCTGCAGAGATATAATCTTCTGGGTTGATGACTTGTTCCTTATGATTACCCTCTCGCAGACATAAGTTGCGCTTTAATGTGGCCAGGTCACAAATCATCTGAGAACATCCTCTCAGACTCACCAGTCTCTGTGTGTCTCTCTTTCTCCAAGTGACCCCTTGTTATGTTCCCAGCACCTGGACCTGTTTTACTCTCTCCCTCACATTTTGTACTTGCATTTGACCAATCAGAGAAGAAACAATGCAGAAAAAGCATCACTGAAACCCGTGAAGGTGGCTTTAGTCTGGGAATAAAGATGATGATCCATACTCAATGAAAGTGATTACGAATCTATGGGAAATGTCAAATTATGGCGAATCTGAAATTTTGAGATTCAGTTAATAATAATAATTCCGTTCACATTTATGCCATTTGTCTTCTATTTTTAAGGACCAGAAAAAAGTTAAAATAATAATAAAATAGATCATACTCACCTGTCCTTATGCTATCTACTGTATGTCGATTCTGTAGTTTCCTGGTCCTCTGTACCTGTCTTTCGTTCTTCCCTTCCATCACTGAACCCAACATTTGACTTCACGTGGGGAAAAGAACTCATGTCGTTGAAATCAATGAGACATTTTATCTCTCCACGTGCATGATTTAAACCAAATATTGGCTTCAGTGACAGAAGAGAGCACCGGAATAATACAAAAACTGGCACAGAGTATTGAAGGGCTAAGGCATGGGCGGAGATTGCGTTAGGATAGGTGAGTATATTTTATTTTATATTTTTTGAACCTTTCTTTCTGTCTCTTTTTATGATATTTTGGGGTCTGGAGAGATCTCAGAGCATAATAAATAAAATTGTCAAGGTACCATAGACTCAGAGCGAGATATTCAGAGAGGGTAAAATCCCTACCTGGGATTCATAGACCCCTAGATTATTAGAGATGGAAGGGACCTCCAGGGTCATCGTGTCCAACCCCCTGCTCAATGCAGGATTCACTAAACCATCCCAGACAGATGTCTGTGCAGCCTCTGTTTGAAGACTTCCATTGAAGGAGAACTCAATACCGCTCATGCCTGTTCCACTCATTGATCACCCTCACTGTCAAAAAGTTTTTTCTAATATCTAATCTGTATCTTCTCCCTTTCAGTTTCATTCCATTGCTTCTCGTGTTTCCATGTGAATATTCCACTTGTATGTACCCCCCTGCATTTATGCATATTGCACACCACCAAAGAGCTTTTTCCATTAAATCCCAGATTGAGATGAATGGCCGGACTCTCGCCAACAGAACAATCCATAGGTAAACTGTAATAAAGATGGTTGATCTGCAATGTAAACTCCTTGCTCCGAGGATGAATCATTATATTAAAGCCTCTAATTTTAACAAGGATCATAAAGGCAAAATGTGATCCTCATTACTCTAAAAAAATCTTTACAGAATGTAATTTACCGCAAAATAGAATATTTATGTGGAAGTTTGTACCCTACAAGGGAGATTGGAGCTCCAGACAATTACTAAGAGGGGTTATACATGGAGATTTCCTTTCGGTGTATCACCCAATCCGAAGATGCTTTCCACTGTTTAATAAGTTACCATTTCACATTCATTACATCTAAGAGCAATAAAGGACAACAGTGTCAAATAAACTTGGCGCTCTGAAATCGATACTTTGTGGGAATGAAGTTCCTTTTATTGGGCATTCTGTTGTGAACTCATTTTCTGGTCTACCAGTTGTGAGTTCTCCTTCCGGGCTCCCTCTGGTGGTAACAGGAGGTAGTGAGGTTGATTTAATTAGTAGAGATCTGCCACCTGATGATGAGGATAATGATTGGATCTCTGGAATCTCAGACTGGATTTAAGACAGCCGACGCCCTATTCTGGTGCTGGTGATTCCTTCTGGCTTTTCAGGTCTTGGTTTTCAGCTCTGTTGCAGTCATCTCAAGCTAAGTGTTTCTGCTAATGTTCACACTTGATTTTGTTGGTCTATTCAGTTTTTTGTGTGGTCAGCCAGCCCCGGCTGGGGCTGTGCTGAATTTCCACTCTTTTTTATCTGTATTTGCAAATTTGCTTTTTGTCCCTTATTAGGTTGGCCTCTTTTTTGCTCTGTCTCAGAGTGCTGATATAGTGGGAGAAGTCTAGTGACTTCAGGGTTAATTTTGTTATCAGAAGTGTTGGACATTATTTTTGTTGGGTTTTTTGGGCAGATTGCAGACAGTGTCTTTCCTTTCCTGTCCTTTCTAGTTAGTTTGGGCCCCATCGTTTGCTCAGCCTATTTTCCTGCCTGTGTTTGTGTTTTCATCTTGTTTCACCGTCAATACATGTGTGGGGGCTGTCTATTCCTTTGGGGTCTGCTCTGGGGCAGTTTAGATTTCCCCTTTTCTTGCTTTAGGCTTATTTAGTCCTCCCGCTGTGACGAGGCGTCTAGATTCATCGTAGGAATGCTCCACGGCTGCTGCTAGTTGTGTGGATAGGATCAGGGGTCTGCAATCTGCATAGTTACCAACCTCTCTGGTTTTCTGTGACTTAGCTTGTTTAGTTTTCCTCCTCGGTGACCCATTCATAACAGCATTCATCATTTGTTAAATGTTTTTGGTTCTGATGGGGACCTTCGTCAGAACCGAATGCTGAGAGTAGTGAGGAACCCGTGGAGGCTAGCGCATGGAGTATGAGAGCTATGTCGCTGTGGTGAGCGCTAGCTCGCGTACTCCATGCGCTAGCCTCCACCGGTTCCTCACTCCTCGCAGCATTCGGTTCTAATGAAGGTCTCCATTAGGACCAAAAACTAACAAATAATGAATGCACAATAAAAGGAACTTCATTCTCACAAAGTATCACTTTCAGAGCGCCAAGTTTATTTGATACTATATGATACGGGCTGGATACTCTATTTGAGCGCCTCATCTCATATTGGAAGAGTGCCGTGTACTTGCTATACAATAAAGGACAACAGGCTCGATAGAAAATAATAGGGAATGGTCAACCGGTTAGTTATATCGGTGGTGAAAAGTTGCAAGATAAAATTTTTTACATGTAGATTAGTTCCTGCACCACATTCATATTGGAAAAATCTATTTATATAATTGCCATGTAATGTTTTAATTTCCTGTTGTGTCCAGATGTCACCGTATCCCAGAATTCCAAGCGGTGGAAGTTCACCGACCGCCATATTAGGACATCCAAGTGATGGGTGTCTCAATATGGAAACTGCTGCTACCAACCTATTGCACGGTACTATAAGAGGGTGGACCAAATGTGTGGACTCGGACAAATGTATAAAGTTAGAGTACTACCATATAGTATGTGCCATGTTTATATGTATGCTAACTGTACAAAATATTAATTAGGAAAAGTTGCAGTTAGGGCTGTGGCCACTAGGGGGAGACATAACACCAGGGAAGGTCTGGGAACAGTCTGGAAGGTGGGCGGAGCAAGTAGGGGATTTCCAGACTCATGGGATAAAAAGGGGAGGGTCCCAGACCTAGAGAGCTCAGAGAGGGGGGTGGCCCCTGGAAGACAGCAGCAGGAAAGGAGAGCCTGGGGTACCGAAAAGTTGGAGAGCTGCACACTGAAGAGAAGTAGGTGTGGCAGCGGGTGGATGGGCCGAGTAGGTGATCGCAGTGGCCGGTAGACTTAGACAGGTGCAGTGAAAGAGGCTGAAAAGACGTTGCACCGGGAAAGAGGAGGAGGGAAGGACAAAACGTGTTACAGGTACCCAGGCAGGTGTATGGAAGCTGTCTGAACGGTTACTGTGCTCTGAAGAAGAATAAACGGAATTGTTTGAAGTACTCCTGGCTTCGGTCTCCAGTCTTTTGTACTATGGGGAAAGGAGCGGCGCAAGGCAACGGGAGTAAGGAGTATGCTGTACGGACCACCCCCTGGTCGGCGAACATACCTACATTACCACCAGCGGAACACCGTCGCACCACACACACACACACACTCTACAGTTGTGGCCAAAAGTATTGACACCCCTGCAATTCTGTCAGATAATACTCCATTTCTTCCTGAAAATTATTGCAAACACAAATTCTTTGGTATTATTATCTTCGTTTAATTTATCTTAAATGAAAAAACACAAAAAGAATTGTCCTAAAGCCAAATTGGATATAATTCCACACCAAACATAAAAAAGAATTGGCACTGTTCAAAAAATCAAGTGATGCTTCTCTAATTTGTGCAATTAACAGCACCTGTAACTTACCTGTGTCACCTAACAGGTGTTGGCAATAACTAAATCACACTTGCAGCCAGTTGACATGGATTCAAGTTGACTCGACCTCTGTCCTGTGTCCTTGTGTGTACCACATTGAGCATGGAGAAAAGAAAGAAGACCAAAGAACTGTCTGAGGACTTGAGAAACCAAATTGTGAGGAAGCATGAGCAATCTCAAGGCCACAAGTCCATCTCCAAAGACCTGAATGTTCCTGTGTCTACCGTGCGCAGTGTCATCAAGAAGTTTAAAGCCCAGGGCACTGTGGCTAACCTCCCTAGATGTGGACGGAAAAGAAAAATTGACAAGAGATTTCAACGCAAGATTGTGCGGATGTTGGATAAAGAACCTCGACTAACATCCAAACAAGTTCAAGCTGCCCTGCAGTCCGATGGTACAACAGTGTCAACCCGTACTATCCGTCGGCGTCTGAATGAAAAGGGACCGTATGGTAGGAGACCCAGGAAGACCCCACTTCTTACCTCGAGACATTAAAAAAGCCAGGCTGGAGTTTGCCAAAACTTACCTGAAAAAGCCTAAAACATTTTGGAAGAATGTTCTCTGGTCAGATGAGACAAAAGTAGAGCTTTTTGGGCAAAGGCATAAACATAGAGTTTACAGGAGAAAAAAAGAGGCATTCAAAGAAAAGAACACGGTCCCTACAGTCAAACATGGCGGAGGTTCCCTGATATTTTGGGGTTGCTTTTCTGCCTCTGGCACTGGACTGCTTGACCGTGTGCATGGCATTATGAAGTCTGAAGACTACCAACAAATTTTGCAGCATAATGTAGGGCCCAGTGTGAGAAAGCTGGGTCTCCCTCAGCCTAATACTTGATTGCACAACCTTTAGCCAAAATAACTGCGACCAACCGCTTCCGGTAACCATCAATGAGTTTCTTACAATGCTCTGCTGGAATTTTAGACCATTCTTCTTTGGCAAACTGCTCCAGGTCCCTGATATTTGAAGGGTGCCTTCTCCAAACTGCCATTTTTAGATCTCTCCACAGGTGTTCTATGGGATTCAGGTCTGGACTCATTGCTGGCCACCTTAGAAGTCTCCAGTGCTTTCTCTCAAACCATTTTCTAGTGCTTTTTGAAGTGTGTTTTGGGTCATTGTCCTGCTGGAAGACCCATGACCTCTGAGGGAGACCCAGCTTTCTCACACTGGGCCCTACATTATGCTGCAAAATTTGTTGGTAGTCTTCAGACTTCATAATGCCATGCACACGGTCAAGCAGTCCAGTGCCAGAGGCAGCAAAGCAACCCCAAAACATCAGGGAACCTCTGCCATGTTTGACTGTAGGGACCGTGTTCTTTTCTTTGAATGCCTCTTTTTTTCTCCTGTAAACTCTATGTTGATGCCTTTACCCAAAAAGCTCTACTTTTGTCTCATCTGACCAGAGAACATTCTTTCAAAACGTTTTAGGCTTTTTCAGGTAAGTTTTGACAAACTCCAGCCTGGCTTTTTTATGTCTCGGGGTAAGAAGTAGGGTCTTCCTGGGTCTCCTACCATACAGTCCCTTTTCATTCAGATGCCGACGGATAGTACGGGTTGACACTGTTGTACCCTCGGACTGCAGGGCAGCTTGAACTTGTTTGGATGTTAGTCGAGGTTCTTTATCCAACATCCGCACAATCTTGTGTTGAAATCTCTTGTCAATTTTTCTTTTCCGTCCACATCTAGGGAGGTTAGCCACAGTGCCATGGGCTTTAAACTTCTTGATGACACTGCGCACGGTAGACACAGGAACATTCAGGTCTTTGGAGATGGACTTGTAGCCTTGAGATTGCTCATGCTTCCTCACAATGTGGTTTCTTAAGTCCTCAGACAGTTCTTTGGTCTTCTTTCTTTTCTCCATGCTCAATGTGGTACACACAAGGACAGAGGACAGAGGTTGAGTCAACTTTAATCCATGTCAACTGGCTGCAAGTGTGATTTAGTTATTGCCGACACCTGTTAGGTGCCACCGGTAAGTTACAGGTGCTGTTAATTACACAAATTAGAGAAGCATCACATCATTTTTCGAACATTGCCAATACTTTTGTCCACCCTCTTTTTTATGTTTGGTGTGGAATTATATCCAATTTGGCTTTAGGACAATTCTTTTTGTGTTTTTTTCATTTAAGACAAATTAAATGAAGATAATAATACCAAAGAATTTGTGTTTGCAATCATTTTCAGGAAGAAACTGAGTATTATCTGACAGAATTGCAGGGGTGTCAATACTTTTGGCCACAACTGTATCGCTTGACAAATGTGAGGCCATCCTTTTTGATACATTTGCATTGCAAAAAAAATAAAAAAGTAAAATTAATTTTTATTGTTTTGTGTATGCAACTCCCATGCAGAGCTATGTCTTAAATTTGGTCATCAAAATACAAGAAATGGATTGTGAAAAGGTATTTACTTTGCAACACATTTGCATTTGTGTCTCTGGAAGAAATCTCATCGTACCGTTCTTTGCAGTCCTTTTTACATCGGAGCTTCTGTTGCGACGTCTTTCAGCTTTTTACTATTTATGTTTGAAAACAAAAATGATAAGTGTCCACGGAGGATGTGACAAACGTCGCACAAGAGCAAACTTTTCTGCTCTACCGCCTCTGTTTTCTTATCGCTTTTTTTTTGCATTGTTAGGGATTTATGGCATCCAGCTGCGCCATTATACTGCCCGCTGTGCACGGTTCAGCCGTCCTGACTCTTCTAAGTGGCGAAGAAAAAACATTCTGAGGGTGTGTGCACATGCTGCGGATTCTGCTGCGGTTCCGCAGTGGATTTGGCCGCTGCGGGTCTGCAGCAGTTTTTGCTGCGGTGTACAGTACCATGATTCCCTATGGGAATACAAAACCGGAGTGCAGACGGTGCAGATTTTTCCGCGCGGTTTTTCTGCGGTTTTGGAACCGCAGAAAGAATTGACATGTCATTCTTTTCTGCGGATCCCGCTGCGGTTTGCCATCTCCTCCATTGAGGAGATGAAAAACCGCAGGGCAAAACCGCAGAGCAATCCGCAGGTAAAACCGCAGGTCTTTTGACCTGCAGATTTACCTGTGGATTTTACAAAATCTGCGCGGATGAATCCGCACCCCAATCCGCAGCGTGTGCACGTAGCCCAATAAATTAATAAAAGTTACACTCCGCTCTATGGCACCAGGTCACCCATACATCTAACACTGAGCTCGAACCCACCTGTACCGCTCCTCTATCAGATACAGAGCATCGGCGTCCGGTGCTTCAGTCACATCCAAAGCTGCAATCAGATGTATGAGCTCTTACGTCCATTCCACATTTTTAGCCGATTTTTTGATTTTTCATTTCAGTTTTTTCCTTCCCTTTTTCCAAGAGTCCTAATTTTTACGTACGGTATTTTTTCCTTGATGAATTTCAGCTTTGAATTCCTCTTATTCATTTTGCTATGCAATGTACTGAAAAATGGTACAAAAAAAAAAAAAAAAAAAGGGGGGTGAAAAAAACACTACTACTATGCCGCCATTGTTTCGTTTCTACAGAGCTTAATGTGCAGCAAAAAATGTGCACTGATATAATGTGCAGCACAATTATGGAAATATCAAACTTTTTATCACCGCTTTCCGAGACTCATAACTTTTTTTATTTGTCATTGACGGAGCTGTTGTACGGACTTGGGCTTTTTCATGGAAGGCATGCCTTTTTTTTTACGCCAATTTGGTGTGCATACTGTACATTTTGATTTTTTTTCCCTCTTTATGGTTTTTGCTTTATAGGATAATTAATTGTAGATTTTTATGGATTGGACGTTTGCTGAGTGACGACACCAAATACAGTATATATATTTTTTTTTAGTTGGAAATAGGGAACGGGATTCAAACTTTTACAAGTTTTATTTCTTTTCTCAATAGTGATAAAAACTTTTTTTTTATTAATTTTTACTCTATTTTTTTTTTTTTATCTCACCCTCAGGGGACTTCAGCCTGCGATCATTTGATTCTAGTACTACACTATTTCCTACAATACCAAAGTGTTGCAGTATACACTAACAATGACAATCTGTGTGGCTGGGCTTCATGGGAGTACAAAGATGGCGGCAATGGGCGTCTTCCATAAGTTCTGGGCTGCCAATGGTAATCTATTGGCACTCTGTGATTCTGTTGTGTGAATTGTGCAGTGGGTGCTAGGTACATAGAAATCATGGGGCCCCATAGCAAAAGTTCTAATTGAACCCCCTTTTCAAAAGGAGAAAAATATTGGTGGGGGCACAGGAGAGCATATACTACAATTTTGCAGCCCTTCCAAACTAATTTTGCCCCTATTAAAGCCCACTAATGTTCCCACAGATATAATTGCCCCCACTAGCACTCCAAACAGTATAATGCCATCCCACATAACCATCTGGATAGTATAATGGCCACCGCACTACCCTCCAAACAATATAAGGGCCCGTGCTCAACTCTCCAAATTCTTCTCAAATACTGAAAATGTCATTCTGGTGATGTATTAATGCACAAATGTTTGGTTTAGTGATGTATTCATGTAATTACCCCTTTACAAAAATTGCAGCTCTTGGGATTGGTTCGGTATGACATTGTGGCCCTTGGACTGTAATATGTTGTGCACCCCCGGTGAAGCAGTAGGGCAGAAGTATGACCCTGGCTGCTACATTTAGGATAGATTGGAGAGGGAAAAGTTTAGCAAGAGGGAGACCAATTAGTAAAAAAGTTGTAGTAGTTCAGTTGAAAATTAATCAAAGCTACAGAAAGAGTTACTTCAGAGTCAAAGGTATGGAAATGGTGGATTCTGGGGATGGTTTTTGAGGTGCAGGTGACATGAGGGGGCGAGTGATTGGATATTGTTAGGAACGGCAGAACGCACTAAATAAAAATAAATAATAAAGTGCGTTTGCCGCTCAGGGTCCGCCGTGCAGTAGGTGTAAACACTGCTGCTAAGTAGTGACAGACGAGCAATAAGGCAGAAATGCGCACGCGGGTTGCACGTCACCCAAGAGTCAGCAGAGGTAAACACAAAAGGCTAAGCCTGTTATTGTCACAGGCCTCAGGTAAATGCACACACGGTATCTGGTCACATGATTAGGACCCAAGACAGATGAGCTGTGTCCGTCTAGACCTACTGTGCGTGCGGCGTCGCTACTGCGGACGCCAAAGAGGGCTGCAACTGCAGCGCGGTGTAGGACACTGCTGCTAGTCGACAAAGCAAGGAAGCAGGCGCTATGTTGGATGCTAGCGCTGTGGATGATGCTGTAGTGGCTTGAGGCTTGCCACGCGCTGGTGCTGACTCTAATACTAAGTCCCTGTACACATTCGTAATATCAGAGGGAGGGGATCTTAATGAGTCATTTGCAGGTTCATACATCCATCATCATTCACACAGTAGTAACTAGAGACTATACTAGCACATGGCGGAACGGCCATGCACGCTTTTTATAGCCGGGAACTTCCGGAAGCTTCCAGATCTCAACGATGGACCAATGAGATCTGAAGCAGGACCTGGGCACATGACTCCCGATCTCCAATGGGAGATCGTCTCGTGGGCATGCCCAGTAGGAGGATAGAGAGACAGTCTCTGGAGAGATTTGCTGCAGAGCAATCTCCTCTGCTGTAGATAAACAGTAGGAGACCGCAGAATGTGAGGCTCTGGATTCCTGCAGAGCAGATGCAGAAACCCGACGCCTAACATTACCCCCCCTCCTAAGGCCCACTCCCCCCTGAGCCTTCCAATCCACCACCTTGTGCCCATCAGAGGCGTAGGCTTCAGACTCGTCCGAAGGCAAGTCTGATGTCCCAGCAGGTGACACAGATAACCGGGACATGTGGAAGGCACCAGAGGCGGCAAGATCGCCAGGGTTAAGACGGAACACATGGGAGACAACGGGAGTGGCAAAACCGCCTGGAGCAGAAGTTGAAGTGGAACGCCGCGGTGTGTCGGCGGACGTCTCCACTCTCTGTTTAAGGAGGCTATTCCGAGCACAAGAGGTGCATGCCTGAATATATTTTTTATGTCCCGAGCCCTGTGCGGCTACCAGTAAGACCCTGCCAGGAGTTTTGTGGTCTGCATGTAGCCACAGTGACCACCCGCCCTGGACGCGTGTGCCCAAGTGAGAATCTTCGGCCGAAGGCGAGGGGGGACAAAGGTCTTGCCTGGTGGCACAGAGTTTGGCCATTGCGGGGCCCCATTATCCTGGGGAACAGAGTGTTGACAGTGGTAACCGCAAGTGGAGCTTAGCCCCGGACGCGCCTCGAGACTGGCGCGCGACACCTACATGGGATCTGGGAGTGAACACTCTGGCTCGGGTGATTCCAGAGGTTCAAAGAGGTTGGGAGCCGGAGTAACCTTCTGTCTGGATTGAGCATGCTCAAGTCCGCGCTCCAAAAAACGAAGATCAATGCGGGTGGAAATGGCAATCAGCTCCACCAGACTTGCAGGAACCTCTCTGGTAGATAGAGCATCCTTAACATGCTCAGCTAAACCTCTCCAAAACACAGGGATGAGGGCTTTATCAGACCACTCCAGCTCGGAAGCCAGTGTCCGAAAACGAACAGCATACTGGTTGACCAAGAGGGATCCCTGAGTTAATGCAAGGAGCTGAAGAGAGGTGTCGTGCGTGACCTGTGGTCCCAGGAAGACCTGCTTGATAGATGTTAAGAACTGAGCAGCGGTCCGAACCTCTGGGTCACCACGCTCCCATAGTGGCGTGGCCCACTCCAATGCCCTGCCCGACAGAAGGGAAACAATAAACCCCACCTTAGCACCTTCCGTAGGGAATCGCGCAGCCAGTAACTCCAGCTGGATAGCGCACTGGCTCATGAAACCCCTGCAGGAGGCACCATCGCCAGAAAATTTATCGGGCAACGGGAGGCGGGAAACTGTCGGCTCAGGGGAGGACGTGAACATACATGAAACTGCCTCTGCGATTGCCTGTACAGCAGCTTCAATAGACTTCGCAGCTGAGATAGCACTCTCAAGAGTAGCCAACCGGCTCTCTAGCTGGCGAATGTACTGTAGGAGTTGCTGCTGATCTGCCATTACTAGCCAGACCCTGGCGCTAGTATAATTTTAGGAACGGGGGAATGCACTAAATAAAGATAAATAATAAAGTGCGTTCGCCGCTCGGGGTCCACCATGTAGTAGGTGTAAACACTGCTGCTAAGTAGTAACAGACGAGCAATAAGGCGGAAATGCGCATGCGGGTTGCACGTCACCCAAGTGCGCTAAGCAATCTGTTTGCTCACAGAGATGTCAGCAGAGGTAAACACAAAAGGCTGAGCTTGTTAGTGTCACAGGTCTCAGGTAAATGTACACACGGTATCTGGTCACAGGAGCAGGACTCAAGACAGAGGAGCTGCGTCCATCTAGACCTACCGTGCATGCGGCGTCGCTACTGCGGACGCCAAAGAGGTCTGCAACTGCAGCGCGGCATAGGACACTGCCACTAGTCGACAAAGCAAGGAAGCAGGCGCTATGTCGGACGCTAGCACTGTGAATGATGCTGTAGTGGCTTGAGGCTTGCCATGTGCTGGCGCTGACTCTAATACTAAGTACCTGTACACATTCGTAATATCAGAGGGAGGGGATCTTAATGAGTCATTCGCAGGTTCATACATCCATCATCTTTCACACAGTAGCAACTAGAGACTATACTAGCACATGGTGGAACGGCCATGCACGCTTTTTATAGCTGGAACCTTCCAGAAGCTTCCAGATCTCAACGATGGACCAATGAGATCTGGAGCAGGACATGGGCACATGACTCCCGATCTCCAATGGGAGATTGTCTCGTGAGCATGCCCAGTAGGAGGATAGAGAGACTTAGTTTCTGGAGAGATTTGCTGTAGAGCAATCTCCTCTGCTGTAGATAAACAGTAGTAGACCGCAGTATGTGAGGCTCTGGATTCCTGCAGAGCAGATGCAGAAACCCGACGCCTAACAGATATAGGGGATGAAAGAAAGATCTGAAATAAATATAAACCCAAAACACCGAGTGTGCTGCTTGGGAATTACGGTAGAACACCACATGGAAATGGCAATATTGGGTGTATGTTGATTAGTAGAGGGAAGGAACACAAGGGCCTTGATTCATCAAAATGTTTATGTCACAATTCTGGCATAAAACACTTTGAAAGTCTAAAAAATTTAGCACAATGTAGAGTTACTCAAAAATGTTGGGACTTTTGTCATTTTTATAGCAGTTTAGTTCAGCTCCTCCAAATTTGGCACAGCTGGGGAGAGACGGGGGTGAGACTGGGCTTGAAAAACTCCAGCCTTGATGAGTTCAGTTTTGGAAAGTTCCAGTTTTAGATAACGGGACAGGACACGTTGTTAGAGACAACGGACAGACAACTGAAGGGGGGGCAGGGCCGGTTGCTGTGCGCCGGAAGTGAGTTCTCTTCACGCTGAAACCCCTCTTCTAAACAGGAGTCTGATTGTGTGTGTTGTGCTGTAGGATGCATTCTGTACTCGCTGGTCATTTGGGAGTCCTTGTTTCCTTCCCGTCCTTGGGACCGGATTCAGTTGCACACGTAACAGGAGACCTTGGGTTCAGTTCAACAGGTTTGGCTATACTGTACAGTTCTGGTACATTCTGGCTACAGCATGCAATATGAGACATAGTCCCCAGTTGATGTTCCCTTTGCCATGTATGCTATCAGTTCTTGCCTCCATTCTGCCCGACTTGCCTCAACAGCTTCTGTTGGTTCCAGGATCATCCTATCTGGTGTTGCAGCATCCCTGAGGACCACCATATTTCCCTTTTGCTGTGACCCAAATGGCCTATTCCACCAAGGGAAGAAAGAGTCATGGATTCTGATGCCTCTGCTGAGTCTTATTCTCTGGACCGATTAGGAGTCTGAGCGAAACTTCAGATGTATCCTCACTGACAGGACACTTTGCCGCTTCTTCACCCTCTGAACTTGAACCAGTAGGTCCTCACACTGTCAGAGACTTCCTACTCTCTCACTCTGCTCCTCCCTCTTCAACTAGGAAGTGATTCCCCTTTTTATCAAACCTAACCCCTCCCAATATGTGGGTTATTCCCAAATGTTAACTACACCTTACCCAAACTGCTTCAAGTACATCGCTATACCTTGTAATGGTTCCCCTATGGACAGAACTCCCCAAACCCTGGGGACAGCCCTGAGGTAAAACCTCTAGGGAAAACCAAGACACAAACTGGCCATAAGGATAAAATGCAAATTCTGTAATAAAACGTTCAACTATAAAATATTCATATTATAACATTTAGCTTTTTCTTAATGAATAAGTATCAGAAGCGGTCTCACGGGAGCGCTGACAGTGGCCACACGGGTTTTGGATAGGAGAAGTGCCAAGTCCAAGGAAGGCAGCACCAGCCGCAAGCCCTCGTTGAGGGATAGTGAATAGGATGCAAGAAAACCGCGGTCAGAGGAGCGCCAAGGACGAGGAAGAGTATCTTTTGAACCATTTTATTCCACAACGTGTTTCGACAGCAGAACGCCATCTTCATCAGGCAGGGACATCCTGATGAAGATGGCGTTCTGCTGTCGAAACACGTTATGGAATAAAGAAAAGATACTCTTCCTCGGCGCTCCTCTGACCGCAGTTTTCTTGCATCCTATTTAGCTTTTTCTTGACTCAGCGTCTTCTACCGCCACAATCACTGGTATTTTGTGGTAATGAGTTGGTGATGTCAGGAGAAGTTTTGTATAATTGGGTGTTAGTCAGGTATGAGAAGCATTTTTTTAGGTGATTGTTTTCTCACATTTGGGGCTCATTCATATTTTGCGTCCATTTAGTGTTTTTTTCCCCCCCACGTCCATAACTTTTTGGAATCCATGGCTAAACAGCAGGGTTTTGTTTCTCGTTTAGGAAACATTTACTGTAAAACCATAAGACATAGCGTGATGTGTGAATACATTTCCACTGAGCAAGTGTTGTATACGGCACCTCGTGTTGTGCCGTCAGCCTTAGGTGAGGTACATCTTATATTCAGCGCAAGGAAGCAGCAGATTTTGATCAGTTGTGGAGTTTCTTTGGCAGAGCACTCATCGGTACTGCATGAATAGGCTCGAGGGAAATTAAAGAGTGAAGCAGTGTGAACCTGAGACGCCGCTCTCATGTAACACACAAAATAAATCTGGTGCAAGAAGAGAGAGAAACAAAATGTAATTTAAGCAGAAGGGAAGGAGAGGAGTCAGTGAGAAGCCTCATCTCCTAACATGACTCAGACCTGAATTTCACAGAATTCTCGTAAATGGAAACTTTAGCCACGAACAGATAGTTGTACAATTCTGAGATGTTAAGGAAATATTCACTTTTGGGAATCTCCTGAAAATACATACAAGATACAGTTTGTCAGAGAGAAAAATTAAAATCCATAAAGATATCTCCAGAGAAGGTAGATGAGCTTACACTTTAACCCTTTAGCGTCGGAGCCAATTTGCAACTTAATGCCCGGGCCAATTTTTTACAATTCTGACCACTGTCCCTTTATGAGGTCATTACTGTGGGACGCTTCCATGGACCCGGGTGATTCTGACATTATTTTCTCGTGACATATTGTACTTTATATTAGTGGTAACATTTATTCGATATAACTTGCGTTTATTTATGAAAAAAATGGAAATTTGGAAAATATAGCAATTCTCAAACTTTTAATTTTTGTGCTTTTTTCGGTTTTGCGTTTTTATTTCTCCCTCCCCTTCTTCCCGGAGCCATAACTGTTATATTTTTCCGTCGATATGGCCATGTGAGGGCTTGTTCTTTGCGGGACGAGTTGTACTTTTGAACGACACCATTGATTTTACCGTATCGTGTACTAGAAAAAAAGGAAAAAAAATTGCAATTCTACCATTATTTTGTGGCTTTTTTATTTTTATTTTACTTTTTTTATTTCTCATGTTCGCTATATGATTAAAATGAGCTGGCAATCCCATTCCCCAGGTCAGTGTGAGTTTGCAGATACCAAACATGTAGAAGTTCTTTTTTTATTTAAGTGGTGAAAAAAAAGATCCAAAATTTGTATGAAAAAACATTTTTGCATTTGTCGCCATTTCCCGAGACCCGCAGCGTCTCCATTTTTCGTGATCTTGGGTCGGGTGAGGGCTTATGTTTTGCGCCCTGAGCTGATGTTTTTATCAATACCATTTTAGGGTAGATCTGATCTTTTGATCGCCTCTTATTGCATTTTATTGCAATACTAGCTGAAGAGCCCGGCGCTGCCCGGGCATAGTAACTAACTGTGGTTAGTATTAGCAAATTATAATTATCCTCCATCCCATAGTCCCGTGCCCATATACCCATCATACATATCCACCATCCCATAGTCCCATGCCCATATACCCATCACACATCCTCCATCCAATAGTCCCATGGCCATATACCCATCATACATATCTGCCATCCTATAGTCCCATGCCCATATACCCGTCATACATATCCTCCATCCCATAGTCCAGTGCCCATATACCCATCACACATCCTCCATCCCATGGTCAACCATTGTGACATCATAATGAGCGGCGGGGCTTGCAACCTATGATGACATTAGCGTCGCCATGGCAACCATTATGACATCATAATGAGGGGCGGGGCTTGATACACACACACACACACACACACACTTTTTCCCCATTATATAGATGGGGCAAAATTGTTTGGTGAATTGAAACACGTGGGGTTAAAATTTCGCCTCGCAACATAGCCTAGGACGCTCTCGGGGTCCAGACGTGTGACTGTGCCAAATTTTGTGGCTGTAGCTGCGACGGTGCGGATGCCAATCCCGGACATACACACATATATACACACACACACACATTTGAGCTTTATATATTAGATAGCAGCAGCCAAAAAAACGTAATTTTGGTGTTTCGATTTTATTTCTCGTTATGCCGTTTACAGATCAGAATAATTTATTATATATTTTATTAGATCGGGAGATTCTGAACGCAGCGATACCAAATATGTGCATTTTGCATTTCTTGCAATTGTTTTCTTTATAATGGGGCAAAAGGGGGAGTGATTTCAACTTGATTTTTTTTTTTTAACTTTTTACTGTGTTTAATAGTTTGCTTAGGAGACTTGAAGCTGTGATCCTCCAAACACCTGTGCTACACATAGCAGGTCATCAGCATTGCTGTGTATAGCGAAAATCACGATCTCCTAACACGCCGGAGTTCACAGGAGGATCATGGTAACAAGCACGGGAGTCTTCTGCAGACCCACGGCTTTCAAAACAAACGACCAGCGCCCCTTGTGACACACTTCCCGTCAGTGCGTGTTACATGCTGCTGTCAGTGATTCACAGCGGGATTGAACTGGATTACAGCCTTAGGTGGATCTGGGATCCACTCGCGGCTGTTGGAGGCATTTGGTGGCTGATTAAATAGGCCATCAAGTGCGGGGAAAGATGCTGGTTAAGTGTTGGAGCCAGCATCAAAGGCAGGGACATGACCAATGACGTAAATATACGTCATCCATTAGAATAGGACTCCACATTGAACATATTATTTATAGATGGGGGACAGAGAACCTAAATATTACTTCGGAAGTGAAAGAGAGCTAACACTTCAACCATTGAAGTAGGAGCCTCCTGTAGTGACCAGGTAATTACACTCTGGGAAAAAGACACAAAGCCTGAGATCCGTATATTCAAGAGGCAGAGAAGTAAAAGATCTAACACTTTCAGAGGTAAATCTTGTACTCTTCAAATTAAAACTGGACACTCTGTCTCTTGAGTTCAGATATGTACATTGGGGTTTGCATCGATACGATATTTATAGGAGATATATTTACTGTAGCGAACAGAACGTTTTCACTTCCCCAAATTAATATTGGCCCATTGAATGTTGCTATCCATGCCATGTTTCATCCCTATAATAACATACAACTGCAATAGGAAACCTGATGACAATATCTACCTCCTGGGACCTCCAGAGCAAAGATATCCTGTAAGTTGGGGATCTAAAAAAAATCTGAAGGACCTAGCACATTCCAAAACCAGCCCTATATACGCTCATCAAGGGAAGGTATGAGGGCGTAACTTTGATCTAATAAAGAGCAGAATTTAGGTTTGTCTCTTGTCACTTCTGAAAGGTACAGCTTGCTGTGTTTTTTTTCTGTCCATTTTCCTAATGGGTACCTCCCTTAGTTAAGCTCTGAACCATTTCCGTGTCATTGAGTTTAGTCATTTT
Organism: Dendrobates tinctorius; assembly: GCF_039654945.1. Classification (NCBI taxonomy): domain Eukaryota; kingdom Metazoa; phylum Chordata; class Amphibia; order Anura; family Dendrobatidae; genus Dendrobates; species Dendrobates tinctorius. Next base: position 37,148,786 of record NW_027361784.1, read on the forward strand.
GGTTCATTATTCCTTTTTATGCTATGTATTTGTAAATACTGTAATATTTTATTCCCAATTTGTATCATCTTTGTATATTTTTTACAAACACTGCCTACCTTTGTGGATTAATTATATAAAATGTAATAGCTCCGATCCTCTTGCTCTGTAAACCGCACCCTTGAAGCCATATGATGCCTGTAATAGGTGTTCAATTGGTCTGCATAAACAATTGGTGTTGAGTGGTGACAGCTAGTAGATCATTTGATAATGTGGAGTTGTCAGTGACCTACCTAGGTGTGTGTGTATATATATATATATATATATTCCATGCATTAACTTGTAATCAAAGTTGCATATATTATACGCTCAATGTGAGTTCCTCAATAACCAGCCTGGAAATGGAAGCAGCTGCAGCCTCATTCATCATTCATCAGTCAATTACGTAATTGTACTGAGGATTTGAAACAGCGGACTTACGTCTCCCTCACAAACTGGTATCAGAGGTGAGAACTGTATACATACATACCCTTCCTGTGTATATAATTTAGTATATCCTGTATCATACTCCAGAGCTGCGCTCACTATTCTGCTGGTGCAGTCACTGTGTACATACATTACATTACTGATCCTGAGTTACATCCTTTATTATACTCCAGAGCTGCACTCACTATTCTGCTGGTGCAGTCACTGTGCACATACATTACATTACTGATCCTGAGTTACATCCTGTATTATACTCCAGAGCTGCACTCACTATTCTGCTGGTGCAGTCACTGTGCACATACATTACATTACTGATCCTGAGTTACATCCTGTATTATACTACAGAGCTGCAGTCACTATTCTGCTGGTGCAGTCACTGTGTACATACATTACATTACTGATCCTGAGTTACATCCTGTATTATACTCCAGAGCTGCACTCACTATTCTGCTGGTGCAGTCACTGTGTACATACATTACTGATCCTGAGTTACATCCTGTTTTATACTTCAGAGCTGCTCCCACTATACCGCAGGTGCAGTTGTAAGGAGATGGCTGGGACCCTCATTTGCCTCCCCTCTCTCCAATACGTTGTGTGGTACCTGGGTGGTTTGCCTGTAATGTTTTATGTCATCTAAATACTAATGTGCAATGTTTAAAGTGATATGTCTCTTGAATTCATATGCTGTGTTTGTATTGTCATAATATGTTCTCTTAATGTATAACCTGTGTTGTGTTTTTAGGATAGGAATAGAAAGAGCTAATAAAAGGGCCGGTCCAGCCAGTGGGTAAGGAGCAGGAAGTTCCTGCTTCTAGTCAGAGCCCGGGCAAGATTGCCTGAGGCAGGACGTGTGTCCCCATCTGGGACAAGAAGGACCCCCCAACTGGGGAATAAAGGCTGCCGCAGACTGCTGCCGCCATCTGCCGGGAAGTGTAGATGACCCTGGGACCATGGGACCATCATCAGAAAGATTTACTGACTGGCCTCAAGCAGATACAGGGACAGAACAGGAAACCCTATGCATGAGGTTCTTTATTTTTTCAGATGGTAAAGCTACCAACTCTTCTTGGCAAAAAAACTCCAGTTCCTGTAAATTCCTGGGCTGTCTAGTATGAACTATGAGCTAGAGATCGCCCCAGAGTGGCTCAATGATATTGAGGTCAGGAGACTGAGATGGCCACTCCAGAACCTTCACTTAGTTCTGCTGTAACCAATGACAGGTCGACTTGGCCTTATGTTTTGGATCGTTGTCATGTTGGAACGTCCAAGTACATCCCATGCGCAGCTTCTGGGCTGATGATTGCAATTTTGCCTCTAGTATTTACTGATAACGTGCTGCATTTGTCTTTCCTTCAACTTTGACCCAGTTTCCCGTGCCTTTGTAACTCACACATCCACAAAACATCAGCAACCCACCTCTGTGCTTCACAGTAGGAATGGTGGTCCTTTCATCATAGGCCTTGTTGATCTCTTGCTAAATGTAACGTTTATGGTTGTTGCCAAAAAGTTGTTGTTTTCTCATCACTCCGAATTACCTTGTTCCAGAAGTTTTGAGGATTGTCTCTGTGCTGTTTTGCGTATTGTAGGTGAGATACTTTGTGCCATTTGCGCAGTAATGGCTTTCTTTAGGCGACTCAACCATGCAGCCCATTTTTATTCAAGTGCCTCCTTATTGTTCATCTTGAAACAGCCACACCGCTAGTTTTCAGAAAGTCCAATATTTCAGCTGATGTTTTTTGTGGGTTTTTCTTTGCATCCCGAACTATTTTCCTGGCATTTGTCACAGGTCACACTTGAGGTTGTTACATTTAGTAGCCATTCAAACCCATTTGTGTCAACTTCTGTTCATATTATCAGGCCAAAATCACCAGGGTATGTAAACTTTTGATCAGGGTCATTTGGATGTTTTGGGTTGTCATTATGATATTAAAAGAGAAAACACAGTAGTCTGACATTAAATGGCGTCACCCAACCACTAACCATGAGTGGAGAAAAAGTTTTGGTGTTATCATTCATATTCTCTGAAAAATGACCAAGAAAGCAAAAATTCTACCAGGGTATGTAAACATTTGAGAACAACTGTATACTGTATACTAATGTGTAAAGTAATATGTCCCTGTATTGAATTCATGTGCTGTGTTTGTATTGTCATAATATGTTCTCTTAATGTATAACCTGTGTTGTGTTGTTAGGGTAGGGATAGAAAGAGTTAATAAAAGGGGCCTGTCCAGCCAGTGGTTAAGGAGCAGGAAGTAGGATTGCCCGAGGCAGGGCGTGTGTCCCCGTCTGGGACAGGAAGGACCCCCTGCCTGGGGAATAAAGGCTGCCGCAGACTGCTGCCACCATCTGTTGGCAGTGTAGATGGACCCCTCGACCGTCATCAGAAAGACTCATACTGATTGGCCTCAAGCAGATACAGGGACAGAACAGGAAACCCTATTTTATGTACAGTAAAGTTTTCTCTGTTGGATCAGACCTGTGCCTAATGTGTTTTGTTCCTGGATCCTCAGCCTCAGTGGCTGCAGCGAGTGTGGAAGAGAAGGTAACTGACTGTGCTGTGGGACTGCGACCACATCTGTCTTTTTCATGTACAAGGGGCTGGAGTGCGTCTGGACTGTTGCTTTTAAGAGACACTGTCATGGCTACCACTCTGTGCCACCTTGTTAAACAGTCACTGTGTACATACATTATACAGTATTACTGATCCTGTACTGATCCTGAGTTACATCCTGTATTATACTCCAGAGCTGCACTCACTGTTCTGCTGGTGCAGTTGTGGAAACTGCAGGAACTTGATGTCATGATCCAGTGTTGGATCTGGCGGTATTAAAAGCACAAAGTGAACTTTTTTTACTTTGGTTAAGTTCAAAGGTGTTTTGACTGTCCCCGGTGGTGGTTAGTGGTATTGCACCTTAGGTTAGGTTGCACTTAATTGGTTCAGGTGTGGGGCTCTATAAATGGGTCTCAGGGTGTTCACTCACTTTGGTGATATTCCTTGCTGAGTTGTTGGAGAGCCTGGTGGAAGGATGGAGCTGGATAGGAGTCCTGCGCAGTCAGCCAGAGAGAACGAGTGCCAGCTAATGGTGTCTGCAGGAAGGACTGGCATGGCCTGGTGGAGTCGCAGTTTATGGTGTCGGCGGGAAGTGCGGGCATGGCTTAGAGGAGTGACGACTTGGAAGAGAGTTGCACTCAGCATGTTCGACTTGGTTGCTGAGAACTGGACTCGAGCATGCTTGGATTCTTGGCAGAGGCTGGACTCATCTTGGGACTCTGTGTACTGGACTGCTGCAAGTGGTGATGGACTCTGCTCCCAGGCTGCACGATGGTGACGGATCCAGTTATGGTGATGGATCAGGGTGGAGGAGAAGATGCACACAGGTGGTGGGCTCTGTTGCTAGGAGCGTACGCAACAGAGCAAAGCTAAGTGGTGTCCCCCTGTATTGTCTCTTTCCTCATGTGTGTTGTTAGTGCAGTGGTGGGATTAGTCTCCGCACTGACCTATTCCCTAGTGAGGGTTTAGGCGCAGGGCGAGCCAGGGTTTTAAGGTTCGCGTGCGGCGACAGGCACGGAGCCTGTATAGGGAATGTTAGGAGTGCAGGGACACTGGCTCAGGGGAGCTTAGGAGGTCTCCATGTCCCCATTCCCTATCGCAGGGCCCACCATTGTTAAAGTTTCCCAGGTTCCCCCCTTATTATTTAAATTCGCCGTACTGGAGGCGGTGTTTCCAGAAATGCATGTTAACGTGTAATTCCTAAATTCGCCAGGTGGAGGCGGCGTATCCACCTGCACGTTCTATTATTTAAATTCGCCCCACTGGAGGCGGTGTATCCAGGGTCACGTGTGTTATGGGTTCGCCTTGCGGCATCATCTGCGTCCTGACACACGTGACCATGACATTTGAGATGTCATCACGGACAGGAGACAGATCAAGAGTTAACAGGATTTTATTGACAACAGATACACTCCACGCAGGGAGTAGCAGGGCAGGGAGAGGTATAGTAGGACAAAGAACGGGAAAGGGAGTTTGGAATGGGATAGGACAGGGATGAATAATAGTTCAGAAGAAAAAGGAGAAAACTTATCAGTCTGTAGTCCTCTTGTTTGTGGCGCCTTGGTGCTCCATCGGTGGCAACGGTAACAGCGGCACGTGAAGTCCAGGAGGTGTATGAAGAGGACCAGGCTCCAATCCATGGGGCAGGACAGCAGTCTCTGAAGGGAGCAGGAAGCTCTCATCCACAGAAACTTCACACGCTATGCTTTTCCAGAAGATGTTACCATCGAAGTGAGGCCTCACTCCGCGATGTATTGGGTACTCGGCTAAAGGGCTCTGGCCTAGTCACTTGCGGCTTAGAGTGGAGCGAGAGCGTCACGGTATCTGGTCTGGTTTGAGAGTCACCTCCCGGCATGGAGGATAGCGAGGAACAGTCTGTCAGTCGATCACTTGCGGCGGACCTGTATGCAGTTGTACCATCACATTGGCCTGCGCTCATGTCATCTTCTGCCTTTACAATTGGCACTGTGCCCGACTGCCTAGTTCGGTTTCCCGCCTGCTCTCTGTCTCTTTTCCCTTTTTAACCTTCCCCACCTACCTCAGTCACATGTAAGGGACGGTCCTTCTCAGGAAGTCTTCCCCTATGCAACGTGGGTGACAGTTCTGGCAGTTCCCAAACTGGAATGATAGAGATACCCCTGATCTTGTTCTTCCTCTTACATTCTCCCGCTCTTTTAACTCGCCATTCCACGGGCGAGAGTTCTCTTAGCTCACACTGACACTCTTCCAGTCCCTGAACTATTTGCCGCCAAACAAACTGATCTTGACTGTATCGGTTCCGGGGTGCACCTGCTGTAGATCGCTCAGAACACCGTAGAGTAGAAGGAGTAGTAGAGTCCATAGGGGTAGCTGAAACAGGTAGTGGAGGGCGCATTTTCTTCAACTGTGCCATCGACATCGGATTCTTCATCGTCGTATTCAACCGGAACTGATGGAACTAGACCTGGAGCACCCGGTATTTCCTGTACTTGGTCGGGATATCTGGACAAGCAGGGGCGCAACATGTTTCAATTAACTATGCGAGTGGGAGCATCTTCTTTTCCTTTCGGCTGAATCTCATAAACAGGCCCATTAGCGTCGACGCTATGCTTCACCTGATACGGGTTCTTCTCCCACCGGGACTCCAGCTTATCTCGAGGGCACCTTTCCTGCACTAGGACATGGTCCCCAGCTTGGAGAGTTGTCCCGCGCAGAGGAGCGGGCCCGGGATGTTCCAATTCTTGAAACTTTGTCCGTACAAGATAATGCACAAGATAATACAAAGTCTGCAGCCGATGTCGATGTTCTCGAACCCAAGTTGACACCCCCTTCTGTGGGTAGTCCTCCTCGGGCTCTAGCTCCAGCTCAGTGGTTTCTTTTCCTGGTCGACCAAACAGGAGGGTATAAGGCGTGTAACCTGTGGTGCTGTGAATACAATTGTTATACACCCATACCAACTCGGCCATGTATTCAGGCCACCGAGCCTACCTATCTTCTTCCAAGGTCCTCAGCATTTGAATCAGAGTATGGTTGAACCGCTCGCAGGCCCCGTTCCCCTGGGGGTGATAAGGTGTCGTTCTTGACCTCTCAATCTGATACAACCGGTGAATCCATCACTTTTCCCATAAAGCAGGCACCTTAATCTGAATGTATGCGCTTCGTGCACCCGTAACCTGAATTAAATTCTTACAGATGGCATATGCTGCGGACTCAGCTGTCCGGTCTCACGTTGGGGTCACAACAGCAAACTTTGTGAAGTGGTCTATCATCACTAAGCAATGCTCATAACCCTGATGCGCTGGGCCAATGGTCAGATAATCTATTATCAGAAGCTCCAGGGGAGAAGACATCCTTATGGCCTGTATGGGGGCCCTTTGTTCAGGGGACTTGGCCAACTCGCAGTTCCGACATAGTTGACAGATTTCCTCCATTATGGTTTTTAGCTGGGGATGGTGAATTAGTCGTTACAACCACTGGAAGATTTTTTCCGGTCCGAAGTGAGCCCCCCTTTCATAGGTCTCTGTAGCCACCTGGGACAGCAACGCTACAGGGATCACCATTTGCCAGGTGACGCCCAGTTCCCGTGGTAGTAGAGCTTTTTGGTACAGTACTTCATGCAACTGCAGTCTCTCCCACTGCCGCAGTATCTGCAGAGTACCAGGGGACAGAGCATCTCTTTCCTGCTGGCTGGGCAGTTGTTTGGATGACACCCACCGTCTTAGTTGAGACAGTTCTTTGTCTACCGGCTGTATCCTGACCCACTCAATGCGGGGTTGCCCCAGTAGACACACACGGGACGCCTTCTGTACTTGCTCCAGCATGGCTGCCACCATCCTGGCAGAGTCTCGGAATCTAGGTACCTCTTCAGCCTCCAGTTCCTCGTCACGATTTGACCCTGACACCCCGTAGTTCACTCGAGACAAAGCATTGGCATGGGTATTCTCGGCTCCTCTCTTATAGCTGATCTTATAGCGAAACTTCACCATCCAAGCTGCCCAGCGTTGTCCCAGTGCTCCAAGTTTCGCTCTTTCCAAATGCACCAACGGATTTATATCCATGCATACGTGAACCTCAGAACCGGACAGATATTCTGCAAATTTCTCTGTCATAGCCCACACCAACGCCAACATCTCCAGCTTGGAAGAACTGTAGTTATCAGTGTCCTTTTCTGAGTCATGAAGAGATCTACTGGCGTAAGCATTTACTCGCTCTTCTCCATTCTGAATCTGAGACAGCACTGCTCCAAGTCCATGCAAACTTCCATCCGTACGTAGAATGAACGGCTGCATAAAGTCGGCATAGGCCAACATTGGTGCCTCCGTCAAGGCCAATTTCAGGGCTTGAAATGCTTCTTGTCGCTCATCCCATTGTACAATTCTGTTTTGGGCACTAGACGGTACCCCTTTCAACAGCTCCAGCAGCGGGTTTACGATGTGGGTAAAGTTCTTTACAAAACGTCGCAAATATCCCGTGAGTCCCAGGAAAGCCAGCACATCTTGCACAGTTTTCAGAGTGGACCAATCTTGCACTGCAGCAATCTTTTCATGAGATGGTCTCACTCCTTCTGTTGAAACATGTCCCAGGTACTCAATTTGGGTACGAAACAGATGACACTTCTGCAACTTCACTTTCAGTCCATGCTGATGAAGAAGACTCATCGCCTGCTCCAGCCTCCAGAGATGTTTTTCATACGAGGGAGCAAAGACAATAATGTTGTCCAAATACAGTAGATGAGGGTGGCCTCGAAGTTCAAATCCTCCAAACACCTTTCCATGAGTAGCTGAAACGTACCTGGGGCGTTGGCTAGGCCGAATGGCATCTGATCAAATTCGAATAACTGCATGGGGAATATGAAGGCGGTTTTGCTCGGACATCGGCACTTGCCAGTAGCCACTGGCAAGGTCCAACTTATTTAGCATTTCCCAGGGTGGACAGGGACTCCTCAATCCTTGGTAGCGGATAAGAGTCCCGAACCGTACAGGCGTTGAGTTTGCGGTAGTCTACACAAAAACGTAACATCCCATCCTTCTTCCACACCAGCACAATGGGAGAAGCCCAGGGGCTTTGACAAATTATCTCCTTCTGTAACATTTGGACCAGCATGCCTTTCACCTCCTGGTACATTTGGGGAGAGATTTGACGGTAACTTTCCCTTATGGGCGCAGCACTACCAGTCGGGATCTCGTGTGTGATTGCTGACGTGCACCCAAAATCATCCTCGTGTCTTGCAAACACCTCCTGATATCTTCCCAACAACACCTCCACCTGCTGTACCTGCTGTGGTGTAAGATCAGTCAGCTCAGCCCTCATCTGTTCTAGTATACGGCGTCCTTCCTTCAAATGTTGAGGGTCAGGCGACATAGCAATGTCCACAGTCGCCATCCAGGGATCTCCCTGTTTGACAGTCAGTTGCACGACCTAAGGTGTTACCAACTTTTCTGGCATACCGAGAATGTGGGCCACCTCACTTCTGGGGGGTATTGTGACATAATTTTCCCCCAAGTTCACACAGGGCACAAGAACTGTTCCATCACACACTGACGCTAACGCCCGTGCCACAAGTATGCCCGGCGGTAACTGGTCAGCATTCCAGGGGAGTACAGGCTCTGATGGGTAGGGAAAGCATTGTTTGACCTGGCGGTAAGACCCTATTGATTGCAGTTGGGGCAATTACCTCTTGGGCATGGGCTGCTGGAAGACCCTCCGCTGGGGTGCATGGGTACTCCATTGCTTGAGGAACCGGTCTGGGGATCCATTTATTGAAGACTTCCAAACTCTTTCAACACATTCATGCCCAGTGTCACAGTGTGTTCATTAATTGCCTCTCCAGCTGTCAGCCCCACTCCTTTTCATACTAGGTCCCTCCCACAGACCACTATATTCATCCCAACCACCCCTGCGACTGGGATGGGCAATTGATTGGCGGCTGTGTGCTTGATCACCGACCCCATTCAGGCTGCATTACTTCAGTAAAGTGCTGGTGAAAGTACACTTCGGGCATTGTGATCACCTGTGAGCCCGTATCGACCACACAGCGTACAACTCGGCTGTTCATCTCTGCCCAAATGAGGGGACACATGGAAACGAGATTTACGGGAGTTCTAGTACTCCTTCTTAACGGTACAGGTTCTGAGCGGCGGCCCCCAGACTCGGAGCCCCTTAGTTTAACGTGCAGCGTTTGAGAGGCCTACCCCGTTGGGTACACCACCGGGCTACATGTCCTACTTCTCCACAGTTTTTAACACGTGGGGGGTCCCTCTCTGCGGGACATTCTCGTCTCACTGCGGGGTGCAGGCTCACGTTGATTTACAGGTTGGCTGGTGGCTACCACGGGTACTTTCTTTGAATCACCTAACTCTTCACGTATCCGCTGTATCTCCTTCCACAATTCTTCCACCCATTGGGGTGCAGTAACCGTGTTGACGAGTGCCTCCCCACTCCAGACCTTCCCCACCGGAACTGTCACCCGCTGCTCTTGATCGCTTGTGCGTGCTTCACTCCCTACCTCAGAGAAAGTCATGCTGGGTTTTACTCTCAAGCGCTCCCGTAGAGCGCAGCTCATAGGCCCGTCACTAATTGGTCTCGCAGCACTACGTCAATAGAAACTATGCCTACGCTGTCTTTGCGAGCAGTGGCAGTATGAAGTTCATGCACATTCAAAAACTGGGTCACCGTGTCCCCCTCTCTTTGAACCTGGCCAAACAGTCGCATGCGCAGTTCCCCTACGTCTGTGGGGTCCCCATTCGTCTCTTCTAGTATAAACAACACTTTTTCCAGGTTGACTCTCGAAGCATAGCAGAATCCCTGGCCTGGTCTAAGAGTCACCTCCCGGCACGGAGGATAGCGGGGAACAGGCTGTCAGTCGACCACTTGCTGCTGACCTGTACGCAGTTGTACATTCATGTCGGCCTGCGCTCACGTGGTCTTCTGCCTTTACAGCTGTCACTGTGCCCGACTGCCTGCTTCGGTTTCCCGCTTGTGCTCTGTCTCTTTTCCCGCGCGCAGCCCCGCCTACCTCAGTCACATGTAAGGGACGGTCCTCTCAGGAAATTTTACCCCCTGCAAAATAGGTGACACTCCCGGCAGTTCCGGAACCAGAATGACAGAGGTACCCCGATCTTGTTCTTCCTCTTACACAGTCACTGTGTACATAAATTACATTACTGATCCTGTACTGATCCTGAGTTACACCCTGTATTATACCCCAGAGCTGCACTCACTATTCTGCTGGTGAAGTCACTGTGTACATACATTGGTTGATACCTTTTAAAAGGTATCAACCACTGAGGACTCTCAATTCTGAATATTTTTCTATCTACTGGCCAACACGGTACAAAGATATACATCTTTCCTGTGTACATACATTACATTACTGATCTTGTACTGATCCTGAGTTACACCCTGTATTATACTCCAGAGCTGCAATCACTATTCTGCTGGTGCAGTCACTGTGTACATACGTTACAATACTGATCCCGAGTTACATCCTGTATTATACTCCAGAGCTGCAATCACTATTCTGCTGGTGCAGTCACTGTGTACACACATTACAATACTGATCCTGAGTTACATCCTGTATTATACTCCAGATCTGCACTCACTATTCTGCTGGTGCAGTCACTGTGTACATACATTACATTACTGATCCTGAGTTACATCCTGTATTATACTCCAGAGCTGCAATCACTATTCTGCTGGTGCAGTCACTGTGTACATACGTTACAATACCGATCCTGAGTTACATCCTGTATTATACTCCAGAGCTGCAATCACTATTCTGCTGGTGCAGTCACTGTGTACATACATTACATTACTGATCCTGAGTTACATCCTGTATTATACTCCAGAGCTGCAATCACTATTCTGCTGGTGCACTCACTGTGTACATACATTACATTACTGATCCTGAGTTACATCCTGTATTATACTCCAGAGCTGCACTCACTATTCTGCTGGTGCAGTCACTGTGTACATACATTACATTACTGATCCTGAGTTACATCCTGTATTATACTCCAGAGCTGCACTCACTATTCTGCTGGTGCAGTCACTGTGTACATACATTACATTACTGATCCTGAGTTACATCCTGTATTATACTCCAGAGCTGCACTCACTATTCTGCTGGTGCAGTCACTGTGTACATACATTACATTACTGATCCTGAGTTACATCCTGTATTATACTACAGAGCTGCACTCACTATTCTGCTGGTGCAGTCACTGTGTACATACATTACATTACTGATCCTGAGTTACATCCTGTATTATACTCCAGAGCTGCACTCACTATTTAACTTAATGGCAAATGGTTGAGATTAGAAGGAAATGAACATTTGTTTTCTTTGCAAACATTTAGAACATTATTTGTGTCCGGATCTGGATGGAAATTCTGGAGACTGACAAATATATCAGGTAATTGTTTCCTTCTTCATTAGCTTCTCCTTTATTCCCAGGTTTAGCGTCCTTCTAATTGAGCCCTAGACAGATACGTACAGTCAGATTTATCCAAATTATGGGCTGATTGGTTCCAAGAAACATTTTTTTACATTCTTCTGCCTTACAGCTAATGGCGTGCAGGGAATATCTAGTAGCGCAATCACTTTGCTGGAATTGCCGGTGATCAATCACCTGTTTTGAAAACCCTGGATTGTTCTCAGGATTGTGGAAAATAGATAAACAGAGCAGTGTGTAATGTAAGATCTGTACAGCGGGCGGTGTCAGCCTCCGGATAAATAATTGCACCCATTACTAGACTGAGCAATGATCCCTAAATTGTGTGAGATGAAACCATCTCTTATCCTGCTTCATTTGGACAACAAGAAATCAAACCAATTCTCCCGTGCTTAAAGGGATTGAACTATTATGTAACTTTCTTTATATTAGTTTATTTGCTTTGCTGTTTTTATTTTGATAAATATTCCAGGTTAAGAAAAAAATTGTGTATTTTTGCGTTCACTTATTTAATGCAGAATTATGTATCTCCGTGGTTACAGACTACAGATAAAACTTGTGTAGTCTGATCCTCCCTTTCCTGGTGGTACTTAAAGTGGATGTCCAAGCTTGACACAAAATTCTGCAGTGACTCCGCTTGGCTTGCACGCTGTCATGTTTCATCGGCGTTGTGGGTGGTCACATGACCACAAGTATTTGATTTGCACGCTTCTGAACACATTATCACAAGACATGCTCAACTCAAGTGAATAGAGAGTGGCCGTGCACGTCTAGTCGACACGTGACCGCATGTACAGTATGTAAATCGCATATTTACGGTCGTGTGACTGGCGGCTCACACTGGCAATACTAGTGAATCTTGATAGCATGCATACCACACACTGTCAGGATTCAAATACATATGTATAAAGCGACTGCTGACTTTCATAAGAAGACTGGACAACAACTTCCACCTACGAGACAATGTACAGTAGGTGGAAGAGGAAGGGGAGGAGCAATCCTACACTGTTTTTGTTTTTTTTTGTTTTGGGGGGGTTGTTCTTTGTTTTTGTATTTTTTTATGGAACTGATTTAAATCAATATAGAATTAATAAAACAAAAAGTAACAATCTAGAACCAGGAGGCGTAGGTCCAAGTGGAGGAAAAGGTGGACATGGCGATGTAGGTGGAAGAGTTAAGGGAGAAGTAATCTAGTACTTTATTTTGTTTTTTTTTTGTGTTTTTCTTGTTTTTGTTGCATTTTTTAGGGAGCTCACTTAAAAGAATATAGTAGGCGGTTGCCATCATTGTTTTTTTTTTATTTGGGGAGGCACCCAAATTAAACAAATGTTAGATAGAGTTGAACACTGGCTGGGTGCAGCTGTTATAGTTGCCTGGGTAATTTTAATGAATGTGAGCTTCTCCACGCTGGCAGTGGACAGGCGGACTGTAGCGGACAGGGAATGGACAATGTCCGAGAGTGGACCCTCTGGGTCACGGATCTGGAGCCCCTGGGTCGAGCGCCAGGTGATGACCGACCCCTATACAGGGATCGTTAGGGGCAAAACTGCAGAGGACAGAACCACGACAGCTGGTACCAGGAGGGATGGCTCAGGGACACGGAGCAACAGCGTGACCAAGAACACTGGAAAGAGGTGTAGAGAACCCGAGCAGGGTTGTAGGATGAGGAGACGGCAGGCAGCCGCTACTAGTAGGGACACAGGAGGAGGCACCGGAGCAGAGGGAGTGCACACTAGGAGGACACAGATGGAAGTACAGGGACGGGTTACATACGAGACCTAGGGAGCGGGAAGAGGGAGAGACAAGGAGAAGGCGAGACAGAACGGAGACCAGCAGGGAGACGGGAAGAGGACCTAAACTAGATCCCTGTAAAGACAGAGGGGGCCAGAACAGAGCGTAAGGTAACACACTATCCTCAGGCGTCCTCTCTACAGAGAGAACGCCTGAAATATCATAGGACCCGGAAGTGGGCGGTACGCACCGCCCTCAGCGCCGCCCACCGCCGACAGAAGAGAGAGCACTGGAGCGCGCCCGCGACCTAAGGAGGGGGCGCAGGGACGTCGGAGGACAGAGAGCTGGGTGAGAGATCGCGCTGTGGCGAGGGTGCCGGTGGGAGGTGGTAACAGCTGGCGCCGCCGGAGCGGAGGCGAGGCCGGGCACGGCCGAGAGCGTTACATGGACGCGCTTGATTGTGATCACACCTCCTGCCATGTCAAACACCCATTCCCACAGTACACTTGCACCAGGGCAGGCCAGCACAGAGGGCAAGCTCAAGCCATGTGTCCTATTTGGAGAGCCAGAAGTTAGATGGAGTAGACCCATCATTGAGTACGTGGAGACGTGTGGACACATACTTTTCCACCGTGTTGTTGTAACACTGCCTTTTGCTAATACGTAGAGTATCAGATGGTGGAGCCTGAAGTTTTGGCATGCTGCTGAGTACATTTGTCCATATTTCGGCAATGATAACACTGCCTTCCCAGGTAGTAGTGGAGCCCCAGCTGTGTTGGTGACTTCTTCCTCTGCCTTGTTCTTCCCATTAGCATCCTCTGTCATGTGGGAAAGCAGTCAGTAGTAGAGTTGAGCGACTTTTGGTTTTTTAGGGTCGCGTTTCGTTTCGTGAAACCCGACTTTTCCAAAAGTCGGGTCGAGCAAGATCGTCCGATTATAGGGAAAAGTCGGGGTCGTCCCGAAACACGAAACCCAATGTAAGTCAATGGGGAATAAAAGTCGGCAGTGAGAGGAGGACAGGAAACACACCTACAGTGCCCATTTGAATGCCAAAAGCATCAATTCTTCTTACTTAAGCTTGTCAACCTTAATTAACTTCATAATACAAGTTACGCACTGAAAAATGGGGGTTATTTGGCTAAAGTTGTGGGGGGGGGAGGGCTGGCTGCAGGTTTTCATGTGCCATGGGCGAAAGAGCGCCCCTTTAACACATACCACAACTCATCATGCTCCGATACGGCAGATAAATAGCGGTATAGTACAATGAAAAATACCTCACTTTTTACATCTCATGACGAGGCCCATCTATTTCTCCATACAGAATCATTGGTCCCATATAATGTTTGAAACAGTATATGATGAGCTCCACATAATGCTACAGTATATGTTGGTCCCCATGGATGAAGCTCCACTGTCTTATGGGCCCAAATAATGCTCCAAACATAATGGGCCCCATTTCTAATGCTCTAGTGTATAATGGGCCCTGTAAATGCTGCTCCAGTGTCTGATGTCCACCTTTGGAATGTTCCAGTGTATGGTGGGCCCCATCTATCATTCTCCAGAGTATAGTGCTCCCCAAAAATTGCTGTCCCAACATTGAAAACAATCAAATAAGTCTCCTCGCTAGGGAATCCCTGTACTTGTCTGGACAGGTGCTGTAGCTTGCTTGACAGCTCGCCAGCCGTTCTCACGCCCAGTATGGATTGCACGTGATTGCACAAAGGTTAGAAAGGGTACCGTATCCCTGGATAACATGTATGGATAGCGTACACATTCAAAATATATGTCTCAGGAGGCAGGCTCAGACGGTGTTAGGCCCAGTATGGATTGCACGTGATTGCACAAAGGTTAGAAAGGGTACCGTATCCCTGGATAACATGTATGGATAGCGTACACATTCAAAATATATGTCTATACAGCATGAGGCAGGCTCAGACGGTGTTAGGCCCAGTATGGATTGCACGTGATTGCACAAAGGTTAGAAAGGGTACCGTATCCCTGGATAACATGTATGGATAGCGTACACATTCAAAATATATGTCTCAGGAGGCAGGCTCAGACGGTGTTAGGCCCAGTATGGATTGCACGTGATTGCAGAAAGGTTAGAAAGGGTATCGTATCCCTGGATAACATGTATGGATAGCGTACACATTCAAAATATATGTCTATACAGCATGAGGCAGGCTCAGATGGTGTTAGGCCCAGTATGGATTGCACGTGATTGCACAAAGGTTAGAAAGGGTACCGTATCCCTGGATAACATGTATGGATAGCGTACACATTCAAAATATATGTCTCAGGAGGCAGGCTCAGACGGTGTTAGGCCCAGTATGGATTGCACGTGATTGCACAAAGGTTAGAAAGGGTACCGTATCCCTGGATAACATGTATGGATAGCGTACACATTCAAAATATATGTCTCAGGAGGCAGGCTCAGACGGTGTTAGGCCCAGTATGGATTGCACGTGATTGCACAAAGGTTAGAAAGGGTACCGTATCCCTGGATAACATGTATGGATAGCGTACACATTCAAAATATATGTCTATACAGCATGAGGCAGGCTCAGACGGTGTTAGGCCCAGTATGGATTGCACGTGATTGCACAAAGGTTAGAAAGGGTACCGTATCCCTGGATAACATGTATGGATAGCGTACACATTCAAAATATATGTCTCAGGAGGCAGGCTCAGACGGTGTTAGGCCCAGTATGGATTGCACGTGATTGCAGAAAGGTTAGAAAGGGTATCGTATCCCTGGATAACATGTATGGATAGCGTACACATTCAAAATATATGTCTATACAGCATGAGGCAGGCTCAGATGGTGTTAGGCCCAGTATGGATTGCACGTGATTGCACAAAGGTTAGAAAGGGTACCGTATCCCTGGATAACATGTATGGATAGCGTACACATTCAAAATATATGTCTCAGGAGGCAGGCTCAGACGGTGTTAGGCCCAGTATGGATTGCACGTGATTGCACGAAGGTTAGAAAGGGTACCGTATCCCTGGATAACATGTATGGATAGCGTACACATTCAAAATATATGTCTCAGGAGGCAGGCTCAGACGGTGTTAGGCCCAGCATGGATTGCACGTGATTGCACAAAGGTTAGAAAGGGTACCGTATCCCTGGATAACATGTATGGATAGCGTACACATTCAAAATATATGTCTATACAGCATGAGGCAGGCTCAGATGGTGTTAGGCCCAGTATGGATTGCACGTGATTGCACAAAGGTTAGAAAGGGTACCGTATCCCTGGATAACATGTATGGATAGCGTACACATTCAAAATGTATGTCTCAGGAGGCAGGCTCAGACGGTGTTAGGCCCAGTATGGATTGCACGTGATTGCACAAAGGTTAGAAAGGGTACCGTATCCCTGGATAACATGTATGGATAGCGTACACATTCAAAATATATGTCTCAGGAGGCAGGCTCAGACGGTGTTAGGCCCAGTATGGATTTGACGGCCCAGATTACACAGCGGAGGAGCAGGGAGAGGTAAAGATTGCAAATGCTGGGGCCCTGCCCAAGCAAGGGGGGCCCACTCGTGGGCGTCGGTACTGGCACTGGGCCCCTCATAGTACAGCGGTGTGTCTGACGGCGGGTGTGCACCACCACCGTCAGAGACACTTGATTGCACTATGAGGGACCCTGTGCCAGTGCCCGCGCCCAAGAGTCGGCCTACCCACCTGTCCAGGGCAATGGCACTCGCACGGTGTCGTGCGCTAGGTGTTGACCCCAGCCATGGGGGGGGAGGCAGCACAGTTAGGGAGTTTTAGAAAGTGGCATATGTTGATGTTGGACCTTCAGCTGATGCAAAAGGCGAAATAAGTGAAGTACCAGGAAGAGGTGGACCAAAGCAAGCCATTTTTCTGTCACCCTATGTGTCATCAGGGGAAGGTGGGACAAAATCCTTGGAAACCCATGCGTGGTTCATTTTAATGAAGGTTAGATCATCCACATTTTGGGTTGACAGACGGGTCCTTTTTTCTGTCAGGATTGATCCAGCTGCACTGAAGACTCTTTCCGATAGCACACTTGCAGCTGGGCAAGCGAGCTCCTGTAAGGCATATTGGGCCAATTCAGGCCAGGTGTCCAGTTTAGCGGCCCAATAGTCAAAGGGGAATGACCTGTGTGGGAGAACATTGATATGGGAGGAAAAGTAGTTTGTAACCATAGTTGACAACTGCTGTCTCCTGTCACTTTCCATCAATGCAGTATTACCAGTTGTGTGAGCGGTATTTGAAAAATCAGTCCACAACATTGTCATGAAACCCCTGTCTCCAACGCCACTTCTGCTGTGTGCACCACGAACACCTCTGCCAAGCTGCCCCCGGCCCATACGGCTCGTGTGAGAACCATCACCGCTGCTGTGTGCTGGGAATGCCTCAAGCAACCGATTTACCAGAGTTGCTTGTTTATTAGCCAATATTAGGTCAAGGTTCTCCTGTGGCATGATGTTTTGTAATTTGCCTTTATAGCGTGGATCCAGGATGCTGGCCAACCAGTAGTCGTCATCGTTCATCATTTTGGCAATGCGGGGGTCCCTTTTTAGGATCCGCAAGGCATAATCTGACATGTGGGCCAATGTTCCCGGTGTCAATGATGCACTGCGAGTGCTGGGTGGAGGAGCACTTTCTGGCAAATCCACATCCCTCCAGTCACGCACAAACCCTGTACCAGACCTTGCCACGCCAACATTTTCACTTGCCCCACGAGATGCATCCTCCTCCCCTAAGTAATCATCCCCATCATCCTCCTCCTCTTCTTCCTCCACCTCGTCCAGGAGAGGTCCCTGAGCAGACAATGGCTGAATGTCATCAAGGATTCCCTCCTCCTCTTCCTCCTCATCAACATTGGCTGCAGACGCCTGCTCCTTAAGGTGCGTCAAAATTTGCATGAGCAGACGCATAAGTGGGATGCTCATGCTTAGGATGGCGTCGTCTGCGCTTACCAGCCGTGTGCATTCCTCAAAACACTGAAGGACTTTACAAAGGTCTTTCAGCTTCGACCACTGCACACCTGTCAACTCCATGTCTGCTCTCAAAGTGCCTGGCCGTGTATCCTCCCACAAATGCATTATGGCCTGCCTCTGCTCGCACAGCCGCTCCACCATGTGCAGGGTGGAGTTCCACCTTGTTGCAATGTCGATAATGAGACGGTGGTTGGGAAGGTGGAGCAATCGCTGCAGCTTCTGCATACGAACGGAGTGTACAGGCGACCGGCGGATGTGCGCGCACAGTCTTCGCACCTTCTGGAGCAGGGCTGTTAACTCCGGATAATTTTTGAGGAAGCACTGCACCACCAGGTTCAAGGTGTGAGCCAAGCAAGGTATGTGGCTGCGTTTTGAAAGGGCTATGGCTGCCACAAAATTACGGCCGTTATCACTAACTACCTTGCCTGCCTCAAGATGTACACTGCCCAGCCATGACTCAGTTTGTCGCTTCAAGTACTCGGCCAGCACCTCGGCGGTGTGTCTGTCGCCCAAACACATCATCTGCAACACAGCCTGCTGACACTTTCCACTAGCTGCTCGATAGGGGGACACATCGTGTGCAACAGTGGCAACTGCAGATGGAGTGCTCGTACGACTGCGCTCTGTGGACGAGCTTTCGCTTCTGGAGGAGGAGGAGGAGGAGGAGGAGGGTCGAACGCCTACAGCCAACTGTTTCCTATACCGTGGGCTAGGCAGCACTGTCCCACCACCGCTGTCCCCTGTGGACCCTGCATCCACCACATTAACCCAGTGCGCAGTGATGGACATGTAACGGCCCTGGCCATGCCGACTGGACCATGCATCAGTTGTGAGGTGCACCTTTCCGCTCACTGACTGCTTGAGTGCATGGACAATGCGGTCTTTCACATGATGGTGGAGGGCTGGGATGGCTTTGCGAGAGAAGAAGTGGCGACTGGGTAGGTCATAGCGTGGTACTGCATAGGCCATGAGTTCGCGGAAAGCTGTGCTTTCCACCAACCGAAAGGGCATCATCTCAAACGAGATTAGTTTGGCAATGTGGGCGTTCAA
Source organism: Dendrobates tinctorius (assembly GCF_039654945.1). Lineage (NCBI taxonomy): Eukaryota > Metazoa > Chordata > Amphibia > Anura > Dendrobatidae > Dendrobates > Dendrobates tinctorius. Next base: position 37,168,000 of record NW_027361784.1, read on the forward strand.
ACCCAGTGTACGCGGATGAGAGACTGAGTACTTTCTTGACCTACTCATAGTGTCTGGGAGGGTGAGCTGGACTTGAGAGCTGCATATGGTGGAAGTAGCGGTGGACAGGGCGGACTGAGAGAGGGTTGATGATGGTGATGGAGTTGGTGTTCTTTCTGATGGCCTAGAATCAGTCTTTCGTTGATATAACAGTGGGATTCCCTGACTGCTGTGGTCTTGCAACGACACCGAAACATTTGCTGCTGTGCTAACTGGTGGGCTTACAGTGGGGGAAACAATGTAGCGTTGCTGACTACCTTCGTTGTGATCAGTTGCACATGTGGCACTTGAGGTTTGGTGTTGTGTCCACGCTTGCAAGTGCATGCTGGTTAAATGTCTAAGCATGCAACTGGTATTCAAATTTTTCAGATTTTTCCCTCGGCTAAAGGTCTTTGCGCACTTCTTACAGATAACCTTGGCCTGATCATGAGGATTTTGTTCAAAAAAGTGCCACACTGCACTCTTCCTACTTTGGCAGACATTTTGCGGCCTAGCACGCTGTGATCTTTTGACCCTCTGGACAAGCTGTCCAGCAACTCTTTTGATGTTTGGAACCTGTCTTTGGAGTGCTCCGGGCCTGCCAGATAACAGCTGTTGCGATGTCGATGTCTGCTGTGGATGCTCCTCATCTGAGCTATTGGAAGCAGCACCCTCTTCCCCCAATGGATGCCAATCTGGGTCAACAACTGGGTCATCCATCACCTCCTCTTCTATGTCATGTGCACCTTCCTCTGTGTCACCGTGTATGGTGGTATAGTGTGCGGGAAGGGGCACCTGAGTCTCATCAGGGTCAGAATCTGGCTCTGTACACTGCGAGGACAATGTAGTGCTCTGAGTGAATGTACCAGCAGAATCATCCATCAGCGGCTGTGCATCAGTGCACTCCATGTCAGATTCATCTTGGCCTGGGTAATTCACCATTTCACTTGATAATCCAGGCATGGTATGTGAAAACAGCTCCATGGAGTAATCAGTAGTATGGCCTGCGTCATCCTTCAATCTTGGTTGGGGTGAAGGACACAAGGTGTGGTTCATGAACATGAGCCTCCAATGACAACTCAGTGCTTTTACTTTTTACAACTGAAGAAGAGGAGGCGATAGAGCTGGAGGCTGAGTCAGCAATGTAAGACAAAACTTTTTCCTGATGCTCTGGCTTTAAAAGCGGTTTGCCAACTCCTAGAAAACTAAGCATTCGAGGCCTTATGTAGCCAGACGATGACGCAGGGTCAGCACCTCCTGCATTCGGTCCTATTTTGCTCTTGCCACTACCATCAGATCCACCACCAACACCATCATTACCAGCTGCCAACCCCCGCCCAATTCCACGGCCTCTTCCACCAGCCTTCCTCATTTTTGGTAGAAATGTAGACAAAATCCAACAAACTATATAGTAATGTAAAACAAGGTACAAGGTGTCTATAGGACAGGGGAGATTTAGAATTTCTGCACACACTTGTGGACAGTGGACACTTTTGGATTGTGTGAGGCCCACTGATATCTGAGCGCTATGTGACAGGCTCGATGGCACAGCTGCCTGTGACAAAAGTGACGAGAGGATAATGGAGATTTTGAATCTCTGCGCACACTTTTGGACACTGGACACTTGTGGATTGTGTGAGGCCCACTGATATCTGAGCGCTATGTGACAGGCTCGATGGCACAGCTGCCTGTGACAAAAGTGACGAGAGGATAATGGAGATTTTGAATCTCTGCGCACACTTTTGGACACTGGACACTTGTGGATTGTGTGAGGCCCACTGATATCTGAGCGCTATGTGACAGGCTCGATGGCACAGCTGTGACAAAAGTGACTAGAGGATAAGGGAGATTGGATTGCTTTTAAAAAAGCAGTTTGCGGAGCAGTGGGTAAACAGCAATGCCAGCGTGTCAGGAAGCCTTAAAAGGCAGCCCAACAACCAACACCACTGATACACCACTATATAGCCTCCCCTTGCACTGCACACACAGTGACTTGTGTGTTGTGCAGGCCAAATCGCTAGCAGCAGAAGCAGTTTTTTTGTCTTTTTCCCTGCCTAACGCTCTCCCTACAGAATCAGCAGCAACCTCTCCCTATACTAAGATCGGCAGAAGATGGCGGTCGGCGTGCACGCCCTTTTATACCCCCTGTGACGCCCACCAAAGCAAGCCAATCACTTGCATGCCCTTCTGAAAGATGGTGGTGACCCGTGCCTAGGTCATCACGTTGCCCACAGTGTCCGTGGATCCTGATTGGCTGAAAAAGAGCGCAAAACAAACTTTTGAAACTCGACTTTGGCGCGTAAGTCGCCGACCTCGTGGCCGACCTCATCCTAGGGTCGGGTTTCGTTTCATGAAACCCGACTTTGCCAAAAGTCGGAGACTTTTGAATTTTTTCGACCCGTTTCGCTCAACTCTAGTCAGTAGTTTTTCTACCAGGGTTCACTTGTATTCACGCATTTTGCAATCCCACTCCTGTGATGGAACTAATAATGGTACGTTGTCCTTGTAGCAAGAATCCAGCAGGGTGGCCACCCAGTAATCTGCACTGGTAACAATACGTGCAACCCGTCTCTCACAGTCAGTGTGTGCATAGGCTGGGGAACTACAGCGTGGGTTTGGGCTATCATGTCGCTCCAAGGAGAGTGAGTCAACCTTCTCCTGCTGTGCATTCTGTCTTCCCGCCAAGTCTCCCGCTTTCCCGCGCACCGTCCCTTTTATCCCTGACATGCCCCCTACTCCTGAGTGCAAAGGCCTGTCCAGGTCAGAAAGCTTTCCTCCCAGCAACAATGGTGATAGCCTTGATAGTTACGGAACTGATGCGAGACAGGTACCGCCGGCCCGGTCCATCTTCTTACAAGTGGACTAATGCCCCACCACTTGTTAGGTTGGAGGATGAGTATTTGGGAGGGCTAGTGCCACTGGTGTAGCTACCGGGGTAGCAGCCGAAGCGGTTGCTTTGGGGCCCGGCCCATATAGGGGCCCGGGGCCCCGGCTCCGATCGGCGCTACCCGGTAGTGCAATTGGGGGCCCGCGACGGCCACTACGGTGTGGCAGCTGTGCTGTGCTGACACAGTAGTACCTCTGCTTCATCATTATCCACCCAACCTGCCTGCTGGGCCCCCCGTGCACCATGGTCCAGCGCTGCCCCCTGATGTGATCTCACACGTTGTTCTGCTCCACTTCCTGGTTCCTGAGCAGAGCGGTGTGCACGTGGGATGCAGGGAAGACGGTGGAGGCTGGAAGGCGGCTGCTCTGTGCCTGTATTAATCTCTATGGAATCTGCTTTGAGTTCCTGCCTTTCATCTTCCCCTTCATCAGGATCTGAGTGAGTCCAGACATGGAGCATCTGTAACTGTATAGGGCAGTCCCAGTCCCAGTGATGTACCCCAGTGTCTGCCCGTGATGTGTATATACCCCAGTGTCTACCCGTGATGTGTATATACCCTGGTGTCTGCCTCAGTGATGTGTATATACTCCAGTGTCTTCCCGTGATGTGTATATACCCCAGTGTCTTCCCGTGATGTGTATATACCCCAGTGTCTGCCCGTGATGTGTATATACCCTGGTGTCTGCCTCAGTGATGTGTATATACCCCGGTGTCTTCCCATGATGTGTATATACCCCAGTGTCTTCCCGTGATGTGTATATACCCCAGTGTCTGCCCGTGATGTGTATATACCCCAGTGTCTGCCCGTGATGTGTATATACCCCAGTGTCTGCCCGTGATGTGTATATACCCCAGTGTCTTCCCATGATGTGTATATACCCCAGTGTCTGCCCGTGATGTGTATATACCCCAGTGTCTTCCCGTGATGTGTATATACCCCAGTGTCTGCCCGTGATATGTATATATACCCCAGTGTCTGCCCGTGATGTGTATATACCCTGGTGTCTGCCTCAGTGATGTGTATATACTCCAGTGTCTGCCCGTGATATGTATATATACCCCAGTGTCTGCCCGTGATGTGTATATATACCCCAGTGTCTGCCCGTGATGTGTATATACCCCAGTGTCTGCCTCAGTGATGTGTATATACTCCAGTGTCTGCCCCAGTGATGTGTATATACCCCAGTGTCTTCCCGTGATGTGTATATACCCCAGTGTCTGCCCGTGATATGTATATATACCCCAGTGTCTGCCCGTGATGTGTATATATACCCCAGTGTCTGCCCGTGATGTGTATATACCCTGGTGTCTGCCTCAGTGATGTGTATATACTCCAGTGTCTGCCCCAGTGATGTGTATATACCCCAGTGTCTGCCCGTGATGTGTATATACCCCAGTGTCTGCCCGTGATGTGTATATACCCTGGTGTCTGCCTCAGTGATGTGTATATACCCCGGTGTCTGCCCCAGTGATGTGTATATACCCCAGTGTCTGCCCGTGATGTGTATATACCCTGGTGTCTGCCTCAGTGATGTGTATATACCCCAGTGTCTGCCCCAGTGATGTGTATATACCCCAGTGTCTGCCCGTGATGTGTATATATACCCCAGTGTCTGCCCGTGATGTGTATATATACCCCAGTGTCTGCCCGTGATGTGTATATACCCCGGTGTCTGCCCCAAGGATGTGTATATACCCCGGTGTCTGCCCCAAGGATGTGTATATACCCTAGTGTCTGCCCCAGTGATGTGTATATACCCTAGTGTCTGCCCGTGATGTGTATATATACCCCAGTGTCTGCCCGTGATGTGTATATATACCCCAGTGTCTGCCCGTGATGTGTATATACCCCAGTGTCTGCCCGTGATGTGTATATACCCCGGTGTCTGCCCCAGTGATGTGTATATACCCTAGTGTCTGCCCCAGTGATGTGTATATACCCTAGTGTCTGCCCCAGTGATTTGTATATACTCCAGTGTCTGCCCCAGTGATGTGTATATACCCTGGTGTCTGCCTCAGTGATGTATATACCCCAGTGTCTGCCCCAGTGATTTTGGGAGAGTTTGCTGATGTCACTTGTCATGTCCTAGTTGGTGGGGGGGGTGAGTGATGTAATGGCACAGGAAAGGTGTGTGTGTATGTATGTATATATATATATATTTTTTTCAAGGAATATATCAAATTGGATGTAAGTGTTTTACTTTTTCTTTTACTCAAATGAGAAAAAAATCAAAGACTAGCTATAAAATCAATTGTTTGACCTATAACATGCATGCCTGGAGTTAAGAGCACCTGTTGATTTTTTATTTTATTTTATTTTTTTTGGGGGGTGGGGCCCCATTCAGACTTTTGCTATGGGGCCCCATGATTTCTAGGTAAGCCCCTGGCTAGTGCACATGGTCAATGGACAACTGCAGCACATCTCATAGCATAACGAAAAACAGTTGCCTACTGCAGCACCTTTCTGCTGTGTGCAGGCCGGCAAGGACGGCAGGAGTGACAATTGTTGGGAAGATGATGCAGGGGATGATGAGGTCCTAGACCTCACATGGAGTAAAGGCTGTCCTAGTAGCGTGTGCAGTTCAGAGGAAGAGGAGGTAGTCACTTTGCCCCAGCAGCACTGCATAAAAGGGTGCAGGGTGCAAAGGCGCAACCCATAGAATGTATGCTGGCTGATACTGCCCACCAAGAAGCTGAAATGAGCATACCAAAGCCAGCGCTCAAAAGAGCTCCCTGGTGTGGCATTTCTTCAGGCAATGTGCTGAAGACAAGTGACAGGTGATTTTCATGTTGTGCCATCAGAGTCTGAAGTGAGACATAAATGTTCTGAATCTGAGCACCACTTGCATGATCAGGCATCTGAATTCCAAGCATCAGCTGCAGTGTAGTACACACGTTAAAAACCATGACAGATCTGAGCCTCCTCCTGCTCCCTCTTCTACTGCAGTCTCGGCCTCTTCCTTCCACTCATGAGCAACAGGGCCACCCGCCTCCCCGCAGAGCAAGGATGAGTCCGCTCACCTCTGTCACTGAGAATCCGTCCCGCACTGTTCCGCTGACTGCCTCGGGCGTGCGGCCTAAGTCTGATCAGGTGAATCATAAGAGCCGGATAGGTTCACCCCCGCCTCAGCTGCTGCACTTTATTTTAGATTATTTGTAGATTATTTTATTAGAAGACTGGAGGGTAATAAGAATGTCAGATATTAAAAGTGGAATGTAGATGCTTCACCCTTAGGCTATAGATTATTTTATTACAAGTCAGGAAGATAATAAGAATGTCAGATATTAAAAGTGGAACGGGATTGGGAGTTTGTGTGGTAACCTGCATAACCTAAAAAAAAAAAAAAAATATTCTAGCATGGGATTTGAACCCAGAAAAAGCTGTACTTTAGAGACGGCAGCCAACAGCATTACCATTGTACAACAAGCTCAAGCGATACCAAGCACTAGTTTTTTTGGAAATGAAATCTGCTTTTCAAACTCTCATTGCGTTGAAAAATCATTTGGATTTTCATTTTGACATACGATATGTGACTTTCTTCACTTATCAAAGTGAAACATCTCTGGAGTTTGTGTGCATAAGTTAAAAAATGCAAATTGCCTCTTCAGAGAGAAAGAGGACTTTTACTCTACAGCGCCACCTATTGGTAGTAGCGATCCTACAAGTCACAATCAACCCTTTAACGAGTCTTGTAATATGACTTAGGATAAAAGCCAAATCAGAATCTCAATTTGCAGACACGGTGTTTCAAGCTATTGGCTCTCATCAGTGCAAAGTATGAGATCTGATTTGGCTAGGTGAGAGGCTCTGGACTGAGGTCTAAGGGGTAAGGTTTCTCCTTGTGGAGAGTGACATACCAGCTCTGGCTTGTCAAGGTAAGGAGGCTTATTCGCAGTTCAATGCTCCTCTGGGAAATTTTATATGCAGTCATATTACAAGACTCGTTAAAGGGTTGATTGTGACTTGTAGGATCGCTACTACCAATAGGTGGCGCTGTAGAGTAAAAGTCCTCTTTCTCTCTGAAGAGGCAATTTGCATATAAAATTTCCCAGAGGAGCATTGCACGGCGAATAAGCCTCCTTACCTTGACAAGTCAGAGCTGGTATGTCACTCTCCACAAGGAGAAACCTTACCCCTTAGACCTCAGTCCAGAGCCTCTCACCTAGCCAAATCAGATCTCATACTTTGCACTGACGAGAGCCAATAGCTCGAAACACCGTGTCTGCAAATTGAGATTCTGATTTGGCTTTTATCCTAAGTCATATTACAAGACTCGTTAAAGGGTTGATTGTGACTTGTAGGATCGCTACTACCAATAGGTGGCGCTGTAGAGTAAAAGTCCTCTTTCTCTCTGAAGAGGCAATTTGCATATAAAATTTCCCAGAGGAGCATTGGGCGAATAAGCCTCCTTACCTTGACAAGCCAGAGCTGGTATGTCACTCTCCACAAGGAGAAACCTTACCCCTTAGACCTAAGTTAAAAAAAACACACTTTACTTTCAACTGGGTTTGAACTCACATTTGCTATTCCATAAGCCAAGCATTTAACCACTCAACTAGAAGTGAACACATATCTTTTCTTTGTTTATGAGATGATCCATTCAAGTAATGTATTAAGAGTATCAGAAAAACCTTTTGAATTTGATGTTTGAATGTTTCATGTATCAGAATCATGTATCAGACTCAAGTATCAGAGTCAGGTATCAGACAATGTATTTTTGATGTTTGACTTTGATATATGATCATGTCCTAAAATGGACACTGTATGCTGCAAGTATTATACACATGGACACTGACATCTCCGGTACCAGAGATATCAATATGTGTGAAAGGAGTCTTATAGCGGGTTTTTATGTTTGGCAGCCATCAAACACTAAAAGATGTTTTTTATTGCAAAAAATAGTTTTTGCATCACCACATTTTGAGACCTATAATTTTTCCATATTTTGGCCCACAGAGTCATGTGAAATATTGTTTTTTGCGGGAAGAGTTGATATTTTTAATGGTACCATTTTCAAGCTCATAACATGTTTTTATCACTTTTTATTCTGATTTTTGGGAGGCAGAATGAACAAAAATCAGCAATTCATCAATTTTTTTTTTTTTTTTTATACCATTCCGCGTGTGGTAAAATTTATAAAGCAGTTTTATTCTTCGGGTTTGTACGATTAAAATGATGCCGCAATCTATATAATTTTTTATGTTTTGGCGCTTTTATACAATGAAAACTATTTTATATAAATAAATAATTATTTTTTCTTCGCTTTATTCTGAAAGCTATAACTTTTTTATTTTTCCGGTAATGGAGTGATATGGGGGCTTGTTTTTGGGGGACAAGATGATGTTTTCAGCGGTACCATGTTTATTTATATCCGTCTTTTTGATCGCGTGTTATTCCACTTTTTGTTCAGTGGTATAATGATAAAGCATTGTTTTTTGCCTTGTTTTTAATTTTTTTCATGGTGTTCACTAAAGGGGTTATCTAGTGGGATGATTGTTTAGATTTTTTTTCCATTCAAATATTTATTTAGTGATAGAATAAATATAGATTTTTTTATTATTATTATTTTTTTAATATTTTTACAATTTATTTAAAATGTCTTTTTACTTTATTATAACTTTTACACTTTGTCCCACAATGGGATAATCATTTTTTGCAGGCTGATCGCTACAATAGCATGCAGATGAAGCAGCATCTGCATGCTATAGAAGCTGTCATTGCTGCACGTACTGCACACTGACCTGAGAGACTTTCTGATCATGCACTGCGCATGACAGGAAGTTTCTTAGCTCTGGTAACCCGGATGTCGTCATGACAACTTTACATGGCAGCGATCTTTACATGGCAGTGATCCAAAGGCAGAGGGCCTGTCAGCCCTCTGCCTATTCTTGGAATGCTGCGATCGTATTCGATCGCAGCATTTCGGGGGTTAAAGTGATGGGAACGGTCACCCGGCCAGCTGACACCCGGCCGTGATTGGCCGCACACCACCTGTCTGCGCGGCTGATCGGTGAGACATACTATTCCGTCTATGGTCAAATTGGCCCAGGGCACATGGACCGAATAGTACGTCTGATGTCAGAAAGGGGTTAAAGGGACCGCCCGCATCAACCTAAGGTAATCCCAACCTATAGCTGGGTGACACCTTCTATTTAAGACTTCTTCAATATGGAGGTGCCTGAGCTTCGTTGTTAGTTTGCCTTGCATGCTTGCTAGTTGTCAGGTTCCCCAGGTCCGCCTGTGTGCTTGTCTACCCTGTATCCTTCTGCTCTTACCTGTCTGTGCCAGTCTGCTTTTACCTGTCTTTGCTCTTCTGTCCATCAGCCCACACCTGCCAGTGCTTTTCTGTTCCTCAGCCAGTCCTATCTGCACCCATGGTTCCAGAGTCTCCACAGTGCCTGCCTTCATTTTTCATCCCTCCTTTGGGCCTTAGCAGCTTACCCGCTGTAAAGGGTCAGCTGCCAGATTCTGTAGGTCAGCCATGGAGTAGCACGCGGTGCCACCTCTTTGTATCTCCTTGGGTCGCAGTTTTCGCCTACTGCCACTTGTCCGAGTAGGGATTTGGTAGGCCACCTAGTTTCGTCTCTTTCAGGCTTTCAGAGGGATACGAAACAGTAATTCCACCACCTTGCCTGTTACAGTCTCCATCTGGTGGATTGGCTTTAGTGGAAGAGATGTTGGTCCCCGCTATACTAATTCTAGTTTATTGCAATTGATGACACTTTGTTGGTGTCTGCCACTAATTTTTGTAAATGTGTAGACTCCTGGTTAGGTTTCCTTCATGTGTGTTGCTTGTAGCAGTAGTTATCTGAGACCGACAGGCTTCCACCCCCCTTGGAGTGAACTACCCGTGTTACTATCCTTAAATTTTTCTGACAATGGTAGTCTACGAAACTGACATTTGTGCCACCTGAGTGTGGCTCAGCATGAAATCAGGTAGAGGTTTTGCATGTGGCATCAGGGCTTCCAGCAAAAGGGCCTTACACCGATCTGTCACCCACCTCGTCTTACCAAGGCGTCAACTGAAAGCTGTAAATGCTGTCCCAGACCCTGATACCTCATGCCTGGCTGATTGCTGCAGTGCCATGCTAAAATCTGTACTGTGGGTGAATCGAGACCACATTTCCGGTGTCTGTCCCTCATTTGATGTGTTTTAGCAGTATTTGGGGCCGTTATAAGTGTGGCACCCCTGAGGAATCAGTTGCCACAGAGGTACTGCACCTCCTCCTGAGGTGTGGTACCCCACCATCCAGGTGAGTTGGAGTCTCCTAACCACGCTCCAACACTCGCATCCCACACAACATGGTAGCTCAGCAAAGCCACATTGCGGCTCCCTGCTTGGAGTGTAGCAGAGCACCTTTGGTGGCTCCCTGCTTGGAACACGAAACGTGCTGGGAGGCGGGTGGAGTTTAGAATACATAAAGAGCGGGAGGGTTTAGGTTTTCAGTCAGTCAGTCAGTCAGTCGGAGAGAGCCACTCAGAGAGGAGTGAGGATCCCTGGAAGAGGTATGGAGGAAGGAGTGCCGCAGCTGCCTCAGTGATCTGAGCCAGCTGGCACAGGAAAGAAAAGAAGGAGAAAGACATTGGACTGAAACCTGATCTTCTATGAGAGAGAGGGATTAGTACGGAACGAAGGAGTAAAAGGGAACAGAAAGGACGTGGGTTAGAGGAGAACCCTGCCTAGAAGTTCTAAGCGCAAGGCCGGGGCCCGGTCCCCGAGGTTGTATGGATACTGAAGGTCCTGCAGCAGACACCGGTGGAGTAGTGGGCTGTAAATGCACTACTCCCATCTAAGACTTGGGGTACAACAGCAATGTGAATAGTGAGCCGGGACTCAGGAGAGAGGAGTCCCCGAAGCAGGCTACAGCTATCTGCCGTACAAGTAGAGTTCTTGGGAACATCTGTCAGGAGGAACTCCAGTGTAACTCAGTACTAGGAGTACTTCACACTTAAAAGGCGCTATAAGAGGAAACGTTCAGAAAGGCACATGTTGGTGGAGTGTTGGAAGGGAGCATTCCATCTGATCTGGAGGTTGAGTCCCTGACCCGGAGGACACAGCACGGAGGCAAGCATCTGTTTGTGCTACAGACTGTGAGTAAAGCTTTGGAACTGCAAGCCCTGGTGTCCTCCAATTATTCCTGCGCCAACACACTCTGTACCACCACATCTGGGTATCAGCTTCTACACCACCTGCACCTCTCCTCTGCCCCTACATCTACACTGCCCTGGGGCTACAGCTCCACCTGTGGGGAGCTTCACCATCTTGGCTGCAACACACCACCAGCCCCAGAGGATCTGCATGCAGCATCGTCCCAACATCGCACTTGCCGAACACCACAGGTGGCATCACAAACTATTCCATTAACTACAAACCACCATTCAACACCCCTGATTACTTGGGCGCCCAGGGCCATGGACCGGGACACCGCTGCTGTGACACATCCCGCTGACACCGGCCCGGTACCGAGTACCCTACGGCCCTGGGAGGGTGACCCATAAGGTGTTGTGCATGCATTTGTTTTTGCCTCCCATTGACGTGAATGGCGTTGTTATGTTCGGCGAATATTCAACAAATTAATTGGCAAATATTGCAAATTCGGGGGAACGGAGTCCGAACCGAACATTGAAATATTCGCTCATCTCTAGTTAGCTGCTCTACTCACACAGACAGGGGTGCAGAGTATTAAAAATTGGTTAGGCACACTACTTGACAAGAAACTGGTGCAGAGTATTAAAGATTGGTTACGCTTACTAGTCACACAGACTCGGGTGCAGAGCAGAAAAAAAATTTGTTACAAACACCACTCGCACAGGCACAGGTGCAGAGTAGAAAAATTGAAAGCGCACACTACTCGCACAGACACAGTTGCAGAGAAAAAAAAATTGCATGCGCACACTACTCTCACACACACATGCAGAGTAGAAAAAATTGTTTAGGCACACTATTCACACAGACAAGCATGCAATGTACACACAGAGTCTTTTTGGCAAACTGGGAACACCCAAATCCTAATACTGTCCCTCACTTCAGCTGTGTCTTGTCCACACACTAAACAGAGCAGAATAGTGGTGGCACGTATCTGGCATTTACACAATTTTTTAATAACTGTCAAAGTTGGCCCGTGACTTTGCTCAAGTTTTTTTATTTTTGCCCTGTGTGTATTTGAGTTTTACATCCATGCTCTAAAAGAACATTAAACACAGAAAATGGACAAAAAATTAAAAATATCCAGGCAATTTCTCCTTGCCTTTTCTCCTTTTCTTTTCTCCTATTTTGTCACACATTACAGCTGAAGCTGATAAATATATGTATACATTTTCTCTGTGTGTCTCATGAGACCAGACATGTCCCCCTCTTCCTCCTCTTCACTAGCTTTAAGGCAACCGGCTGTAGCAGGAGCCTCTCCCCTTCACCCTGTCTGGAGAAGGACAAAGATAGGCTCCCCCTCCTTGACTTGGGGCTTTAAGCAACTACCAGCTAAAAATGTAACTGATAAGATTAGCCCAGATTCTCTGCAGGATTTCTTCAAGATTGACTTAAAAAAATAGGATTTTGGCTCAGTTTGGGCTTGGTTAAACCTTTTGAATACTTTTATAGTACAGAGAGGGAAACATGTACTTCCTTATGGCATTGGGATGACTGACCCCTGCACTTCCAGTTTAAAATGTTACAGTTTCATCATTCACTGTAGCCTAGGGACGCTGTGAGTGACAGTCAGCTGCCCCATAGGACAGGAGTGTGTTGGACTGTCAATATTGTGAGTGACAGCCCAGTCATCCCATCAGATACATGGCATGCTGGACTCTCAGTATTTTGATTGACAGCCCTGCTGCTCATTCTGCCTAGCCTCTGGGAATTCCTCTAGGTCCTCACATTGGTGATTATTTTCTAGCTATTTAACTGGCTAGCTATTAGCAAACATTGTCAGCTGTAGATTTGCTCTGTTAGGTGTGTGCTTTGCTCTGTGTCTGGTTCCCTGATCTTGTTGCTGGAACCTGTATTTGTCATGAATGTTTGTGCTTGTTTTCCCTTTTGTCCTTGACACTCTCTGACCTCAGGTACCTGACCCCTGACTTGGCCTCTGACTATCAATTTGTCTTATCCCCTTATCTTGATGTACCCTCTTGGCATTGGGCCTCAAACTGTTACTTAACCGCACCTTTGTATTGTCCCCCAGTACTATGAGCTCTACTGGTATCTCACCTCCTGACTAACCTGTCTCACAGCTTGTCCTTGAGTAGTGCCTCACATATAAGCGCTAGATACTACATTGCTTCTTTGAAGCAGTGCCTGATGCTCCTATTATTTACCATGTTATTTCCAGTTACTACCTTCCTCTGCACCCCACTCTCTGTATTGTTCCTTGCCCGCTATATACATGCAAAAGACGGTTTTGCGATCCCCGAGTGTTGGAAATTGACAGTGCAATATGCAGACGTTACACATTGATCTATTGAAATATTCCTTTTACTCTCTAGCACCAACAGAGCTTCAGAATTCATAAACTTTGCATCCAGATTCTGGATGCCAAAAGTACTTAAATCACCATTAAAAGATATGAAATAAATACATCAAATCTATTTCTGTGAACGCCAAGCCGCTAAGAAGCACAATAAAGTCACATTGTAAACCTTCATAATACCGCACAATGCCTACATTCAGCTTGGGTACGGGGTTGTATAAAATAAATTCAGCAAGTACAATGGCAATTAAGTGCTATTGACTGATAAGAGAACACAGGATAATAGGGATCTATAGGAGGCAGCATATGACGAATGTCCAGTTATTTGCTTTAAGTACCATAGCAGTGACTTTTCATTTTCCTTTTTACTTGCATCTTCAATGTTTGTTACTTTTTAAATATTCTTTTATTAGGAAAGTAATATAATCAGTGACTCCAGCTTAACTGCATTGCTTATCGAAGTCCACGGTAGTCTGAAATCTACCCATGTATATGTCCAAATAAAAGCCAACACATCCACTTTGCAAGGGCAGAGTAATGACTACAGCCTATATTCCTGAAGGAATCTGAAAATGACAACCATTTATCATAGGCTCATCTTCGTAGTTTGACCATAGGGGCATGTGAAACTAAGGTGTGTCCTGTAATTAGCATCTCAGGTGTCTACAAACTAGTAATTAGTCAGTTTAATTAATTTACTATTAATTACTTTTATTGATTCATTTACTATTAATTTAAGTTACTATTTAAAAGGGTTAAAAGTAGTCATTGTGCTGTTTGTTTTTTCTTGCAGTCTGTGATTGGGTACTACGTTAATATGGCTGGACCACACAGGAAGACTCTGTACCTCATCCTATACTATCTAGGATGGTGGTCTGCAGCAGGGATTTTACAAGTACCATCAAAGAAGAGATCCCAATAGTGATAAAAAAAAACATTTTATTCAAAAATTCTAAAATAGCAAAAGCATAATGCTGTTATAGAGGACGACAGAAAAACACTCAAAAAATCGTGTGGAGATACAACGTATGAAATCCAACGAGACTGAAACATGTATGGAACAGTCACATTATAATGCATAAAACATGTCAAAACTGATATCCAGTGATATAATTGCACACTTCTAAATCTATGCTGTCAAAAAACCAAATGCAATGTCTGAAATGAGCATAATCAAATTGTATCCCTCCCCCAAATGGGGTGAAACAGAATCCATACTGCGAACTAATGGCATATGAACTATTAAGCCGTGTGAAATGACACGGACACTTTGTAAAGGCCAAACATCATAATCATAAATATGTCAATATACTCAGAACCAGGTTTAACTGAATGTAATTACCTGTATGCAATGTGAGTCTAGTCCAGCGCCCCCCACACCCCGACGCGCGTTTCGCCGCCTGCTTCTTCCGGGGGCGTGTCCAGGGTGAGGGGCAGTATGGTTTAAATGTGAATAGTAATCAAAAAGTGACCAATTAAAATGGTCGGCGCATAGCGGTGTAAGACACGCCTTCATAGCCAATCAGATGAAGCGGCGCATCCAAGCGTTGCAACGTATTGATCTGATGCAATTGGAGGATAATCAGATTTTGGTGACTGCTGATGTGTAGGCTTTATATACCTCAATTAAACACAGTGATGGTCTGGCAGCCACAGCATGGTTTTAACGAGCAAGTAATATCGAATGTTCCATGGTGGATCTTCTCCTGATTCTTCTGGAATTCATCTTGAATCATAATGTATTTACCTTTGATAACAAGACTTTTCTCCAATGCCAAGGTACAGCAATGAATTTGTCCAAGCTATAGGTAAAACAAGAGAGCATTAGGGTCTTATCCGGGTGACTTATAGGGTTTAAAAAAGAAATATACTCACCCTTTCCAGGAGAGAGCAAAGCATATAAGATTGGTTTGTCAGCCTGCTGCATATCCAACGGTCCGCCAGTGACCGACACATAAAACTCTTAGGAATAAAATCTTTGGATTTAAGTGCGCTGCCAGACAAATATTCAGATTCCAATCATGTAGATGAATTAATCTCTTTATTCCCAACGCGTTTTGAAGTCCATGCTTCTTCCTCAGGGGATGACATATACACATACACAGAGCTGTCTCCAGCTTTATACACTCACATGTGATGCACCGCAAAGGTCAAAGTTCAGAGAAGATCAAATGTCATGAAGATGTCACATTAATTCATCTATATTTGATAAAACCAATTGTTGTTATTTTTATTTTACAGAAAAAATGACTTTTATTAAAACCATAATAGAAAAAAAGGGGAGAGAGAAGATAAAAAAAGAGCGAACTCCCGTCGCATAAAAACCCAAGTCCAGCGCTCACACCATTACACCAGACAAGATTATCTCTGGATGAAAAGAAAGAACAAATCAAGATGAAATGTTTCCGTGGGATCTTGAATAATGAATTTATATATATATAAATATAGATAAAATCATAAAATGTAATAAAGATATATATATTTTATTAATAAAAACGTGTAAAAATGTATTGATAACAATAAAATTATTTTTTTAAAAATGTCTAACGGATTAATTTTATCAAAAAAATCAAAAGGACAAGTGGCTCTCATTTAAGAGAGCAGAACCCAGAAGGAGTTGGTTCAACAGGAGAGACCTGGATCGACTCCCATAAAATAAATTGAAAGGGAGTGAGGAACAATTAGTATTCTCAATAAAAATGCAACGTAAAATTTATTTGTTTAAATTTGTCTCAAAATTCACTTATCAATGGACAGAAAATGGTTAAATCTGAAAATAAAAAATATATGACCAATTTTATAACACAATATTGTGCTGAAAATATGAAAATAAGAAAAATTCTATGTAATAACTGGCATATTTTACTTAATGACCCCATTTTACAAAAAATTCTTCCCAGCAGTCCGGGGGTTACTTTTAGGAGAGCACCTACTATAAAAAAACTTGATAGCTCCCAGTCGTTTAAGAACTGAGAATAAGTCTGCTATAATATCCACTAATTCTATAAAGGGGATTTTTAAATGTGGAAAAAGAAACTGTCCATGCTGTAATGTTATAACCCATAGAGAGAAATTCTTCAGGTCAACTACCACTAATGAATCTTTCCCTATCAAAGATTTCCTCTACTGCATTACAGAATTTGTAATTTATTTGATTGAGTGTGAGTGTAAGAAACAGTATATTGGTAGGACCACACAGCCATTACATCTTAGCATGAATTCACATAGATACAATATCAAAAGAGGTTTCTTGCAACATGGGTTGTCCAGACATTTTTCTTTAAAACATAATAAAAATCCATGTGAATTAAAGATTAGCCCAATTGAGCATATTCCCAGTAATCATCCAGATAGAATAGGGCAATTAAACAGAAAGGAGATTTTCTGGATCTATAGATTGAACACCTTAAAACCTAATGGGTTAAATGAAATCTCAGAAGTTTTCCTTTGAGATATTTTTCGTTTTAAACAATTTATTACTATCACCTTGTATTATGTTCATGTAGTTTCTTTATATAGTTTCTCTTTGTACTGTATTAAATGCATATAATTTTAACCTTAATTTTATTAATAGTTTTGTGTATACTAATTGTATGATCAATATGTGTAAATTTTATGCTGCATTTTTATTGAGAATACTAATTGTTTCCTCACTCCCTTTCAATTTATTTTATGGGAGTCAATCCAGGTCTCTTCTGTTGAACCAACTCCTTGTGGGATCTGCTACTTAAATGAGAGCCACTTGTCCTTTTGATTTTTTTGATAAAATTAATCCGTTAGACATTTTTTAAAAAATAATTTTATTGTCATCAATACATTTTTACACGTTTTTATTAATAAAATATATATATCTTTATTACATTTTATGATTTTATTTATATTTATATATATATAAATTCATTATTCCAGATCCCACGGAAACATTTCATCTTGATTTGTTCTTTCTCTGCATCCGGAGATAATCTTGTCTGGTGTAATGGTGTGAGCGCTGGACTTTGGTTTTTATGCAACGGGAGTTGGCTCTTTTTTTATCTTCTCTCTCCCCTTTTTTCTATTATGGTTTTAATAAAAGTCATTTTTTCTGTAAAATAAAAATAAGAACAATTGGTTTTATCAAATATAGATGAATTAATGTGACATCTTCATGACATTTGATCTTCTCTGAACTTTGACCTTTGCGGTGCATCACATGTTATCATTGGCGCCAATTTTTGAAAATGTGAGTGTATAAAGCTGGAGACAGCTATGTGTATGTGTATATGTCATCCGGTGAGGAAGAAGTATAGACTTCGAAACGCGTTGGGAATAAAGAGATTAATTCATCTACATGATTGGAATCTGAATATTTGTCTGGCAGCGCACTTAAATCCAAAGATTTTATTCCTAAGAGTTTTAAGGTACAGCAATGGGGGCTTCCTGCGCCCCCTCTTGCGCTAACCTTTTTTTAGGGGTGTGGGAGTGTGATATTTTCATGGGAGATAAAAATCGTTGATATTGATAAGGTAAATAATTGGATGAGATACATCGACGATGTGCTCTTCATTTGGGAGGGCAATGATGCAGAATTAGGATTGTTCATGAAAGAACTCAACAATAACGATATTAATGTTAAACTCACCTTTAAATCTGGCAGATGTGTGGAGTGTTTGATATTTGGATTGACGCTTCGGATGGTATAATACATACGGACGTTTTCAGGAAACCTACAGCTGTGAATTCATATCTGCAGGCGGATTCATCCCATCCTGTTAGTACTATTCGTGGAATCCCCATAGGTCAGTTTCTACGGGTTAAGAAAATCTGTTCTGATCTATCCTCATTTGAAAAACAAAGCCTAGAATTGACTAGGAGATTCGAAGATAGAGGCTATAGCAGTAGGATGATCAGGAGGGGTTACAACAGAGCGGCACGTATTTCTCGAAATGAGTTACTGTATAATAATATGAAAAAGAAAGAAGTGGACAGTAACTCAATAAGATTCATTTCCACATTTAATGGGCAGTGGCAAAATTTGTGAGTAATCATCAATCAACATTGGAGGGTTTTAATGACGGATCCTGTTCTTAAAAAAGTTTTACCTGCAGTTCCACAATACGTAGCTCGAAGATAGACCAATTTTAAGGATCTCCTTGTACATAGCCATTATGAGAAAGGGCTTAATTCAGACAGGACACCATTGACACCTGGTTTCTTTCCGCGTGGTCTTTGTAAGGCCTGTCTCAATTTGGTCAAATCTAAAATATTTGGTCATTTTGATGGGTCACGTCAGTATGAAATATGGAAACATCTTACATGCTCTTCTAAAGGGGTGGTATACCATGCTGAATGCCCCTGTGAAAAAGTTTACATCGGGTTAACCACTAGGGAGTTGAGGTTTCGTGTTAGAGAGCATGTTTTGGACATAAGGCCCTTTTACATTTAGCGATTCACCAGCGATCCGACCAGCGATATGACCCGGTCAGGATCGCTGGTGCATCGCTAAATGATCGCTAGTGGGCTTCCACACAGGAAGATCTCACAGCGATGCAGCAGCGACAAAATCAGTGACGTTTTAGCGATATTGCTAGCGATATCGCTATGTGTAAAACCCCCTATAAAAAAGGCCCAAAAGATTGAGGACTGTACTTCTTTGAAAACTCTCCCTAGGCATTTCAAGAAGTATCATGGCTGTAATCCCCGGGGTTTACGCATTAAAGCTATTGACCAGGTGGATTTAGGTACCAGAGGTGGTGATGTCTTTAGGATTCTTTCTCAATTTGTAAGTCGTTGGATCTATAGATTGGGTACCCTCACCCCTTCTGGTTTAAATGAGAACATGGGTTTTGCTGCTTTTCTGTGATCTGACATCTTTTTTATGGGTTCAGGGGTTTTTGTGTTATTATTTTTTACATGGTTTTTAACATTTGTTTTTTTGATTACAGCATATGAGTAGTCGTCAATTTATATATGTGTCCAGAATTTTTCATCCGAGAAAATGGATTCTGTTGGTGATGTGTCTACTATCAAGGCTCAAGAATTTACATATATATTATTGTATATTTTATTTTCATTTTTTTATTAATTAGTATTTTTTCATTATTATTTTATTATTATTTATTTATTCAATTATTATTATTTATTTATTTTTTATTTTTCATCCTTTATTATATTATTTATTTATTATTATTCATTTATTATTGTAATTCTTGATCTTTATAATATTGATTTTCACGGTATATGTATTCGTAGTAATGCACTGATATATTTAACACTGATAACACTGTTATTAGACACTTCTATACATTTTTAAGTATAGTAAAATTATTAATAGTTAATTTGATATTGTGGGGATATTGATCCTTTAATCCCCTTTCTGTGTCATTATAGCTGTAAGCACTTTATTATTAATGTGATTATTGGTATATTTTGTCTTATATTGTACTACACAGTCACTGTAAAGTATATCGTGTATGATAATGTCATGTACACTTAGATTTATTAGGAATGTTATTCATCTTGGGCACGAGTCACTTTAATTGTATATTGTAATAGGCATGTGTCACTTTAATTGTATATTGCAATGATATGAGCATTATCATAAGGTATTCTTTATTAGTCCCGGTTTGTTATTCTGCCTTCAGGTTGTGCGCATGCGCTGTTTATCACAGCCTCTGACACGTCCCTGCGACGCTCTGATATTGACACGCATAGCTTAATGCTTGCGGTTCATTGAGCGCACTGGGGAAGTATGTCATGGGGGCGTGTTCAACGGCGTCATGCGCCGCTTCATCTGAGTGGCTATGGAGGCGTGTCTTACACCGCTATGCGCTGGCCATTTTAATTGGTCACTTTTTGATTACTATTCACATTTAAACCATGCCGTCCCTCACCCTGGACACGCCCCCGGAAGAAGCAGGCGGCGAAACGCGCGTCAGGGTGTGGGGATGCTGGACTACACTCACATTGCATACAGGTAATTACATTCAGTTAAACCTGGTTCTGAGTATATTGGCATATTTATGATTATGATGTTTGGCCTTTATAAAGTGTCCGTGTCATTTCACACGGCTTAATAGTTCATATACCATTAGTTCGCAGTGTGGATTCTGTTACACCCCATTTGGGGGTGGGATACAATTTGATTATGCTCATTTCAGACATTGCATGTGGTTTTTTGACAGCATAGATTTAGAAGTGTGCAATTATATCACTGGATATGAGTTTTGACATGTTTTATGCATTATAATGTGACTGTTCCATACATGTTTCAGTCTCGTTGGATTTCATACGTTGTATCTCCGCACATGATTTTTCAAGTGTTTTTCTGTCGTCCTCTATAACGGCATTATGCTTTTGCTGTTTTAGAGTTTTTGAATAAATTTTTTTTTATCACTATTGGGATCTCTTCTTTGTTCCATAACACATTTATGGGATTTGTGTTATACATTTGAGTGAAGTGCCCCCTTGATTAGGTTTTGGGATTTTGTTTTGAAGATACCATCAAAGGACAAGAAGTAGAGATAAGTATTTCAATTTTGCAATAATAGACTTTAGTACAAATGTTTTGAAATTTGTCAAATTTTGTAAATCTAAAAAAAAAATATCTTGATTTATTTTGGAAAATCTGCGTAAAATGGCTGCTGCTATCAAAATATATATATTTTAACAGCCTTTGGCTTGATCTCGAGCCATGGAGACTTGATGAATGAAGGATTTGTAGGAAGTTCGATCTTGTGCAAGCCTAGGTAGGTCCACATGAGTCTTCTCCACCATTATCTTGGGTTGCTGGTCTTCCTCATTGCCTTGTCTCTTCTGTTCTTACAACCATGATGTCCTTCTCCAGTGATTGCTCTCTTCGTTTGATTTGTCCAAAGTAGGCAAGTTGTATCTTGGTGATCCTTTCTTTGAGTGATATGTTTGGCTTAATTTTTTCCAAAATTGATTTGTGCATTCTTCTTGCCATCCATGATATTGAAAACATCCTTCTTCAGATCTGCAATTCAAAGGAGTTGATTCTTCTTCTGTTTTGCTTCTCCATCATCCAGGTATCGCTCCATATATTACTATAGAAAAGACTGGACTATGTACGAGCTGTGTCTTCATCATCAGCAAAATGTTTCTTGATTTGAAGATCTTGTCCAGTGACAGTTGATTTGTCATTGCTTTTCTCCTATTGACTTCCGATGTCGTCATTGCATGTTGAGTGATTATTGATCTGAGTAGGTTGAAGTCTTTTACAACTTCCAGTTTGTCACCGGCAATCTCAAATGTGTCCCAGTTGTACCTGGAAGTAGTCAATGTCTTTCTTCATTGTGTTGAGTAACAGTCCCATGTTCGATCTTTCCTTCTTGACACTCTGTATTAAGTTCGTCATTCCAACTAGGCTTCTTGCTATCAATGTTGTATCATCTGCGTATTTACAATTGCTGATGATTCATCCAGCAATTTTGATTCCTTCTTTTTTAGCAAGTCCAGCTGTCATGCTCGCCATGTCTGTTATGTCCGCCATGTCTGTTTTGCCTCATGACCCCAGGAGCGGTGTGTACGCGCATCTCATGTCTGCTATCCTGCATGTTCCCTATAGCAGTGTGCACACTCACCTCCTGACTGTTGGGCTGCAAGTTGCCTGCGTTTCTGCTCTGCCTGATCATGTGACCCTTCCTAGGTTCCAGCATTGTCTGGTTCTGCAATCATCTCTGCATGTCTGAAACCCCTGATCATGTGACTGCGCGCTATGATCCTGGAGGACCTGAACTGGAAGTTCTCCCCTGGTCTGACCCGGAAGTGGAGGTGCTAATGCCCTATATCAGACCGCCCCTCCCTATGCTCAGGGCCTGAGGATTGTGTTGCTTCCCTGCATGGCTGCTTTGTCTGCTGGGTCGCTCCCTCTATTCTGTGCCCCTGCACTTTGCTCTGTCACGCGTCTCTGCACACGCTCTGTGCTTGTACTCCGTCTCTTGTCCCGTGCCTTGTCTAATGTTTGTCCTTCGTGTCATGTTTTATCTCTGCTCTGCTTTGCCTTGTAGTCCTTCCTCGCTCTGATTCCGTTCTGTGCTTCGGTCTAGCTTCAGTTCCTTGTTCCGTACCTTGCCTTTGCTCTGCCTTGTTCCTCCCTATGGTCTCTGTCTTTGCTTGCTCTGCCTCGCTCTCTCCTATGGTGCTCTGTAGTGCTCTCTGGCACACGCACCATTCCTCCTCTCTTACTTTTGGTGCTCTTTTCCATGTCTAGTCCCAAGGCTCTGCCTTGGCCCGGCTCTGGGCTTCGGCCTACGCTCCGCTGCTAGACTCTTTCCTATTCTGCTGTCTTGCACGTTTCTAGGCTAGTCCCAAGGCTCTGCCTTGGCCCGGCTCTGGGCTTCGGCCTACGCTCCGCTGCTAGCTCTGTTCTTTCTCTGACCTGATTCCGTGTTTCTGCTTATGCTTCCGTTCCTGGTTCCGTACTCTGCCTAAGCTCTGTCTTGTTTCTCGTCTCGCCTTGCCATGTTGCTTAGTGTGCTCTTTGCATGCGCCTGGCCTTCCTAGCCTCCTGTTTGTGCCTCAGCCGTGCCCGCCCTAGCCATGCCCGCCTGCTTGTGCCTCTGCCGTGCTCGTCGGTCAGTGACAGCTGTGTCGCCTGCCATGCCTCAGCCGAGTTTGCTGGAGTCTTGCCCGTCTGTTAGTGCCGCAGCCCGATCAGCTAGCCAGTGCCCCAGCCGTGCTCTCTGTGCACCCTTGCACCTCACGCTGTTTCTGCACTGCATTCTACGTGCTCTGTAAAGCACGCGCAGGCCCTCGCCTGCTCCTTTGCAAACCTCCCTGTGCTTCTATTAAAGTACGCGCAGGTCTTGTCATTTACCCTGTCGTGCCCTCTTACACGCATAGGTCCTAACCCTGTCCTTGAACCCTGACCCTGGCGTGCCTCTCTGCATGTGCAGGACCCTGCCTCACCTGACCCTGGCGTGCCTCTCTGCACGCGCAGGACTCTTCCTCACCTGACCCTGTCGTGCCTCTCTACACGCGCAGGACTCTGCCTCGCCTGACCCTGGCGTGCCTCTCTGCATGCGCAGGACTCTGCCTCATCTGACCCTGGTGTGCCTCTCTGCACGCACAGGACTCTGTCTTGCCTGACCCTTGAGTCTGACCTTGGCGCGTTCCTTAACATGCATCGTGTTGCTAATTTGTCTTGTCTCCTTGCATGGAACACTGGTTTGCCTGCCAGATGCCCGGAACCTGCCGATCGCTGCCAGAGATCGTAAGCCTGATGACTGTGGCCTGATGTCCGGAGCTGATGTCCGCAGCCTGATGCCCTGATCATGTCGATCGTTGCCAGATGTCCGGAGTCCGATGCCAGCGTGCCTTTGCATACCATCTTGCACGTACTATGTCTTGGACCTTGGCGTGTCTCCTTGCAAGCACTCTGCCTTGGACTCTGGCGTGTCATCTAGCACGCACCTTGTCTTGGACTCTAGCGTGTCCTAGCACGCATCCTTCCTAGGAACTCTGGTGTGAACCCTAACACGTACCCTGCCCTGGACCTTGGTATGTTTTCTGCACGTGTTAGGTCTGGAACATTTGGCGTGCCCTTACACGCACCTTGCCGTGTTTCACCGTTTGTGCCCTGCACCTGATTCCCTGTTTATGCTTTGCACCTGAATAAAGTGTGTAACCACGTTTTACAGAAGAAACCCTGTGACTTCGCTTTGTGTTTCGTATCCTGTCCGTCCCGTTGCAAGACACTCAATAGTGTCTTCCTGAGCCGGCCGTCTGGTCCAGCTGCTGTGGTGGCTCACCCCCTTGGTCTTGCCCCTGACACTCCCTGTATAGGGGGTGGATTCTCACTAGGTCAGCTCGCCCTAGGTGGGTGGGTGCCACAGCCCAGGGGGTCCACTCTAAAAAGGAAAACGACTCAGCTCGCCACACCAGCCTTCCTGAAAATTGCTTCTGCATATGAAATGAAGAGAAATGGTGACAGGATGCAGCCTCACTCTACTTTGAATCATGCAGTGTCGCCATGTTCCATTCAGACTGTGGCTTCTTGGTTGATGTAAAGGTTCCTAATGAGGCTGATCAGATTGTTCGGCACACACACTTCGGTTCGGGACTTCATGGTATTCCAAAGTTTCTGGTGATCAACACAGTTGAAGGCTTTGCTTTGGTCAATAAATCAAATTGCAGTGTGACAGGGTTACTGGTGTCGTACATGAGGGGAGATATGTGTCACAAAGATTGCTTTCCTGTGTGATGTGAAAGCCATAAGTGTTTTCCAGCATGGTATGTGCTGAGGGCAATTCAGTTGCTATATGGGTCTGGCTTTTCTTTGTGGGTAGGTCAGAGATGGGCTGGACACCTACCCACCATATCTCCACCTTCAAGGTGTGGCTGGATGGTGTGTAGGATACAGCAGGAATGTGGGGTGCAGTAACGGACTGGAGGCAGAGCAAGGGTTAAAGTGGGTTTAATAATACAGTGGATACTCCACGCAGGGAGAAGTGGGGGGGAGGGCTTACTTCAACGAGGGTATTATAACTAGGAGAGAACAGGTTTAGGCAAATAAGGCAAGTAGTTCAGAAATAATAAACTTATCAAACCAGCGACTTCAGTAGTTGGAGTCCTGGGTGTAAACATTGGCGCCATGGCCGTGGCACGTATGGTGTCCGGCGTAGTCCTGGAGAAGATGGTGTCCTGGATCCAGGTGACGGCGGTGATTCCTCATGGTCCTGGTGATGGTCCTAGGTCCGGAAGATGAGGGGACGGAGAGGATAAAGTCTCTATCCTGGGCAGAGTTTATCACTGCACCACGACTATATGCGGACTTATCAGCGCACAGTTCAAAACGGGTCATTCGACTTTCCTATCAATACGGACGCGTGTCTACATTCCTCTCATGGGCCTTATGACTCACTGTCAGAGGTGTCCGCAACGTCGGTGGTGTCAGGGGTAACAGCAGTAACAGCGGAGTCGGTGATGTCAGTGGTAGCAGCAAAGTCGGTGGACATGAGGCAAGTGTCCATTGACAGTCTCTGGTAGTCGCGCTGTGGCCCTACAGGCTTGGGCCTGCTTCGACGCGATGCTCCGAGGTCGGAGCACTCACACTGTCCACCTGTGTGCTGCGCGTTCCTGCCAAGTCTGACCTGTTTCCCTCACGCTGCGTCCTTTTTAGCTTAGCCACGCCCCCTGTCACTGGGTGCAAAAGTCGGTCCGGGGCCTTAAGGTTTCCCCCGTGCAACAAAGGTGACAGCTGTGAGAATCATGTGGGAATAGTGGATGAGGGCTGGTATATCTCGCCTAGATTCCTTTCCTATGTGGCCTAGTCTGGTCAGTATCGCACCTGCTTACTAATGGATAATGGGAGGTGGATATAAAAGGATGCAAGGTGGTTGTGTGAGTGTCTCAGCCTGGGAACACGGAGAGCCTGTCTGTGTGAGAGACACACACGTGGGTGAAAGCAGTGCCCACTGCAACTGTGGTTTGGCTGGACGGGAGAAGCCCGCCAGTTGGTAGTTAGGTTGTCCATTGTTTAGTTAGTGCCGGACAGGCAAGAATTTGTTTTATGGTTTATTTCCTTTTGCATTGCTTTCACCGTTAATAAACCTGACCCAGTGTCAGTTACACCCAAATCCCAGCTCTGCGCCTGAGTATCATGCGGAACGCACGTGACCTTTGACCCCAGCAAAGGCGATCCCGGAGTGTTTTATCACATTGTGGTGGAGAACGCGGGCATCACGTTGCAAGCATGAGCATGGAGGACGTGGTGAAAGCGCTGGTACAGTCCACCGCCATCCAGCAAGAAGCTAATCGGGTGATGATGGCCCACCTGAAGGAGTTGGTGGACATGACAGCTACCGATCGTTCACTTCTCCAGCAGGTGGCGCAGCGCCTGGCAAGCCTACATGAGGTTAACCTGGAAGCTGAGTCGAGACTGATTCATGTGAGTCGGTACTGGCAGAAGATGACGACCGAAGATGACGTCGAGGCATACCTGACCACGTTTGAAAGGATGGCGGTGCGAGAAAAATGGCCGAAGGCACGATGGGCCGGCCTGATTGCCCCGTTTCTTTCCGGTTAGGCCCAAAAGGCGTATTATGACTTGGAACCTGAAGCTGCGCAGGACTTTGACAAATTGAAATCCGAGATCTTGGCCCGGCTGGGAGTGACGACCGCTGTCCGTGCACAGAGAGTGCATCAATGGACTTATCAGCCGGATAAACCACCGCGGTCACAGATGTTCGACCTGATCCACGTGACGAAGAAGTGGCTACAACCCGAGGTGTTGACAGCGCCAGAGATAATTCAGAGAGTCGTCATGGACAAGTACCGGAGAGCTCTACCGCCAGCCCTGAGGAAGTGGGTAAGCCATGGAAATCCTACCACGGCAGATCAACTGGTGGATCTGGTTGAACGTTACTCCATGGCGGAAGGACTCCGAGACGACGTTACCCCACCTCGTTCTTCATCATCTCCACGGGGAACCGGTAAGACTGTTCCAGGGAGTAGGGGAGATGGAAAAATCCCTAAGACAGTGGGGGAGGAAAACGGGACTGCCCGCACTGCGAGGCCAAGAGTAACGAACTATGGTCTAAGCAAGGGGCCCGTTAGGTGTTTCCGCTGCCAAGAGATGGGACATATTGCTGCGAACTGTCCGGTCACTACTGAACCCATGCAGTGCGACGTCACAGACTCTAAAAACCGCATGTCTATGGTTGCACGGGTAGTGAGTAGAGTTGAGCGATACCGTCCGATACTTCAAAGTATCGTATCGGATGGTATCGGCCGATCTTTAAAAAAAGTATCGGTATCGCCGATTCCGATACCGGAAGTCCCATTCAAGTCTATGGGACTTCCGGTATCGGAATAAGAAAAACCCTTTCCTGCCCTTGTACAGCCTCTCTGGGGTCTGTACGGGCCTTTCGGGGGGCTGTGCCGGCCTGCCAGGGGGTCTGTGCAGGCTCCGGTGGTCTGTGCCGGCCTGCCGGTGGTCTGTGCAGGCTCCGGGGGGCTGTGCCGGCCTGCCGGGGGGCTGTGCAGGCTCCGGGGGTCTGTGCAGGCATCGTCCGATGGGACTACAAGTCCCATCGGGCGATGCCTGCTACCATGACAGTGATTGACACATTAGCCAATGATGGGACAGTAGTAGTCCCATCATCCGGCTAATGTGTTAAATGTAAAAAAAAAAAAATTACATGCTACATACATACAACATGCATACTACATACATGCTACATTCATACTACATACTACATACATGCTACATTCATACTACATGCAACATACATACTACATATATACTACATGCATGCTACATACATACTGCATGCTACATACATACCACATATATACTACATGCATGCTACATGCATGCTACATGCTACATACATAACACATATATACTACATGCATGCTACATACATACTACATGCTACATACTACATATATACTACATGCATGCTACATACTACATGCTACATACATACTACATATATACTACATGCATGCTACATACATACTGCATGCTACATGCATGCTACATACATACTACATACATACTACATGCTACATACATACTACATATATACTACATACATACTACATACATACTACATGCATGCTACATGCATGCTACATACATACCACATACATAACACATATATACTACATGCATGCTACATACATACTACATGCTACATACATACCATATACATACTACATGCATGCTACATACATACTACATGCATGCTACATACATACTACATGCTACATACATACTACATATATACTACATGCATGCTACATACATACTACATGCTACATACATACTACATATATACTACATGCATGCTACATACATACTGCATGCTACATGCATGCTACATACATACTACATGCTACATACATACCACATATATACTACATACATACAATACATTCATACAATACATACATAGACATACAGTACATATAACATAGAGTAACATACTTACCAATACTTGTCACATTGTTCCCCGAAGCCATTGTCTTTCCGGAATAAATATTAACATAACAAACCACAAAAATACTCATCCACGATCCGAAGCAGTCCACGAGTGTGTCCCACGACGATCTTGGGTAGAGAACGGCAGCATCAGATGATGCTGCCGTTCTCTACGGGCTGCAGGAATCCAATGACGGAAGGTAGGTATTGTAGTGGAAATTCCCACGCAGCAATGGCATAAAGTGAGACTAGGGACTTTTTTTTTTTTTTAAGTGGCGGAGGAATACAGTGCGGAAGGATACCTACCTTCCGTCATTGGATTCCTGCAGCCCGTAGAGAACGGCAGCATCATCTGATGCTGCAGTTCTCTACCCAAGATCGTCGTGGGACACACTCGTGGACTGCTTCGGATCGTGGGTGAGTATTTTTGTGGTTTGTTATGTTAATATTTATTCCGGAAAGACAATGGCTTCGGGGAACAATGTGACAAGTATTGGTAAGTATGTTACTCTATGTTATATGTACTGTATGTCTATGTATGTATTGTATGAATGTATTGTATGTATGTAGTATATATGTGGTATGTATGTAGCATGTAGTATGTATGTAGTATGTATGTAGCATGCATGTAGCATGTAGTATGTATGTAGCATGCATGTAGTATATATGTAGTATGTATGTAGCATGCATGTAGTATATATGTAGCATGTATGTAGTATGTATGTGGTATGTATGTAGCATGTAGTATGTATGTAGCATGCATGTAGTATATATGTAGTATGTATGTAGCATGTAGTATGTATTTAGTATGTATGTGGTATGTATGTAGCATGTAGTATGTATGTAGCATGCATGTAGTATATATGTAGTATGTAGTATGTATGTAGTATGTATGTGGTATGTATGTAGCATGTAGTATGTATGTAGCATGCATGTAGTATATATGTAGTATGTAGTATGTATGTAGTATGTATGTGGTATGTATGTAGCATGTAGTATGTATGTAGCATGCATGTAGCATGCATGTAGTATGTATGTAGCATGCATGTAGTATGTATGTAGCATGCATGTAGTATATATGTAGTATGTATGTAGCATGCATGTAGTATGTATGTAGTATGTATGTAGTATGTATGTAGCATGCAGTATGTATGTAGCATGTATGTAGTATGTATGTAGTATATATGTAGTATGTATGTAGCATGCATGTAGTATGTATGTAGCATGTAGTATGTATGTAGCATGCATGTAGTATGTATGTAGCATGTAGTATGTATGTAGTATATATGTAGTATGTATGTAGCATGTAGTATGTATGTAGCATGCATGTAGTATGTATGTAGTATTTTTTTTTTTTTTTTTAACATTTAACACATTAGCCGGATGATGAGACTACTACTGTCCCATCATTGGCTAATGTGTCAATCACTGTCATGGTAGCAGGCATCGCCCGATGGGACTTGTAGTCCCATCGGACGATGCTTGCACAGACCCCCGGACATCAGCACAGCCCCCCGGCAGGCCGGCACAGCCCCCCGGCAGGCCGGTACAGACCCCCACAGGGTGCACAGACCACCGGCAGGCCGGCACAGCCCCCCGGCAGGCCGGCAGAGACCCCGGGCGGTCCACACAGCCCCCCGGCAGGCCGGCACAGCCCCCCGGCAGGCCGGCAGAGACCCCCGGAAGGCCCGAAATGACGGCGCATCATGATGCGCACACACCGCGCATCATGATGACGTCAGGCCGTCAATCAACTGAACTTCCGATTCCGATGCCGAATTCCGATATTGAAAAAATATCGGAAGTCGGTATCGGAATTCCGATACAGCAAGTATCGGCCGATACCCGATACTTGCGGTATCGGAATGCTCAACACTAGTAGTGAGTGTGAATGCCGGTCAAAAGGATGTCGAAAAACACTTGTGTGATTTAACTGTTGATGGCAAAAATGTGGTGGCATTGTTAGACTCGGGAAGTGTGGTGACTCTGGTGAAGGCCAGTCTGGTGTCAGCCCCAACTGGACCATCAGACAAATTTTCTGTAACGTGTGTGCATGGAGACACCTGTTCGTACCTGACCACGGTCATATGCATTACTACTTCCTATGGGTCTGTGCAACATAAAGTGGGACTCGTCCCGGCGTTATTGCATGATGTTATCCTGGGCCGGGATTTTCCCCACTTCTGGCAATTGTGGGAGAATTAGTTGATACCCCAGGGTAATAGTGTACATGATTCTTCTCCCAGGGCGCGTGTGGGTCCCGAACCCCTGGAAGAGGTCTCCCCGGAAGACTCGGGGGAAGAGTCTGCTGGAAATGACCTACAGTTCCCGTTTTCAGTCATGGCGGGTGATATGGAGGAGACCGGGGAAGAGGAGGAGGCCGACCGCCGTCCACCTCCCCGTTTGCCGGATTTGGAAGTTCAGAAAGATGACTTCCAAAGCGAGCAAATAAATGATCCTACCCTTTCTCAGGCTAGGACAAATGTAAAAGTGATAAATGGGGTACCCGTAGAACCTGGCTCTAGGCTGGCATATCCTTACATGGTCCTGGAGAATGATTTACTCTATCAGGTAGAGAAAAAGGGGGAAGATACGGTGCAACTATTAGTCGTGCCAAAACCCTACCGGCGGCAGGTGCTGGACCTGGCCCACGGACATGTGATGGGAGGTCACCTGGGAGTCCAGAAAACCACCGAAAGGATATTACACTGTTTTGTTTGGCCAGGCATGCATCACGATATTCGTGTATATTGTGAGTCTTGTCCTGACTGCCAAGCCTCTGCACCTAAGCCCCGGTTCTGTAGCCCTTTGGTACCCCTACCTATTATTGAAGTCCCGTTTGAGAGGATTGGGATGGATTTAGTTGGGCCCCTTCCACGGTCTGCACGTGGACACAAACATATCCTGGTCATCTTGGATTATGCCACTCGTTACCCGGAGGCCATCCCTTAGCGTAACACGGCCACCAAGACGATTGCCAAGGAACTGGTGCATGTGTTTAGTCGGGTCGGTATACCAAAACAGATACTCACCGACCAGGGGACCCCCTTTATGTCCAGGGTAATGAAGGAGCTCTGCCAATTGTTACAAATTGAACCGTTACGCACATCCGTGTATCACCCTCAAACAGACGGGTTGGTCGAACGGTTCAATAAAACTCTGAAGCAGATGCTGAGAAAGGTGATAGACAAGGATGGGAAGAACTGGGACTATTTACTTCCGTATTTGCTTTTTGCAATCAGGGAAGTACCCCAGTCTTCCACGGGATTCTCGCCTTTCGAGTTATTGTACGCCCGATGTCCTCGCGGACTGTTAGACGTTGCAAAAGAAACCTGGGAGGGTCAGGTCACTCCGTTTAAAACAGTGATAGATCACGTCACACAAATGCAGGACCGTATTGCGGCTGTTATGCCTATCGTCAAAGAACACATGATACAGGCTCAAGGAGCCCAAAAAAGAATCTATGATAGGGGCGCCAAGATCCGTACGTTTGCACCCGGAGATAGGGTGTTGATCCTGGTTCCCACGGTGGACAGTAAGTTCCTGGCAAAGTGGCAGGGCCCCTTTGAGATCAAGGAAAGAGTTGGTGAAGTAAACTACAAAGTATACCAGGCAGGTAAACGGAAACCTGAACAGATTTATCATGTAAATCTGATAAAGCCCTGGAAGGATCGTTCTGCCTTGTCAGCGGAGCTGGCCCGTCCTGTCTGCTTGCATACCGTACCGGAGGTACGGGTTGCAGAGACTCTCTCGGAGCGGCAAAAGACGGAAGTCAGGCAGTTTCTACTTCACAACCAAAAGTTTTTCTCAGAAAAACCCGGGCAGACTATGCTAATGAAACATGACATCGTAACAGAACCTGGTGTCACAGTTCACGTAAAGCCCTACCGAATCCCGGAAGCGCGCCGTGAAGCCGTTTCCCGAGAAGTGAAGGCAATGTTAGAGTTAGGAGTCATTGAGGAATCGCACAGTGCGTGGTCCAGCCCGATTGTGCTAATTCCTAAACCAGACGGCACCATCCGGTTCTGCAATGACTTCAGGAAACTGAATGTGGTCTCAAAATTTGATGCCTACCCCCGGGTCGACGAGTTAATAGATCGGTTAGGAAAAGCCCGGTATATTACGACCCTAGACCTAACAAAGGGGTATTGGCAGATCCCTCTGGTGGAGGCTGCCAGAGAAAAGACAGCATTTGCTACGCCGGAAGGTTTATTTCAGTATGTGTATATGCCGTTTGGACTGCACGGGGCACCGGCGACCTTCCAGAGACTGATGGATCGAGTCTTGAGGCCACATAGGTGGTATGCTTCGGCCTATTTGGATGACATTGTCATTTACAGCTTGGACTGGGAGACTCATCTCCAGAAAGTACAAGCTGTGATTGACGACCTGTGGGAGGCAGGTCTAACCGCGAACCCCAAGAAATGTCACATCGGGCTAGAAGAAGCCCGGTATTTGGGGTATGTAATTGGGAGGGGTGTTGTTAAACCCCAGGTTGATAAGATTCAGGCGGTTCAGGACTGGCCACAACCTGTCAACAAGAAGCAGGTGCAAGCCTTCCTGGGGATCGCCGGTTATTATCGCCGGTTCATACCCAATTTTGCAGCCATCGCTACCCCCCTGACGGATCTTACAAAAGGGAAAGACTCCGTCATGATTAAATGGAGTTTAGCGGCTGAAGAAGCCTTCCATAGCCTAAAACGGGCACTTTGCTCTCAGCCCGTACTGGTGACTCCGGACTTCCGCAGTGAGTTTGTGGTACAAACGGATGCCTCTCATACCGGTATCGGGGCTGTACTCTCACAAGTGAGGGACGGAGTGGAACACCCAGTCCTCTATCTCAGCAGGAAGCTGAATAAACACAAGCAAAGGTATGCAGTCGTAGAAAAAGAGTGCCTCGCCATTAAGTGGGCTCTAGAGGCCCTCAAATATTACCTGGTGGGCCGAAAGTTCAGGCTGATCACTGACCATGCCCCTCTCAAGTGGATGCTCTTGAACAAGGAACGGAATAGCCGGGTGACCCGGTGGTTCCTTGCCCTGCAGGCCTACACTTTTACGGTGGAGCACCGCCCAGGGGTACAGATGGGAAATGCAGATGCCCTGTCCCGAGTGCACTGTTTGGCGGGTGTCATTGCTCGACCGGAGTGGTCTGAGCAGAAGGGGGGGATATGTGAGAATCATGTGGGAATAGTGGATGAGGGCAGGTATATCTCGCCCAGATTCCTTTCCTATGTGGCCTAGTCTGGTCAGTATCGCACCTGCTTACTAATGGATAATGGGAGGTGGATATAAAAGGATGCCAGGTGGTTGTGTGAGTGTCTCAGCCTGGGAACACAGAGAGCCTGTCTGTGTGAGAGACACACACGTGAGTGAAAGCAGTGCCCACTGCAACTGTGGTTTGGCTGGACGGGAGAAGCCCGCCAGTTGGTAGTTAGGTTGTCCATTGTTTAGTTAGTGCCGGACAGGCAAGGATTTGTTTTATGGTTTATTTCCTTTTGCACTGCTTTCACCGTTAATAAACCTGACCCAGTGTCAGTTACACCCAAATCCCAGCTCTGCGCCTGAGTATCATGCGGAACGCACGTGACCTTTGACCCCAGCAAAGGCGACCCCGGAGTGTTTTATCACACAGCCTTGACAGTTCTGTATCCATCACGGAAAAGGTACGCCTGCCTTGGTTCTTCTCCTTACAGGTATATGGACTATTTATTTTCATTTGAGCCAGACAGGCTGTTTTCCCTTACTATTTTTTTTTTGTGGTCTATGAGGCCATAAACCATTGAGACACTTTAACCACCCATGTGCCTGTGTCTACCTCGAGAAGCAGCTAAGCGTGTCAACCCCTCACAACAGTATAACACAGAGAAGAACGAACGATTATATAACTCATGGCATTGCCTAGTGGGCTTCTCTATAATACTTTGCAGGCACCAGTTTCTATAGCAAAGCCCATAATGAGGGACTATAGGTGTGAGGTCAGTAATGATCTCACACCTATAGGTCCGCAGGAGATGCTTGTAATTATTCATATATTTGTGAGGAATAAGGAAAGTAGAGAAGACATTAGCGCTCCATGAGAGAGGCACACTACAAAAAAAGAATAATTAGCCAAAAATACAAAAAATTGATAGAGAGGGAGAAATAGCAGTCACTGACACTGTGTTAGGCAATGGGGACAGTCAGACAGGTGTAGGAAGATGGACCGGGTCGGTGGTGCCTCTCTTGTGCCGGTCCCGGAACCAAAGGGACTGTCAACATTGTTGCAGGGGGGAAAGCATTTAGACCTGGACCATCCTTTGCACTTTACTGAAGGGGGCATGACAAATAAAAGGGGCTGTGCGCGGTAACAGGAGAGACTTGGCGGGACGACAGAGCCCGCATCAGGAGACAGTTAACTCTCGCTCCGTCAGATGACCCCTCAACACCATCCCGCACAGCAGGCACCTGATCCCACAAAGAGATTTTAGGAACTTTTTAAAGTTTTAAACAGCATAAATAGTCTGTCAGTGCAGAGTGTTATTAAAAAAAATCTGTTAGAAAGTTTGAGCCCCCAGTGAAAGGATGAACTTATATTGTTAATCTGTCCTTGAGAAATCCATGTTTTTAGCAGTATGCAAATGAGGTGTTAAGTCCACTGGGTGGGGGAATGCTCTTAACAAAACTCTGCCTCCTCAGGTTGTTAACATTTTTGGTGCCTCCCTCTCTCTGTTGATTGGTAGCTGATGCACCTTTGATGTCATGCTCCAGCAAGGAAATTGTGTGCCTGTGTAGATCAGTGGTCTCTTCGTTTCTGTGCACTAACTTGTCTTCCTGAGGGCACAAGATTCAGTACTCTAATGCGCATGTGACCTAGAACATGTGGCATGCAGCTGTCACAACTCCTAGTGCCAGGGACTCCTTCCCTGTCCCTGATGCTAGGGGTGCCCTAGCTGCACTTGCTCCCCAAATTACTTATGATGGTGAGCACACTGGGGGCACATACCTTGCTGAACTACTAAATCAGCCCTATGTCTGTCCCCCTCTCCCACTCAAGGAAGAGGGGAGTAAAAGTGTATATATATATATACTAAACACAGACTGACAAGAGAGGACATACAGGGATAAATGAAAATACCAAACATAAAAATATGCACTCACAGACAACAGAGATGAACACTGGGATAAAAGGAAGGAAAACCAGATAGAAGAGGATGAGGATTTTTCACACAGCTGAAACACCAAGCAACAGTCTCAGATCAACAATCCAACGCCTCTACCAACAACTGACACCTCGACTCCACACCAGGCAGTACAAGACTAACAATGGCAATTCAGATTGCCAGAGGAGAGTATATATAGGAGAAGAGAGTGGCCAATACTGAACAGCTGACAGCATCAAAGCAGGAAAGCTTCAGAAACTCTAAGCTGAACAGATTAATCCCTGCACTGCAAACAGAAACCTGCACCGTTTAATCTAATTAGAAATAGACATGAGCCCAATACTTTCA
Source organism: Dendrobates tinctorius (assembly GCF_039654945.1). Classification (NCBI taxonomy): domain Eukaryota; kingdom Metazoa; phylum Chordata; class Amphibia; order Anura; family Dendrobatidae; genus Dendrobates; species Dendrobates tinctorius. The sequence goes on from NW_027361784.1 coordinate 37,203,782, forward strand.
ACAAAACACAATGCTGCAATCCATGGAAATAAGCCGCCATAATAATATTATGTTCCGCTCCATAAACATACAAATTTAGGAGAAAAAAGGGAGCAAACGAATCCAAGTAGTATAAAAATATCAAAATCCTTTATTAAATGCGAGCACAGACAATATATATTAATAACCAGCAAAATTGCAGATGACAAATAGACACCAATATTAAGAAGGCAGGTGGGGGGGGTGAAAAAAAAAAGACTGCACCTGTATATAACATTAGCCAGGATAGTTTGTAAAATATGCCGACACAAGGGCTGTTACAAATGCCAAATAATCGATAAGAACCAAAGGATGGAGAGCACCACTAAAAGGGATCACCTGTACATGCTAATAGTAACATTTAGCAAAAGGGGAGAAAAGATGCATGTACACAATAGGGATCACCAGACTCTGATAAAGCATAAAATTCACCTTTATTGGAACACTACAAAAGACACACTAGATTTAAAAACATTTAAAAATGCAAAAAAGCAGTCAAAAAAATCCCAGTACCCACAATAGGGTTACAAAAGGACCCCTGTTGTCCCCCACCACAAGAGCAATCCATAAAAAATGCCACAGTAAATACTCCCACAATTATATTATATAGATATATCCTTATTAGTGGAATGAAAACCTGCAAAATCACAAACACATCAAATGCCCATACTTAGCCATACCATATAGCTGCGGGAAAAAAGTGGCATGTTAGTACAATGCACAAATAGACAAAAATAGATAACAAGTGCAGAAGAGAGTCGGCTGCCCAATATAACCTGAGCCCAAGAGGATGAAAGCATGCGCCTGAGAAGTTAGCACATAACAACGGGCTGAGATGAGAGTAAGTCAGGTAGTGAGGAGAACAGGGGCCCCACAAGGTGCCCAACGCGTTACGCCAGGAAACCTTGCTTCATCAGGGGCAGTGGACTATAAAAGACTATAAAACTATAAAAAAAGAGGCAAAACTGAGGGACTCATTGAGACCTTTCGGAGTCACCGTACCCAAGGTGACAATCCATTTAGTCTCTCTTTTTTATAGTTTTATAGTCTTATTTTCTGTGCCTCTCCTGCATCCACCATTTCGCACATTTCCCCCATGTCCGTGGTTATTTTATTTGTTTTTAACCCTTTCTGTGTTTTTTTCACTCTAGTGTCACTTTTTAATTGTGGCTGTTTTGGATTAATGGGATCCTCCTGGGACCTATATTGTGGATGTTTCCGCTGGGCTGACATGTCATACTAGTGAAGATGATATACCGGATATGAACTTATTTCTGTGTCCCCTGTAGGTGTATGGACAATTTCCATATATACCATCTACTCATTGGGGATTTTTGAAGATATGCTTATTAACCCCTTTCTGCCATTAGACGTACTATCCCGTCCATGTGCCCTGGGACTTAATTCTCAAGGACGGGATAGTACGTCTAATGCGATAAGCGGCGCCCACGTGGTGAGCGCCGCTGATCACGGCCGGGTGTCACCTGATTATCACAGCTGACACCCGGCACAATGTGTCAGTGGCGGTCACGGACTACCCCCGACACGTTAACCCCTTGTACACTGCAATCAAACACAATCGCGGTGTAGCGGGGGTTAAAGGAAAGCATCGGCAGGGAGGGGGCTCCGTGCTTCCCTGAGCCCCCCACGGCAGCGCAATGTGCAGCGCTGCTGCAGGGGGCTCCTTCCCTACAGGCCTCCGGATCCAAGATGGCAACGGGGACCTTCGGGGGCCTGTAGGGAGCTGGCTTCCTCATGCCTGCAAAGCACAGGCATGAGGAAGCCTTCGGCACTGCCTGTGACAGATCGCTGATCTGTCACAGTGATCTGTGATGTGACAGATCAGCGATCTGTCACATGACAGCTAAGTCCCCCCTGGGACAATGCAATAAACTAAAAAAAAAAAAAAAAAAAAAGTGTAAAAATAATTTTAAAAAAATCGCTAAATAAATTAGAAAAACAAAAAAAAATATTCCCCAATAAATTCATTTTTTGAAAATAAAAAAAAAAACAATAAAAGTACACATATTTGGTATCGCCGCGTCCGTAGTGACCCACCCTATAAAACTGTCCCATTAGTTAACCCCTTTAGCGAGCCCCTTAAAAAATAAAAATAAAAAACGAAGCAAAAATAATGATTTATTATCATAACACCGAACAAAAAGTGCAATAACGCGCGATCAAAAAAACGCATATAAATATCCATGGTACCGCTGAAAACGTCATCTTGTCCCGCAAAAAACGAGCTGCCATAAAGCGTCATCTGCAAAAAAAAAAAGCGATGCAAAAATAATTATTTTTTATATAAAATTGTTTTCATTGCAAAAAACCGACAAAACATAAAAAAAGACCTAAATGAGGTATTGCTGTAACCGTACCGACCCGAAGAATAAAACCGCTTTATCAATTTTACCGCACGCCGAACGGTGTAAACGCACCCCCCCAAAAGAAATTAATGAAACGCTGTTTTTTGTTCATTCTGCGTCCCAAAAATCGGAATAAAAAGCGATCAAAAATGTCACGTGCCCGAAAATGGTACCAATAAAAGCGTCAACTCGTCCCACAAAAAATAAGACCTCACATGACTCGGTGGGTCAAAATACGGAAAAATTATAGCTCTCAATATGTGGTGATGCAAAAACTATTTTTACAATAAAAAGCGTCTTTTAGCGTGTGACAGCTGCCAAACATAAAAACCGCCATAAATAGTAAATCAAACCCCCCGTTATCACCCCCTTAGTTGGGGAAAAATAATAAAACTAAAAGAAAATGTATTTATTTCCATTTTCCCATTAGGGTTAGGGTTAGGGCTAGGGTTAGGGCTCAGATTAGGGTTAGGGGTGTGTTGGGGTTAGGGTTGGAGTTATAATTGGGGGTTTCCACTGTTTGGGCACATCAGGTGCTCTCCAAATGCAACATGGCTTCTGATCTCAATTCCAGCCAATTCTGCGTTGAAAAAGTCAAATGGTGCTTCTTCCCTTCCAAGCTCTGCCATGCGCCCAAACAGTGTTTTACCCCCACATATAGGGTATCAGCCTACTCAGGACAAATTGAAAAACAACTTTTGGGGTCCAATTTCTCCTGTTACCCTTAGGAAAATAAAAAAAATTGGGGGCAAAAATATCATTTTTGTGGAAAAAAATGATTTTTTTATTTTCACGCCCGGGCGTTATAAACTTCTGTGAAGCACTTGGGGGTTCAAAGTGCTCACCACAAATCTAGATAAGTTCCGTGGGGGGTCTAGTTTCCAAAATGGGGTCACTTGTGGGGAGTTTCAATAGTTTAGGTACATCAGGGGCTCTCCAAACGCACATGACACCCGCACACCAATCCATTAAAGTCTGCATTCCAAAACATCACTACTTCCCTTCCGAGCCCCGACGTGTGCACATACAGTAGTTTTCTCCCACATATGGGGTGTCAGTGTACTCAGGACAAATTGGACAACAACTTTTGGGGTCCAATTTCTCCTGTTACCCTTGGGAAAATAAAAAAAATAGGGACTAAAAGATGATGTTTGTTGAAAAAATACGATATTTTTATTTTCGCGCCCGGTCGTTATAAACTTCTGCGAAGCACTGGGGGGTTCAAAGTGCTCACCACACATCTATATAAGTTCCTTAGGGGGTCTAGTTTCCAAAATGGGGTCACTTGTGGGGGGTTTCCACTGTTTAGGTACATCAGGGGCTCTCCAAAAGCAACATGACACCCGCAGACCATTCCATCAAAGTCTGCATTCCAAAACGTCACTATTTCCCTTCCGAGCCCCGACGTGTGCCCATACAGTAGTTTTCTCCCACATATGGGGTGTTAGCGTACTCAGGACAAATTGGACAACAACTTTTGGGGTCCAATTTCTCCTTGTACCCTTGGGAAAATGAAAAAATTGGTGACTAAAAGATCATGTTTGTGGAAAAAATACGATTTTTTTATTTTCACGCCCGGGCGTTATAAACTTCTGTGAAGCACTGGGGGGTTCAAAGTGCTCACCACACATCTAGATAAGTACCTTGGGGGTCTAGCTTCCAAAATGGTGTCATTTGTGGGGTGTTTCTACTGTTTTGGTACATCAGGGGCTTTCCAAACGCGACATGGTGTCCGATCTCAATTCCAGCCAAAAACGTCAAATGGCGCTGCTTCCCTTCCGAGCTCTCCCATGCGCCCAAATAGTCATTTACACCCACATATGGGGTATCAGCGCACTCAGGACAAATTGCACAATAACTTTTAGGGTCCTGTTACCCTTGGAAAGATAAAAATTGGGGGTGAAAAGATAATTTTTGTGGAAAAAATATGATTTTTTAATTGTACCGCTGTACGTTATAAACTTCTGTGAAGCCCTTGTGGGTTCAAAGTTCTCACCACATATCTAGATAAGTTCCTTGGGGGGTCTAGTTTCCAAAATGGGGTCACTTGGGGGGTTTCCACTGTTTAGGTACATCAGGGGCTCTCCAAATGCGACATGGCGTCCGATCTGAATTCCAGCCAATTTTGCATTGAAAAAGTCAAACGGCGCTCCTTCCCTTCTGAGCTCTGCCATGCACCGAAACAGTGGTTCCCCCCCACATATCAGGTATCAGCGTACTCAGGACAAATTGCACAATAACTTTTGCAGTCCAATTTCTCCTGTTACCCTTGGTAAAATAAAAAAAAATGAACCTGAAATATTTTTTTAGTGAAAAAAAGTTAAATGTTCATTTTTTTTTAAATATTAAAAAAATTCCTGTGACGCACCTCAAGGATTAACAAACTTCTTGAATGTGGTTTTGAGCACCTTAAGGGGTGCAGTTTTTAGAATGGTGTCACTTTTGGGTATTTTCTATCATATAGACCCCTCAAAGTGGCTTCAAATGTGATGTGGTCCGTAAAAATAAAATGGTGTTGCAAAAATGAGAAATCGCTGGTCAATTTTTAACCCTTATAACTTCCTAACAAAAAAAATTTTGGTTCCAAAATTGTGCTGATGTAAAGTAAACATGTGGGAAATGTTACTTATCAAGTTTTTTGTGTGCCGTATCTCTGTGATTTAAGGGCATAAAAATTCAAATTTGGAAAATTGCGAAATTTTCAAAATTTTTGCCAAATTTCCGTTTTTTTCACAAATAAATGCAAGTTATTTGAATTAAATTTTACCACTAACATGAAGTACAATATGTCACGAGAAAACATTGTCAGAATCACCGGGATCCATGGAAGCGTTTCAGAGTTATTACCTCATAAAGGGACAGTGGTCAGAATTGTAAAAATTGGCCTGGTCATTAACGTGCAAACCATCCTTGGGGCTTAAGGGGTTAACATCCATTGTCTCCGTTTTTGAATCTTATCTGAATATACCTGTGCCATCTGTCATATTACGTGGTCTCAGTGTTACACCTGTTATATGATTATAATTGTGCGTGTTTATATATGTTTTTAAAAATTATGTTTATTATATTTATGTTGCCATACATGCACCAGTATATCTTTTGTCAGAAGTGTGAGGTGTGCCCTTAGATTTCGGCTGTGCGCATGCGGTTCGTGCTCCCCAGTTGCCCTCTTCATGCGACCGGTGTCCGTTTGCCTCGGACGCTCGCGCGGGGGTTAATCCTCTGCACGTGCGCTCTGACGCTGGACGCCTGTTTCATGGTGGACGACCTGATGGCAGCACGGCACATGCGCCACTATGGCCACTCTCATTGGTGGATACGGGTCACGTGACTCTGCATGTGACCGTTACTAGGACTGCATAAGGTCCTGCAGTTCATTATAGCCTCATCTCCTTGAGAAAGTGCCTCCTGAGCGCGAAACGTACGTTGGAGGTTTGTTCCACGGCTGGGGGTAACTGTGAACCACCTGGTAAGCTTTTTCCTTATGACTGTCGCTGATATATGATGTGACTTATGATGAATGTTATGGATTCTGCTTGCCGTCATTAGCCCTATTGCCTGATTACACATCGGCATCGGATATTTTGTCCAGCCTATATGGCGATTATTTGGCATTTGTAACAACCCTTGTGTCGGCATATTTTACAAACTATCCTGGCTAATGTTATATACAGGTGCAGTTGGGTTGCCCTCCCAGGGCTGTGGGGTACTCGGTACCGGGCCCGATGAGCTTCAATGGGAGATATCACGGCAGCTGGGACCCGGCTCGTAGCCCTGGGCGCCCATTGTAAAAAGGGAAATGTTCAGTGTGCTTATGATGAGTGATTCGTGACGCCACCTGTGGCAATAGAGATGTAAGCCGACGCTGCAGACAGATCCTCTGGGACAGATGGTGTGGTGCAGCAGTGATGTTATAGCCCTCCACAGACAGGGCTGTAGTCCCAGGGCAGTGTAGGTGAAGTGACACTTAGATGGTGTAGTGTCAGGCGCAAGGGATGTAACAGTGCTGGGCAGGTTGGCGCTGGAATAAGTGGAGGACACCAGGGCATGTAGTTCCAAAGCTTTACTCACAGTCTGTTGCCGGTACAGGTGGCCGCATCCGTGCCGTGTCCTCCGGTCCATGACGTTGGTATTGTCAAGTGTTTACCTCATGGGGAGATCAAGCATCTTGACTTTCCCCCGATACCCCTGCGTGACCATAAAAACCCACCACCTCCCCGGCGCCAACTAATACACAGACACTGGTATTTTCTTTAGAATTTTTATGGCCACTGCAGCCTTTTATTATATCAACAAAACAAACAGTAAACACTGTATCATAAATGACATAAGTACAATGACTTTAACACTGGAAGGAGAAGTCCTTGAAGCCACAAGATCATGGTGAAGTAGCCCAAAATATTGTGAACAAACCCCGTCCATTTGCTCCCAGCCGTTACCCCACAGGCTCGGGAGCACCAGCACACCAATAGATATTGTCCACAAACTACTTGGAGATCCGCCCTCTTCCGACTGAAAACTCCGCATCCACCTTTCACCAGATCACGACCAGTTTACCTTTTAACGAAGGAGGCCCATACACACCGAGTCTCCAAAATCAATTTCCACCGACTTCAAGGACTCCCCCAAATCCGCCACAACGAGGGGGCCTTGAACACCTCAATGACCGGAGACCCCCACAACCCGCCATGCGACGGCCTTCTCTATACCCTCCTGAAGGGCGAGGGCCCAAATATCGGAACCCACTGCATTTAAATGGATCCTGTCCGCCAACCAATAATCGCCCTCGCCCTTTTCCAAATCGAAATGCCGCACGGCAACGCCCCCATTTCTAACTATAAAAGCAGACACCGCTCTGTTAACCTTAATCCTGGCCCGATTGACCTTCTCCAACGATCTCATAGACCGCCAATGCCTGCGTGGCACAATCTCAGACCACACAATCGTGATCCCCCGATACATCAACCACAACAGTAAGCAATCTTGCTTAATGTCCTTGATCAACTCCTAAAAGGGCCGGACAGCCAGATTGTTACCCCCAGCATGAATAACGAGAATATCTGGTGCCCGGTCCAACCGGACGCACTCGTGGATCTCCAGCAACACCCGACGCCACACCAGGCCCCTAAAACCGAGCCACCGCACCACCGCCACAGTCCTGGGAATCCCCAACTGTCTGCCTTCGTTGCTGACATTGGCTCGCAATGCTCCCCAATAAATGAAGGAGTGACCAAAAATCCAGACCAGCAGCGGTTCCGTACCTGAAACACAAAGCGACACTAACAGGAAAAACATACTTACAGCATAAATTTAACGCCAACCCCCTTGAACATTTATTCGACCCCATGTACACCACCAACCAAACCCCCCCCTCAACTTAAGGCCGAACATAACTGCGATACCGATTAGACCTCCACCCGCCAATGCGCTGTATGAAAGAGGGACCCAAACCACGCTCTGCCGCCTCGGTCGCCGCTCCTATCCTAAATGAATGAGGCAAATCGGGAATCAGCTATCCCCAAACACCGAATGGATTATTTAAAAACTGCACCAAACTGATACCGAGACAAACTACCCCCGTCTGCGTGGCACAACAAGGATCCGCTCAAACTGGGATGAAGCTCCCAAAAATTACGCAAACACTGAACCGGGCACATTCCAGAACCAGACACGCCACCCAACAACTCGACGAGCTTTACCAGACTGGTCCGTTTTAGACCGACGCAGCCAGAATTCAACCCCTTGGGAGGTCAATACCACATCCCTGGCTAACAAGCCACCCATCGACTCTTTATTGGGAGACACAAACTCCCCAATCCGCAAAGCACCAAAAAATGCAAACGAAAAGGCCAGGCGAAACAAAACAACCTCATATCGATCCGCACAGACCTATCCCAGAACCAGCCCCAATTGCTCCAGCATATTAAATGACACAGGCCATCTTAAATCACCCCCCCCTCGGAAACGGCGGAAACCTTTTGCCGCCTGTCTTACCAGAAATGTTTTCGTCAAATCCCTGCACCCACGCAACCGAAAACCAAAAGACAAACCTGCCAACAATCGCGTCACCTTCGCACGGGACCAACCTTCGCTCGCACCCCGCCCCAACCAAGACAACAACATTCCCTCTTGCTCGAGCCCAACCCCACTGGTGGGGCCGGCCGTAAGGACCTCTTCCCACATGCGCCACACAGCCCGGTAGGCCTCCCAAGTTTTCGGAGCCAATGACGATTCGATCAGTTACTCTGCGGCTCGTAAGCCACCCTCCACAGCTCCTCTGGACAAATTAGTCCCTCGAACTCTGCTTCTGGAGACAAGGAACGAAAACGATCCCACTGCGAACGAGAGAGAGAGTCAGCTATCTCGTTCTTCACGCCGGGCACGTGCGTCGCGGTCACATGTGCATTCAAAGACAAACACACTAGCACCAACTGCTGCAAAACCCGAACAACTGAAGGGGACGATGCAGTAAGACCAATAGTTGCGCTCACAACACCCATGTTGTCGAAATTAAAATGAACACGCCGATTCCGAAAATCCTGCCCCCACAAATGTACCGCCACCAGAATCGGAAAAATCTCCAACAACATGATGTTACGCACCAAGCCGGCCGAAATTCACGTGTCGGGCCATTGAGCTGCGCACCATTGCCCTCTGAAATAGGCACCAAAACCGAATCCGCCAGCTGCGTCTGTAAACAAATCCAATGCATCGTTACCAACCACATCTGCCATTACCAACGAGCGACCGTTGTACTCCTCCAAAAAGGACACCCAGACCGCCAAATCAGCCCCGAGCTCCGCCGACAACCTAACAAAATGATGGGGAGCCCGAATCCCCGAAGTAGCGCTAGCCAGCCTACGTGAAAAAACTCAACCCATCGGCATCACCCGACAAGCGAAGTTAAACTTCCCCAACAGAGACTGAAGATCCCGCAACGATATTTTCCGCAACCGACACGGACTACTTCAGACCTCAAATCTTCTAGCTTGCCCTCAGGCAACCTAAATTCCCATTCAACTGTATCGATGACGATCCCCAAAAAACGCAAGCACGTGCTGGGGCCCTCAGTTTTTTCGGGCGCCAACGGGACCCCGAACTGATCCGCCACCCACTCAATGGCTTTCAAAATCCTGAAACAACGTGAAGAATCCACTGGGCCAACACACAAGAAGTCGTCTAAATAATGAATAACCGAGTCGAAACCAGAAATGTCGCACACGACCCACTCAAGAAAGGAACTAAACGCCTCGAAATACGTGCAGGACAACGAACAACCCATAGGTAAACACCTATCCACAAAAAACCTGCCTTCCCAAAAACAGCCCAGCAGCTTCACACTTTCAGGGTGAACCGGAAGTAGACGAAAAGCGGATTCAACATCGGTTTTAGCCATAAGGGCACCACGACCACATTTGCGCACCCAACTCGCCGCCTCGTCAAACGAAGAGTATACCACCAAACAAATCTCTGGATCAATACCATCGTTAACCGACCTCCCACGTGGGTAATACAAATGTTGAATGAGCCGAAACTCCTTCTTCGGAACCACCCCCAACAGGGTAACCACCAAATCTGGAAAAGGAGGAGACACGAAAGGGCCCACCATGCGACCCAACGAAACTTCTTTCCAGAGTTTCTCCAAAACAACTGAAGAATGCTCCAAGGCTGAGTGCAAATTTTTCAAAACAAACGGGATTTCAAATGCGAAAACCCTCCTTAAAACCTTAATACAACAGCCCCGCTCTTTCCCTATCCGGGAACCTATTTAGATAGGGAACCACCTTCCCAGATTCACCGGAGTCTCCCCCTTGCGAATTACCGCCCCCAGCTCTGGACTTCCCTTTCTTGAAATACTTTGACGCCCCGTGTGAGGCGCCATTGCAATTTGAGCAGAGGTGTTTAAATTTACAGTTGGCCCCGAACTTACACTGGCCGTCATTAAACTGCCAGCACACCCCCGCCTTGTGCTTTCCTGACTGCCCTTGACCCCCGCCACCCGTAGAGCTGGAGGTGCCGCTACTCTGGCTGATGCTTCCAGCCCCCCCATGAAAGGAACTCTCAAACTTATTTTGCGCTATCTCACGCATCCACAGACCAATATCTTTTTGGTCCCAGCGAATAGCCGGACGCACAGCTTTCCTCTGACGAAATTGCTTGTCATACCTCAGCCACGCCTGACCGCCATATACTCTGTAAGCCTCCCCAATAGCGTCCAAATAACAAAATAGTGCGGAGCAATTGTCAGGGGCCTTTTCCCCAATACCACTTGCTAAAATGGCAAAAGCTTGCTGCCAAGTTACAAATGTCTGAGTAATCAAGCGCCACCTCCGCTTTTCTTCCTCTTCTTTTTTGCTATCCTCTTTCTTACTTTTATCCAAATTAAACTTCTCAAGAGGCAATAATGAAAATATTTCCACATATTCATCCTTCCAAATCCGCTCTTTCACCTCCTTTTTTAAATGAGCCCCCAACGAACCTTCGAAGCACACGTACACCTCTCCATGTGCCCGATCATCCAGATGCACACGACACTCCTTTTCTCTGTCGATTTGCACAGACACTGACACTGGCTCGCCAGCGCCAGGGCCCGGCACTGCCATGCACTGTCCAGACAACCCTCCACCCTGCGGCCCGACCCACGCTGCTACCGGTGACGACCCAACAAAACCCCGCTCCAAGCGTGACAGCAAGCTATGCACATCCGCCAGCATATCACACACGCCTCCGGCCGACCCTGAACTGCTCAACCCAGCCTCAAACCCGACGCCACTGGATTCTGCTGAGGGCCCCCCTACCACCACTGACGAAGATAAAAGCGGGTGACAAAACAGGGGACATACACACATACTCACCGGGCTGCGAGGGGGCTGTGTGCCCTCCAGTCGGAAAGCCTGGATCTCCCGACGCCTCGTGGACCTCGCGACTCCCGGTGGCGGACTCGCTGCCGCGTTGTTGTACCCCTAACACCCCCCTGCAGCAAGGGCCGGAGTGGGAGGCCTGAACCCCTGGACTGAACCAGGCGGCGGTACCCCAAGTCGAAAGCCTCCTGGCACCCCCCGCCGAGAGTTCCTGCCGATGTGCCATCACGTTGCACCTGGGCGTCTAGGGCCCCCCACGACAGCTGGGAGCCTGAAACCGTCCTCCTTCGCCCGAATCTTCCTGCAGCCGGCGCCGACCCCGCCAGGCTGCCCACCGGTCCCGCTGCAGCCACAGGGCTGTAAGGCATTGTCACCTCGTCTGAAGCAGGCGCAGCTGCGGGGCCAGTGCAGCGGCGCCCCCCCTGCCACGGCCGGTTCCCCCACACCGCTGGGGGACGAAGAAGAACCCGGCCCTGCCACTCTGAAGGCCGCCACTCTGCCGGCGGCCGAAATACGTGTGGCTAAAGAGGCAGGCCGAGCGGCACGTCCATAACCGCCGCGGCCCCCCGAAGGAGCTGGTGCAGCCTGAAGCCGGGCGCGCGCCGGCTCCGCCCCCCTCCTGCCCCGGGGCAAAGGTCTGGACACTGCCGCAGGGCCTCGCTGCACCTGAGGATTCCTCCCAGGCCGCGACACCCTGGACGGGGGGGTGAGCGTCGCGCGGCCTGGTGGGTTCCGGGAGGGGCTCCGGCGGCAACGCGAGGCTCGGGGAGCGGTGTCGGGCGAGAGCTGTTCCGGAGGCCTCGCCCGCTTGGATCTCCGCTCTTTCACCTTGTCCTGCGCTGGTTCCCCCTGAAGCAGGCCAGCCACTTGAGCCTCCAACCATCCTGGAGGCTGCCCCGCCGCTGCCACCCGCAGTCTGTCCAGGGCCTGATCCACTCCAGACATCCCGGTAAGCGTGTGGGACTGTTCTGGAGCTGGGAAAGTGGGAACAGAGGGCGGGAACCCCCCAGCCCCTGGCTTAAATACCCCCTAGCTCCCCCTCCCCATTAACCCTTCCCTCCACTAAACCTTCCAACCCCCCCATCATGATGGCCTCCGCCCACGCCTCCTACAGGGGGCCGGGAGGCTCACTCTGGCCATTTCTGGAGCTCAGCCAACTTCCAGGCAAGATGAAGTACTCCTTTGCAACACTCCGCCAACATATGTGCCTTTTCTGAACGTCTCCTCTTATAGCGCCTTTGAGTGAAGTACTCCTAGTACTGAGTTACACTGGAGTTCCTCCTGTCAGATGTTCCTATGAACTCTACTTGTACGGCAGACAGCTGTAGCCTGCTTCGGGGACTCCTTGCTACTAGTCCCGGCTCACTAATATGTTGCTGTTGTGCCCCCAAGTCTTGTGTGGGAATAAAGTGGTCACTACTTCTATTCCTCCGGTGTCTGCTGCAGGACCATTACTATCCGTACAACCTCAGGGACCGGACCCCGGCCTTGTGCTTAGAACTTGAAAAGGGTTCTCCTCTAACCCTGGTCCTTGTTCTCTTAATATCCTCACTTTCCGTACTAATCCTTCTTCCCAATGGAGAATCAAGCTTCCTTTCTCTGTCTCTTTCCTGTGCCAGCAGACCCAGATCACTGTGGCCTGCTGCAGCACTTCCTTCTTCCATCCCTCTCCCGGGGATCTTCTCTGTCTCACACTCTGTCCTTCTACATCCTCACTCAATGACTGAATGAAAGACTGACTGACTCAACTCTTCCCGCTCTTTTATGTGAACTAACTCCACCCGCCTCCCAGCACGTTTCGTGTTCCAATCAGGGAGCCACCAATGGGTGCTTTGCTATACTCCAGGCAGGGAGCCGCCGAAGGTGCTTTGCTACACTATGTGGTGTGGGGTTGTAGGTGTTGGAGTGTGGTCAGGTGTCTCCACCTTACCTGGATGGTGGGGTACGACACCTCAGGAGGAGGTGCAGTACCTCTGTGGCGACTGAACCCTCAGTGGCGCCACAGTCTTTTTTTTTTTTTTCACCCCACCTGCCTTCTTAATATTGGTGTCTATTTGTCATCTGTAACTTTGCTGGTTATTTATATATATATTGTCTGTGCTCACATTTAATAAAGGATTTTGGTATTTTTATACTACTTGGATTCGTTTGCTCCCTTTTTTCTCCTAAATTTGACCGTTTAATCTAATTAGCGCAGGAGTACGTGAAATAAGATGCTGCGGTCATCTGGCTCCTCTCTGTCATAGTAAACCGGTGAAAGCAGCTGACTGGAAAAGTTATATTTTCTGCTGTTGTGCTGCATAGGCACCAACAGAGATAGTGTATCACAGGCTGTACAGCTCTTAGTCACTAAAGATGAAACGACTCCATACACATTAGACTAATGTTGGCTGGACCTGTCTATATCAATCCGTTTTGCCGACACGCTAATGTGTTTGCAGGGAACTGGAAAACATATCATCAGGGGAAATGTTGATTTGACATGTCCAATTTTGGACTGCTGATTGCATTGTTCTCTCAGAGATAAGCCGCCGGCAGAGATGTCTGAGGATGGCTTTTTCATAGAGCGCTCCTGTATTTAGCAAAAATGTCTTTAGGATGGTAGGCGGCCGAAGGATCGGCCCAAGCATTGTTCAGCCAACTGCCATCTACTGGGTATGACCAGCTTTAGAGTGAAGAGAGCAAACAATATTGACTAAGACAGTAATTAATGGAGAGAATATACTCAACACCCCCTGAGCAATCATATGCAGAGCAGCCCATGATTTCTGTACTCTCCCTATAAATCTATGCCAGCAGTATGGAGGGCAGGAGGATTGAGATGGCTGGAAATGTAGGTGAGGAGGTGATGTGCCGGAGAAGGGTACAATATTCCATTTATGATCATAAAGGATACGTTGCGTTAATGATGCAAATATAAGCAAAGGAGCCCCAGCGTGGTCCGTCCATTCCTCATGCAGAGCTTTTTCTTCCATTCTAAAAACTGGCACAAAACTAAGCACAAATGGCCCAATAATAATCAATGAGGCCCCTCTGCTTCCATTTGCAGAATTGTCTGAAATGGATACTTTTGCACATGAATTCCGGAATAGACAAATGGAATGTTAGTAAAAATGGAACTTTGCTTTATATCATTACATCAATATTTTTTTTAAACAATGCCGTATTTTTCAGACTACAAGGCGCACTTTTTCCCAAAAATTTTTTGGGGAAAATGGGGGAATGTCTTATAGTCGGAATATACTTATTTAGATTGTGAGCCCCATCGGGGACAGTGATGATAATGTGTGCAAACTGTAAAGCGCTGCGGAATATGTTAGCGCTATATAAAAATAAAGATTATTATTATTATACTTACAAAATACTGTGGCGGCGGTCCTGGTCCAATGCTGCAGGGCGATGCAGCCTCCCTTCCCAAGCTGGTGCGGCGGTCATGCTCTGTGGTACGGCAGTGATGCTCTGTGGTGCGGGGGGGGTTCTGCCATCATTTGGTGAAAGCCTGGAGGCCCCCCGCAGATCCATTGCTGCGATGCGGTGGCCTCTGGGAAAATGGCCGCCGGGGGCGGTGCATGCTCAGATTCAGATCTCCGCACCAAGATCTCGTCCCGAGATCTCAGTAGACAAAATCTCGGGACGAGATCTCGTTGCCGAGATCTGAATCTGAACATGCGTCGCCCCCAGCGGCCATATTCCCGGAGGTCACTGCATCGCAGCAATGGATCTGTGGGGGCCTCTGGGCTTTCACCAAATGATTGTGGAACCCACTGCACTACAGAGCATTACCGCCGCACCTGTCGCATAATGTCAGCGGAGCCCCGCCGCACCACAGCCGAACCTGTCGCAAAATACCGGTGGAACCACCGGGAACCCTAGAGCACCACCGCCGCACCAACCTGGGATGGGATTTACCGGAGGCCACCTCACCAGCCTGGACCACTGAACAACCCCTGCAACCACGCTCCCCTGTGACCACTCCTCCACCTGTGCCAATCCCCCCCCTCGGTAAGCTGAATTCGGACTGTAAGTTTTTTTCCCTATTTTCCTTCTGAAAACTTGGGGTGCGTCTTATGGTCTGGTGTGTCTTATAGTCCGAAAAATATGGTAATTGTTCAGGTGATGAGAGGTCCAGTACTGGACTAGTGGAAGAGAACACGGATTTGGGGGCACAAAATACTTGCTTTCTTGCTTTGGACTGGGAGCCCACGGTACACCACTGCCATTAGCTTCTGTCTTTTGCTGAGAATGACTACAAAGCGCGTATCCGGCCGCTGGAGAGCCCTTGTGTCCTCTGCTGCTATGAGCTGTAGTAATCCCTGCCATTGTACCACCACGGTGATGCTCATTAAATCCGCCGACTGAAGAGATTGGCGATGTTATCAGACGGTAATGCTGGCTCAGTAAACTATTCTCCTCTTCTATTCACGACCCATAATGGAATCATTTTTCTATGTTACTGCCTGTACTCCGCATTATACGAGTGCTTCCTACGTGCGCTGATAATGTGATAGTTACAATAGGTTCCTATCCTGGATTCTCAATATCACAAAGACTTGTGTACATCTTTTATCTGGATATAACGAGCATTTCATGCCCCAAATCGAGAGGAAAAATACTTATAAATATGTTTCTGAATTCTCCTCTCGTTTCTAGTGATTTCATAGTGCATTTACCATCTCCTGAGATGAGACATAATGAGGATTATGAAATGTATAGTGCCCTGCCATTTATATAGGGCACATACCTAACATTTCCAGTGTATATAACCCCTTTATTCCACCTCAAAATAAATACAGGCCCCTAAACTAACACTGACCCTAAACCAGACCCAATAAAGAAAAATAGAAACCCATGCAAAACCTTCTAAACAAATGCAGAACCCAAACCAGACCTCATAAACCCCTCACCAGGACATTTCAATAAATATAGACCTAAAGTCAAATTTTTCAAGAACTACAAACCCTTCGTATAACCATCAAAAAACACAGGACCTCAGCCAGATCTCTAAAAAAATACAAATCCCAGCCTCTCTGAATTGATAAGGACCCAAGACCAGACTGTTTGATAGACAGCAAAAATTATAATAAAATGCTTGATGTAATAGACAGATTATGTGCAAAATTCACAATGAAAAAAGTGCTACATGCAAGGAGGTGCCAATAATTGCCTGCTTCAAATAAATGCTAGCCACCGGATTGAAAACGCACAGTCCTATATTCACAGTGCACCTACCAAGTCACAACTGAGGGGGGAAAAAGTGATTCAGATTCATTAGCAGGGCCGGCACGAACGTATAGGCGAACTAGGCAGCTGCCTAGGGCGCCGACCCAAAGGGGGCGCCAGAGAAAAAATAGAAAAAAGTATAAAAAATCTTTTCAAAAGGCAAAAAGTTTTAGGGATGGAAAGAAAAGTGTACATATTTAAGGGCAAATATGACGCACGAGAGGTTGGTTGGGTTGGCAACAATTTCGATAGAATCTGAAATTAATCTCGGTGACTTAGTGTCATCCTTTTAAAAAAAAAAGGCAAGGAAACAAAAATTTTAATTACCTATGGTCGTTTTTGTTTTGTGTTATTGATTACTTTGTATATATTTGTCCTATACAACTTCTCAGAAGATTAAAGAGTTAGGAGAGAGTTAATTAATCATTGTTGTTGTGGTTTATTTTGCTCCTAAATTTATATCCCAAGTTTTCATCTACTGCCAAGAATAGTAGGGGCGCAACAAAATAGTTTCGCCTAGGGCGCCGTCATCTCTCGGGCCGGCCCTGTTCATTAGGAATGTTCATTCACTTGCTGCATGAAAAGCTGCAAGCCACTTAAATCTCATTATGTTGATATGATATGTCAACCGAACCACCTATTTTTTTTTCTCACAGTTGTGACTTGTTAGGTGCACTGAATATAGGACTGTGCTTTTTCAATACGGTGGCTAGCATTTATTTGCAGCAGGCAACTATTAGTACCTTTTTTATGCACTTTCCTTGCATATTTTGCACACAAAATCAATTTTATTGCATTAAGCACTTTCTTTTTCTGAGGTAGAGGTGACTGGAATTTATATGAGATAAGTGAATGCTCATTCTGAGTGGCGTTATCCACCATATTCTCAACGTGCATTTTTGTGCATTTAATAAAAGGCTGTGCTTTTTTCAATAGGGTGGCTAACATTGTACATGCAGCAGACAATTATTGGCACCTCCTTGCATGTAGCACTTTTTTCATTGTGAATTTTGCACATAATCTGTCTATTACATCAAGCATTTTATTATAATTTTTGCTATCTATCAAACAATAAGTTTTTGATTACATGAGTTTCGAGGACTGTCAGCTGGTCCTCACTAGTTCCATTTGCTCTTGCAGCTTCTGCTACCCATCTGGGTTCCAGCACCGTCAGCTGGTTCTCAGCAGTGCCTTTGGCTTAGGTGCCTCCTTCTCGGTATCCGAGTTCCAGCAACGTCTGCTGGTCCGTGGTAGTGCTTTCTAGCACAGGTACCTCCTGCTTAGTAACCGTGTTCCAGCACCGTCAGGAAGAGGGTGAAGAAGAAGAAGATGAATAAGGTGAAGAAGAAGTTGATGAAAAAGATGCCGCTGCTGAGAATGATGAAGGAGAAAGTGTGGGAGAAGTACAAAAGCAGGTGAAGAGCATGGAAGTAGTGAAACATACATATCTGTCAAAATATAAAAAAGGTTAACATAGTCAATATCTTTGTAACTCCGAACGTCTTTAAAAACAAAAATTTATTCCTGCTATTCCATTTGATTGGGCTAAACCTCTATGGCTTTAATGTCTCCTCCACCTCCCCCAATACATTCTACATTATTCTTAATTGTTTTTCTTCATGTAGAATTAACCTACAAGGAAAGAAAGGTTTTTTTTTTAATTTCGATATATCTGTCCCATTGACTTGAATGGGGCTTCCGGGATCGGAATCAGCGATACCCGATACTTTTTGGGTATCGGTCCGATCCAATCCGATCCGATATTTCACAATATCGGATGGTATCACTCAACACTACCCACGGCCTCTGGGGATGAGTCAGGGGCAATCGGGACGTCAGGTGCAACCTCTGTGGTAAGATGGGTCACCTTCACAGGGACTGTCCAGACGCCTGGCACAATATCTGCAGAGTCTTCCCTGATGAGTTTGTGATGGCAGGGGCAAAGGCTCAGGAGGATGAGGATGTAATGGCAGGGACGCATGAGGAGGAGGATTTAATGTCAGGAGAGATGCTGACCAGCTCAGATGCCCACCAGGAGTCCACTCATGTAGCATTGGAGAAGCAGGGTGCAGAGGGGAACATGGAGGACGTCCATCAGGTCCAGCAGCCTCAGAGAGCCCCCCTTTCAGCATCACTGTCTGTATCTAATGACTGGAGCATGAATTATAATAAAAGGAAGAAAAAGAACACATCCTCCCGTAATCCTGAGGCAGAATATGACCCTGGTCAGAGTGCTAGTAAGAAGGTTCAGAATTCTGCAGGAATGTTGGTCGTGTCCAATAAGTATGGAGTTTTATCTGAGTCTAATGATGACGATTATGAGAAAGAGTTGAGGAAAGTTGATGCTGAGTGTGACAGGGACATAGAGGACCATCCCCCACCAAAGTGGAAGCCCTTATCTGTAGACCCTCAGGAAGAGTCTGACATGTGTTGTGATGGCGGGGTTCTCACTGACAGTGACCTCGAGTAATGTGAATAGCATTAAGCTGAGGCGAACGAGACACGCAGTTTATGAACATTTCACATATCTGGACACAGATGTCATCTTCCTGCAGGAGACACGACTGACATCTCTGGGGCTTATGAGAGAGGCTGAGAGGGAATGGCGGACCGGTCCTTCTTTCTGGTCACTGGCTGTGGAGCCTTACGCCGGGGTCGCTGTCCTGTTTAACACCAATGATGTGACTGTGCATAGGATGACGGAAGTGTTCATGGGAAGATGTCTGGTCCTGGAAGTCACTATCCATGGCGGCTTATTAACATCTATGGGCCACAGACGGTGACTGACAGGATCCAGCTGTTTAATGACGTCAAGACTTACCTTTTCACTTCTCTTCCAGTGGTGATAGCGGGGGACTTTAATGCCATACCGACATCAGGTGACAGCTCCTCAGGCAGGACAATGACCACGGACAGTAAGGTCCTACATAACATCATAATACAGGCAGGACTGACTGACGTTTTCACACAGGGTGGTCGACAGCCAAAATTCACGTATTCATGTTCCAACAGGAGCAGTAGGATATATTTTGCTTTTGTGAGTCCTACTGAGGCTGTCAGCGCCCTGAGTGAGAAGGTTGTCCCTTACTCCGATCACCTCGCCTTGTGCTTCTCTCTGGGGACCCCTAACCGTCCAAATATTGGTAGAGGGTTGTGGAAGCTCAATTCCAGTCTACTGGATGATGCCTATGTTCAGAGTCGTGTTCATTCCCTTATCCAGCTTCATCTAGACAGGGTTGACTTCTATGACAACATGACCGACTGGTGGGAGGACATCAAGGAGGATATCAGATCCCTCTTAAAGAGACTGTCAGTTAATAAAGGGAGGAATAAGTACCGCCAGTACCTAAAGCTGCGTAAAGAATTGGAGTCACTGTATTCGGCGGGCGGGGATGACAAAGTGAAGATCGACCGTCTGAAAATTGAGATAAGGCAGTATCAGTATAGCAGGTATACCTCCCTGGTTCTTGAACGGGATTATGGGTCCTTAGGGGCCCCTGATCCCTTTGAGAATTGCAGCGAGAGGGTAGCCAAAAAAATGGTCACAGGTCTCATTGACTCCCAGGGTGTATTGCAGGATTCACGGGAGGGTATCCTGGAGGTGGTGAGATCATACTATGCTGACTTGATTCAGAGGAAAGTTTTGGATAAAAATAAGATGGCTCAATTCTTTGAGGTAACTGCAGTGCCTGATGCTAATGATCTGGACTTTTCTCCTTTGACAGCAGAATTAACGGTGGAGGAAGTTAGGCTACTTTCACACATCAGGTTTTCGGCGTCAGGCGCGATCCGGCGTCGTGCCGGAATGCCGGATCCGGCAAATGTTTTGTAAAACCTGATGTGCCGGATCCGGTTTTCTGCCGGATCCGTCTTGTTCTTGACAGACAAAACCGGATCCGTCTCATCCGGTTCATCCGTTTTTCGACGGATTACGCCGGATCCGGTTTTTAAAATTGACCCTTTTGGCCTTCCGAACGGGATTGGCTACTGGAAAACTATATATAGCATGTTCCTACAGCCCTTCTTTGACAGGTTGTAGAGGAGAAAGTGCAGGTTGGAGAGAAGAGCAAGTTACTGGCGAAGATGGATGTTGTCATTGGAAATATTTTGAAGAATTTGGCGGATTTTATAGCGGAGGCGAATCGTTTGAGGGTGATTGTTCTGGAGAAGGAGAGAGCGAGACAGCAGCGCATCAGGCATCGTAGACGTTTGTGGATCCACCCCATCACAGCCAAGAGAATGACGCGTGGGGTCTATTCTACACTCTGCATGGACCTTCGACGAAACACGGATAAATTTTTTGGATATGTTCGGATGAAAATGGAGAATTTTGATTACTTGGTGGAGCGCATTGCAAACCGCATAAGAAAAGCGGACACCTATTGCCGCTTCTCTGTTTCACCCGCAGAGTGTCTGATGGTGACTTTAAGGTAAGCCACATTTATTGAATGTGATCGCATCAGAGCACACTTTCACTGCAACCTTGTTGGTGGTAGTTTGTATCTCCAAGTGTTATAGCTCAGTTTTGGTATGTAATGCTGTGATTTAAAACTAATTTATTGTTTTTTAATTCCCCACATATTTCTTGCAACTGGAGAATCCCTTTCGTCACTGCATTTCCAGTACAGACTCAGGATTTCCACCATATCTAGAATTGTGAAGTACACATGCCGTGCACTGTGGGACTCCTTAGCTGAAGAGTTTTTACCAGAGCCCACAACAGAGAGGTGGATTGAAATTGCTGACAAGTTTCAACATATATGTCAGTTTCCCAACTGCTTGGGCGCTGTGGACGGGAAACATATCCGCATTGTAAAGCCAGCTGGATCGGGATCGGAATATTTCAATTACAAGAAATATTTTTCAATTGTCCTCATGGCCATCGCTGACGCGGAATACAAATTTATTGCGGTTGATATTGGGGCCTATGGCCGCTCCAATGACTCTCAAGTTTTCAAACTGTCTGCCATGGGGCGTAAACTGTATGGAAACACCTTCCAGTTCCCACCACCTAGACCGCTGCCGCAAACATCTGGTCCACCTATGCCATTTGTCTGTGTAGGGGATGAAGCCTTCCAGCTGTCAGAACACCTTTTGAAACCGTACTCTAGCAGAGGATTGACAAGACCAAAACGCATTTTTAATTACCGCCTCACAAGAGCAAGAAGAATGGTTGAATGTACCTTTGGTATTCTGACAGCCAAATGGCGGGTCCTATTGATTGCGATCAACCTCAAGACAGAAACTGTGGACGAGGTGATCAAAGCTTGCGTGGTACTCCACAATTTTGTTATCTGCAAGGAACCCATTTCCATTGAGGACACCTCTGAAGAAACCACCTTGCAAGATTACCATGACATTACCACTAGAAGTTCTGTGACGGTTTCAGTAATGAGGGACAATTTTGCACTATACTTTATGTCACCTCAAGGCAGAGTACACTGGCAGGATGACAGAGTGTGAAAGATTTGTGCCCTAAACTTGTGTACCTTCTGTACCAACAGTATATACCTTTGCCAACCAAAGTTGGCTATCTTGTCATGGTCTCTATTTTTAGCTTTAGGCCACAGGTGTGTACCTGGTTGTGTTTTATGCAAAGTATTTCACCTTTTAACAAAAGTTGTGTACATTGTTAGGAAATCACCAACAATAAACACAACTTTTCAGGTGAAATACTTTGCTTCAAACACAACCAGGAACACAACTGTGGCAAAAAGCTAAAATTTACCCACAGTTATATACCTGGTTTTGAATACCTTTTTACCTTTTAAATACCCTGTATTTAACCTTTTTTTTAAACATATTTCGCCGCAGAAAGAAATGACAGACAACCAGTGTAAACAATAATTTAACTTTTATTTAAAATATTTTTTTTTGTGTGAACTGTTTTTAAAGTTAAAAAAACTTTTTTAATAAAGGTTTGAAACCAACCAAATGGGCATTTTTATTACAAAAAAAACATAACTCGGTGTAGTGTGGGGTGGAAATACTGCTGGAGGGGCTGCGGGACACTTCGACAATGGGAGTGTGGAGAGAGGACTGGGATCGTGGTGGGGAAGGAACAGTTAGAGGTGATGGTGTGGAAAAAGCTACAGAATGGGTGGACATGTGGGAGGCAGAAGAGGTGGTGGAGTGGAGGGTTGGGCAGGGACTGTAGGAGCAGATGATGTTGATGGCAAGTTGTATGGGGAAGGAGTTTGGTACGGGGAAGGAGTTTGGTACGGGGAAGGAGTTTGGTACGGGGCAGGTTGCTGGAAGTGGGGAGATGTCTGGTACTGGGGAGGTTGCTGGTACTGGGGAGGTTGCTGGTATGTAATAGGAGGGGGAGGATGGAAAGTGGCTGGAGGGGGTGCAGATGTAATAGGAAGGGGAGGATGAAAGTGGCTGGAGGGGGTGCAGGTGGAGGAACTACAGTGGTGGGAGGTGGAGGTTGGGAGGTAACCTGCTGTAGAGCACCGTGGCACGAATGCATTACATGCATCTGCTGGGTAGGAGATAGTGTTGCCATGCGCTCCACAACAGACCTGAAAAAGGTGTGGTTTGGCGAAGATCTTGCTTCTGAATGCATGGTTTGCAGAAGTGTCTTCACCTTCAGAATGCTGGAGTTGATCTGCTGAAAGCCTGCGGAGATTTGCTCTGACAAGACTTTTAGACAGTTCTGGAAAGATGCATTCAGATGCTAGAACTCTGGCGCATAACTCTTTTCCTGACCCCTCTGCCGCTGCCGCCCAGTACCCGCAGGTGTACTAGAGGTGGCAGGGGCAGAAGGGTGGGGTAAAGGGAAAGCGATCTCCTCACCAGCAGCTTCTTGTAATGTAGGCGGCCACGATGCTCCTGTGCTGGTGGATGGGACAGATGGGTCGAATGTGTGGGAAGGCTGGGAAGGTGCAGATGTACCGGGGCGGTCGAAGTGTCCCTTGGTGCCGGTCTCCTCAGGGATCGCCTCAGAAGGGTCCAATTGTGCAGGCTCCCGAGTGCTGCTCACCGTGCTGTGGAATAAAGAGAAAAAAAAACAATTAAAATACTGACATGGTATGGCCCTGGCTGAAAAAAAAAAGTTACATCTAAACATTTTTTTGTCACATGTGGTGTGTAATATTTACCTTCTGGTGAGCATTGTTTCCCGGAGGAACGACAGGGCTCGTGCGTACTTGTACTTGCTCCTGCGTCCTCCAGATCCACTCGGGGCACGCATCTCTTTATTGAACTCCTTCTTGAAACGATCCCTCACAAACCGCCACCGCTTCACAATTCTCTCCCCTGAAACGAGAAAGGACAAAGTGGTTAGTATACAACAGCAGTGTTTCCCAAACTCCAGTCCTCATGGTCCCCAGGAGTCATGTTTTCAGGATTTCCAAAGTAAATAGAAATCCTGAACACATGATCCGTGGGGACCACGAGGACTGGAGTTCGGGAAACACTGGTTTAAATCAAGCAACCGGTACTGTATATACTTACGCTCTTTAATCTGGGCCCGAGCTTCGAGGTCCTCCCAGCGGTCCACAAGGAGCGAACAGATTTCCTCCCAGAGTCGTCGGGTAAAGATAAGGTCAGCATGGCGGCGGTCAGCCATATTCCAGAGCGGCTCCCTTTCTCTGATGAGATGGATGAGGTGGTCCACATCGAGTCCTCCATCCTCACCGTCAGAGTCGGGAGCACGCTGTGAAGGCTGTTAAAGAAAAAGACAAAAATAACATAATTAGCCTCCACAAAAGAAATGAAATAAAAAGTGCAAAAAAACAAAGCAAAAATATTTATACTTACACGCTGGTGACCGCCGCGTTGCTGTCGCCGACGACCCTGGGAGGCACTGCGAGGACCTCTTGGCCGAGCACCAGATTGGGAAGACTAGAGAAGAAAACAAAAAATGTTATGTCTTTGGATGTAGGCATTTGTTTGCTGTGTGTAGTCTGCAGAACATTGTTTTCTATGTGTTGTGTGTAGTGTGATGTTGTGTTTCTGCGTTTGATGCAAAAAACTTACCAATTGTGAGCCCACTCCAAGTGTCTGTCCACCCCTTCCTTCTTCTTCTGGGAGCTCCTCTTCATCTTGTGAATCCTGTTTTGAAATAAAAGGCAATGAATAGACATATATTACAGAGAAGATGGATTTTGGAAATAAAAACTTACCGTCAAACGCTGACGATGCGAGGGAGGGCTCCCAGAAGATGATGTGCTGTCTTCCTGGTGGCCACACTCCATGCCTGTGGGTGGTGTTCCAGCTGCTGCCATTGCTGCTGCTGCTGCATCTATTGGGCGGCTGTTGAATAAAGAGAAACAAAGGGCCAATGAATATCTTGATATTCAATAGCCCTAGTTTGGAGGAATGGGGGATTTGATAATTACCGTCTCTCATCTGCTGCTGGACTCCCCTCCCGTTCCTCAGCATGTTCCCTTTGCTGCTCCATTTGGGGTGGTGGTGGTGCTGATGGTGCTGCAGATGTCTGCTGCCTTCTCCTGCTCCTGGTTCTTGGCTTGGGTGGCATGTTGGGTGTGGCTGAGGGTCCCACTGTCTTGCTTTTATATATGTCTTGTGGGCAGAGCTACTGAGCATGCTCAGACCAAAAAAACCGGATCCGGCCACCGGATCCGGCTCTCGCCGGATCAGGCGCATTGCGGCGCTCATAGGCTTTCATTGTATGAAAAAGCCGGACACGCCGGATGCGGCGTGTCCAGCTTTTTCGCCGGAGACAAAAAACGTTACAGTAGCCGTTTTTTCCAGACACCGGATCGCGTCACATTGCCGGATCCGGCGAAAATCGGATGAAACGCATGGCCATCCGGCTCGATCCGGCTCTAATGCAAGTCAATGGGGGGGAAACCGGATCCGGCATTGCATTTCGCCGGATCCGGTTTCTGTCAAAAGCGCCGGATCGCGCCTGACGGCGAAAACCTGATGTGTGAAAGAGGCCTTAAAGAGGCTATTGATAACTTATATCTGAAGAAGGCACCAGGTCCAGATGGTATAACAGCAGAATTTTATAAGAAATTCAGAGACCTCATGGCTCATGGCTCCAATCCTCGTGGATATGTATAGAAATTGTCTAGAAAATCAACTGATGCCTCCATATATGAGTGTCCTCGCTAATTCTGCTGTTTAAAGGTAAAGAGCCGAGTGACATCAAGAACTGGAGGCTGATTGCCCTCTTGAATGTGGACAGGAAGATTCTAGCAAAGATCCTATTTTCTAGATTAGTTTGTTTGTCCCTGGCACTATTGGCAGGCTCTCAGTTTGGCACAGTAAAAGGGCGGAACACCTCTGGAGCAGTCATCCCGATATGGGAGATGTTTGAGAGATGTAAAGCTCTGCGGTGTGGGAGATATGTTGTTAGTCTGGACCAGGCTAAAGCCTTTGACAGGGTTGATCATGACTATCTGTGGGCCACTTTGTCAAAGTACGGTATTCCGGGACAATTTGTGGATTGGCTAAAGACGTTGTACAGAGAGGTGGTGAGTAGAGTTGAGCGAAACGGGTCGAAAAATTTCAAAAGTCGCCGACTTTTGGCAAAGTCGGGTTTCATGAAACGAAACCCGACCCTAGGATGAGGTCGGCCACGAGGTCGGCGACTTACGCGCCAAAGTCGCATTTCAAAAGTTTGTTTTGCGCTCTTTTTCAGCTAATCAGGATCCACGGACACTGTGGGCAACGTGATGACATAGGCACGGGTCACCACCATCTTTCAGAAGGGCATGCAAGTGATTGGCTTGCTTTGGTGGGCGTCACAGGGGGTATAAAAGGGCGTGCACGCCGACCGCCATCTTACTTCTGCCGATCTTAGCATAGGGAGAGGTTGCTGCTGATTCTGTAGGGAGAGTGTTAGGCAGGGAAGAAGAAAAAAAAACTGCTTCTGCTGCTAGCGATTGCGCCTGTACAACACACCAGTCGCTGTGTGTGCAGTGCAAGGGGAGGCTATATTGTGATGTATCAGTGGTGTTGGTTGTTGGGCTGCCTTCTAAGGCTTCCTGACAGCTGCATTGCTGTTTACCCACTGCTCTGCAAACTGCTTTTTTAAAAGCAATCCCAATTTCTTTTTTTTGTCCTGCTGAGGTACTGAGCTGCAAACTGCTTTTTTAAAAGCAATCCCAATTTTTTTTTTTGTCCTGCTGAGGTACTGAGCGTGCATTTTTTCACACCATACAGCGGTGTACGCTCCTCACACAGTACCGTGTAACGGCTGTTATCACAGCCACAGTGAAGCTATCTGTGTCACTCTGTGAGAATAAGTCGAGGACATGTTCCGTTCTTACAGACCTGCACTCTAGGGAGATTCCTACTCTGCCCAATTCTACATACACCTTGTAGTTTGTGATACACTAGCCAATTTCTGCCTGTGACATAGCGCTGTGATATTCAGTGGGCCTCACACAATCCAAAAGTGTCCAGTGTCCACAAGTGTCTGCAGAAATTCAAAATCTCCCTTATCCTCTAGTCACTTTGGTCACAGCTGTGCCATCGAGCCTGTGACATAGCGCTCAGATATTCAGTGGGCCTCACACAATCGAAAAGTGTCCAGTGTCTGCAGAAATTCAAAATCTCACTTATCCTCTAGTCACTTTGGTCACAGCTGTGCCATCGAGCCTGTGACATAGCGCTCAGATATTCAGTGGGCCTCACACAATCCAAAAGTGTCCAGTGTCCACAAGTGTCTGCAGAAATTCAAAATCTCACTTATCCTCTAGTCACTTTGGTCACAGCTGTGCCATTGAGCCTGTGACATAGTGCTCAGATATTCAGTGGGCCTCACACAATCCAAAAGTGTCCAGTGTCCACAAGTGTCTGCAGAAATTCAAAATCTCACTTATCCTCTAGTCACTTTGGTCACAGCTGTGCCATCGAGCCTGTGACATAGCGCTCAGATATTTAGTGGGCCTCACACAATCCAAAAGTGTCCAGTGTCCACTAGTGTGAGCAGAAATTCAAAATCTCACTTATCCTCTAGTCACTTTGGTCACAGCTGTGCCATCGAGCCTGTGACATAGCGCTCAGATATTCAGTGGGCCTCACACAATCCAAAAGTGTCCAGTGTCCACAAGTGTCTGCAGAAATTCAAAATCTCACTTATCCTCTAGTCACTTTGGTCACAGCTGTGCCATCGAGCCTGTGACATAGCGCTCAGATATTCAGTGGGCCTCACACAATCCAAAAGTGTCCAGTGTCCACAAGTGTCTGCAGAAATTCAAAATCTCACTTATCCTCTAGTCACTTTGGTCACAGCTGTGCCATCGAGCCTGTGACATAGTGCTCAGATATTCAGTGGGCCTCACACAATCCAAAAGTGTCCACTGTCCACAAGCGTGTGCAGAAATTCAAAATCTCACTTATCCTCTAGTCACATTGGTCACAGCTGTGCCATCGAGCCTGTGACATAGCGCTCAGATATTCAGTGGGCCTCACACAATCCAAAAGTGTCCAGTGTCCACTAGTGTGAGCAGAAATTCAAAATCTCCCCTGTCCTATAGACACCTTGTACCTTGTTTTACATTACTATATAGTTTGTTGGATTTTGTCTACATTTCTACCAAAAATGAGGAAGGCTGGTGGAAGAGGCCGTGGAATTGGGCGGGGGTTGGCAGCTGGTAATGATGGTGTTGGTGGTGGATCTGATGGTTGTGGCAAGAGCAAAATAGGACCGAATGCAGGAGGTGTTGAGCCTGCGTCATCGTCTGGCTCCATAAGGCTTCGAAGGCTTAGTTTTCTAGGAGTTGGCAAACCGCTTTTAAAGCCAGAGCATCAGGAAAAAGTTTTGTCTTACATTGCTGACTCAGCCTCCAGCTCTATCGCCTCCTCTTCTTCAGTTGTAAAAAGTAAAAGCACTGAGTCGTCATTGGAGGCTCATGTTTATGAACCACACCTTTCCTTGTGTGCTTCACCCCAACCAAGATTGAAGGATGACGCAGGCCATACTACTGATTACTCCATGGAGCTGTTTTCACATACCATGCCTGGATTATCAAGTCAAATGGTGAATTACCCAGGCCAAGATGAATCTGACATGGAGTGCACTGATGCACAGCCGCTGATGGATGATTCTGCTGGTACATTCACTCAGAGCACTACATTGTCCTCGCAGTGTACAGAGCCAGATTCTGACGCTGATGAGACTCAGGTGCCCCTTCCCGCACACTATACCACCATACACGGTGACACAGAGGAAGGTGCACATGACATTGAAGAGGAGGTGATGGATGACCCAGTTGTTGACCCAGATTGGCATCCATTGGGGGAAGAGGGTGCTGCTTCCAATAGCTCAGATGAGGAGCATCCACAGCAGACATCGACATCGCAACAGCTGTTATCTGGCAGGCCCGGAGCACTCCAAAGACAGGTTCCAAAAATCAAAAGAGTTGCTGGACAGCTTGTCCAGAGGGTCAAAAGATCACAGCGTGCTAGGCCGCAAAATGTCTGCCAAAGTAGGAAGAGTGCAGTGTGGCACTTTTTTGAACAAAATCCTCATGATCAGGCCAAGGTTATCTGTAAGAAGTGTGGAAAGACCTTTAGCCGAGGGAAAAATCTGAAAAATTTGAATACCAGTTGCATGCTTAGACATTTAAACACCATGCACTTGCAAGCGTGGACACAACACCAAACCTCAAGTGCCACATGTGCAACTGATCACAACGAAGGTAGTCAGCAACGCTACATTGTTTCCCCCACTGTAAGCCCACCGGTTAGCACAGCAGCAAATGTTGAGGTGTCGTTGCAAGGCCACAGCAGTCAGGGAATCCCACTGTTATATCAACGAAAGACTGATTCTAGGCCATCAGAAAGAACACCAACCCCATCACCATCATCAACCCTCTCTCAGTCCGCCCTGTCCACCGCTACTTCCACCATATGCAGCTCTCAAGTCCAGCTCACCCTCCCAGACGCTATGAGTAGGTCAAGAAAGTACTCAGTCTCTCATCCGCGTACACTGGGTTTGAACGCCCACATTGCCAAACTAATCTCGTTTGAGATGATGCCCTTTCGGTTGGTGGAAAGCGCAGCTTTCCGCGAACTCATGGCCTATGCAGTACCACACTATGACCTACCCAGTCGCCACTACTTCTCTCGCAAAGCCATCCCAGCCCTCCACCATCATGTGAAAGACGGCATTGTCCATGCACTCAAGCAGTCAGTGAGCGGAAAGGTGCACCTCACAACTGATGCATGGTCCAGTCGGCATGGCCAGGGCCGTTACGTGTCCATCACTGCGCACTGGGTTAATGTGGTGGATGCAGGGTCCACAGGGGACAGCGGTGGTGGGACAGTGCTGCCTAGCCCACGGTATAGGAAACAGTTGGCTGTAGGCGTTCGACCCTCCTCCTCCTCCTCCAACAGAAGCGAAAGCTCGTCCACAGAGCGCAGTCGTACGAGCACTCCATCTGCAGCTGCCACTGTTGCACACGAGGTGTCCCCCTATCGAGCAGCTAGTGGAAAGCGTCAGCAGGCTGTGTTGCAGATGATGTGTTTGGGCGACAGACACACCGCCGAGGTGCTGGCCGAGTACTTGAAGCGACAAACTGAGTCATGGCTGGGCAGTGTACATCTTGAGGCAGGCAAGTTAGTTAGTGATAACGGCCGTAATTTTGTGGCAGCCATAGCCCTTTCAAAACTCAGCCACATACCTTGCTTGGCTCACACCTTGAACCTGGTGGTGCAGTGCTTCCTCAAAAATTATCCGGAGTTAACAGCCCTGCTCCAGAAGGTGCGAAGACTGTGCGCGCACATCCGCCGGTCGCCTGTACACTCCGTTCGTATGCAGAAGCTGCAGCGATTGCTCCACCTTCCCAACCACCGCCTCATTATCGACATTGCAACAAGGTGGAACTCCACCCTGCACATGGTGGAGCGGCTGTGCGAGCAGCGGCAGGCCATAATGCATTTGTGGGAGGATACACGGCCAGGCACTTTGAGAGCAGACATGGAGTTGACAGGTGTGCAGTGGTCGAAGCTGAAAGACCTCTGTAAAGTCCTTCAGTGTTTTGAGGAATGCACACGGCTGGTAAGCGCAGACGACGCCATCCTAAGCATGAGCATCCCACTTATGCGTCTGCTCATGCAAACTTTGACGCACCTTAAGGAGCAGGCTTCTGCAGCCAATGTTGATGAGGAGGAAGAGGAGGAGGGAATCCTTGATGACATTCAGCCATTGTCTGCTCAGGGACCTCTCCTGGAGGAGGTGGAGGAAGAAGAGGAGGAGGAGGAGGAGGATGATGGGGATGATTACTTAGGGGAGGAGGATGCATCTCGTGGGGCAAGTGAAAATGTTGGCATGGCAAGGTCTGGTACAGGGTTTGAGCGTGACTGGAGGGATGTGGATTTGCCGGAAAGTGCTCCTCCAACCAGCACTCGCAGTGCATCATTGACACCGGGAACATTGGCCCACATGTCAGATTATGCCTTGCAGATCCTAAAAAGGGACCCCCGCATTGCCAAAATGATGAACGATGATGACTACTGGTTGGCCAACATCCTGGATCCACGCTATAAAGGCAAATTACAAAATATCATGCCACAGGAGAACCTTGACCTAATATTGGCTAATAAACAAGCAACTCTGGTAAATCGGTTGCTTGAGGCATTCCCAGCACACAGCAGCGGTGATGGTTCTCACACGAGCCGTACGGGCCGGGGTCAGCTTGGCAGAGGTGTTCGTGGTGCACACAGCAGAAGTGGCGTTGGAGACAGGGGTTTCATGACAATGTTGTGGACTGATTTTTCAAGTACCGCTCACACAACTGGTAATACTGCATCGATGGAAAGTGACAGGAGACAGCAGTTGTCAACTATGGTTACAAACTACTTTTCCTCCCATATCGATGTTCTCTCACACAGGTCATTCCCCTTTGACTATTGGGCCGCTAAACTGGACACCTGGCCTGAATTGGCACAATATGCCTTACAGGAGCTCGCTTGCCCAGCTGCAAGTGTGCTATCGGAAAGAGTCTTCAGTGCAGCTGGATCAATCCTGACAGAAAAAAGGACCCGTCTGTCAACCCAAAATGTGGATGATCTAACCTTCATTAAAATGAAACACGCATGGGTTTCCAAGAATTTTGTCCCACCTTCCCCTGATGACACATAGGGTGACAGAAAAATGGCTTGCTTTGGTCCACCTCTTCCTGGGACTTGACCTATTTCACCTTTTGCATCAGCTGAATGTCCAACATCAACATATGCCACTTTCTAAAACTCCCTAACTGTGCTGCCTCCCCCCCCCCATGGCCGGGGTCACCACCTAGCGCAGGACACCGTGCGAGTGCCGTTGCCCTGGACAGGTGGGTAGGCCGACTCTTGGGTGCGAGCACTGGCACAGGGTCCCTCATAGTGCAATCAAGTGTCTCTGACGGTGGTGGTGCACACCCGCCGTCAGACACACCGCCGTACTATGAGGGGCCCAGTGCCAGTACCGACGCCCACGAGTGGGCCCCCCTTGCTTGGGCAGGGCCCCAGCATTTGCAATCTTTACCTCTCCCTGCTCCTCCGCTGTGTAGTCTGGGCCGTCAAATCCATACTGTGCCTGACACCGTTTGAGCCTGCCTCCTGATGTATAGACATATATTTTGAATGTGTACGCTATCCATACATGTTATCCGGGGATACGGTACCCTTTCTCACCTTTGTGCAATCACGTGCAAGCCATACTGGGCCTATACCGTCTGAGCCTGCCTCCTGATGTATAGACATATATTTTGAATGTGTACGCTATCCATACATGTTATCTGGGGATACGGTACCCTTTCTCACCTTTGTGCAATCACGTGCAATCCATACTGGGCCTAACACCGTCTGAGCCTGCCTCCTGATGTATAGACATATATTTTGAATGTGTACGCTATCCATACATGTTATCTGGGGATACGGTACCCTTTCTAACCTTTGTGCAATCACGTGCAATCCATACTGGGCCTAACACCGTCTGAGCCTGCCTCCTGATGTATAGACATATATTTTGAATGTGTACGCTATCCATACATGTTATCTGGGGATACGGTACCCTTTCTAACCTTTGTGCAATCACGTGCAATCCATACTGGGCCTAACACCGTCTGAGCCTGCCTCCTGATGTATAGACATATATTTTGAATGTGTACGCTATCCATACATGTTATCTGGGGATACGGTACCCTTTCTAACCTTTGTGCAATCACGTGCAATCCATACTGGGCCTAACACCGTCTGAGCCTGCCTCCTGATGTATAGACATATATTTTGAATGTGTACGCTATCCATACATGTTATCTGGGGATACGGTACCCTTTCTAACCTTTGTGCAATCACGTGCAATCCATAATGGGCCTAACACCATCTGAGCCTGCCTCCTGATGTATAGACATATATTTTGAATGTGTACGCTATCCATACATGTTATCTGGGGATACGGTACCCTTTCTCACCTTTGTGCAATCACGTGTAATCCATACTGGGCGTGAGAACGGCTGGCGAGCTGTTAAGCAAGCTACAGCACCTGTGGTTTGCACACGTAAGTTTTTCATTTTTTCAGGTATGATGGTTAGGCCTAATTCCGGAACTGCGGTTGACCTGCACTTACTGGGAAATCATTGTTCGCGGGTAATAATTGTAATCAGTGATCCCCATCACTAACGTTGTTCAGCGGGTTATCTGCACCTGTAAGCGACAAACGCTGGCCTTTTCAGTGTAGTGCACATGCAGCCACGGACATGTAAGGGAATGACACACCAGTTATTGGCCAATCTCATGTGCCAGAGCCTCACGTGTCCCTCTAGTAAGCCGGACTCGGACCGCGGGGCATGACGGAGTCTCGTTCGTTAACGGAATTAAGCTTGCAATGTGTGCATCTGTTCTGTAGCTGGCATGGTTGAGGTTTCCCAGGTGGAGTCGAATTTAACCGTAGGCTCCACTCCTGGTGGTGCCCTTCTGGACATTCCTTTAAGGTTCAGCTTTGCAACCATACTGCCCACGTAAAACAAACACTTTGCCTTCATTTACGCTGTTTGGAGGGTCATGACTCGTGGGAATAACGCCGCCCAATCAGTTAACCTGCTAGAGAGATCGTTCGTTGCTCCCAAGCATGACATCACACTCCCTAGGAAGAAGGTAATGCCACTGTGGCGACCGTACTCCTGGGGGCGACACAAGTGCACTGATGCCCAGCCACTGCTCGATGAATCTGCTGGTACATTGACCCAGACCACTACATTCCCCTCGCACGCTACACGGCCTGAATCTGACCCTGATGAAACTCAGGTTACCCTTCCCATATACAGTTCCATCTTACACGGTGACAAAGAGGAAGCTGCAGATGAAAGTGCAGGTTCAGCCTACCCGCCATCAGACACACCACCGTACTATCAGGGGCCCTGTGCCAGTGCCGTCGCCAACGAGTGGGCCCCCCCTGCCTGCTCAGAATCACAGCACTTGCAAAGTTGAAATACTGTGCAGTGAGATGGAAGATGGGGACGACGAGGAGTCCAGACAAGTACAGGGATTCCCTAGCGAGGAGACTTATTTGATTGTTTTCAATGTTGGGACAGCAATTTTTGGGGAGCACTATACTCTGGAGAATGATAGATGGGACCCACCATACACTGGAACATTCCAAAGGTGGACATCAGACACTGGAGCAGCATTTACAGGGCCCATTATACACTAGAGCATTAGAAATGGGGCCCATTATGTTTGGAGCATTATTTGGGCCCATAAGACAGTGGAGCTTCATCCATGGGGACCAACATATACTGTAGCATTATGTTGAGCTCATCATATACTGTTTCAAACATTATATGGGACCAATGATTCTGTATGGAGAAATAGATGGGCCTCGTCATGAGATGTAAAAAGTGAGGTATTTTTCATTGTACTATACTGCTATTTCTCTGCCGTATCGGAGCATGATGAGTTGTGGTATGTGTTAAAGGGGCGCTCTTTCGCCCAGGGCACATGAAAACCTGTAGCCAGCCCTCCCCCCCACAACTGTAGCCAAATAACCCCCATTTTTCAGTGCGTAACTTGTATTATGAAGTTAATTAAGGTTGACAAGCTTAAGTAAGAAGAATTGATGCTTTTGGCATTCAAATGGGCACTGTAGGTGTGTTTCCTGTCCTCCTCTCACTGCCGACTTTTATTCCCCATTGACTTACATTGGGTTTCGTGTTTCGGGACGACCCCGACTTTTCCCTATAATCGGACGATCTTGCTTGACCCGACTTTTGGAAAAGTCGGGTTTCACGAAACGAAACGCGACCCTAAAAAACCAAAAGTCGCTCGACTCTAGTGGTGAGCTTTCCTCTGATTAATGGTTGGCAGGGTGACACTTTTGGAGTTGGGGCGGGGGTGAGGCAGGGCTGCCCACTGAGTCCGCTCCTGTATGTTTTTGCCCTAGACCCGTTTCTAAGGTTCACTGCAAGAGTATGATTTTCTGGGGGTGCGGCTCCCCCACTGCCTGCCTCTGAATGTTGTTGCCTATGCAGATGATGTGACGCCGGTGATCTCTAATCCTCGAGAGGTGCGTCCGGGTCTCTGGTCACCCTTGAAAAGAGTCAAGCTCTGTGGACATTAGATACTGAGCCCAGCTTTGATCTGCCACAGTTTGCCAAAGCCTCCACCCATATTAAGATCCTAGGGGTTAAATTTGGGAGGGATGATAATGCCACGCTAAATTGGGAGGAGAAATTGGAAACCGGAAATGCAAAGGTTCAGCGATGGAAGAACTGGAGGCTGACCTACAGAGAAAGAAAGGGTCAAAATGTTGAAGACTTACCTGGTCCCCATTTTCTTGTATGTCTCTGTCATTTTCCCTTTGCCAGAATCTTTCTAAGTGAGGCTTTTCAACATGTTCTTCCAGCTCTTGTGGGGGAATAGGTTGAACATAATAAAGAGGGGAATAACGTAACTACGGCGGAGAGAGGGTGGGCTGGATATGTTGAATCCAAGGGTTTTCTTTGACTCCTTACACTGAGAGAAGTACGAGAAGAGACCTGTATGCCCGTGTATGTAGGACTTTCTTCTACTCTCCATTGGCCCTGAGAGATTGTGTCACCACCACCCTGCAGGAAAGCCTTAGGTTCCTAAACGGGAAACGACTTCCTCCTAAACTGTTTGATGTCACTTGGCTTTCACTGCATTGTCGGCTCTTTGTCAGAGGGAACCTGAAACATCTGTGTGTCTCTGATCGGAAGTGTCCCCTTGGTTGCCAGCAGGAGGAGACTATGGAGCACTTTCTATGTGATTGCTGGGGAGGGAGGAAGATCTGGGAGGAAGTGTCAGTTAATCTAAAAATCCCCAGACTGCGGACCCTAAAGTATCCTGACATAATCTATGGTGTCCCCTCCACTGTTAGTAACATCGACAGAGAGAGACGATGTACATTATAATCAGTGTCATCAAATATTATCACTGGCACATGAGAACCCGGGTGTCACTGCACAATGAGCTGTACTATCACACCGCTGCTACCAATCAGGTTATGTCAGAACTCCGGTGGATAAAATCACTGGAAGTTGGAAGGAGTCCGAGAAACACAACGTTATGGAGAAACGTAAAATTCAGTTAGGAAATATGATTTTTTATTTATTTTTTTTTTACTTTCCTTTTTCCTCCCTAGGTGTGGACAATTTAATTTATTTATGAATATGATCTGACTATTTAGTGTTTGTGTATATATAACCTAAGTGATTTGTGTTTTGTAACGCTGGATGATTTTTCTTCTATTATAATTGTATTTATGCTTGGTTTTTATAATAAAAATTGCCCCTATGTACAAGAATATGACAACAATAATACTGCTCATATGTACAAGAATATAACTACTATAATACTGCTCCTATGTACAAGAATATAACTACTATAACACTGCCCTTATGTACAAGAATATAACTACTATAATACTGCCCCCTATGTACAAGAATATAACTACTATAATACTGCCCCTATGTACAAGAATATAACTACTATGCTACTGCCCCTATGTACAAGAATATAACTACTATAATACTGCTCCTATGTACAAGAATATAACTACTATAATACTGCCCCTATGTACAAGAATATGACTACTATAATACTGCCCCTATGTACAAGAATATAACTGCTATAATACTGCCCCTATGTACAAGAATATAACTACTATAATACTGTCCCTATGTTCAAGATTATAACTACTATAATACTGTCCCCTATGTACAAGAATATAACTGCTATAATACTGCCCCTATGTACAAGAATATAACTACTATAATACTGTCCCTATGTACAAGATTATAACTACTATAATACTGTCCCCTATGTACAAGAATATAACTACTATAATACTGCCCCTATGTACTAGAATATAACTACTATAATACTGCTCCTATGTACAAGAATATAACCACTATAATACTATAATACTGCCCCATGTACAAAACTATAACTACTATAACACTGCCCCGATGTACTAGAATATAACAACTATAATACTGCTCCTATGTACCAGAATATAACTACTATAATACTGCTCCAATGTACAAGAATATAACCACTATAATACTGCCCCTATGTACAAGAATATAACCACTATAATACTGCCCCTATGTACAAGAATATAACTATTATAATACTGCCCCTATGTACAAGAATATAACTACTATAATACTGCTCCTATGTACAAGAATATAACTAATATAATACTGCCCCTATGTACAGGAATATAACTATTATAATACTGCCACTATGTACAAGAATATAACTACTATAATACTGCCCCGATCTACAAGAATATAACTACTATAATCCAGCCCTTTGTACAAGAATATATCTACTATAATACTGCTCCTATGTAGAAGAATATAACTACTATAATACTGCTCCTATGTACAAGACTATAACTACCATAATACTGCCCCTGTGTACAAGAATATAACTACTATAATCCAGCCTTTGTACAAGAATATAACTACTATAATACTGCCCCATGAACAATAATATAACTACTATAACACTTCTCCTATGTACAAGGATACAACTACTATAATACTGCCCCCATGTACAAGAATATAACTACTATAATACTGCCCCTATGTACAAGAATATAACTACAATAATACTGCCCCTATGTACAAGAATATAACTACTATAATACTGCTCCTATGTAGAAGAATATAGCTACTATAATACTGCTCCTATGTACAAGACTATAACTACTATAATACTGCCCCTATGTACAAGAATATAACTACTATAATCCAGCCCTTTGTACGAGAATAAAACTACTATAATCCAGCCCTTTGTACGAGAATATAACTACTATAATACTGATCCTTTGTACAAGAGTATAACTACTGTAATCCAGCCCTTTCTACAAGAATATAACTACTATAATACTGCCCTTATGTACAAGAATATAACTACTATAATCCAGCCCTTTGTACAAGAATATAACTACTATAATTCAGCCCTTTGTACGAGAATATAACTACTATAATCCAGCCCTTTGTACGAGAATATAACTACTATAATACTGATCCTTTGTACAAGAGTATAACTACTGTAATCCAGCCCTTTCTACAAGAATATAACTACTATAATACTGCCCTTATGTACAAGAATATAACTACTATAATCCAGCCCTTTGTACAAGAATATAACTACTATAATTCAGCCCTTTGTACGAGAATATAACTACTATAATCCAGCCCTTTCTACAAGAATATAACTACTATAATACTGCCCCCTATGTACAAGAATATAACTACTATAATACTGCCCCTATGTACAAGAATATAACTACTATAATACTGCTCCTATGTACTAGAATATAACTACTATAATACTGCCCCTATGTACAAGAATGTAACTACTATAATCCAGCCCTTTGTACGAGAATATAACTACTATAATCCAGCCCTTTGTACAAAAATATAACTACTATAATACTGCCCCCATGTACAAGAATATAACTACTATAATACTGCTCCTATGTACAAGAATATAACTACTATAATACTGCCCCCTATGTACAAGAATATAACTACTATAATACTGCCCCTATGTACAAGAATATAACTACTATAATACTGCCCCCTATGTACAGGAATATAACTACTATAATACTGCTCCTATGTATAAGAATATAACTACTATAATACATTATGTGGAAGAACAATATATGGGCCTATTGCAGCCCAAGACCTTCTAATAATGCAAAATTGTGCATTGTGCCATTGTGGGATAGCTCAGGTTTCACCAATGATATGTCCTCCCCTGCCTATAATACTGAACCATAAGAAAGAAAATACCTAGTATATTACTGAACAGTGAACACTATATATACAATATGTCTTCTTTAACACATATATATTGTCCTATGACCATGACTTATCCTGTGACTAAGGGCACTTGGACCCCAGAAACGCATCAGCTTTTAACTATATTTTTTTGGATTCCATGTTTATAATGAATCTTAAATAAAGCATTGGACTACATTTTCACATATTGTGGACCTTATTGTACCTAGTATATCACTCAGTCCACACGGTGCATAGCAATCCGCACTGCTGTCACACCTAAGCCAAAATGCCCAAATGTGGGGACTACATCACTGCAGGCATATGTACCGGGACACTCGGGTGCCAACCCAGAATAGGAACAATGCCAAAAGTCCATGCAAAGAAGGAAGAAAGGGTGGCCCTCACCGTTCCATAAAATCCAGTGTTTATTGCAAAAATTTAAAACATCTTCGTCAAGGAGTAACAAGTGCAATGGAAGGACAAAGGCCGTTTCACACGATTGCGCTTTCACTCTCGTCGTCCTTCCAGTCCACTTGTTACTCCCCTGACGAAGATGTTTTAAATTTTTGCAATAAAAATTGGATTTAAGGAACGGTGAGGGCCACCCTTTCTTCCTTCTTTGCACGGACTCCTAGTATATTACGGAACACTGTATATATAATATGTCTTCTTTAACACATATATATATATATTGTCTTCTAGGATATTTCACTCCCTGGTGCGGCACTTTTGTTGATACAGTAAATGGACTCGTGGCAGCTAATCTGTTAATTCTTTGCATTTGAGGCTTAAACGAGTTGTATCATTCATCTTCTATGATTAGCAGCTTCCTTATAGTTGGCGGGTGATGCCCTCCTGATTGACGGTTCTGACCAACCGACATATTGTGCCACTGGCCTGAGCTATGTGCGCTCTGATGCAGCATGCACAGTAATCTGGCCACTTTCAGAGCAGCACTTACAAGCTCTATTTGAAAAAGCTTGTAAGCATCATGTTCCTAGAGTGCAGTGTTGGCATTGTGCAGTAAATTATAATATTAAATACCACTTCATTGAGAATGAAGAGGAAATTAAATAGCAAGTAAAACTTTTTACAAGTATTCTGCAAATTTACCCATTTATTATAGAATAGCCCTTTAGGTAACATCCATATCACCATGATGAGACCTCTAAGAATTTTAGTCCTGTCCATTATATAACTAACTTTTAATTCACTGACCTGATATAAAATGGAAGCACCTTAAAGGTTGTGAATGGTGGGTGACGCCACAGGATCTTGGCAATTGCTTTAGTCGGTGTAGGTTTTGCACAGGAAGACGTATCATTTTTTTTCTGACGGTTAAATTAGTATCTGTCTGAATACACTGTAGGGGACAAGAGTAGCAGGAACCTGGCAGGATAACTCCTGGAGCTTCAAATCACTAAATCTTTTATTCTTCTATTGTAGAGGTCAGCCAGTGCCGTAGACGTGGCTGAGTTCATCGGGCCTTGTGTGCCCTGGCCTTCCAATATTTAAAAATCACGCTCCACGGTCAGCTTACTTGCTTCTCCGTCCCCTGCGCCGTCAGGGTCTGTTCTCCACTCTTTAAGGTCACCTCTGGCCGTTTCT
The DNA here is from genome assembly GCF_039654945.1 of Dendrobates tinctorius. Taxonomy (NCBI): domain Eukaryota; kingdom Metazoa; phylum Chordata; class Amphibia; order Anura; family Dendrobatidae; genus Dendrobates; species Dendrobates tinctorius. The sequence continues at coordinate 37,244,084 of NW_027361784.1, forward strand.
GAAAAAACAGACACCGTCCAGGTGCAACTCAAAATGTAAAACTTTACTTTCATGACTTCGCAGCACATCCAGATTCATTACAACATTTTCGACAACTTGTACGTTACACGTTACTTCGTCTTTCCCTGTTCTCTTCTCCTTGGCACACTGCACGAGCCTGGGTCAGACTATTTCCAACGGCTCTTCAGCGCCCTCCCTGGCCAGCCTCACTGCATATGGGTGTAACCTCAGCTGTTTCGCCCCGGATCTGAGGGCATCAGTCCAAGCAATGACCTGCCACATGGAGAGTGACCTACTGTGCTGTTGTGACTTCTGTGGCCCAAGCTCCTGTAGCTGCTGCTGCTGTATCTGTAGCTAAGTTTGTCCACTGATTCTGGATGGCTGGGTTCCTCCTTTAACTTTGTGGGGTGCTGAGTAGCTCAGGCATTTAGCCCACCCGAGCACTTTGGGCTACCTAGCCCTGAGTGACTCTAACCAGGAATTATTCCTGCTTTACACCTCAGCTAACCCCTCCTATGTTAACTATTTAATTTCTATGATACTCTTATCCTACACTATATAGACTATACGAGGGGCGATCCAATAGTAATGATAATTGGTTATTTCTACTGCACACAGAAATTAAAATAAAATGTTTTCTTCTCTCTCAGGTACCCACTAGTCCAGGAAAAAAAATCACTTAAATAGGCCACGATTCCCGGGAGCTACATTCATTTGAATATGAACTGCCAAGGAGTGAACATCAAAATGGAAAAAACGAGCTCAGAGCTGTCATCAAATACCTCTGCTTGAAAAAAATGTCTACCAAAGACATACACAGTGACTTGGTGGAAACATTGGGGGACTCTTCTCCTCCATATTCCACAGTTGCACGCTGGGCCAAGGAATTTAAGCTGGGAAGAACATCGACGGAAGATGAACATCGCGAAGAACACCCATCCACGTCCCTCAATGAAGAAAACGTGAAAAAAGTTGAAGAGGTTGTGTTGGCAGATCGAAGAGTGACTATCAGGCATGTAGCTGAGGTCACCGGGATCTCATATGGCAGTATTCAAATAATCCTTGCAAAAGAATTGCATATGAGAAAGGTCTCCGCGCCTTGGGTGCCAAAAATGTTAACCGACGTGCAAAAGAAGAAACGAGTTGACATTTCAATAGCAAATCTCGAAAAGTTCTAAGCAGACAAGGAGAATTTTTTGTCACGTGTTTTGACCATGGATGAGACCTGGATCCACCACTTTGATCCCAAAACTAAACAACAATCGATGACATGGAAACGAGCCGACGAACCGACGCCAAAGAAATTCAAAGTGTCAAGCTCAGCAGGAAAGGTTATGGCGCCCGTTTTTTGGGACGCTGAAGGAATTATTATGGTGGACTATTTGGAGAAGGGAGCCACTAATACGGGCTCCTACTACGCAGAACAAATAAGAAGATTGCGGGAGGCTATCTAGGAGAAAAAGCGCAGCAAACTGCGGGCTGGAGTGCTGTTTCACCAAGATAACGCACCGGCTCACAAAGCTGCAGTTGCCATGGCTACCATTCAAGAAGCGGGGTATGAACTGGTGGAACACCCCCCCTATTCGTCAGATCTAGCCCCCAGTGACTTCTTTCTCTTTCCTCGGCTCAAGGAACACCTCCGGGGCAAGAAATTTGACGACAATAGCGATGTGATAACCGCTGTTGGGGAGTTTTTTGAGGGTCAAGATCAGAAATTTTTTCGAAGGGAATTCTAAGTTTAGAAAAGAGATGGACTAAATGTATAGACTTGTTAGGAGACTATGTAAAAAAATAATTTTTTTTTGACTATATTCATTGTGTTTATTATTGATTATCATTACTTTTGGATTTCCCCTCGTATTTTCTGCATACCATTGCACTGCATGGTTGGCTGTTGTGAGCTCATTTTCTCATTCACCTTTGATGTCCCATGAACTCCCTCTGCTGGTGAAAGGAGGTGGTGAAACTGATTTGGATGGGAGAGACCTGTCACCTGAACAGGTGGATTGTGATTGGACATCAGGAATCTCTGAGTGGATATAAGGTAGCCGACGCCCTGTAGGGTTGCTGGTGATTTCTCTGCTCTGAGCTCTGGCCTCCAGTTCAGTTTCTGTCTTCTAAAGCTAAGTTTTGCTCTGTTATTGTTCCTTGAGATTTTGTCTGATTTGCTTAGTTTTGTGTTCAGCCAGCCCCGGCTGGGGCTTTGCTGATTTTCCATTTTGTCCCTGATCGGTTTAATCTCTTTTGCTCTGTCTTCAGAATATATCGGAGAGCTGATATAGAGATTTTGAAGTCTAGTGACTTCAGGGCTGTTTTTCCTATCAGACGTGTTGGGACATTTCTGGTAGGGTTTTTGCGGATTGCAGCCAGCATCTTTTCTGTCCTGTTCTATCCAGTTAGTTGGGCCCCATCATTTGCTCTGCCTGTCTTTCTGTCTGTGTTTGTTTTTTCATCTGTTTTCACCGACAATACATGTTGGGGGCTGTCTATTGCTTTGGGGTCTGCTCTGGGGCAGTTTAGATTTCCCCTTTCTTTCTTTAGGCTTATTTAGCTCTCCGGCTGTGACAAGGCGTCTTGGACCACCGTAGGAACGCTCCACGGCTACTGTTAGTTGTTGTGAATAGGATCAGGGGTCTGCAATCCGCTAGCTACCAACCTCTCCGGTTTTCTGGACTTAGCTTGCATTTTTGTTTTTTCCTCCTCCGGTGACTCATTCATAACAGTTGGCTATATGAGCCACTTGATACTGAGTGAATCAGCTGCCTGATGTTTACATTAACACTTTCTATCACCATTGGTTTGACATATGTTATTTTTTGCTCTGTCCTGCTATTATGTTCTGCTCATAGTCTGTGGCCATCAGTCTTGTGGATCATGTGTATCCATACATACTAATATGATATATTTTATTGCATATTATTATTATTTATTGTTAAAGCGCCATTTATTCCATGGCGCTTTACATGTAAGGAGGGGTATACATAATAAAAACAAGTACAATAATGTTAAACAATACAAGTCATAACTGGTACAGGAGGAGAGAGGACCCTGCCCGCGAAGGCTCACAATCTACAAGGGATGGGTGAGAATACAGTAGGCGAGGGTAGAGCTGGTCATGCAGCGGTTTGGTCGATCGGTGGTTACTGCAAGTTATAGGCTTGTCGGAAGAGGTGTTTCTTCAGGCTCTTTTTGAAGGTTTTGATGGTAGGTGAGAGTCTGATATGTTGTGGTAGAGAGTTCCAGAGTAGGGGTGATGCGCGAGAGAAATCTTGTATGCGATTGTGGGAAGAGGAGATAAGAGGGGAGTAGAGAGGAGATCTTGTGAGGATCGGAGGTTGCGTGCAGGAAAGTACCGGGAGACGAGGTCACGGATGTATGGAGGAGACAGGTTGTGGATGGCTTTGTATGTCATGGTTAGGGTTTTGTACTGGAGTCTCTGGGCAATGGGGAGCCAGTGAAGGGATGGACAGAGGGGAGAAGCTGAGGAATAGCGGGGGGACAGGTGGATTAGTCGGGCAGCAGAGTTTAGAATAGATCGGAGGGGTGCGAGAGTGGTCGAGGGGAGGCCACTGAGCAGGAGGTTGCAGTAGTCAAGGCGAGAGATGATGAGGGCATGGACTAGGGTTTTTGCAGATTTTTGGTTGAGGAATAAACGGATTCGTGAAATATTTTTGAGTTGAAGTCGGCAGGAAGTGGACAGGGCTTGGATATGTGGTTTGAAGGAGAGATCAGCGTCAAGGATTACCCCGAGGCAGCGAGCTTGTGGGACTGGGGAGAGTGGGCAGCCATTTACTGTAATGGATAGGTTCGTTGGGGGGGTCACGTGAGATGGGGGAAAGATGATGAATTCTGTTTTGTCCATGTTAAGTTTCAGAAATCTAGCGGAGAAGAAGGATGAAATAGTGGACAGACACTGAGGGATTCTGGTTAGTAGAGAGGTGATATCTGGTCCAGAGATGTAGATCTGTGTGTCATCAGCATAGAGATGATACTGAAAGCCATGAGATTCTATGAGCTGTCCCAGGCCAAAGGTGTAAATGGAGAAGAGCAGGGGTCCTAGGACTGAACCTTGTGGGACTCCGACAGATAGGGGGCGAGGTGAGGAGGTGGTGTGTGAGTGGGAGATGCTGAATGTCCGGGCTGTTAGGTATGATGAGATCCAGGATAGGGCCAAGTCTGTGATGCCAAGGGATGAGAGGGTCCACTGTGTCAAAGGCAGCCGACAGGTCCAGGAGGAGGAGGACAGAGTAGTGTCGCTAGCTCTTGGCGGTTAAGAGATCATTGGTGACCTTAGTAAGGGCAGTTTCAGTGGAGTGGTGTGACCGGAAGCCAGATTGTAAGCGGTCGAAGAGGGAGCAAGAAGAGAGATGGGAGGACAGTTCAAGGTAGACGTGTTGTTCCAGTAGCTTGGAGGCATAGGGGAGAAGTGATATAGGGCGATAGCTAGATACAGAGGATGGGTCAAGAGAGGGCTTTTTGAGGATCGGTGTAATAGAGGCATGTTTCAAGCTTGAGGGGAAAACACCAGTTGTTAGTGATAGGTTGAAGAGATGGGTTAGGGTTGGGATGAAGACTGTGGTGAGGTTTGGGATGAAGTGGGATGGGATCGGGTCAAGTGCACAGGTGGTGAGATGTGATCTTGAGATTAGAGTGGAGAGTCGATCTTCTGTAATGGTGGAGAAGTTGGTTTTTGGAGGTGGAGGTGGAGGGCTGGGAAGTCGGGACGAAGGGCTCTGGGGGTTGTTGACCAAAACTGTCTCTGATGTTATCAATCTTTTGCTTGAAAAATGAGGCAAAGTCTTCAGCTGAGATGAGTGGGGAGGGAGGAGGTGCTGGGGGACGGAGGAGAGAATTGAAGGTGTTGAATAACTGTTTAGGGTTGTGAGACAGGGAGGATATGAGAGATGAGAAGTAGGTTTGTTTAGCTGTGGCGAGTGTGGTCTTGAAAGTAGTGAGGGACTGTTTGAATGCAATGAAGTGCTCGTTGGAGTGGGATCTTTTCCTTCTGCGCTCAGCAGCCCTGGAAGGCCGTCTCAGTTCTTTGGTCAGGCTGGTGTGCCAGGGCTGTCTGTTGATTTTGCGAGCTTTGGTATGTGTAAGTGGGGCAGCAGATTCCAAAGCTACAGCTATTGTGGTGTTATATAGAGCATCATTGTCATCCACATTGTGTAAGGAACTTACATATGTGAGAGGGAGGAGGGATTCCGAGAATGAGTGTAGGTCAAGGTGTTTTAGATTTCTGCGAGGGTGTGAAAGTTTGCGGGGTGGGGATTGTAGACATGGAGTGGAGAGGGAAGAGAATGTGAGAAGGTTGTGGTCAGAGAGAGGAAGAGGTGAGTTAGAGAGGTTACATAGGGAGCAGAGGCGGGTGAAGATGAGGTCCAGTGTGTGGCCATCTTTGTGGGTGGCTGTAGAAGACCATTGAGTGAGGCCGAAGGAGGAAGTGAGAGATAGAAGTTTAGTGGCAGCTGAGAGGGAAGTGTCAATGGGGATGTTGAAGTTGCCCATGATGATAGTAGGGATGTCCGCGGAAAGGAACTGAAGTAGCCAGGTGGTGAAGTGGTCAAAGAAGGTGGTGGCTGGCCCTGGGGGGCGGTAGATGACAGCCAGTTGGAGGTTGGAGGGGGAGTAGATGCGCACAGAGTGCACCTCAAAGGAAGGGAGGGTAACAGAGGGTGGCAGTGGGATTGGGGTGAAGGAGCAGGTATCTGACAGGAGAAAACCAACTCCTCTGCCATGTTTGCTGCTGGGGCGCGGGGGGGGGTGAGAAAGGTGGAAGCCACCATATGAAAGTGCAGCAGGAGAGGCTGTGTCAGAAGGGGTGAGCCAGGTTTCGGTGATGGCGAGGAAGGAAAGTTTGGTAGTACCAAAAAGATCAAGGATGTAGGATGTAATATTTTACTATTTATGTAATTGATGAACTTTTTTTATTAATAAATACTTATTTTTCATTGTATATGGTAGACTCATTTTTTCTCCGTATTTTTTATTATATTTCCATCTAGTGGCCTAAAACAAAACTATAAAAAAATGGTGAAAGTCAGCTTACCGGTCTGAAGAAACTCCCCTGGTCAACTCATGTCCAGCATGGATCGTGGTGAGCAGCCATAACAAACATCAAGAGAAGAAAGGAAGAATCCAGCTCAGGACAGAGTAGGCAAAAATAGGTCAAACTTTATTGGACAAACTTAAAATATCCAAAACATAGCACACACCTGGCACACCAGTGGAGGTGATCAACGCGTTTTAACTAAAAAGTCTTACTCATGATCTGAGATCAGAGATCATGAGTAAGACTTTTTAGTTGAAACGCGTAACGCATAGCAATACTATGCTTTCTCTATACAACACCTTAAGAATATATACATAGCAAACTCTGTACAAGCCAACTATATATATATATATATATATATATATATATATAATTATACACACTAAATAGGGACATGTTTGGAGGTTCAGGACAGCTTCTGTGACCCCCTTGCCCTATCATCACAAGTTCTCTGATGTTCAGATCTTCAGAGGTCTCCTCCAGACGCAGGTCCTCCTTGTTACGCCCACAGGGCGTGAAGATGTATAGTGGACTCACTAGATTGCTGATGGTGCAGTGGTAGCTGTATACCCGATACACAAGAGACAGGAGAATGAGCCTCAAAAAACTAAGGATGTTTATTAAAGAAAGCAAACAAATGGAAAAGGTGCCTGAGGGAAGAACCCTCTGGACCACGACACAGAACCTCGTAGTGGAGCATCGGGCAAGGTGTACTCCTATACAGGGGCTCCCCCCGTCGCAACACCAGGTGACCTTAATGCCGCGATACCTAGACCAGAGTCAGTCTGGGGTAGAAACCGGAGTGTCCAGAAGGATCTAGGAGAGGGAACTGCCATCAGAGGATTCTGAGGAGACAGAGATATTAGAATATTGCAACAGCCTTCAGAACGCAGAGCAAAGCAGAGTGTGGCCTGAGTGGGAGGCAGAGATCCCACAGAATGAACACGTTGTTCAGGCACCTCCCTCAAGGGGAGGATACCTTTTATGCACAGAACATCACAGCACAGACAGCCCTTATAGAGAACAGGTTCCCTGCTGTTTTAAGTATGTGCAGGAAGCTGGGCGCGCCTCCTAGGAGCATTACCAGGAGACCTGCCAAGAGGATGCAGGTTCTTAGCAGAGAAAGGAGCCGCTGATTGTCTGGAGCCATGGACAGGGTGAGTAGTAGCAGTGGAGCTGTGAGATAGGCGCTGGTCTCCCTGCACAGTGGAGACCGGGCCTGCGGCTGAGGGCATGACAGTACCCTCCCCCTTACGTCCCCCCTTCTTCCAGCCTGCCGGGAACTTTCTAAGAACTGGGGCATGAATGTTCTCCTCAGGCTCCCAGGATCTCTCCTCAGGACCATATCCCTTCAAGTCAACCAGAAAGAGCGACCTGCCCCCTCTTCTCTTCATGGCCAGGATGTCCTTCACTTCATAGACATCTTTGGAACTGACAGGAGAAGCAAATTTACCTGGATCCTGGGTGAAGTGACTGAGAACAACTGGTTTCAGCAGGGAGACATGAAAGGAGTTATGGATCCATAAGGAAACTGGCAACTTCAAACAATAGCACACATCGTTGATCCTGTGTTGCACTTCAAAGGGACCGATGAAGCGAGGAGCCAGCTTATAAGAAGGGACCTTATGACGGATGTGCCTGGAAGACAGCCATACCTTATCTCCAGGCTGGTAAGGTGGCGGATCCAGACGTCTCTTATCCTCATGCTCAATGGTTCGAACCGATGCCTGCTCCAATGAGGTCCTAGTCTCTGTCCAGACCTTTGAAAAGTCCTTGGCCATGGACTCTGCTGCAGGATTGCCGGAAGCAAGAGGCAGTAGAGTCGGGATCCTAGGATGCTGTCCATATGCAATGAAAAATGGGGAGTTAGAGGAGGACTCACTGACATGATTGTTGTATGAAAACTCCGCCTATGGCAGCAGGTTGGCCCAGTCACTGTGGTGACCATTCACAAAGTGTCGCAGATAGTTTGTGAGGACTTGATTCACTCTCTCCACTTGGCCGTTAGATTGTGGGTGATAGGCCAAGGAGAAGTCCAGGGTGACATCCAACAACTTACAGAGGGACCCCCAGAAGCGGGAAATGAACTGAACTCCTCTGTCAGAGACAATGTGGAGTGGAAGTCCGTGAAGCCGAAGGACATGCTGAATGAAGAGCTCTGCAAGTTTAGGAGCGTAAGGAAGACCGGAGAGCGGAATGAAGTGTCCCATCTTGGAGAACCGGTCAGCTACAACCTAGATTACTCTACAACCGGACAATGCTGGCAGATCCACGGTGAAGTCCATGGCAATGTGTTGCCAGGGAGCAGACAGAATCGGGAGCGGGAGGAGGCGACCGGCTGGCAGTTTCTTGGGTGTTTTATTACAAGCAAAGGAGGGACAGGCTGCAACGAAGTCCAGAACATTTTGGCGCAAGGTAGACCACCAGTAGTGTCGAGATATTAGTTGTAACGTCTTCATTTGACTGGCGTGTCCGGCATGCTTAGAGGCAGTGGAGTCGGGATCCTAGGATGCTGTCCATATGCAATGAAAAATGGGGAGTTAGAGCAGGACTCACCGACATGATTGTTGTATGAAAACTCCGCCTATGGCAGCAGGTTGGCCCAGTCACTGTGGTGACCATTCACAAAGTGTCGCAGATAGTTTGTGAGGACTTGATTCACTCTCTCCACTTGGCCGTTAGATTGTGGGTGATAGGCCAAGGAGAAGTCCAGGGTGACATCCAACAACTTACAGAGGGACCCCCAGAAGCGGGAAATGAACTGAACTCCTCTGTCAGAGACAATGTGGAGTGGAAGTCCGTGAAGCCGAAGGACATGCTGAATGAAGAGCTCTGCAAGTTTAGGAGCGTAAGGAAGACCGGAGAGCGGAATGAAGTGTCCCATCTTGGAGAACCGGTCAGCTACAACCTAGATTACTCTACAACCGGACAATGCTGGCAGATCCACGATGAAGTCCATGGCAATGTGTTGCCAGGGAGCAGACAGAATTGGGAGCGGGAGGAGGCGACCGGCTGGCAGTTTCTTGGGTGTTTTATTACAAGCAAAGGAGGGTCAGGCTGCAACGAAGTCCAGAACATCTTGGCGCAAGGTAGACCACCAGTAGTGTCGAGATATTAGTTGCAACGTCTTCATTTGACTGGCATGTCCGGCATGCTTAGAAGAATGACCCCAGCATAGAACTCGCCTCTTGTCTCTTTCAGTTACAAGAGTTTTAGCGGGAGGGATCTGCAACAGTCTGACTGGAGCCACCATGATCATCTTGGACGGTTCAATGATATGCTGAGGCACCTCTTCAAGGTCGTCTGACAGGAAGGACCTGGAAAGCGCATCTGCCTTGATATTCTTCTCTGCAGGACGGAAATGGAGAGAGAAATTGAAACGAGCAAAAAATAAAGATCAACGAGCCTGGCGAGGGTTGAGTCTTTGAGCTGACTGGAGGTAGGACAGGTTTTTATGATCTGTGTAAATGATGACTGGATGAACTGCGCCTTCAAGCAGATATCGCCATTCTACTAAGGCTCTCTTAAATGCCAGTAACTCTCTATCCCCAATTGAGTAGTTACGTTCGCAGGGCGAGAATGCCTTGGAAAAGAAACCACAGGTCACCATCTTACCGGTAGACAGTTTCTGTGTGAGGACTGTTCCGGCTCCGGATGACGAAGCGTCCACCTCCAGGAAAAACTGCTTATTGATCATTGGTCTGTGAAGAGCCGGGGTGGCAGAGAAGGCTTGTTTGAAGGAGGTAAAAGCTGACTCAGCCTCAGGAGTCCAGTCCCTTGGTTTGGCCCCTTTACAAGTCAAGGCGGTGAGTGGTCTTACCAGGGAGGAGAAGTGAGGAATGAATTGACGATAGTAATTGGCGAATCCTAGGAACTGCTGTATGGCCTTGACTCCCTCTGGTCGGGGCCACTTAAGCACGGTGGAGACCTTCTCTGGATCCATCTCGAGACCTGTATCGGAAATGATAAAGCCAAGAAAGGGTAAAGATCTCTGTTCAAACAGACATTTCTCAAACTTCGCGTATAGGCGATTCTCTCTTATTCGTTGAAGAACGAGACGAACATTCCTCCTGTGGGATGGTAAGTCAGGAGAAAATACCAGGATGTCGTCCAGATACACCACCACACAAACATAGAGCAGGTCACAGAATACGTCATTGACAAACTCCTGGAAGACGGCGGGCGCATTGCTTAATCCGAAGGGCATCACCCCATATTCATAGTGAGCATCTCGCGTGTTGAAGGCGGTTTTCCACTCGTCCCCAGATCGTATCCTGATGAGGTTGTAAGCCCCACGGAGATCCAACTTGGCAAAAATCCTTGAACCTCAAAGACGATCAAAAAGCTCAGGAATTAAGGGAAGAGGGTATCTGTTCTTTACAGTTATTAGATTGATACCATGTTAGTCTATACACGGACGAAGAGATCCATCTTTTTTCTTGACGAAGAAGAATCCAGCTCCAGCCGGAGAGGAGGACTTCTGGATAAACCCTCAAGCCAAATTTATCTTGATGTAATCAGACATGGCTTGAGTCTCAATGGGAGAAAGAGGGTAGATCCTACCTCGAGGCGGAGTGGATCCGGGGATTAGGTCCTTCTTGTCGAATACATCTGCGAAGGACCAGTAGGCAGTGAGTAACCCGGGTAAGGCTACAGGAGGACGCGGAGTTGAACAGGCCGTACAGGTATGAGGCAGTGATTGTGACCAGACTGACCCCATCGAAGGACATCTCCTGACTGCCAATCCAGGACAGGTTTATGATGGCGCAGCCACGTAAGACCTAGTAGAAATGGTATAGAAAGATTCGGTAACACAAAGAAGGCAATGCTCTTCTTGGGGGCGTGAAGATATATAGTGGACTCACTTAGACCACTGATGGTGCAGTGGTAGCTTTATACCCGATAAACAAGAGACAGGAGAATGAGCTACAAAAAACTAAGGATGTTTATTAAGGAAAGCAAACAAATGGAAAAGGTGCCTGAGGGAAGAACCCTCTGGACCACGACACAGAACCACGTAGTGGAGCACCAGGCAAGGTGTACCCCTATACAGGTGCTCCCCCGTCGCAACACCAGATGACCATAATGCCGCGATACCCGGACCAGAGGGACGACCCATACAGATTTTTGTTAACACTATATATATAAAAAAAAATTTTTGTTAACACTGTGTTATAACGTCGGCCAATTTTGTCAAAAAATGTTGTATCTTTGTGTCTCAATAGCTGCAGAGATAATGGTGTGGTCATCTTTTCGTTGCCCAGGTGAGTCATATGACCTGAAGAAGGATGTGTGGTGCACAGGGGTTGCTAATGGATACCTGGAGACAGCCTGCATAAGGCGTCGTCCGGGGTTCCAAGGCGGACAAGATGCCATTAAAATCCCCCAATATATGTAATATAGAAACAAAAAAGCAGCTGCATTAAGAGACTGGAATGCATATTTTATAATAGTGTGTGCAAAGTAGATGAAAAACGCTTGGTTACATGTTTGTAGTCGCAATGGAATGTTATGTGCGGTTGCACAGTAAGAGAATTGATTTTTTGCCACACACAAGATGGCGCTTGAGGCAATAATGTTCTTGTGCGCCAGCGCCTGAAGGAAATGCCACACAATGTTTGTTATTGGCCGGTGGACTGTGACCACAGTAATGACGCATTGAGACATGCACAGTAGAACTACAAGGAGGCTAGAAGCAGCGTTCATGGCGTCCTCCATGTGGCGGTATGTAAAATGAAGGGGCGATATTAGACACTGTATTATTACACAATGAATGTACAGTTGTGGCCAAAAGTATTCACACCCCTGCAATTCTGTCAGATAATATTCAGTTTCTTCCTGAAAATGATTGCAAACACAAATTCTTGGGTATTATCATCTTCATTTAATTTGTCTTAAATGAAAAAACACAAAAGAGAATGAAGCAAAAAGCAAAACATTAATCATTTCACACAAAACTCCAAAAATGGGCCAGACAAAAGTATTAGCACCCTCAGCCTAATACTTGGTTGCACAACCTTTAGCCAAAATAAATGCGACCAACCGCTTCCGGTAACCATCAATGAGTTTCTTACAATGCTCTGCTGGAATTTTAGACCATTCTTCTTTGGCAAACGGCTCCAGGTCCCTGATATTTGAAGGGTGCCTTCTCCAAACTGCCATTTTTAGATCTCTCCACAGGTGTTCTATGGGATTCAGGTCTGGACTCATTGCTGGCCACCTTAGAAGTCTCCAGTGCTTTCTCGCAAACCATTTTCTAGTGCTTTTTGAAGTGTGTTTTGGGTCATTGTCCTGCTGGAAGACCCATGACCTCTGAGGTAGACCCAGCTTTCTCACACTGGGCCCTACATTATGCTGCAAAATTTGTTGGTAGTCTTCAGACTTCATAATGCTCTGCACACGGTCAAGCAGTCCAAGTTCTTTGAATGCCTCTTTTTTTCTCCTGTAAACTCTATGTTGATGCCTTTGCCCAAAAAGCTCTACTTTTGTCTCATCTGACCAGAGAACATTCTTCCAAAACGTTTTAGGCTTTTTCAGGTAAGTTTTGGCAATCTCCAGCCTGGCTTTTTTATGTCTCGGGGTAAGAAGTGGGGTCTTCCTGGGTCTCCTACCACACAGTCCCTTTTCATTCAGTCGCCTACGGATAGTACAGGTTGACAATGCTGTACCCTCGGACTGCAGGGCAGCTTGAACTTGTTTGGATGTTAGTCAAGGTTCTTTATCCAACATCCGCACAATCTTGCGTTGAAATCTGTCAATTTTTCTTTTCCGTCCACATCTAGGGAGGTTAGCCACAGTGCCATGGGCTTTAAACTTCTTGATGACACTGCGCATGGTAGACACAGGAACATTCAGGTCTTTGGAGATGGACTTGTAGCCTTGAGATTGCTCATGCTTCCTCACAATTTGGTTTCTCAAGTCCTCAGACAGTTCTTTGGTCTTCTTTCTTTTCTCCATGCTCAATGTGGTACACACAAGGACACAGGACAGAGGTTGAGTCAACTTTAATCCATGTCAACTGGCTGCAAGTGTGATTTAGTTATTGCCAACACCTGTTAGGTGCCACAGGTAAGTTATAGGTGCTGTTAATTACACAAATTAGAGAAGCATCACATGATTTTTTGAACAGTGCCAATACTTTTGTCCACCCTCTTTTTTATGTTTGGTGTGGAATTATATCCAATTTGGCTTTAGGACAATTCCTTTTGTGTTTTTTCATTTAAGACACATTAAATGAAGATAATACCAAAGAATTTGTGTTTGCAATCATTTTCAGGAAGAAACTGAGTATTATCTGACAAAATTGCAGGGGTGTCAATACTTTTGGCCACATCTGTAAATGCTGAGCGATAATATTATAAATGATATGAAGCAATAATATTTTATATAAAGCACGGAGCACTTTGCCACTATTTGCACAGAAGATTTGCTATATGGATTATATGGGGTATAAGAAAAATGAAAGAAATACTATGTACTTTATGTGTATACTGTACTGTATTATGTAAAATGATTGGCACTAATTGGAGATTGTTAATTGGGTCTATAAATAGACACCATTTTGTAATGCTCACTGCTTGAGGAAGGCTCATTCTGAGCCGAAACGTTGCCCTGATATGTTGGTCTAATAAATTCACTATCGTTTGAAAGACTAACCATGGAGTGCTGCCTTTATTTGGAATTAATATTGGACATTGTGGCTAATACTGGACTATTTGCCTGGGGGCCGTGCACCCAAAACTAAGTACTGTGCTGTTTCTCTTTTTTTCTATCTATATCTATCTATCTATAAAAAAAAGTAAATCTCTCTATGTATAAAAAAAGCACAGCAGCGCTCTGTGAATACCAAGACATATAGTGTCAATGGAAATAACAACTTACAACTGCATTGTCCCTCAGCAAGATGTACTTACAAAAAAAGCAAAGGTTCTTAGCGCACAAATAAAGGTTAGTAATGGGGGTGTCTTATAGATGCCGCTACATTACTAACCCCGGGGCATGGTGTCAGCAGTCATAAAACAGCTGATATCAACCCCAAACCTATTACCCAACTTGACACTGCACCACGGTAAGTGGAAAGAGCTGGGCAAAGTGCCAGAATTGAGTGGGCTGTAGGCTGCAACTTTTAGGCTGGAAAGGGCCAATATCCATGGCCCTTCCCATTCTGAGAATACCAGTTCCCAGCTGTCTGCTTTAGCTTGGCTGGCTGTCCAAAGTGGGAGGACTCCTTGCTGTTTTTTAAAATTATTTAGTTAAATAAATTTAAAATAAATGGCGTGGGACCTCTCTATTCTTGTTAACCAGCCACAATAAAGCTGACAGCTGAGGGTTGCACCCCGTAACTCTCTGTTTTGCCTGTGCTGGTTACCAAGAACAGAAGAGATCCCATGCCATTTTTTGTTATTTATTTATAGCGCAGGTGCCAGCTTATGAATACTCTCATCAGCCTTGCCTGCTCTCTCTGCTATCAGCAACAGCAGGCATACGCTGATGAGAGTAGTACTCCCTTATCGGATGACTCTTGTAACAGGCGGTCATTTTTTTTACTGCTGGTCACAGTTGCTTGTTCACACTTTGTCATTTGACAGCGTGGGAACCACAGCTCTCTGACCGGAACTAACTTACCCCCGATCTGATCCGCCGGTGTTTCTCACAATGTCACACAGATGAGAGCATTCGAAACAGCCTATGTTCGGAGTGCTGAACCAAATAGAACATGGACTTCCTGGAGAAGTCCGTGTTCAGGGTCTGTGCACGGACACTAGATGTTCGAATTTGCCCATGACTACTCGTTGGCCTTTTACGCAATTTAGGCCAGAGTTGCCATCTCCTAGTTTGTGGTGAGGTCTATCTCCCCGACCGCAGGTACCACAAGGAACTGTGGAATAAGGATATCTAGTCAGTACAGGAACCTGCAGCGTCAGTTGCAGTTTTTGGTGTGTAACCTATTTTCCCAAGTAAGTTGCGCCACAGTCATAGCTATACTAGAAGCTGATATGAACATTCATGGTGAGCCTCCGTCGAGTGGTGGCGCTATTGCGTTATCTTATGGTCAGTTAGGGACAGACCAAGATCAGAGTAGGGCTTTTACCAGTCTGCACAGGGATCTGTCATGTTCAGGCATTTGTCCCCTGGTTTGTACACTACTTGTTTGCATGTATTTGTGCAGTTATAACATTAGTAAAGTATATGACAGATAAAGGACTCACTGTAAATTTCCAAGGTGAAAAAATGTGCTATTCTGGAAGGAAAGCAGGTGTTAGGATTGGAATAGCTAAGGTACATGTAGCAAATTGACAGGCACAACCCACATATAATCTCTAGGTGCTGCATACTCACATTGCAAAACACATGTACCAAAAGAATAGACAAAGGGTTTTATATGAACAATAACACTGCACACTATTGACTAATATGAAAAATACCAGAAGTACCCCCTACCTCCTATAAACAAAGGCCTGCCTCCAATAAAATAGAGAAATCAGTACCCCACAACATAAAGAGCAATTATGTAGTATAAGTAAGCATATGCATGTATTAAAACTGAGATACCAAAATCAGAAATAATACAGCGTCCAACATCAAGCAATAAGGTGTGATAATTAAAATACTATGTAAGGTCACAGAGGGCCAAGAGGAAATAAGGGGTAGTTATATCTTTGATATATAGATATATGCATGTAGATATAGACTAAGCACATTCCTTTGAGAAAGCTGATTGTGATCAGACAATTTCTAAACAAGTGAGCAGACACAACTGATTCCACATACAGAACCAAGACATTCAACAAGACAAAGCAAGGGTGAGCCACTTGTGTGTCTCTTATACAAGGCTCTAAAACTAGACACACACAGGAAATGTATAAAAACCCAAATATTGGTAAAACATTTCTCAGCTATCAGAAGGGGAAGCAAACAGGCTGAGGAGTAAAAAAATGACCACTTTATAAAATATAGCAGACCAACTATCAAAAAATCCTTTGAAGCCTGCACAGCGTTAGCTAAAAAACACATGAAGGACTCCCAGACTATGAGAAATAAGATTCTCTGGTCTGATGAGACTTAGATAGAACTTTTTGATGATAATTCTAAGCGGTATGTGTGGAAAAAAACAGGCACTGCTCATTACCTGCCCAGTACAATCCCAACAGTGAAACACGGTGGTGGCAGCATCATGCTATGGGGGCGTTATTCAGCTGCAGGGACATGACGACTGGTTGCAATTGAAGGAAACATGAATGCGGCCTAGTGCAGAGATATCCTGGATGAAAATCTCTTCCAGAATGCTCTGGTCCGCAGAATTGGCCAAAGGTTCACCTTCCAACAAGACAATGACCCTAAACACACAGCTAAAATAACAAAGGAGTGGCTTCAGAACAACTCTGTGACCATTCTTGACTGGCCCAGCCAGAGCCCTGACCTAAACCCAATTGAGCATCTCTGGAGAGACCTGAAAATGGCTGTCCACCAACGTTCACCATCCAACCTGACGGAACTAGAGAGGATCTGCAAGGAAGAATGGCAGAGGATCCCCAAATCCAGGTGTGAAAAACTTGTTGCATCATTCCCAAGAAGACTCATGTCTGTACAAGCTCAAAAGGTGCTTCTACTCAATACTGAGCAAAGGGTCTGAATACTTATGAACATGTGACATTTCAGTTTTTCTTTTTAATAAATTTGCAAAAATTTCAAAATTTCTACATTTTTTTTTTTTTGTCAGTCAAGATGGGGTGCAGAGTGTACATTAATGAAAAAAAAATTAACTTTTTTTAATTTACCAAATGGCTGCAATGAAACAGAGTGAAAAATTTAAAGGGGCTTGAATACTTCCCATACCCACTGTAGGTGCTGTTGGCCATCATGCTGTATCTGAAGGTTTCAAGCCATAATATTGTGGTGGTGGCACTGTGAAAATCTTCATACTCAGTGGGGGCATTTTTTGGAGGTGCATCATACCCTATGGTGGCCATGGGAGGGATATCATAGTAAGTGAGAATAAGTAAGGGGCTTCGATGTAAAATCCACCTTGCATATCCCTCTCCTGGACTTTAACAGTTGGAAGGTGAGTCTTTGTTACTCCCAGTGATTGTGGATATATGCTGAGATAGAACTTTGTGCCTTCTCAGGAACATTATTTCAATAAAGAGGCACTTAGGGTTAGTTTATATTTATTTTACTCATTTATATAGCGCCATTAACTCCACAGCGCTTTACAGATATTATTGGCACTGTCCCTGATGGGCCTCACAATCTAAATTTCCTATCAGTATGTCTTTGGAATGTGGGAGTGTGATGGTGTGATAGGCTATGTGGATATCATTTTGTGTATATTTCTATTTCACTTATTTTCATAGTGTTTTTCTTGTATGTCTATAGCCTGACTGTATCTGTCTCTTGATGACCCCCTGTAGTTCTTTAATCCCCAAGACTCCTTTGTTCTCCTCTGGGAGGCCTGGAAACCGCCCCAACCTGTTTGACTACCCCTGGACACAAGGAAGGGGGTGGGGAGGACAGGGGCTGGTCAAGTCAGTTCCTGTGTGTAGAGGATCGTGTAAAGACTGCACTTCAGAGAGAAGGACCCATTTTATCCTCTAGTGCTAGAGTTTTGGAATCTCCCTGGACATTTTATCCTGTTACTGGACTATTGTATCCTCAGTGTGGTGGATTGTTTATGGACCTTCTAATTTTGCCTGTATTAAAGGTCTTGGGACTGTTCACCCTTCCCTCGCTTTGTTGATTGTATGGCATCGGAGAAGGACCCCGTGACAATTGGTGGCAGCAGAGGGATCAACAGAGCGTAACCCAATGGAGAACCACCCACAGAGTGAGTACAGAAATTGGACAACAATAGTCAGTCAAAGAAAAAAGAAACATCCGGCACTGTCCCTGAGGAAGAAATACCCGCAAAGTCACTTATAACCGCTGTCAGTGTGACACCTGTAACCCTTGCTGAACAGGTGCTCTATCCATGTGAAGAAAAAACATGAACTATCATAGTAGAAAAAGACAGCAGGATGGCACTCACCGTTCTCTTGAAATGATTCACTTTATTTCATGTTAATAAAGCACAGGCAATGGCACGGGGGAAATGCAAAAAGATGGTCTTTTTGCATTTCTCCCGTGCCATTGCCTGTGCTTTATTAACATGAAATAAAGTGAATCATTTCAAGAGAACGGTGAGTGCCATCCTGCTGTCTTTTTCTACTATGACAGAAATTGGACTGTATCCAGTTTACAGGAGAGAGCCAGAGACCTGGGCCTGAACTGCCAGGGACTTACTAAAGAGGCCTTAATCAATCTACTGGTGGGCGCTAGACCAGCAACCTCCTCCCAGATGTCTGAAGGATGAGCACTGGAGACAGGGATCCCCATCCAGAAAAGCCAGTGGTTGGTGTGGTACAAAGAAGAGATGGCGGTTCTGGGCCCCGGCGTCTCTCAGGAGTACAAGGAGGAGGCTGCCCACCGGGCACAGCGGAGACAGGAAGCAATGGAGCTTGAAAGAGGGAGTAACGCAATGTGGAGTGTAACCCCAACGATCCGGGAGCCTGTACGGATCACCCGGACAGAGTTTAAGCCATTTGATGAGGCTTCCGGAGATGTGGAGGGGTTCGTCAAAGACTTTGAGCAGCAGTGTGCTGTGATGGAGGTGCCCCACTCTAGCTGGATGTGTTTGTTAGTGGGGCTCCTGAACAGAAGCATGGCAGAGGCTTACCGAACCATTGACGCACCTCGGAATCGGGATTATACCATTGTAAAGCGGACTATCCTGGATTACCATGCTATCACCCCAGACTCATATAGGGACAAGTTCCGAGACCTCCCATGCACCACGGGGGGATCGTTTAGGATGTATGCACATAAGATGTCCCAGGCATGTCGGACATGGCTGGAAGCAGAAGACGCCTTTACTGTGGAAGATGTTATACAGGCGTTCCTTATAGAACAATTTCTTGCCAAGTGCCCTGCAGAGGTACGGGAATGGGTCCGGGAGTGCACGCCGTGTACCGTGGATAGAGCTGCAGCCCTGGCCGACGAAGCCCTTACTATCCGGCCGCAATGGAGGAGGCTTCTGGACAATGAACCAAGGCCTGCTCCCGCGCCACTGTCCCCCTCCAATTATATCTGCCTTTCCACCTAGTCGCAAGCCGATGACAATCACGCCTCACAATCCTAGGCCCCAACAGTTCTGACCACGACCAGGGGGTATCACAGAGAGGAGGTGTTATGGGTGTGGACAATCTGGACATTTGCAGTCTGGCTGTCCCTCCAGGATTCGGAGGGAGCCCCACACAGCCCCACCTCGTCCAGTGCATCTTGTGCACTCCACCCCGCCTGAGGAAGCGCTAACACCACCCCCACCAGAGTGGACCACCGACTACGGCACCATAGATACTCCTCCTGGAGTGTACGGACTCCGGCCTCTTTCCTTTAGCTACTCAGAGCAACGGCAATGCCACCTGCAGGATGTCTTAATTGATGGATACAAAGTGTCAGGATTTAGAGACACGGGGGCATTCTTGACTATCGCTGACCCCCATGTGGTTCGACCCGAGGCAATTTACCAGGGTCCGGGAATTCCCATTGTCCTGGTGGGGAGTGCCTGCAAATATATACAGCGAGCTTCTGTGCGTTTGGATTATGGTTGTGGAGAAAAACTGTGTTGGATTGGAGTTATGGGTGGACTTCCTGCAGATATCCTCCATGGTAGTGACATTGGGGAGTTACAGTGCCAATTTGTGGGAGCAATCACCCGACTACAGGCCCTTCAAGCACTACATCATCCGGACCTCACCGGGGAGCAACCACCACGAACCGCATCAGAGTCAGTAAGCAATACGTCCGCTGCTACTACATTGGGAGAGTCTTGGGACAGAGAGGAGTTTTGGAGAGAAATAGAGGGTGACACTACCTTAGCAGCCCTTAGGCGAAAGGCAGAAACTGGGCACATGGGAGATAATGGGGATGGCTTCACTCGAGAAAATGGACTGTATTATCGCGTAACAAAGGGCAGTAACCAGGGCAACCCTGACGCAACGACCAGGCAACTCATTGTCCCTCAGAAGTATAGGGCACAGCTACTTCAACTGGCCCATGACATCCCCTTGGCTGGGCATCAAGGAAGAAAAAGGACTGAAAAGAGACTCACCCAAAGTTTTTAATGGCCTGGCGTCTCGCAGTCGGTAGTCCATTGTTGCCGCACCTGTGATGTGTGCCAGCGAATGCGGCATCCAGGAGCTCGACAAAAGGTACCCCTGCAATCCCTGCTAATAATTGAGGAACCATTTCAACGTGTAGCTGTTGACATCATAGGTCCTCTGGCCCACCCCAGCCAGTCGGGAAAAAAATATATCCTGACCGTGGTGGACTATGCCACTAGGTATCCTGAAGCTGTGGCCCTGTACAGTATTACAGCAGTAAAGGTAGCCGAGGCCCTTGTTACCATCTTTACCCGGGTAGGGTTTCCAAGTGAAATATTATCGGATCAAAGCATTCAGTTCATGTCAGATCTGGTCCAGTCCCTATGGCATACCTGTGGTGTTCGAGCCATTCGCACCACCCCATACCACCCGCAGACCAACAGACTATGTGAACGCTTTAATGGAACCCTAAAAAATATGCTGAGGGCTTTTGTTGACGTTGAAAAAGACTGGGAAAAGTACCTGCCACATCTCCTCTTCGCCTATCGGGAGGTTCCCCAAGAGTCCACAGGGTTCTCTCCCTTCGAACTACTGTTTAGCCGGAAGGTCCGTGGGCCTCTCACTCTTCTGAAAGAACATTTGGGGGGAGACATCTCAGATACCGGAATGCCCATCGTTCCCTATGTTCTAGAACTCAGAGACCGTCTCGCCCAGCTAGCTACCTTCGCTAAAGAACATCAGCGAATGGCCCAGTCCAGACAAAAAACCTGGTATGACCGTAATGCCAGGAACTGGGAATTTATGGAAGGACAGCAAGTGCTCATGATTACTGCTTCCCCTGCCAACAAGCTTCAAGCAGTGCGGGAAGGCCCTTATCAGGTTGTCAAGAAAATTAATGACACTAACTATGTTATTGCCCTGGACTCTAGTGGTCGACGACAGAAAACCGTTCACATTAACATGCTTAAAGACTACCACGATCGATCTCTGCCTGTTCTAGCTGTCTGCCACCCCCCTAGTGATACCGCCGCTGATGAGTATCTCCCCGATCTCCAGGTTGCCCAAGCGGGATGATCACTGGAACAAGTGCCCTTGGGCTCCTATTTATCAGATATACAAAAGGACGATATTGTCGCCGTACTAAGGCCAAGGGCTGCTGCTTTCTCCTCAAAGCCGGGGCAGACTACTCTCACCAGCCACCATGTGGAAACCCCCGGACAACGCCCCATCCAGCAGGCTGCCTACCGGGTTCCAGAGGCTGTTCAAGGCATGATAAAGAACGAACTGGAGGAGATGAAACAACTGGGAGTTATTCAGCCATCTCACAGTTCTTGGGCCTCTCCTGTCGTCCTGGTCCCCAAGAAGGATGGTACAACACGATTCTGCGTTGATTACAGACGATTAAATGATGCCACCAAGAGTGATGCTTATCCCATGCCCAGGATTGATGATCTATTGGATCGTCTAGCCAGTGCCCAATTTGTGACCACGTTAGACTTGAGCAAGGGGTATCCTAATGGAGGACGCTCGGGAGCGCTCGGCCTTCATTACTCCATTTGGGCTTTTTGAGTTCCTGGGTATGCCCTTTGGGATGAAAACTGCCCCTGCTACTTTCCAGAGACTGGTAGATTGACTGTTACAACAATGTCAGGACTTTGCCTGTGCTTACTTAGACGACATTGCCATTTTTAGCACAACCTGGGAGGAACATCTTAAACACTTGGGCATAGTGCTAAACTGTATCCTTAATGCAGGACTGACCATTCGCCCTGATAAGTGCCAAATAGGGATGGCTGAGGTGCAGTACCTCGGGCATAGAGGAGGGGGTGGGACCTTAAGGCCTGAGCCTGCCAAGGTGGAAGCCATTAGCAACTGGTGTAGACCCCAGACTAAAAATCAGGTACTTGCATTTTTAGGAACTGCTGGTTACTATCGCAAATTTGTTTCTAACTTCAGCACCTTGGCCAAGCCCCTAACTGACCTGACCCGCAAGAACATGCCTAGGAATGTGACGTGGATGACTGCATGCGAGAATGCCTTTTCAGCGTTAAAGACTGCCCTCATCACTTCTCCTGTCTTGGCTGCCCTGGATTATAAGCGCAGGTTCCTCGTGCAGACAGATGCATCCATCCTGTTGCTTTTGCCAGTCAGAAACTACTGGATCGGGAAGTTGCTTACGCCACTATTGAAAAGGAGTGCCTTGCCATCGTATGGGTGCTAAAAAAATTGCAGCCATACTTGCATGGCAGAGACTTTACAATTGTTATAGACCACAACCTGTTGTGAGTTCATTTTCCCCTTCACTACTGAGGCCCGAGGAACTCCCTCTATTGGTGAAGAAAGGTAGTGAGCCTGATTGTCAAACACCTGGGGCTGATGATGATGACTGGCTGAGTGGAGTTAATGACTGGATATAAGGCTGCCGACGCCCTTCTGGTCTGCGGGTGATTTCTCTGTGGACTTCTAGTAAACCAGTCGGATTCCTGCTCATCTAAAGCTAAGATTTCTGCTTTGCCTTTTTGCATTAGTGTTTTGTTTTCCTTGCTTTTCTGGATTCTGCCATTCCCTGCTGGGGTGAGCTGAATCTCCTTTTGCCTGTTGCTCTGTCTTCAGAATATTCCTGAGTACTGACATAGCTTTTTTGAAGCCTAGCGTCTTCAGGGCCTTTTTTACTGTAAGTTTGTTGGCTCTTATTTTCATAGGGTTTTTCACAGATTGCAGACAGCAGCCTTCCTGTCCTTTCCTATCTAAGCTAGCGTGGGCCCCATCTTTGCTCAGTCTATCTTTCTGTCTGTGTTTTGTTCTTTCTTCTTGCTTCACCATCATTATATGTGGGGGGCTGCCTTTTGCTTTGGGGTCTGCTCTGGGGCAGTTTAGATTTCCCTTTCTGTCTTTAGGCTATGTAGTCCTCCGGCTGTGATCGAGGGGCCTAGGGCATCGTAGGAGCCCCCCACGGCTACTGCTAGTTGTGTTGATAGGTTCAGGGGTCTGCAATCCGATAGCTGCCAACTTCTCTGGTTTTCTGGACTTAGCTAGCATTTCTATTTTTGCCTCCCACGGTGACTCAATCATAACAGAATCACCCGCCATACCGCAGATTCTAGGGTACTCAATAGCAGGAAAGAATTGTATAAAAAAAAAAAAAAAAAAAAAAAAAAAAAAAAAAAAGTGTGTATATTTTTTCCTCTATATCTCTGAGGCCGTAGGGGGAATATTTTTTTTTCTCTCAATGGAGATAAAGCAATTGTCTGATCGTGTGGAGCAGCTCGCTGCGGAAGTGCAGGGAATTTCCGCCTACCTTGCTCATTCACATGCTGCTGAACCAAAGATTCCTACACCTGATGTATTTTTTGGGGATCGGTCTAAATTTTTGAATTTCAAAAATAATTGTAAATTATTTTTTGCCTTGAAGCCTAACTCGTCAGGGAGCTCCGCGCAGCAGGTTAAAATTGTCATCTCTTTGCTGAGTGGCGATCCCCAGGATTGGGCGTTTTCTTTGAAACCAGATGATCCTATTCTGACTAATGTGAACACATTTTTTCAGGCCTTGGGGTTGTTGTATGACGAACCTAATGCCATTGATCAGGCTGAAAAGACCCTGCTGGCATTGAACCAGGGTCGTGATTCTGCAGAATTGTACTGTCAAAAATTCCGAAAGTGGGCAGTACTTACTACCTGGAATGATAATGCCTTGGCTGCTCTCTTTCGGAAGGGGTTGTCAGAAGCCATAAAAGATACTATGGTGGGATTTCCTGTTCCCTCTGGTCTTGACGATTCTATGTCTTTAGCCATTCAGGTTGATCGGCGTTTACGCGAACGCAGAGCTGCACGAGAGGTGTTGCCACCTGTTGAACAGATGTCTGAACCTATGCAATGTGATAGAGTTTTTTCCAGAGAGCAGCGTCAGGAGTTCAGAAGGCGTAATAAGTTGTGTTTTTTTCTGTGGAGATGCCTCGCATAATATTTCTGTCTGTCCTAAACGCGAGAAACGCTTTGCACACACGTTTTCTGTTGGTGGTGTTCAACCTAAGTTTCTTCTGGCTATTACTCTGATCTGCTCCCTGTCCACATTTTCCGCCAAGGCTTTTGTGGATTCGGGAGCAGCTCTAAACCTAATGGACTTGGATTTTGCTAAACGTTGTGGATTTCCGATGACACCTCTGCAGACGCCTATCCCTTTGAGGGGGATTGATGCTACTCCTTTGGCTAAAAATAAACCTCAGTTTTGGACCCAGGTGGTAATGCGGGTCGCCCCAGACCATCAAGAAAATTGCAGGTTTTTGGTGTTACATAATCTGCATGATACTATTGTTCTGGGGTTTCCCTGGTTACAAATTCATAATCCAGTTTTGGATTGGAAATCTGTGTCTGTGGTGAGTTGGGGTTGTCAGTGTGCCTTTAGTGAGGCTCCGGTGTTTTCCACCTCTCCTCAGTCGCATGATGTTCCTGATTATTTGGCGGACTTTTATGATGTATTTAGTGAGAATGAGTCTGCGTCTCTGCCTCCTCATAGGAGTTATGACTGTGCTATTGAACTGAGCCCGGGGTGTAAATTTCCCAAGGGTCGGCTCTTCAATTTATCTGTACCCGAGCATGAGGCTATGCGATCCTATATTAAGGAGGCGTTGGAGAAGGGTCATATTAGACCATCCTCGTCACCCTTAGGTGCCGGTTTTTTTTTTTGTAGCCAAAAAGGATGGATCATTAAGACCTTGTATTGATTATCGTTCCCTCAACAAAATTACTGTTAAATATCAGTATCCGTTACCCCTGATTTCTGATCTATTCTCCAGAGTTAAAGGTGCTTGCTGGTTTACCAAGCTTGACCTCAGGGGGGCGTATAATCTTATTCGCATTAAGCATGGGGATGAATGGAAGACGGCGTTTAATACTCCGGAGGGACATTTTGAGTACCTGGTGATGCCTTTTGGGCTCACTAATGCCCCTTCTGTCTTCCAGTGCTTCATGAACGATATTTTCCGAGATTTTGTCAATAAATTTTTGATTATCTATCTGGATGATATTTTGATCTTCTCCAAGGATTGGGATTCTCATGTGGAACATATTCGGACTGTGTTCCGGATCTTGAGGGAGAATTCCCTGTATGTCAAAGGATCTAAATGCCTTTTTGGAGTACAGAGGATTTCTTTTTTGGGATTTATTTTGTCCCCGTCAACTATTGAAATGGACCCGGCCAAGGTACAGGCCATTTACGATTGGGTTCAGCCAACTTCTTTGAAGGCCCTCCAGAAGTTTTTGGGTTTTGCTAATTTTTATCGGAAATTTATAGCAAAATTTTCTAGTATTGCCAAGCCATTGACTGATTTGACTAAGAAGGGTGCTGATGTGTTAAATTGGTCTCCTGAGGCTGTTTCTTCCTTTCAGGAGCTGAAGCGAAGATTCACTTCTGCTCCGGTTTTGCGGCAACCTGATGTCTCACTTCCGTTCCAGGTAGAGGTGGATGCTTCTGAGATTGGTGCAGGAGCTGTTTTGTCCCAAAAGGATCCTGTAACATCTAAAATGAATCCCTGTGCTTTCTTTTCCCGAAAGTTCTCTCCATCTGAACGTAATTATGATGTGGGGAATCGGGAACTGTTAGCCATGAAATGGGCATTTGAGGAGTGGAGACATTGGTTGGAGGGAGCTAAGCATCAAGTCGTGGTCCTCACTGACCACAAGAATTTGATTTACCTAGAGTCGGCGAAGCGCTTGAACCCTAGACAGGCTAGGTGGGCCTTGTTTTTTACACGTTTTGATTTTGTGGTTTCTTTTCTTCCTGGAACTAAGAATGTCAAGGCTGACGCCCTCTCTAGGAGCTTCTTTGCTGATTCTCCTGTGGTGACCAAGCCTGCTACCATCTTAGGCGAAGGGGTAGTTCTTTCTGCCATCTCGTCCGATTTGAGACGTGCTCTGGAAGAGTTCCAGGAGGACAAACCTGAGCGTTGTCCCAGTGGAAAGTTGTATGTTCCTGACCAGTGGAAGAAGAGAGTGATGTCTGAAGGTAATTGCTCTGCTTTGGCTGGTCATCCAGCTATTTTTGGTACTAGAGATCTGGTGAGTCGGTCTTTTTGGTGGCCCTCCTTGTCTCGTGATGTCAGGAATTTTGTGCAGTCCTGTGGGACGTGCTCCCGGTCTAAATCGTGTTCTCGCTCTAGTGGGTTGTTGATGCCTTTGCCTGTCCCCAAGAGGCCATGGACCCATATTTCAATGGATTTCATCTCTGATATGCCTGTCTCTCAAAGGATGACTGTTATTTGGGTGATTTGTGATAGGTTCTCTAAGATGGTTCATCTTGTACCACTCCCTAAGTTGCCGTCTTCCTCTGAATTGGTGCCCCTGTTTTTACAACAGGTGGTTCGCTTGCACGGGACTCCTGAGAACATTGTATCTGACAGAGGAGTCCAGTTTGTGTCTAGATTTTGGAGAACTTTCTGTTCCAAGCTAGGAATTCAGTTGTCCTTCTCCTCTGCTTTTCACCCTCAGACCAATGGGCAGACAAAGAGAACAAACCAGACCTTGGAGTCATATTTGAGATGTTTTATTTCTGCTGATCAGGATGATTGGGTTTCATTTTTGCCCTTGGCCGAATTTGCTTTAAATAATAGAGCTAGTTCTGCCACTTTGATGTCTCCTTTTTTTTGTAACTTTGGGTTTCATCCTCGATTTTCTTCAGGGCAGGTGGAGCCCTCTGCCTGCCCAGGGGTTGACACTGTGGTGGAGAGAATGCACCAGATCTGGGACCAAGTGGTGGATAAGTTATCTCTCTCCCAGGAAAAGGCCCAGCGGTTTTTCAACCGACATAGGACCATTGGTCCCCAATTTAAGGTTGGTGATATGGTGTGGTTATCATCAAAAGATATTGCTATGAAGGTGGCTTCTCCTAAGTTTAAGCCTAGATTTATTGGACCTTACAAGATTTTGGAGATTATTAATCCAGTCTCCTTTCGTTTGGCTCTTCCTGTCACATTTAAAATCCATAATGTGTTCCATAAATCTTTGTTGAAGAGGTTTGTTGAACCTGTTGTTCCGGGGGTTGCACCTCCAGACCCTGTATTGGTTGAAGGTAACATGGAATATGAGGTAGAGAAAGTACTGGATTCCCGTCTGGTTAGATGGAGACTCCAGTATTTGGTTAAGTGGAAGGGTTATGGTCAGGAGGATAATTCCTGGGTCTCTGCCTCTGATATTCATGCCAAAAGATTGGTGTGTGCCTTTCATCGGGCTCACCCTGATCGCCCTGGTGGCGTGGTTGAGGGTTCGGTGACCCCTCCTCAAGGGGGAGGTACTGTTGTGAGTTCATTTTCCCCTTCACTACTGAGGCCCGAGGAACTCCCTCTATTGGTGAAGAAAGGTAGTGAGCCTGATTGTCAAACACCTGGGGCTGATGATGATGACTGGCTGAGTGGAGTTAATGACTGGATATAAGGCTGCCGACGCCCTTCTGGCCTGCGGGTGATTTCTCTGTGGACTTCTAGGAAACCAGTCGGATTCCTGCTCATCTAAAGCTAAGATTTCTGCTTTGCCTTTTTGCATTAGTGTTTTGTTTTCCTTGCTTTTCTGGATTCTGCCATTCCTTGCTGGGGTGAGCTGAATCTCCTTTTGCCTGTTGCTCTGTCTTCAGAATATTCCTGAGTACTGACATAGCTTTTTTGAAGCCTAGCGTCTTCAGGGCCTTTTTTACTGTCAGTTTGTTGGCTCTTATTTTCATAGGGTTTTTCACGGATTGCAGACAGCAGCCTTCCTGTCCTTTCCTATCTAAGCTAGCGTGGGCCCCATCTTTGCTCAGTCTATCTTTCTGTCTGTGTTTTGTTCTTTCTTCTTGCTTCACCATCATTATATGTGGGGGGCTGCCTTTTGCTTTGGGGTCTGCTCTGGGGCAGTTTAGATTTCCCTTTCTGTCTTTAGGCTATGTAGTCCTCCTGCTGTGATCGAGGGGCCTAGGGCATCGTAGGAGCCCCCCACGGCCACTGCTAGTTGTGTTGATAGGTTCAGGGGTCTGCAATCCGATAGCTGCCAACTTCTCTGGTTTTCTGGACTTAGCTAGCATTTCTATTTTTGCCTCCTACGGTAACTCAATCATAACAACAACCCCCTCACATGGCTGAACCGCGTATCAGGGGACAATGGAAGATTGCTGCGGTGGAGCTTCTCCTTACAACCCTACAGCTTCTCCATCTAATACAAGCGGGGAAGCCAACACCAAAACGCCGATGGTCTGTCTCGACAAGAAGAACCATAGGCTCCCCTGGCCGACCTACCCCTGCCACTGTACAAGGAACTATAAATGGTTGAGCAATGTGGACTAAAGTGATCAGGCCAGAGGTCTGTGTAGACCTCATAGCGTGCTCACTTATTATTGGGGGGAGAGGTTGTGATGGTGTGATAGGCTATGTGGATATAATTTTGTGTATATTTCTATTTCACTTATTTTCATAGTGTTTTTCTTGTATGTCTATAGCCTGACTGTATTTGTCTCTTGATGACCCCCTGTAGTTCTTTAATCCCCAAGGCTCCTTTGTTCTCCTTTCAGAGGCCTGGAAACCGCCCCAACCTGTTTGACTACTCCTGCACACAAGGAAGGGGGTGGGGAGGACAGGGGCTGGTCAAGTCAGTTCCTGTGTGGAGAGGATCGTGTAAAGACTGCACTTCAGAGAGAAGGACCCATTTTATCCTCTGGTGCTAAAGTTTTGGAATCTCCCTGGACATTTCATCCTGTTACTGGACTACATTCTCGTTTTGGACTATTGTATCCTCAGTGTGGTGGATTGCTTATGGACCTTCTAATATTGCCTGTAATAAAGGTCTTGGAATTGTTCACCCTACCCTCGCTCTGTTGATTGTGTGGTATCGGAGAAGGACCCCGTGACAGAGAGGAAACCAGAGTACCCAGTGGAAACACATGAGAACATACAAACTCCTTGCAAAAAGTTTACCTCCGGTCACAGGCGTCGACTGATGGGAGTACTACCACCGCAGGTCACCGTAAGAAATTTTTTCACTGTTCAACCGAACCCACTGGACCCAAACACCCAGGGGTTCGCCTATCACTATTCACAACCAGTATGGCAGTATTATTATTACTATTTATTTATATAGCACCATGGATTCCATGGTGCTGTACATGAGAAGGGGTTACATGCAAATGACAGATATCACTTACAGTAAACAAACTAACAATGACAGACTGATACAGAGGGGAGAGGACCCTGCCCTTTTGGGCTTACATTCTACAAGATGGTGGGGAAGGAGACAGTAGGTTGGGGTTTGCGGCAGCTCCGGTGTTGGTTGAGGCGGTAGCTCCGGTAGTGGTGAGGAGGCAGCGGGGTCATTGCAGGCTGTAAGCTTTCCTGAAGAGGTGGGTTTTCAGGTTCCGTCTGAAGGATCCAAATGTGGTTTTTAGTCGGATGTGTTGGGGCAAAGAATTCCAGAGGATGGGGGATATTCGGGAGAAATCTTGGAGGCGGTTGGAAGAGGAGCGAATAAGTGTGGAGGAGAGAATGAGGTCTTGGGAGGACAGGAGATTAAGTGAGGGAAAATATCGGGAGATTAGTTCAGAGACATATGGAGGAGACAGGTTATAGACGGCATTGTGGGTCAGTATTAGTAATTTGAGCTGCATACGCTGAGGGATTGGGAGCCAGTGAAGAGATTTTCAGAGGGGAGAAGCAGTAGGAGTAGCGAGGAGAGAGATTAATTAGTAAGGCAGCAGAGTTAAGGATGGACTGGAGAGGTGCGAGGGTGTTAGCAGGAAGGTCACAGAAAAGGATGTTGCAGTAGTCGAGATGATGAGGGCATGCACAAGCATTTTAGTAGATTAAGGGTTGAGGAAGGGACGGATTCTGGAAATATTTTTGAGCTGGAGGCGACTGGAGGTAGAAACAGCTTGGATGTGCGGTTTGAAGGACAAAGCAGAGGCATTACTCCGAGGCAGTGGACTTCTGGTACTGGGGAAAGTGTGATGTCGTTAATTGCGATAAATAGGTCAGGTAAGGAAGATCTGTGAGATGGGGGAAAGATGATAAGTTCAGATTTGACCACATTGAGTTTGAGGAAGCGAGTGGAAAAGGAGGATATGGCTGATAGACACTCTGGACAGCAGAGAGGTGATGTCTGGGCCAGAGAGGTAGATCTGAGTGTCAACAGCATAAAGGTGGTACTGGAGTCCATGGGATTTTATGAGTTACTCCAGACCAAGTGTATAGATTGAGAAGAGTAGGGGTCCTAGAACAGAGCCTTGGGGGACTCCAACAGAGGGAGGGTGGGATGAGGAGGTAGTGTGGGAGTGGGAGATGCTGAATGTGCGGTTGTAAGGGTATGAGGAGATCCAGGATAGGGCGAGGTTTTTGATGCCAAAGGAGGAGAGGATCTGTAGTAGCAGGCAGTGGTCAACCTTGTCAAAAGCAGAGGACAGGTCTCGAATGAGTAGTATAAAGTATTGTCGGTTAGCTTTGGCTGTAAGTAGGTCGTTGGTAATTTTGGTCAGGGCTGCCTCAGTGGATTGATGGGGGCGGAAACCAGATTGTAGATTGTCAAAGATCAAGTTAGATGAGAGGTGGGAGGAAAGTTCAGCGTGGACATGCTGCTCCAGGTGTTTGGAAGCGAATGGGAGCAGCAATATAGGGCGATAGCTGGACATAGCGGTTGGGTCGAGGGTTGGCTTTTTAAGGATAGGCGTGATTGTGGCATGTTTGAAAGCAGAAGGGAAGGTGCCGGAAGTTAGTGATAAAAAAAGAGAAATTAATCCAGCTCACCGCACTGCCTTGCTGGTAGGATTCAGATCCTGCGCACGGATTTGACTAGGCAGTCAATCAATAATAGGAAAGAAAAAAGAAGTTCCAGCGCCAGGAATGGAAAATTAAAAATCCATTTTATTGTGCCATTGCATATTAAAATTCCAGCAGGTACAGCATATCTGTCGGATGACTACAGAACAACGCGTTTCGACGCCTCAGGTCTTAATCATGTTCTGGTTGTGAGGTGCAATTTGGAGAGGAGACAATTAAGCTTCCCTTCAGTGATGTTACATAGGGAGGTTATGGGGTTTGGGCATTGGTCTGGTATACAAAGGGGTACTGTAGGATGATAATATATGGTTATGATCTAGTGGTAATTGTCTGCTATTATTGTGATATTATTATTGTTTACTCCTGCATAGTGGTATTATTGAAATTATAGGTCTTGAAGTTAATCTTGATTTCCTCCATTCATGGTAATATTAGTAATAGAGACCCCCATTTGGGGAAGGTGAGGGGACAGCAAAGGTCTGTGTGCTTTCAAATACCATGGCTTAATTTAAGTCCCTGATAATGAGTAGTGCAATTAAGAAATACATTATAATATTCAGAACCTTAACCGTATGGTTACTCTGAATGTCACCTTGAGATGTCACCTGCTTACTTTAACTCATTATCATTATTATGTGCACATAAAGGAAATCATTTAATTAAAACATGATTCAAGTAAAGCAAACACTAAAGTGCACTTCCGAAAATTAACTCCAGAGTTTTTTTCATCCGAGTGGATGTGCAGGTAGAAGATGACCTAGTATGGTGGAATGTGCTGAAATCAGCGATGGGTGGATTGTGCTGAAATCAGCGATGGAGGATAATCTAAAGCAGCCTGTACCCATTAGGTAAATGTTGGCCGAACTGTAAGATTTCAAAGGAGAAAAACAACAAGCAGCTGGAATTTCAAGAGTCAATACTTTTTAATTTCCGGAGGAGATAAGGAGGGTTTTTCCAGCTCGGACTTCTATGAAGCACTAGCAGGGTGGAAAGAATCTTCAGCCCTATTCATCATGATAGCCATGTTTCAGGGTAGCCCATAGGGTTGTCGGAGCTGTGCCAAGCTTTTTGGTCCACCAGTCCACACCTATAATCACTGTTGCCATTCTGAATAGAGGTGACACATGCTGAAAGAGTATTCCAGGGAAAAAATAAGTAATATTCACCTTTACCATTCTGACAAGTAACCAATCTCTCCTGATCTATACTTCTTGGTGTGACCGAAAGTGGATGGAAATGCATTTCCAGTGTTTCAAAACAGAAGCAGGAAAAAGGGTAAGTCTTAAAATGGGATCCGTGGTTATTCGATGAGGGTAAAAATTAGTTTGTACTTTGAGGGATTTTTTAATATGAGGTTAAGCCTTTTTTTTTTATAAATAATTTGTTTTCCCTGGAAAACTCCTTTAATGGTGGAAAATCTCCTACAGCCTTATATTTGCCATACCCAGGACCCTACAAAAACCTGACCAGTACCGCCAAGCTGCAATTACTGCACAATATGCAGAAAAAGAGAACACAGCAGCACTATAAGGACCAAAGTATATGCAAACACTGAATACATGAGATCTGAAATATATTACTTAATGAAATGTACTTACAAAATTTTACTTTGAAAAATAAAGGTTCTCATGTGTTCCCATCAACCACGGCAAGGTGACACTTCTCTGATGGATACCTACTCTAATACTTACCTCTCCTCAACTTACATTTTAAATGGGCAGTTAGGAAACATTAGTCCAAGGATGTTTTTAATTAGTGCTGGTTCCTTTCTAAGTAGATACTCATCAGAAAAGTGTCACCTTGCCATGGTTGATGGGCATACATTAATTGGCCAATTTATGTGCTAAGAACCTTCATTTTTGTAAGTTCAGTTTTGTAAGTGCATTTTATTTAGTAATACATTTTAGATCTCATGTATTCAGTGTTTGCATATACTTTCGTCCTTATAGAGTGCTGCTGTGCTCTCTTTTTTTACATATTGTTCAGTCATTACAGCTTGTACCTATTAGTAGTATGGAGGTGCTGTTCAGGTTTTTGCTTTTTTGTAATTTACAATTGGAGATTGTGACTGCCTCCTTTCCGATTTTGCACTCCTCTCATCAGCCTAAGGGTATTTTAAATTAATGCTGGTTCCTATCTACCCATGAAAAATGTAGGCTTATAGCCCAAGATAGGCATGCTTCCTAAGTATTAGTGTAGGTACCCATCAGAGAAGTGTTATCTTGCCATGGTTGATGAGCACACATGAACTGGCCAATTTATTTGCCAAGAACCTTCATTTTTGTAAGTTCATTTTTGTAAGTACATTTTATTTAATAATACATTTCGGATCTCATATATTCAGGGTTTGCATATACTTTGACCCTGCTCTCTTTTTTGCATACCCTGGACCTTGTTATATGTAGTAGTATCTATATTTCAAAATTAGAACCATTTGTAAAATACCTAAATTTTCCCAATAGAAATGGCTGTTACTAGAGATGGGCATATAGATTTGTGGGACTCGGGTGCATGGATCAGGTGAAGAGTCTCTTGTTGCTGGACTGGAGGCTCTCGAATCTTGTACCTACCAGGATCCCCGGCACAACTTTTGATTAGCCGAGCTAGTGCAACGTTATCATTGGCCAATCAAGAGCCACGCAGGTGCTCTCGAAAGATTATAGATTTTCTAGCCTCCCCATCTAATGGACAGAGACTACTCACCTGGATGATGGATCGGAGTCCAAGAATTGATCCATCCAACTCTAATTGTAACTCTTTCAAATATTGCTCAGAACTATTAGTGATAGATTTTCTTTTAATTGAAGGAAATTTAAATAAAAAAATGATTCCTTAAATGTAATTGTTCTATCTGGATTGTTAGTCTGGGTCATTTTCTGCAGGATCCTGAAGCAATCAATCTTATAGAAATCCTTCCGCGAACACAAGGCAGAGGTGGGAGGCTTCTCTTGAAGCTCCTGGTCTTACAGCCAAACACAGGACAGTGAGAAGGAGGACGAATATGGCTGAGATCTTGGGACATACAGACCTTTCTTCACGTGTTTCTCAGTTTTAATTGCAATGTGAGGAAAACAGAATCAAAGAAAAGAAGTCGGGAACACCAAGATCGTTTTAATTAGTGATAAGCGAGTATACTCGTTGCTCGGGTTTTCCCGAGTGTTTTAGCGTGCTCGGAGATTTCATTTTCGTAGTCTCAGCTGCATGATTTGCGACTTGTAGACAGGCTGAATACATGTGGGAATTCCCTAACAAACAAGCATTCCACACATGTGTCAGAGACACCGCACTACACTTGCTCATAGAGCCAGTGCGCGTGTCCTGAGTACAGAAGCAGTGCTAAGAGTTACCTGGGGAGCAGGGCAGCAGAGGTGACAATGCGTGCTACAAGCTAATAGTGTCAGGGTCCAGTCAGCGCTGGAAAGTAAGGAGGCACGGGACCTGTGGACACTGACAATGAACAAGCTTGCACGGGACCTATGGTCATGTGACTGCAAGGGGGCGTGGCTTAGCGTCCTGCTTTCAGATATGACAGTACAACTCAGAGTCAGGCAAAACAGGTCACAACAGCACGGGCAAACGGAGTACAGGAGGGACAAACAGACGGGATGTCAGACAAAGCCAAAGGTCATACACAGGATCACAGTACAGTACCAGGGATCAGACAGAGCGGATAATCAGGGCCAAGCAGAGATCAAAACCAAACAGACATAGGAGGTTCCAGGCAGAATCCAAAGCGATATCCAGGGAACAGACCGAGTCATACACAGAGAATCAAGCAACCAGAACACAGCACTAACACACTCAGGGGTCACCACACAATGCCAAGGGCAAGAGTATAACTGACAGGGATGGGAGCGTCCTGAAGCTATAAGAAGCCTCCCCAGAACCAGGGAGAGGCCACAATCATAGCCCCAGGTGTGCAGGATCACAACCTTTAACCCCAGAAATGCCAGTCATCAGCACTGGTTCCAAACATTAACCCCACGTGTGCGAGTCAAACCCGCACTGAGATCATGACAGTACCCCCCTCTCAACGGGGGGCCTCTGGACCCCCAGGCTTGCCCGGGTACTTAGCATGGAAAGCCCGTACCAGGCGATCAGCATGCATCAACCGGGCCGGTACCCAGGACCTGTCCTCCGGTCCATACCCCTTCCAATGAACCAGGTACTGTACCGACCGCCGTACCAACCTGGAATCTACGATATGACCAACCTCGTACTCCACCTGCCCCTCGACCAAAACAGGAGAAGCAGCAGACTCGGAGTCTCCCCGGACTGCTTCAAAAGGTTTCAGTAGAGATTTGTGGAAGACGTTAGGGATCTTGAAAGAGGGTGGAAGGCACAGCCTATACGCCACTGGATTGATTTTTTCCACAATCTTGTACGGGCCAATGAATTTGGGTCCTAACTTGGCTGACGGAATCTTTAACTTAATGTTTCGCGTGGAGAGCCAAACTTTCTCTCCAACTTGAAACGTGAGACCAGGTGTTCGTTTGCTGTCCGCGAAAAACTTATACCTGCCTTGAGACCTGGATATACGCCGCTGGACTTCTGCCCATGTATCTTTTAACCGCTGAACAGAGTCCTCAGCCCCGGGGCACCCCAAATCCAGACGAGAAAACTCACCAAAATGAGGACTGAACCCATAGTTAATCAAGAAAGGGGACCTACCAGTGGATTGACTCACCCGACTATTGAAGGCAAATTCAGCCAACGGCAGTGCATCGCACCAGTCACTCTGTCTAGCAGAGGTTAGGCACCTGAGGATCTGTTCCAGGGACTGGTTAGTGCGCTCCGTCTGCCCATTGCTCTCAGGATGGTATGCAGACGAAAAGGACAGAGACATACCTAATTTTTTGCAGAAAGCACGCCAAAACTTAGCCACAAACTGCACACCACGATCAGACACCACATTCAGGGGTACCCCATGCAACCGGATCACATGCTGCACAAACAACCTGGACAAAGTCTCAGCTGACGGTAGTGCGGACAGGGGTACGAAATGAGCCTGCTTAGAAAACCTGTCCACCACTACCCATACCACTGTATTACCCTTAGATGGAGGGAGATTGGTAACAAAATCCATGGACAAGTGAGTCCATGGCCTCTCGGGCACTGCCAAGGGTATCAGCTCCCCTGCCGGCCGGCTATGAGAGCTTTTAGAACGAGCGCAGACCCCACAACCAGCAATGAATTTTTTTATGTCCGAACCAAGGGTAGGCCACCAAAAGATCCTAGCCACCGCCAGACGTGTGGCTGAAATACCAGGGTGAGCACTCAGCTTGGATTCATGGAACTCCTGCAAGAGTTTCAGGCGAAGTTGCTCTGGGACAAACAACTTCCCCTCTGGCTTGGCCGCCGAGGCCTGCGACTGGGCCCCCTGAATCTCCCGTTCCAATTCAGATGAGACCTCTGCTATCACAACCCCAGGGTGAAGAATGGAGGACGGTGGCTCAGGGGGCGACACCGGCTGAAAACTGCGTGATAAGGCGTCAGCCTTGACATTCTTAGACCCTGGACGAAATGTAATCGTAAACTGAAAACGGGAAAAAAAAAGTGACCAACGGGCTTGTCTGGGCGTTAGTCTTTTAGCAGATTCAATGTACAACAAATTTTTGTGATCCGTGATCACCGTAACCGGGTGACTGGCCCCCTCCAAAAAGTGCCTCCATTCTTCAAACGCCAGTTTGACCGCAAGAAGCTCTCTATTGCCTACGTCGTAATTTCTTTCCGCAGCAGAGAACTTCTTGGAAAAGAAAGCACATGGCCTGAGGTTGGTTAGAGTGGCAGGCCCTTGGGACAACACCGCCCCCACCCCCACCTCAGAGGCGTCCACTTCCACGACGAATGGTTTGGACGGATCTGGCTGCACTAACACAGGAGCAGACATAAAACATTTTTTCAGCGTCGTAAAGGCCTCTTTTGCGAGCGAGGACCAATTTCTCACATCCGCACCTTTGCATGTTAGATCCTTGAGAGGTTTGACCACTTGCGAAAACCCCCGGATAAATTTGCGGTAATAATTGGCGAACCCCAAGAAGCGCTGAAGACCCTTAAGATCTCGGGGTTGCACCCAATCCGCAATGGCCTGCACCTTCTTGGGGTCCATGCGAAAACCCTCACCGGATACAATTAACCCCAAAAAGGACAACTCTTGTACACAGAATACACATTTTTCCAATTTGGCATACAAATGATTTTCTCTCAGCATTTGGAGCACAGTTCGTACATGTTCCAAATGAGAATACTTGTCGGGGGAATATATCAAAATATCATCTAAGTAGATAATGACAAAACGACCAATGAGATCCGAGAATACCACGTTGATGAAATTCTGAAATATGGCAGGGGCGTTGGTAAGACCAAACGGCATGACTAAATTTTCAAATAGTCCCTCGGTCGTGAGGAACGCGGTTTTCCATTCATCCCCCTCACGGACCCTTATCAAATTATATGCCCCCCGAAGGTCCAGTTTAGAAAACCACTTTGCCCCGATAGTTGGTTACATAAATCGGGAATCAACGGAAGGGGGTACGTATTCCGTACAGTAATTTGATTAAGCTCCCGGAAGTCGAGACAGGGACGTAACCCGCCATCTTTTTTCTTTACAAAAAAGAAACCTGCCGCCACAGGTGAGACTGAAGGACGTATGTGTCCTTTGCGCAGACTTTCAGTAATGTACTCCTTCATAGCCAAGCGCTCAGGACCGGACAAACTAAACAGACAGGCTTTGGGTAATTTAGCCCCCGGGACCAGCTCAATAGCGCAGTCAAAGGGTCTATGTGGCGGTAACGTCTCGGCCTCGCTTTCGGAGAATACATCTTCGAAGTCCTTCAGGCATTCCGGAATACCTTCCAGCTCGACAGATGATACAGACACAGATTTAACAGGTTCAACCAGCATTGCGGATTTATCATACAACTCAAAATCATTAAACCCCCATTGTACAATCTCCCCCATTTTCCAGTTAATAACTGGGTTATGGTGTTGTAACCAGGGCATGCCCAACACCAACCCTGCAGGTAGATTGTCCAGCACAAAACAACTTAAGTTTTCCACATGAGTAGCGCCCACTCTGAGCGAAAACACATCAGACATAAAGCGAATTCCCTCCTTAGTGAGGGGAGATGAGTTAATGGCCATCACCTTGATCGGAACCTTGAGCCTAACTGTCCCTATCTTGCAGTGTGTGACCAATTGGGAGTCAATAAGATTAATAGATGATCCGCAGTCCACGAAGGCTGTAGAGGAAAAAGAACTACCATCCACAAACAGTTCCACAGGCAGTACTACTTTAGAAAACGAGGAAAATGGTACCTGAGGGTCTGAGCAGCCTCCCCGTTGACTACCCAGACCTAGTCGTTTCCCGCCGACCGGGTTTGAAGACTGGCAATTCGGGCACTCCCTTTTCCAATGTCCCGTTTTACCGCAGTAAAAGCATAACTGCATGTCCTTCCGGCGTTTTCTCTCCGTATCCTTCAGGGAGAGGGCGCCTACATCCATGGGCTCAGGGGCAGTCTCTTTTCCACTTGGGAATAATGGAGTATCCACCTGCATCACCCCTCTGGCCCGCGGTCCATCCGGACGGCCTGGGTCATGGCGTCCTTGAGAGAGTTAGGTGGGGGATGTAACGCCAAGGCATCCTGCAGCCGCTCGGACAAGCCTCTGCGAAAGAGTCCTCGGAGTGCGGCATCGCTCCAAGAGACCTCTGCCGCCCAGCGGCGGAACTCAGAACAAAACCACTCAGCTGAGTGTTTCCCCTGACAGACACTCATCAACATGTCCTCTGCCAATCGCACTCGGTCAGGTTCATCATAAATGTGCCCGAGGGCCTCAAAGAATGCGTTCACTGACATACGTTCAGGAGCAGAGGAAGACAGAGAGAAAGCCCATGCTTGCGGAGCCCCCGAAGTAGGGAAATAATGACCCCCACCCTCTGGAACTCATCCCCGGAGGAGCGGGGCCTTAGAGAAAAAAAAAGCTTGCATCCTTCTCTGAAAGACCTGAACTCCTTTTTATCCCCTGAGAAAAGGTCTGGTAATTTGACCAGAGATTCGGGGGACGCTAATGACACATCCCTACCCCCAGAACCAGAAGCCCCTGCATCGACAGCCCCCTGCACAGTAACCACCAACTGTTGCTGGGTCTGGGCCATCGTGCGTTGTTCCACATTGAGCTCATGGAACATTTGGGTCAGGTGCTTGACCTGATCAGCCAAGGCTTGTATGGGATCCATGAGGATAACACACATTTTTTTTTTTTTTTTTCTTCAGAAAAAAAACAAAAAAACTGAAACGGTCAGTTATAATGTCAGGGACACCGCACTACACTTGCTCATAGAGCCAGTGCGCGTGTCCTGAGTACAGAAGCAGTGCTAAGAGTTACCTGGGGAGCAGGGCAGCAGAGGTGACCAGGCGTGCTTCAACTATTAGTGTCAGGGTCCAGTCAGTGCTGGAAAGTAAAGAGGCACGGGACCTGCGGACACTGAAAATGAACAAGCTTGCACGGGACCTATGGTCATGTGACTGCAAGGGGGCGTGGCTTAGCGTTCTGCTTTCAGATATGACAGTACAACTCAGAGTCAGGCAAAACGGAGGTCACAACAGTACGGGCAAACGGAGTACAGGAGGGACAAACAGACGGGAGGTCAGACAAAGCCAAAGGTCATACACAGGATCACAGTACAGTACCAGGGATGAGACAGAGCGGATAATCAGGGCCAAGCAGAGATCAAAACCAAACAGACATAGAAGGTACCAAGCAGAATCCAAAGCGATATCCAGAGAACAGACCGAGTCATACACAGAGAATCAAGTAACCAGAACACAGCACTAACACACTCAGGGGTCACCACACAATGCCAAGGGCGAAAGTATAACTGACAGGGATGGGAGCGTCCTGAAGCTATAAGAAGCCTCCCCCAGAACCAGGGAGAGGCCACAGTCATAGCCCCAGGTGTGCAGGTAAGCCTGCATCGGGATCACAACCTTTAACCCCAGAAATGCCAGTCATCAGCACTGGTTCCAAACATTAACCCCACGTGTGCGAGTCAAACCCGCACTGAGATCATGACAACATGTATTCAAGCTGTCTAGCAGTCGCAAATCATGCAGATGAGACGACGAAAACTAAATCTCCGAACACGCCAAAATACTCAGAGACCACCCGAGCATGCTCGGGAAAACCCGAGCAACGAGTATACTCGCTCATCACTAGTTTTAATTTAATTTCCTTTTTGTTTATTGTTCCTTTAGATGCTATTGTTGGGAATGGAAATTATTCAGAAATCATGCCTTTAGCAGTATTTTCATGTCTTTTGTGGATCAGTTGATCATCCTCCACTAAAAACATATAATTAGTGATGAGCGAGTATACTCGTTGCTCGGGTGTCCTCCGAGGATTTTGGCGTGCTCGGAGATTTAGTTGGAGTCGAAGCAGCTGCTAGACAGCCTGAATACATGTGGGAATTCCCTAACAAACAGGCATTCCTCACATGTATTCAGGCTGTCCAGCAGCAGCAAATCATGTAGATAAGACGACGAAAACGAAATCTCCGCGCACGCCAAAATACTCGGAGGACACCCGAGAATGCTCGGGAAAACCCAAGCAACCAGTATACTCGCTCATCACTACTTCTCTTCCCAGAAAATAATCCCCGACAAGTCATCTCTGGACAGTAACATTGGCACTTTAATATTTCATAGTTAATCATTGTCATTATTCGGTTTGGCCACTGTAAGATTAAGTTCTCAGCTGTTGGCCATTTTTCTTTTCTCTTTTATTTCCATATGCTGAGTTTCTTACTTGTACACAGGAGATATAAACTTCTGGAACATCTCTTTAGTCTTTTCCCCGACCAGTTGCAAATTTCAGCTTTCAGCAGAATCAGTCATCACTCACGGGAAAGCGATGAAGAATGAGCCGTTTGTCAACTGTATCATAACAACACGGAGGATTGTAGAGAAGAAAGTGTGCACACAAACCAAAAGAGTCAAACAATAAAGTATTAACCAATGCTAATACAGTACATAGCCTAAGTCTACAGCATCTGTCACACATTTATGGCAAATCCTATTGTCACAGTCGGGAATGGAGAGATGTCCACCCGCGATCTCCTCTCCATTTTTAGGGCAGTTTGAAAGATTGCCAACTCTCAGGATAGATTTGGGTGCCAGTGTTGGACCTCAGTGTGAAAAACAAGATAAGTCAACGCCATCCTGCAAACGTATCCACATCTGTCTACTTATAATCTTCTCTGCTCATATGGTGAACAAGTTCCCATCTGTAGCAATAATTGGTCAATTTATCAATATCCAGTCTTGGTGCCAACAAGACAGAAGACATCTCAACTACTTAAGGACCAGGCAATTTTTCCTTTTTGCACTTGTGTTTTCCTCCTCTTATTCCAAAAGTCATAAGTTTATTTTATTTTTCCATCGACATAGCCATATGAGGGCTTGTTTTAGGCGGGATGAGTTTTACTTTTGAATGACACCATCCATTTTATCATGTGATGTACTGGAAAGCAGGGAAAAAAAATTCAAAATAGCAAAAAAAAGCTCAATTCCACAAATGTTTTGAGGGATTTTTATTAACAGTTAGAGTTGAGCGATACCAGCCGATACTTGAAAATATCGGATCGGAATGGATCGGCCGATCTTAAAAAAAAGTATCGGTATCGCCGATTCCGATACCGGGAACCAATGCAAGTCAATGGGGCCAAAATATCGGAATTAAAAAAAACCCTTTCTTTCCTTGTAGGTTAATTCTACATGAAGAAAAACAACTAAGAATAATGTAGAATGTATTGTGGGAGGTGGAGGAGACATTAAAGCCATAGAGGTTTAGCCCAATCAAATGGAATAGCAGGAATTAAACTTTTTTTTTAAAGATGTTAGGAGTTACAAAGATATTGACTATGTTAGCCTCATTTATATTTTGCCAGACATGTATGTCTTCTTCTTCTTTCTTCTTCTTTCTTATTCTTCTTCCTTTTTTTACCTTCTTCTTCTTCTTCTTCTTCTTCTTCTTCTTCTTCCTTTTTTTACATTCTTCTTCTTCTTCCTTTTTTTACATTCTTCTTCTTCTTCTTCCTTTTTTTACATTCTTCTACTTCCTTTTTTTACATTCTTCTTCTTCCTTTTCTTACATTCTTCATATTCTTCTTATTCAACAATTATTATTCTACATATTCAACTTCTTCATCTTCTTCCTATTCTTCTTCATCATATTCTTGTTTGTGTCAGGCATTCCTGTAGTTGTTATCTAGAAAAGTTAGAAGTTTACACCTTCCGTTCTGCCTGTCACAAAAGATTTACAACAGGATTTGTCCGCGTTCAGTTTGGCCTGCAGCAGCAGGCCTTTTCCAGGGGCACCACGAGGAGGAACGGACTCACCCCCATACACTGCTTAGTCTTCTTCTGCTTATAAATAAGATAATATCATTTGCTCAGAGTATTAGTCTTATGCTTAATGTTCTTCTGCTTTGTTTTTTTTATGCTTCTTTGTCTTCTCTCTCTTGTTGTTCTGCATCTTGGTGGTTGTCTTCCTGTTCTTTGTCCTCTTGAACCAGCTGACGGTACTGGCACCCGGAGGGGCAGCAGAAGGAACAAGAGCCAATGGCACAACCGAGGACCAGCTGATGGTGCTGGAACCCGGTTACTAAGCAGGAGGTACCTGTGCTACAAAGCACTACCAAGGACCAGCAGACGTTGCCGGAACTCGGATACCGAGATGGAGGCACCTAGGCCAAAGGCTCTGACGAGAACCAGCTGACGGTGCTGGAACCAGGAGGGGTAGCATAAGCTGCAAGAGCAAATGGAAATAGCGAGGACCAGCTGACAGTGCTGGCACCTGGAGGGGCAGCAGAAGGAATAAGAGCCAATGGCACAACCGAGGACCAGCTGACGGTGCTGGAACCCGGTTACTAAGCAGGAGGTACCTGTGCTACAAAGCACTACCAAGGACCAGCAGACGTTGCCGGAACTCGGATACCGAGATGGAGGCACCTAGGCCAAAGGCTCTGACGAGAACCAGCTGACGGTGCTGGAACCCGGAGGGGTATCAGAAGTTACCCCTGAAAAGCAAAGTTGGCATGCCGCAAGCTGGCCGCAGTTACCGAATCACACAGTCCTACAGGGGGTGCTTGTCCTACTGGCACTATGGAACAAGCCTTTCTTACCAGAACCCGCAGTCCACATAGGAAGCACCTAAACTGCTGGCACCCTAGCCTCGGCTAACCCAACCGCAACACGACATGGCAACTTGGGGTGGCAAACTGACATTGACACTTCCCGGAAACAGCAGGCAGGGCTGGAACCAAGCTGGGCAGGAGGGAGTACCCGTGCCAA
This sequence comes from Dendrobates tinctorius, assembly GCF_039654945.1. Taxonomy (NCBI): domain Eukaryota; kingdom Metazoa; phylum Chordata; class Amphibia; order Anura; family Dendrobatidae; genus Dendrobates; species Dendrobates tinctorius. The sequence continues at coordinate 37,287,408 of NW_027361784.1, forward strand.
AGTCAGTTATGAGCAGCAACTGGCGATGTTGGAGCCCAGGACAAGCACTTAGCAGGCTGAGGCCTGATGTGCTGTCAATTGGGAGGCAGCAGGACAGATTGCCATCAAAACAGCAGGTGAACAGCTGACGTTACTGAACCCCACAAACACAGGAGCTAGTGTTTTACTCTGTGAAGACGGCACTTCCGAGCAACAACTGGCTGTGTTGAAGCCCAGGGACAAGCACGGAGCAGGCTGAGGCTGCATTGAAGAAATTTTAAGATCGGTTGTAGACTACTAATTTGAACCAAGCTCCACTTAGGCCTGTGGCTTCACTGATTTTCGTATTTCCCCTGTCCTCCAACCCCGCCAGTTACAGCTCCGAAGTGGCGTCTGCACAATCCACACTTGTTCCTGTGTTACAGGTGTTCAGTCCGGTCAGTTAATCCCCTGATGTGTGTCCGGCAATGTCGCCTGCTCTGTCCACATTCCCATAATGGGAATGTGGACAGAGCAGGCGACATTGCCGGACACACATCAGGGGATTAACAGACCGGACTGAACACCTGTAACACAGGAACAAGTGTGGATTGTGCAGACGCCACTTCGGAGCTGTAACTGGCAGGGTTGGAGGACAGGGGAAATACGAGAGACAGTGGAGCCACAGGCCTAATTGGAGCACGGTTAAAAATCAGTAGTGGTACGACTGTGTAGGCAGCAGGAGACTTTGCCATCTACACAGCAGGGGATCAGCTGACGTTACTGAACCCCACTGAGACACGGGAGCAAGTGTCTCTTTCCGTGTGGACGGCACTTCCGAACTACAACTGGCTGTGTTGAAGCCCAGGAAATAGGAGGGTGTAGGCAGAGGCCTACTGTATTTTGAATGAGGTGACAGCAGGAGAGACTGCCATCCACACAGCAGGGGATCAGCTGACGTTACTGAACCCCACTGAGACACGGGAGCAAGTATCTCTTTCCGTGTGGACGGCACTTCCGAACTACAACTGGCTGTGTTGAAGCCCAGGAAATAGGAGGGTGTAGGCAGAGGCCTACTGTATTTTGAATGAGGTGACAGCAGGAGAGACTGCCATCCACACAGCAGGGGATCAGCTGACGTTACTGAACCCCACTGAGACACGGGAGCAAGTATCTCTTTCCGTGTGGACGGCACTTCCGAACTACAACTGGCTGTGTTGAAGCCCAGGAAATAGGAGGGTGTAGGCAGAGGCCTACTGTATTTTGAATGAGGTGACAGCAGGAGAGACTGCCATCCACACAGCAGGGGATCAGCTGACGTTACTGAACCCCACTGAGACACGGGAGCAAGTATCTCTTTCCGTGTGGACGGCACTTCCGAACTACAACTGGCTGTGTTGAAGCCCAGGAAATAGGAGGGTGTAGGCAGAGGCCTACTGTATTTTGAATGAGGTGACAGCAGGAGAGACTGCCATCCACACAGCAGGGGATCAGCTGACATTACTGAACCCCACTGAGACACGGGAGCAAGTATCTCTTTCCGTGTGGACGGCACTTCCGAACTACAACTGGCTGTGTTGAAGCCCAGGAAATAGGAGGGTGTAGGCAGAGGCCTACTGTATTTTGAATGAGGTGACAGCAGGAGAGACTGCCATCCACACAGCAGGGGATCAGCTGACGTTACTGAACCCCACTGAGACACGGGAGCAAGTATCTCTTTCCGTGTGGACGGCACTTCCGAACTACAACTGGCTGTGTTGAAGCCCAGGAAATAGGAGGGTGTAGGCAGAGGCCTACTGTATTTTGAATGAGGTGACAGCAGGAGAGACTGCCATCCACACAGCAGGGGATCAGCTGACGTTACTGAACCCCACTGAGACACGGGAGCAAGTATCTCTTTCCGTGTGGACGGCACTTCCGAACTACAACTGGCTGTGTTGAAGCCCAGGAAATAGGAGGGTGTAGGCAGAGGCCTACTGTATTTTGAATGAGGTGACAGCAGGAGAGACTGCCATCCACACAGCAGGGGATCAGCTGACGTTACTGAACCCCACTGAGACACGGGAGCAAGTATCTCTTTCCGTGTGGACGGCACTTCCGAACTACAACTGGCTGTGTTGAAGCCCAGGAAATAGGAGGGTGTAGGCAGAGGCCTACTGTATTTTGAATGAGGTGACAGCAGGAGAGACTGCCATCCACACAGCAGGGGATCAGCTGACGTTACTGAACCCCACTGAGACACGGGAGCAAGTATCTCTTTCCGTGTGGACGGCACTTCCGAACTACAACTGGCTGTGTTGAAGCCCAGGAAATAGGAGGGTGTAGGCAGAGGCCTACTGTATTTTGAATGAGGTGACAGCAGGAGAGACTGCCATCCACACAGCAGGGGATCAGCTGACGTTACTGAACCCCACTGAGACACGGGAGCAAGTATCTCTTTCCGTGTGGACGGCACTTCCGAACTACAACTGGCTGTGTTGAAGCCCAGGAAATAGGAGGGTGTAGGCAGATGCCTACTGTATTTTGAATGAGGTGACAGCAGGAGAGACTGCCATCCACACAGCAGGGGATCAGCTGACATTACTGAACCCCACTGAGACACGGGAGCAAGTATCTCTTTCCGTGTGGACGGCACTTCCGAACTACAACTGGCTGTGTTGAAGCCCAGGAAATAGGAGGGTGTAGGCAGAGGCCTACTGTATTTTGAATGAGGTGACAGCAGGAGAGACTGCCATCTCCACAGCAGGGGATCAGCTGGCAATGATGAACCCCACTAACACTTGAACGAATGTGTTTGGCTCTGTGGAGACGACACTTCTGAACACCAACTGACGCTGTTGGAGCCCAGGATTAGGCGTGGAGCAGGCTGGGGCCTACTGGATTTTGGCAGGTGAAGGCAGCAGGAGACTTGCCATCTCCACAGCAGGGGAACAGCTGGCAGTGCTGAACCCCACTAACACTCTAACGAATGTGTTTGGCTCTGTGGAGACGACACTTCCGAACACCAACTGACGCTGTTGGAGCCCAGGATTAGGCGAGGAGCAGGCTGGGGCCTACTGGATTTTGGCAGGTGAAGGCAGCAGGAGACTTGCCATCTCCACAGCAGGGGAACAGCTGGCAGTGCTGAACCACACTAACACTCTAACGAATGTGTTTGGCTCTGTGGAGACGACACTTCTGAACACCAACTGACGCTGTTGGAGCCCAGGATTAGGCGAGGAGCAGGCTGGGGCCTACTGGATTTTGGCAGGTGAAGGCAGCAGGAGACTTGCCATCTCCACAGCAGGGGAACAGCTGGCAGTGCTGAACCCCACTAACACTCTAACGAATGTGTTTGGCTCTGTGGAGACGACACTTCTGAACACCAACTGACGCTGTTGGAGCCCAGGATTAGGCGAGGAGCAGGCTGGGGCCTACTGGATTTTGGCAGGTGAAGGCAGCAGGAGACTTGCCATCTCCACAGCAGGGGAACAGCTGGCAGTGCTGAACCCCACTAACACTCTAACGAATGTGTTTGGCTCTGTGGAGACGACACTTCTGAACACCAACTGACGCTGTTGGAGCCCAGGATTAGGCGAGGAGCAGGCTGGGGCCTACTGGATTTTGGCAGGTGAAGGCAGCAGGAGACTTGCCATCTCCACAGCAGGGGAACAGCTGGCAGTGCTGAACCCCACTAACACTCTAACGAATGTGTTTGGCTCTGTGGAGACGACACTTCTGAACACCAACTGACGCTGTTGGAGCCCAGGATTACGCATGCCGCATGCAGAGGCCAATGGGCAGCGGTTTTTATGGAGGTTGTGGACTACTACTGATTCTAACCATGCTCCACTTAGGCCTCTGGCTCCACTGTCTCTTCTATTTACCCTGGCCTCCAACCCCGCCAGCTACATCTCTGAAGTGGCGTCAGCACAATCTACACTTGTTCCTGTGTTACTGGTGCTCAGTCCCGTCAGTTGATCCCCTGATGTTTGTCCGGCAAGTTCGCCAGCTCTGTCCTCATTCCCACTACTGGTTATGGGAATGTGGACAGAGCAGGAGACCTTGCCGGACACACATCAGGGGATAAACTGATGGGACTGAGCCACAGGAACACAGGAACAAGTGTAGATTGTGCTGACGCCACTTCAGAGATGTAGATGGCGGGGTTGGAGGTCAGGGGAAATAGTAGAGACAGTGGAGCCAGAGACCTAAGTTGGGCACGGTTAAAAATCAGTAGTGGTTTGAATGTTGATGGAGCTGGTGACTTTGCCGTCCACACAGCAGGGGATCAGCTGGCATTACTGAACCCCACTAACACAGGAGCTAGTGTGTTTCTCTGTGCAGACGACACATCTGAGCGACAACTGGCTGTGTTGAAGCACAGGGATTATAGTTCAGGTGGTAGAAAAATGAACACACCAGCAGACCTGGATACAGTTGCCAACCACTAATTTAGTCTGTAAGAGGAATGGCAAAGTCTTTGGAGATCCAGGCCTTGTTCATTTTCAGAAAAGTCAGCCGGTCAACATTATCGGAAGATAGTCGCGTGAGACGGTCTGTTAGTACACCACCTGCGGCACTAAAGACACGTTCCGATAATACACTGGCAGCAGGGCAAGCCAGCACCTCCAATGCATACTGGCTAAGCTCTGGCCATGTATCCAGCTTAGAGACCCAAAACTTGAAGGGGGAAGAGCCATCTGGGAATACAGCGACAGGGCAAGACATGTAGTCTGACACCATCTGACGGAAGCGTTGCCTCCTGCTGACTCGAGGCGTCGCTGATGGTGTAGACAATTGTGGTGGACACACAAAACTTTGCCACATTTGGGCCATAGTGGTCTTGCCTTGTGCTGCGGCGCTGCCTCTGCTCCCTCTTTGTGCAGAGTTTCCTCCACTGCCTCGACGCACAGAGCTGCTTTGTAAAGCACTAGCAACAATGCTGTCGGGTGGAATGGAAAACATTATGGACTGCACCAGTGACTCTTCGTACTCCCGCATTTTACGCTCCCGGTTCAACGTTGGTATGAGCCTTTGTACGCTGTCCCGGTAGCGAGGATCTAGGAGGGTGTACACCCAATAATCAGCCGAGACGAGAATGTGGGCGATGCGGCGGTCGTTTCTCAAGCACTGCAGCATGAAATCAACCATGTGCTGCAGACTCCCAACTGCCAAAGAACCGCTGTCCCCTGTTTGAGGCGTGACCTCGGCCTGCTCTGCATCACCCCACCCTCGCTGTACATACTGAGTAGAGGTTTGTGTACCTCCCTCCTCTGGAGAGATGTCTTCCTCCTCCATCGACTCCTCCTCATCCTCCTCACAAAGTGTCCCCTGCCTAGGCCTTTGTGAGGAAACACGTAGCGCAGACTGTCCAGAAGCAGATGGCATTTGGGACTCCTCATCCTCCACCTCTTCTGAAACCTCATCCCTTAGTGCTTGCAGTGTTTGTTGAAGCAGGCAGATAAGGGGGACAGTCATGCTGACTAGTGCATCATCTGCACTCGCCATCCGCGTAGATTCATCGAAGGCACGCAAAACGAGGCAGATGTCCTTCATAGAGGCCCACTCAATGGTGCTGAAGTGTGAACGGTGCACAGTGCGACTTGTTTGCGCCTGATGCAGCTGGTACTCCATGACTGCTGCCTGATGCTCACGCAACCGCTCCAACATATGTAACGTTGAATTCCACCAGGTGGGTAGGTCACATATGATGTGTTGTTCCGGAAGGCCAAATCGTCGCTGCAGAGCAGCGAGGCGCGATCTTGCCGTGCTGGAACGTCGCAAGTGAGCGCACTCTATGCGGACCTTGTGCAACAGTGCAGCAAGATCCGGATAGTCCCTCAGAAAGCTCTGCACGACCAAGTTAAGAACATGTGCCAGACATGGGATGTGTGTGAGGTTGCCTAGGCCAAGAGCTGCCACCAGATTTCGGCCATTGTCACACACTACCAAGCCCGGCTGGAGATTCGCTGGCCCAAACCACACATCGCTCTCCAGCTTGATAGCATTCCAGAGCACCTGCGCTGTGTGGCTTCGATTCCCCAAAGAAATTAATTTGAGTACAGCCTGTTGACGTTTGGCCACGGCTGTGCTCATATCGGTCGTAACAGGCTCCTGCTCTGCTGTTTCTGAGGAACTTGAGTAGGAGGAGGAGTCTATGTGTACAGACTGGAGTCCTGCAATCCGTGGCGTTGGAAGAACACGTACAGCGCCACTCTCCAGATCCGTACCCGGCTCCACAACATTGACCCAGTGGGCAGTGAGGGAAAGGTATCGTCCCTGTCCATGGTTACTGGTCCACGCATCGGTGGTCAGGTGGACCTTGCTACTAACGGCGTTTAGTAGCGCATGTTTTATTTTGCCCTCAACATGTTTCTGCAGGGCAGGGACGGCTCGCCTGCTGAAATAAAAGCGGCTGGGCACGTTGAATTGGGGGACTGCCAATGCCATTAAGTCCCGGAAGGTGTCAGTGTCCACCAGCCTGAATGACAGCATTTCAACTGCCAGAAGTTTGGCAATGCCAGCATTCAGAGACTGTGCTCGGGGATGGTTTGCCGAGTAAGGGCGCCTTTTATCCCATGCCTGTGCTACCGATGGCTGTGATGGATGGGAACGTGCTGCTATGGGTGTAATCTGACAGGGTCTCCGGACAACAGTGGCAGAGGTTCTTCCTTGGCGATCCTGTGAGGAAGCCGAACCAGCAGTGTGTGAGCTGGAGGAAGAGGGCCCAACACGAACTGAAGAGGTGGTAGGTGGTGCTGTACGTTGGCCTACGTCTTCAGGGTGTCTCTGCAACTCCAACTCGTGCTTGGTGCGCACATGTTTCCACATATTTGTGGTATTGAGGTTGCTGACATTTCTCCCTCTTTTGACTCTCTGATGACACAGCTTGCATTTGACAAAGCAAATGTCATCTGCAACTGTGTCAAAAAAGGACCACGCACTGCAACTCTTGTGAGCGCCCGGTTTGCCTTTGGAAGGAGGAATGCTCCTAACGGGTGCCGAAGTGGAGGGTACAGGCAACCAAGTCTTCCCCCTCCCTCTGCCTCCTGTTTTGGCCGGTAGGGGAATCTCTTCCTCCGAGCTGCTCCCACCACCTTCCTGTTGCTCACGCCATGATGGGTCAAGGACCTCATCATCTTCCCTCCCCTCTTCAAACAGCTGCTTCTCCGGGGTTGTCTCGCCAGCACCGTACGCACCAGAAAGTGGCAACTGAGTCTCGTCATCATCTGATGCGTACTGAGGTGTGCTGACCATAGGCACTGGCCCACTCGCCTCTTCAGATTCAGAGGGACAAAGAAGTTGCGCACACTGCATACTCCCTCTTCTTCACATTCAGGAATGCTGCTTGGCTGGCCCCCTCTTTCCAAGCCAACAGATTCCGAGAACAGAAGTAGAGACTGTGATGGCTCCTGTCCATGTCTCTCTGACGGCCTGGGCACTTTGGCAGGTGGTGAAGAGACAGATGGTTGCTCTTTGGTGCTCTGGCCCTGAGAGGATGTGGAAGTAATTGAAGTCGATGCGTTAGCTGCCATCCATCCGACAACGGCTTCAATTTGTTCCTCCCGCAGCAGTGGGGTACGTTGAGGTCCTACAAAGCTGCGCATAAAGGACTGTTGCCTGCTAAAACTGGGGGATGCTGATCCACTGGTGCCCGCAGCAGGCCCAGAATCCCCACGTCCTCTACCTGTAGAATCCCCACGTCCTCTCCCTGCAGAATCCCCACGTCCTCTCCCTGCTGAAACTCCACGCCCACGCCCACGCGCCTTACTCCCTGCCTTCTTCATCTTGCAAGACTGCTTAAGATAGGCAAAAAAGTACAAAGGGGGGCCTTAGTGTGCTTATTCCTGAACAGCTGGTTACAGGTACAAGAAACACTAATTTTATGAAGTGTGTGTGTGTGGACTAGACTTTAATAGGAGCTGATGTGGCCTACACAAGTTCAAAATGTAGTGTTTGGTGAACTTTTTTTGTGGTTTCTTTGTTGGAAACAAACTCAAAGTATGTGAACAAAGAATTGAAACTGATAGTATCACCAACTTTTTGGAGCTATTACAATGCAGGCAGGTAACCTACAATGCAAAAGATGAGGCTCCAAAAAAATTGGGTAATACTAATCTGGCTGCGCCGGCAGGGCACAAGCCAGAAAAAAAGGCTCCTCTATCTACTCCTATATAGTGTTTGCAACCAACCAATGTTGATGGATACGGATGGATGCACACTAATAGGAGAAGAAAAAATGAGCTGCACTCAAAGACAAATATGTGTGAGGCAGTGACGCACGTTGAGCGTCCTACAACCAGACGTAGCTGCAGGACACTCTACTCAGCGTGAGCTGCACTCACACACAGTCAGAGGCCTCTCAGACAGCCGTCAACAGTGCAGCTAAGTGGGCACTGGCACTGACAGGCTGCAGAAAGGCTCCGCTGTGTACTCCTATATAGTGTTTGCAACCACCGTAGATGGAGACGGATGGATGCACACTAATAGAAGAAAAAATGAGCTGCACTCAAATAAAAATATGTGTGAGGCACTGACGCACGCTGAGCGTCCTACAGCCAGACGTAGCTGCAGGACACACTACTCAGCGTGAGCTGCACTCACACACAGTCAGAGACCTCTCAGACAGCCGTGAACAGTGCAGCAAAGTGGACACTAGCACTGAAAGGCTGCAGAAAGGCTCCGCTGTCTACTACTAGTGTTTGCAACCAACGTATATGGATACGGATGGAAGCACACTAGATTGAAATTATGTAAAAAATGCAGCTCAAAAAATAAAAGATGTATGAGGCAGCAGTGATCACACTGGGTGGCCTACAGCCTGCCGTGGCTGCAGCACCCACTCCACAGCGTGAGCTGCACTCACACAGCCCTTGCAGACAGCTGTGAACACTGCTGCTAGGGCAAAGAAGGCTGCAGTGGTGGTTTATGTAGCCTGGGTAAAGCACTAGATGTTTGGTGGAATTGCTATTTCTAACTGTCCCTCACAGTCTTCTACAGCAGCCTGTCCCTAACTGAATTCACAGCAGAGTGACCAGAAATGGCGGCTGCGGTGGCTTTTATAGTGCATCATGACATCATTTCGGCAGCCAATCACAGCCATGCCAATAGTTAACATGCCTACATGCCTAACAGGATGTGCCCACACTTCGGAGGATTCCCATTGGCTTAATCAAAGCAAGCAGGCTCATAGCATGATGGGAACTTCCGATTCCGATTCCGATTCCGGAATCCGATATGACAAAAGTATCGGAACTAAGTATCGGAATTCCGATACCGCTAATATCGGCCGATACCCGATACTTGTGGTATCGGAATGCTCAACACTATTAACAGTATTCATTTTACAATGAAAATGACCTGACAATATGATTCTCCATGTAAATACAATTACACAGATACCAAACATGCATAGTTTTCATTTTATTCAAGTTTTGAATTTTTTTTTTTTAGGAATTTGTAAAAAAAAAAAAATTCTTAAGACACCATTTTCCAACAGCCTGTTTTCAAATTTTGAGATATGGAGCTGTGTGAGAGCCTGTTTTGTGCACACGGAACTGATGATTATATTGATATTTCTTTTGGGATAAATAAAAGGTTTTGATTGCCTCTTAGGCTAGTTTCACACTAGCGTTCTCAGGTGCAGCGCAGGGCCGCCGCTAAGCCCCGCCCCCGGCTGCGCCACCTCCGGTCAGTTCCTCCTCTGATCGCATGACACTGCATGCGATCACCATTCCCTATATTTAGCGTTGGGTACACTGACCGTGCGCTGGTATGATTTTGCTGGCGCTGTGCCCAGTGCACAAAAGCGCGCTGTGTTGCATTTTTGTGCGTTGGGCGCAGCGCCAGCAAAATCATACCAGCGCACAGTCAGTGTACCCAACGCTAAATATAGGTTACTGTGATCGCATGCAGTATCATGCGATCAGAGGAGGAACTGACCGAAGAGGGCACAGCCGGGGGTGGGGCTTAGCGGCTGCCCTGCGCTGCGCCCGAGAACGCTAGTGTGAAACTAACTTTAATTCATCTTTTTGTGTTGTTGTGGAGGCTGAAAAAAGCAACTTTTACGAGTGCAGTGATGCCAACTATGCATATGTTTTATTTCTCAATGTTTAATAGTTGAAAAGGGCGGTGATTTGAACTTTTATATTTTTATATTTTTTTCATATCTTTTAAGATATGTTTTTTTTCTTTTCACTGTATCTGTTAGTCCCATAGTTGACTTGAAGCTGCGATCATCTGATTTCTTATGATATGCACAGCAATACCACGGTAAGTATACAGTGTCTTTCCTTATTAGGCAGAGGAGAGAAGAAGCAGTGAGTCTAGAGCATATCAATCAATGCCAAGGGGGGGTGGGGGGTAGAATTAGAATGTGAAAATATGGAATGATCTCCACAAACAACAAACCCCACCCCTGAGGAACAGTCAGGTTCATTTCCATATGTAGAGGACAGAATTCCTATCCCTTTCCCTGAGGAGCTGTTCGATTCTTCTGCATTTGTCGAAGACGGCATACAAAACGTATATTTCTGCTATTGATTCAGGTATTAGAGATATTATTGGGAAGCTGGGTTCACGATATGAATTATACAGATGGCTATTTCTGAGGCTTGTGGGACCTGACCTGATACTTTTTTTTTTATTTATAAAAAGTTGCAAATTTACACAAAAAATAATCCATGACATATAAAACCCTTTAATTTCAAATTTTTCCTCGGCAGCAACAAAATCCTGCCGGTGTTTACTTTATTAATTATGACAGGCCTTCAAGAACATCTTCAGACACTGAAAACTAATGGCTACATCTGTAGGCTTCAGTAAGCCGTGATTTATGGTCACTCGTTCCGTAGCGAGCTGCCGATGCCGATCCCCTTTGTCTTTTAAATTACTCTTGAATGTCAGTCCAGACATCATAAAGATTTAAGCATGTGGGATTTATCACTGACCTTCAGCAATTTATATCAGCCACTTGAGTGTGACTAATCACTATTAGTCATGACTCATGAGGATAGGTGGGGAGGCACGTGAAGGACATACCTGTGAAGGCGAAATACATCAGAAAGGCAACTATTCCGGCAAAGTATCTGCAAATAAACAAAAAAAAAAGAGAAGGAAATGCACGAAGTAAATCACATGACTGGGACCGTTGTGTACGTTCTCTGCCCGGAATATAGAAAATTCATTGCTACCTTGTTGCGAATTTCCAGATAATGCGGAGCCCTATCCATCACGCTAGATTAGATGATCTGCTTTATTTGCCGTGGGAGTTGAAGATTGTCAACTGCAAAATAAAAAGTGGAAAGAATGTTTATTTTTCTCTTACTGCAGCTTCCTTTTTTGATTTACTTGCAACTAAAAAATACTAAACAGGATCTTAAAGTGAAGCTCCACCATCACTGAACGTTGACCCGTTACATTGGAACATCTTCATTACCTTCTTTTCCAAAGGGTTAGTAGTAAATATCTTCTTAGAGGGGAAAAACTATCAAATTGCTGTTGACTGATTGACCCAAGATGTCACTCTGCAGAGGAGGTACACAAACCGCACATCCAAGCTCTTTCTACCTCCAGTCGCCTCCAGCTCAAAAAAAATCTCCAGAATCCGTCCTTTCCTCAACCCTCAATCTACTAAAATGCTTGTACATGCCCTCATCATCTCCCGCCTCGACTACTGCAACATCCTTTTCTGTGGTCTGCCTGCTAACACCCTCGCACCTCTCCAGTCCATCCTTAACTCTGCTGCCTGACTACTCCTCCACTTCTCCCCTCTGCAAATCTCAAGATAACAATACCATCCAGATAGATAATCAAAAATTTATCCACAAAGACTCGGAAAATATCATTCATGAAGCACTGGAAGACAGAAGGGGCATTAGTGAGCCCAAAAGGCATCACCAGGTACTTCCATTCATCCCCATACTTAATGCGGATAAGATTATACGCCCCCCTGAGGTCAAGCTTGGTAAACCAGAAAGCACCTTTAACTCTGGAGAATAGATCCGAGATCTCCCAAGAACTCCTTCTCTCCTCCACACTTTTTTGCTCCTTATCCAGCCGCCTCCAAGACTTCTCCTGAATTGCCCCTGTCTTCTGGAATTATTTGCCCCAACAAGTCCGACTATCAACCACATTTGGATCCTTCAGACGGAACCTGAAAACCCACCTCTTCAAGAAAGCTTACAGGCTGCAATGATCCCCGCTGCCTCATCACCACTACTGGGGATATCACCTCAACCAACACCGGAACTGCTGCAACCCACCAACCTACTGTCTCCTTCCCCACCATCCTGTAGCATGTAAGCCCGAAAGGGCAGGGTCCTCTCTCCCCTCTGTATCAGTCTGTCATTGTTAGTTTGTTTACTATAGGTGATATCTGTAATTTGTATGTAACCCCTTCTCATGTACAGCACCATGGAATCAATGGTGCTATAGAAATAAATAATAATAATAATATTTGTTTAACTACCGTAAGTTGAGGCAATTATATCCAGTCTTCACATGATAGGAAAGGTTTGGAGAACAGGTGGGACACACAAGTACCTTCCTAATGATGATGAGGAGCTGCAGATGCCTTAGTGTAGACCCCGAGATCAGAGACCAGCCCACCTTTGTTTATTTTTATTTCTAGATTTTTTTAATTATCAACGTCTCAGCTATCGGCAAGGAGGTCAAGAATGAGTTTTATCGAGGAGGTAGGTGCGCATCTGTGCCCATCTAAGGTCATACCTTCTTTATTAAGTTATAATGGCGTTGTTCACAGAAACGACCCAGGAGATACAACTTTTGTGGACAATTTCTGTCCACACCCGAGTTGGCTTGTTATGACATGGCGCTTAGTCATTTTTGAAACTTGCCAAGAGGGTCATCCAAAACCTCCTCTTTTTGAATCTTCTTCTGTGTTTTTTTTCAGTGTTGTTTATATTCACATTGTTACTAATATTATTTATTTTAAATCTGTAAACAATTTAGTATTTTAAAAAAGAGATTGCTGTATTTATATGTTTTCAATGTCACATAGCGTTTTTGGTGGTACTATGCCAAGTCTGGGACATCTACAATACCCAACTGGTGTTCAGCTTGTGGATCCCTGTGCAGACCATTCATTTTTGAGCAGTGAGCAGGACTAACCATATGCAAGATTACTCTTATGACTGATCCCTAACACTCACATTAAGATGAACAAACCAGGGGAAATGCTAAACCTACACACCTCAGGCTCCCATACAGACTAGGCAAATCCCCAACTTGCCCCTGATTTGTCTCTCAAAAACCTATACACTAAATCCCCCGGAAGAAGGCACTACGCCGAAACGCGCGTTGGGGTGGGCAGGATCACGGCTCCACTAGATAATGCTTTGGGCTCCTTTACTCTCTCTTTTTGTGCTGCTTGGTCGTTATCATTGTCAATAGGTTTATTCCTGTGTAACACTATTTTTGTATTTATACATATGGACACTGAGTCCCTCATTGACTGTGTTTTAAAAAAACCTTAGTTACTTACATTATGCACTTTGCACTTTTTTCCAAGCCACTTGTCCACATGGTTTATGTGATGCCTAATTGTTCTTTACCTAGTGGTTAACCGTTTACCTGCCTCTTGGTGACCACTGCCGTCCTTGATTTTTAATTCATTGTTTCTATCTAATAAAGCCTTGTATTGTATTTTATTATTGATTTATGAGTAGTGCGTTTTCTCTTTTTGCTTTTCCAGATTTGTCTCTGCCTGACTGCAGATATTGGCACCCTAATATTATGCAACTGCACCCTCAACTATACACAGAGTGTAACCCAAAACAACATCAACAGAACATAGTGCACACAGGCAGAGGGTGGGACACAGGGCTGAGGACGTGTTCACATAGTCACACAAGAAAGATGAAAGAAGAATGGAACTAAAGATGGGTGAACTCGAACATTAAATGAATCAGCCGTAAGCACTCCTTGACAAACTGGAAATCCTTTTCTGCATTCTCTGACGAATCTCCTACATGGTAGTTCGTTCCACCTGTTTTGAGCTGCAGGCCAGCAGATCCAGACGATTACTCCAGTACCCAAACACAGGGTTATACGCTGAGCAACAAGACACCAAAAAGGTGAGAAGAAATTTTTTATTTCTATCTGACATAATTAAAACTCTGCACTTAGATCTGCCCCCCCTTCTTTTTTTGGATACTCCTTGAAATACTCGGAGTAATTAATGAATCAGCCGGAAGCGCTCCTTGACAAACTGGAAATCTTTCTCTGCAGACTGAGGAAGATTGACAGTCATCTTGTGCTTCTTTAATTTACTAATAATTGTGCCAACAGTTGTTGCCTTCTCACCAAGCTGCTTGCCTATTGTCCTGTAGCCCATCCCAGTCTTGCGCACTTGTGCAGGTCTATAATTTTGTACCTGGCATCCATAGTTAGCTTTTTGGTCTTGGCCATGGTGGAGTGGTTGGAGTGTGATTGATTGGTTGTGTGGACAGGTGTCTTTTATACAGGTAAAAACTTCAAACAGGAGCCATTAATACAGGTAATAAGTGCAGGACAGGAGAGCTTTGTAAAAAAAAAACTAACAGGTCTGTGAGAGACAGAATTCTTGCTGGTTGGTCGATGATCAAATACTTATTTCATGCAATAAAATGCAAATTAGTTGTGTAAAAAACATACAATGTGATTTTCTTGATTTTATTTTCAGTTTCTGGCTCTCACAGGTGAAGTGTACCTATGATAAAAATTACAGACCTCTCCATTCTTTGTAGATGGGAAAACTGGCAACAACGGGTTATACCAGCTGTACATATATAATTATATACAGAAGATACCCAGGTTATACCAGCTGTACATATATAATAATATACAGGAGATACCCAGGTTATACCAGCTGTACATATATAATTATATACAGGATATGCCCAGGTTATACCAGCTGTATATATATAATAATATACAGGAGATACCCAGGTTATACCAGCTGTATATATATAATAATATACAGGAGATACCCAGGTTATACCAGCTGTACATATATAATTATATACAGGAGATGCCCAGGTTATACCAGCTGTACATATATAATTATATACAGGATATACCCAGGTTATACTAGCTGTACATACCATATATAATTATATACAGGAGATGCACAGGTTATACCAGCTGTACATATATAATTATATACAGGAGATGCCCAGGTTATAACAGCTTTACATATATAACTATATACAGGAGATACCCAGGATATACTAGCTGTACATACCGTATATAATTATATACAGGAGATACCCAGGTTATACCAGCTGTACATATACAATTATATATAGGAGATGTACAGATTATACCAGCTGTACATATATAACTATATACAGGAGATACCCAGGTTATACCAGCTGTACATATATAATTATATATAGGATATACCCAGGTAATACTTGCTGTACATATATAATTATATACAGGAGATGCACAGGTTATACCAGCTGTACATATATAATAATATACAGGGGATACCCAGGTTATACCAGCCGTACATATATAATTATATACAGAATATACCCAGATTATACTAGCTGTACATATATAATTATATACAGGAGATACCCAGGTTATACTAGCTGTACATATACAATTATGTACAGGATATACCCAGGTTATACTAGCTGTACATATATAATTATATACAGGAGATACCCAAGTTATACTAGCTGTACATATATAATTATATACAGGAGATGCCCAGGTTATACCAGCTGGTCATATATAATTATATACAGGATATACCCAGGTTATACTAGCTGTACATACATAATTATATACAGGAGATGCATAGGTTATACCAACTGTACATATATAATTATATGAAGGATATATCCAGGTTATACCAGCTGTACATATATAATTATATACAGAAGATACCCAGGTTATACTAGCTGTACATACCGTATATAATTTTATACAGGAGATACCCAGATTATACCTGCTGTACATATATAATTATATACAGGAGATGCCCAGGTTATGCCGGCTGTACATATACATTTATATACAGGAGATGCCCAGGTTATACCAGCTGTACATATATAATTATATACAGGATATACCCAGGTTATACTAGCTGTACATACCGTATATAATTATATACAGGAGATGCATAGGTTATACCAGCTGTACATATATAATATACAGGAGATACCCAGATTATAACAGCTGTACATATATAAATATATACAGGAGATGTACAGGTTATACTAGCTGTACATACCGTATATAATTATATACAGGAGATGCACAGGTTATACCAGCTGTACATATACAATAATATACAGGAGATACCCAGATTATACCAGCTGTACATATATAATTATATACAGGGGATACCCAGGTTATACCAGCCGTACATATATAATTATATACAGAATATACCCAGATTATACTAGCTGTACATACATAATTATATACAGGAGATGCCCAGGTTATACCAGCTGTACATATATAATTATATACAGGATATACCCAGGTTATACTAGATGTACATATATAATTATATACAGGAGAGGCATAGGTTATACCAGCTGTACATATATAATTATATACAGGATATACCAGGTTATACCAACTGTACATATATAATTATATACAGGAGATACACAGGTTATACTAGCTGTACATATATAATTATATACAGGAGATGCCCAGGTTATACCAACTGTACATATATAATTATATGCAGGATATATCCAGGTTATACCAGCTGTACATATATAATTATATACAGGATATACCCAGGTTATACTAGCTGTACATACCGTATATAATTATATACAGGAGATGCACAGGTTATACCAGCTGTACATATATAATAATATACAGGAGATACCCAGATTATACCAGCTGTACATATATAATTATGTACAGGATATACCCAGGTTATACTAGCTGTACCTACCATATATAATTATATACAGGAGATGCACAGGTTATACCAGCTGTACATATATAATTATATACAGGAGTTCCCCAGGTTATACCAGCTGTACATATATAATTATATACAGGAGATGCCCAGGTTATAACAGCTGTACATATATAATTATATACAGGAGATGCCCAGGTTATACCAGCTGTACATATATAATTATATACAGGAGATACCCAGGTTATACCGGCTGTACATATGTAATTATATACAGGCTATACCCAGGTTATACCAGCTGTACATATATAATTATATACAGGAGATCCCTAGGATATACCAGCTATAAATATATAATTATATACAGGAGTTACCAGGTTATAACAGCTGTACATATATAATTATATATAGGAGATGCCAAGGTTATACCAGCTGTACATATATAATTATATACAGGAGATGCCCAGGTTATACCAGCTGTACATATATAATTATATACAGGAGATGCCCAGATTATTCCAGATGTATCTACAATAATATACAGGAGATGTCCAGGTTATACAAGCTGTACATATATAATTATGTACAGGAGATTCCCAGGTTATACCAGCTCTACATACATAACTGTATACAGACGATACCCAGGTTATAACTGCTGTACATATATAATTATGTACAGGAGATGCCCAGGTTATACCAGCTATACATATATAATTATATACAGGAGATACCCAGGTTATACAAGCTGTACATATATAATTATATACAGGAGATGCCCAGGTTATACCAGCTGTACATATATAATTATATACAGGAGATACCCAGGTTATACCAGCTGTACATATATAATAATAGACAGGAGATGCATAGGTTATACCAGCTGTATATATAATTATATACAGGATATACCAGGTTATACCAACTGTACATATATAATTATATACAGGAGATACACAGGTTATACCAGCTGTACATACCGTATATAATTATATACAGGAGATGCCCAGGTTATACCAACTGTACATATATTATTATATTCAGGATATGCCCAGGTTATACCAACTGTACATATAATTATATGCAGGATATATCCAGGTTATACCAGCTGTACATATATAATTATATACAGGAGATGCCCAGGTTATACCAGCTGTACATATATATAATAATATACAGGAGATACCCAGATTATACCAGCTGTACATATATAATTATATACAGGAGATGCCCAGGTTATGCCGGCTGTACATATATAATTATATACAGGAGATGCCCAGGTTATACCAGCTGTACATATATAATTATATACAGGATATACCCAGGTTATACTAGCTGTACCTACCGTATATAATTATATACAGGAGATGCACAGGTTATACCAGCTGTACATATATAATTATATACAGGAGATGCCAGGTTATACCAGCTGTACATATATAATTATATACAGGAGATGCCCAGGTTATACCAGCTGTACATATATAATTATATACAGGAAATGCCCAGGTTATACCAGCTGTACATATATAATTATATACAGGAGATGCCCAGGTTATACCAGCTGCACATATATAATTATATACAGGAGATACCCAGGTTATACCAGCTGTACATATATAATTATATACAGGAAATGCCTAGGTTATACAAGCTGTACATATATAATTATATACAGGAGATGCCCAGGTTATACCAGCTGTACATATATAATTATATACAGGAGATACCCAGATTATACCAGCTGTACATATATAATTATATACAGGAAATGCCCAGGTTATACCAGCTGTACATATATAATTATATACAGGAGATGCCCAGGTTATACCAGCTGCACATATATAATTATATACAGGAGATACCCAGGTTATACCAGCTGTACATATATAATTATATACAGGAAATGCCTAGGTTATACAAGCTGTACATATATAATTATATACAGGAGATGCCCAGGTTATACCAGCTGTACATATATTGTTATATACAGGAGATGCCCAGGTTATACCAGCTATACATATATAATTATATACAGGAGATGCCCAGGTTATACCAGCTGTACATATATAATTATATACAGGAGATGCCCAGGTTATACCAGCTGTACATATATAATTATATACAGGAGATGCCCAGGTTATACCAGCTGTACATATATAATTATATACAGGAGATGCCCAGGTTATACCAGCTGTACATATATAATTATATACAGTAGATGCCCAGGTTATACCAGCTGTACATACCGTCAGTGGCGGATTATAATGAGGTCAATTTGGGCAGTTGCCCCGGGCCCAGTGGGGTTAAGGGGCCCACAGCCCAGGCCAGTAAATTGCCCCATTATAATCCGCCACCGCGCAGGGCCGGATTATAGGCAGGGCAGGCGGGGCTTCAGCCCCGGGGCCCCCACCACAAGAGCTTCTAAGGGGGCCCCCACCACATTCCTTCTGGCTGCTGCAATGGCACTCCATCTTCTCCCCACCTAAAAGTGAGTGACCGTGGGGGCGGCATTATGGGCTCTGCTACCAGCAGCATCTACAAGTAGCGTGAACGCTGATGCTGCTGGTAGCGTGCAAAGGCTTGTGATGAGCTCACAGGAGGTAAGGTGTCAGGGCCCCCGATCATGTGACCCCTGTCTCCTCCCCTCCTGTGACCTCATCACAGGTCCTGTGCGCACAGCACTGAGAGCAGCCATGTATGTGGAGTGCGGCTCTGCGGGTGGAGGTCGGTGCTGGAGTCTCCATTATTCTCTATGTGGAGTGCGGCTCTGCGGGTGGAGGTCGGTGCTGGAGGCTCCATTATTCTCTATGTGGAGTGCGGGTGGAGGTCGGTGCTGGAGGCCCCATTATTCTCTATGTGGAGTGCGGCTCTGCGGGTGGAGGTCGGTGCTGGAGGCTCCATTATTCTCTATGTGGAGTGCGGGTGGAGGTCGGTGCTGGAGGCCCCATTATTCTCTATGTGGAGTGTGGCTCTGCGGGTGGAGGTCGATGCTGGAGGCTCCATTATTCTCTATGTGGAGTGCGGCTCTGCGGGTGGAGGTCGGTGCTGGAGGCTCCATTATTCTCTATGTGGAGTGCGGCTCTGCGGGTGGAGGTCGGTGCCGGAGGCTCCATTATTCTCTATGTGGAGTGCGGCTCTGCGGGTGGAGGTCGGTGCTGGAGGCTCCATTATTCTCTATGTGGAGTGCGGGTGGAGGTCGGTGCTGGAGGCCCCATTATTCTCTATGTGGAGTGCGGCTCTGCGGGTGGAGGTCGGTGCCGGAGGCTCCATTATTCTCTATGTGGAGTGCGGCTCTGCGGGTGGAGGTCGGTGCTGGAGGCTCCATTATTCTCTATGTGGAGTGCGGCTCTGCGGGTGGAGGTCGGTGCCGGAGGCTCCATTATTCTCTATGTGGAGTGCGGCTCTGCGGGTGGAGGTCGGTGCTGGAGGCTCCATTATTCTCTATGTGGAGTGCGGGTGGAGGTCGGTGCAGGAGGCCCCATTATTCTCTATGTGGAGTGCGGCTCTGCGGGTGGAGGTCGGTGCCGGAGGCTCCATTATTCTCTATGTGGAGTGCGGCTCTGCGGGTGGAGGTCGGTGCTGGAGGCTCCATTATTCTCTATGTGGAGTGCGGCTCTGCGGGTGGAGGTCGGTGCTGGAGGCTCCATTATTCTCTATGTGGAGTGCGGGTGGAGGTCGGTGCAGGAGGCCCCATTATTCTCTATGTGGAGTGCGGCTCTGCGGGTGGAGGTCGGTGCCGGAGGCTCCATTATTCTCTATGTGGAGTGCGGCTCTGCGGGTGGAGGTCGGTGCTGGAGGCCCCATTATTCTCTATGTGGAGTGCGGCTCTACGGGTGGAGGTCGATGCTGGAGGCTCCATTATTCTCTATGTGGAGTGCGGGTGGAGGTCGGTGCTGGAGGCCCCATTATTCTCTATGTGGAGTGCGGCTCTGCGGGTGGAGGTCGGTGCTGGAGGCTCCATTATTCTCTATGTGGAGTGCGGGTGGAGGTCGGTGCTGGAGGCCCCATTATTCTCTATGTGGAGTGTGGCTCTGCGGGTGGAGGTCGATGCTGGAGGCTCCATTATTCTCTATGTGGAGTGCGGCTCTGCGGGTGGAGGTCGGTGCTGGAGGCTCCATTATTCTCTATGTGGAGTGCGGCTCTGCGGGTGGAGGTCGGTGCCGGAGGCTCCATTATTCTCTATGTGGAGTGCGGCTCTGCGGGTGGAGGTCGGTGCTGGAGGCTCCATTATTCTCTATGTGGAGTGCGGGTGGAGGTCGGTGCAGGAGGCCCCATTATTCTCTATGTGGAGTGCGGCTCTGCGGGTGGAGGTCGGTGCCGGAGGCTCCATTATTCTCTATGTGGAGTGCGGCTCTGCGGGTGGAGGTCGGTGCTGGAGGCTCCATTATTCTCTATGTGGAGTGCGGCTCTGCGGGTGGAGGTCGGTGCTGGAGGCTCCATTATTCTCTATGTGGAGTGCGGGTGGAGGTCGGTGCAGGAGGCCCCATTATTCTCTATGTGGAGTGCGGCTCTGCGGGTGGAGGTCGGTGCCGGAGGCTCCATTATTCTCTATGTGGAGTGCGGCTCTGCGGGTGGAGGTCGGTGCTGGAGGCCCCATTATTCTCTATGTGGAGTGCGGCTCTACGGGTGGAGGTCGATGCTGGAGGCTCCATTATTCTCTATGTGGAGTGCGGGTGGAGGTCGGTGCTGGAGGCCCCATTATTCTCTATGTGGAGTGCGGCTCTGCGGGTGGAGGTCGGTGCTGGAGGCTCCATTATTCTCTATGTGGAGTGCGGGTGGAGGTCGGTGCTGGAGGCCCCATTATTCTCTATGTGGAGTGTGGCTCTGCGGGTGGAGGTCGATGCTGGAGGCTCCATTATTCTCTATGTGGAGTGCGGCTCTGCGGGTGGAGGTCGGTGCTGGAGGCTCCATTATTCTCTATGTGGAGTGCGGCTCTGCGGGTGGAGGTCGGTGCCGGAGGCTCCATTATTCTCTATGTGGAGTGCGGCTCTGCGGGTGGAGGTCGGTGCTGGAGGCTCCATTATTCTCTATGTGGAGTGCGGGTGGAGGTCGGTGCTGGAGGCCCCATTATTCTCTATGTGGAGTGCGGCTCTGCGGGTGGAGGTCGGTGCCGGAGGCTCCATTATTCTCTATGTGGAGTGCGGCTCTGCGGGTGGAGGTCGGTGCTGGAGGCTCCATTATTCTCTATGTGGAGTGCGGCTCTGCGGGTGGAGGTCGGTGCCGGAGGCTCCATTATTCTCTATGTGGAGTGCGGCTCTGCGGGTGGAGGTCGGTGCTGGAGGCTCCATTATTCTCTATGTGGAGTGCGGGTGGAGGTCGGTGCAGGAGGCCCCATTATTCTCTATGTGGAGTGCGGCTCTGCGGGTGGAGGTCGGTGCCGGAGGCTCCATTATTCTCTATGTGGAGTGCGGCTCTGCGGGTGGAGGTCGGTGCTGGAGGCTCCATTATTCTCTATGTGGAGTGCGGCTCTGCGGGTGGAGGTCGGTGCTGGAGGCTCCATTATTCTCTATGTGGAGTGCTGCTCTGCGGGTGGAGGTCGGTGCTGGAGGCCCCATTATTCTCTATGTGGAGTGCTGCTCTGCGGGTGGAGGTCGGTGCTGGAGGCCCCATTATTCTCTATGTGGAGTGCGGCTCTGCGGGTGGAGGTCAGTACTGGAGGCCCCATTATTCTCTATGTGGAGTGCGGCTCTGCGGGTGGAGGTCAGTACTGGAGGCCCCATTATTCTCTATGTGGAGTGTGGCTCTGCGGGTGGAGGTAGGTGCTGGAGGCTCCATTATTCTCTATGTGGAGTGCGGCTCTGCGGGTGGAGGTCGATGCTGGAGGCTCCATTATTCTCTATGTGGAGTGCGGCTCTGTGGGTGGAGGTCGATGCTGGAGGCTCCATTA
This sequence comes from Dendrobates tinctorius, assembly GCF_039654945.1. Classification (NCBI taxonomy): domain Eukaryota; kingdom Metazoa; phylum Chordata; class Amphibia; order Anura; family Dendrobatidae; genus Dendrobates; species Dendrobates tinctorius. The sequence continues at coordinate 37,310,132 of NW_027361784.1, forward strand.
TTCTCTATGTGGAGTGTGGCTCTGCGGGTGGAGGTCGGTGCTGGAGGCTCCATTATTCTCTATGTGGAGTGCGGCTCTGCGGGTGGAGGTCGGTGCTGGAGGCTCCATTATTCTCTATGTGGAGTGCGGGTGGAGGTCGGTGCTGGAGGCCCCATTATTCTCTATGTGGAGTGCGGCTCTGCGGGTGGAGGTCGGTGCCGGAGGCTCCATTATTCTCTATGTGGAGTGCGGCTCTGCGGGTGGAGGTCGGTGCTGGAGGCTCCATTATTCTCTATGTGGAGTGCGGGTGGAGGTCGGTGCTGGAGGCCCCATTATTCTCTATGTGGAGTGCGGCTCTGCGGGTGGAGGTCGGTGCTGGAGGCTCCATTATTCTCTATGTGGAGTGTGGCTCTGCGGGTGGAGGTCGATGCTGGAGGCTCCATTATTCTCTATGTGGAGTGCGGCTCTGCGGGTGGAGGTCGGTGCTGGAGGCCCCATTATTCTCTATGTGGAGTGCGGCTCTGCGGGTGGAGGTCGGTGCTAGAGGCTCCATTATTCTCTATGTGGAGTGCGGCTCTGCGGGTGGAGGTCGGTGCTGGAGGCCCCATTATTCTCTATGTGGAGTGTGGCTCTGCGGGTGGAGGTCGGTGCTGGAGGCTCCATTATTCTCTATGTGGAGTGCGGCTCTGCGGGTGGAGGTCGGTGCTGGAGGCCCCATTATTCTCTATGTGGAGTGCGGCTCTGCGGGTGGAGGTCGGTGCTAGAGGCTCCATTATTCTCTATGTGGAGTGGGGCTCTGCGGTTGGAGGTCGGTGCTGGAGGCTCCATTATTCTCTATGTGGAGTGTGGCTCTGCGGGTGGAGGTCGATGCTGGAGGCTCCATTATTCTCTATGTGGAGTGCGGCTCTGCGGGTGGAGGTCGGTGCTGGAGGCTCCATTATTCTCTATGTGGAGTGCGGCTCTGCGGGTGGAGGTCGGTGCTGGAGGCCCCATTATTCTCTATGTGGAGTGCGGCTCTGCGGGTGGAGGTCGGTGCTGGAGGCTCCATTATTCTCTATGTGGAGTGGGGCTCTGCGGGTGGAGGTCGGTGCTGGAGGCTCCATTATTCTCTATGTGGAGTGCGGGTGGAGGTCGGTGCTGGAGGCCCCATTATTCTCTATGTGGAGTGCGGCTCTGCAGGTGGAGGTCGGTGCTGGAGGCCCCATTATTCTCTATGTAGAGTGTGGCTCTGCGGGTGGAGGTCGGTGCTGGAGGCTCCATTATTCTCTATGTGGAGTGGGGCTCTGCGGGTGGAGGTCGGTGCTGGAGGCCCCATTATTCTCTATGTGGAGTGCGGCTCTGCGGGTGGAGGTCGGTGCTGGAGGCTCCATTATTCTCTATGTGGAGTGTGGCTCTGCGGGTGGAGGTCGGTGCTGGAGGCTCCATTATTCTCTATGTGGAGTGCGGGTGGAGGTCGGTGCTGGAGGCCCCATTATTCTCTATGTGGAGTGCGGCTCTGCAGGTGGAGGTCGGTGCTGGAGGCTCCATTATTCTCTATGTAGAGTGTGGCTCTGCGGGTGGAGGTCGGTGCTGGAGGCTCCATTATTCTCTATGTGGAGTGCGGCTCTGCGGGTGGAGGTCGGTGCTGGAGGCCCCATTATTCTCTATGTGGAGTGCGGCTCTGCGGGTGGAGGTCGGTGCTGGAGGCTCCATTATTCTCTATGTAGAGTGTGGCTCTGCGGGTGGAGGTCGGTGCTGGAGGCTCCATTATTCTCTATGTAGAGTGTGGCTCTACGATTCGTGACCCCCGTCACGTGACGAGGGGGGCCCACAGAGTCTGAACTGCCCCGGGCCCTGGCTACCCTTAATCCACCCCTGCATACCGTATATAATTTTATACAGGAGATACCCCAGTTATACCAGCTGTACATATATAATTATATACAGGAGATGCCCAGGTTATATCAGCTGTACATATATAATTATATACAAGATATACCCATGTTATACTAGCTGTACATACCGTATATAATTATATACAGGAGATGCATAGGTTATACTAGCTGTACATATATAATTATATACAGGAGATGTACAGGTTATACTAGCTGTACATACCGTATATAATTATATACAGGAGATGCACAGGTTATACCAGCTGTACATATACAATAATATACAGGAGATACCCAGATTATACCAGCTGTACATATATAATTATATACAGGATATACCCAGGTTATACTAGCTGTACCTACCGTATATAATTATATACAGGAGATGCACAGGTTATACCAGCTGTACATATATAATAATATACAGGAGGTACCAAGGTTATACCAGCCGTACATATATAATTGTAGACAGGAGATGCCCAGTTTATACCAGCTGCACATATATAATTATATGCAGGAGTTGCCCAGGTTATACCAGCTGAACATATATAACAATATACAGGAGATACCCAGGTTATACCAGCTGTACATATATAATTATATATAGGATATACCCAGGTAATACTAGATGTACATATATAATTATATACAGGAGATGCACAGGTTATACCAGCTGTACATATATAATAATATACAGGGGATACCCAGGTTATACTAGCTGTACATATACAATTATGTACAGGATATACCCAGGTTATACTAGCTGTACATACATAATGATATACAGGAGATGCCCAGGTTATACCAGCTGTACATATACACTCACTGGCCACTTTATTAGGTACACCTGTCCAACTGTGTGTTAAGACTTAATTTCTAATCAGCCAATCACATGGCGGCAACTCAGTGCATTTAGGCATGTAGACATGGTCAAGACAATCTCCTGCAGTTCAAACCGAGCATCAGTATGGGGAAGAAAGGTGATTTGAGTGCCTTTGAACGTGGCATGATTGTTGGTGCCAGAAGGGCTGGTCTGAGTATTTCAGAAACTGCTGATCTACTGGGATTTTCACGCACAACCATCTCTAGGGTTTACAGAGAATGGTCCGAAAAAGAAAAAAAATCCAGTGAGCGGCAGTTCTGTGGCCGGAAATGCCTTGTTGATGCCAGAGGTCAGAGGAGAATGGGCATACTGGTTCGAGCTGATAGAAAGGCAACAGTGACTCAAATTGCCACCCGTTACAACCAAGGTAGGCAGAAGAGCATCTCTGAACGCACAGTGCGTCGAACTTTGAGGCAGATGGGCTACAGCAGCAGAAGACCACACCGGGTACCACTCCTCTCAGCTAAGAACAGGAAACTGAGGCTACAATTTGCACAAACTCATCAAAATTGGACAGTAGAAGATTGGAAAAACGTTGCCTGGTCTGATGAGTCTCGATTTCTGCTGCGACATTCGGATGGTAGGGTCAGAATTTGGCGTAAACAACATGAAAGCATGGATCCATCCTGCCTTGTATCAACGGTTCAGGCTGGTGGTGGTGGTGTCATGGTGTGGGGAATTTTTTCTTGGCACTCTTTGGGCCCCTTGGTACCAATTGAGCATCGTTGCAACGCCACAGCCTACCTGAGTATTGTTGCTGACCATGTCCATCCCTTTATGACCACAATGTACCCAACATCTGATGGCTACTTTCAGCAGGATAATGCGCCATGTCATAAAGCTCGAATCATCTCAGATTGGTTTCTTGAACATGACAATGAGTTCACTGTACTCAAATGGCCTCCTCAGTCACCAGATCTCAATCCAATAGAGCATCTTTGGGATGTGGTGGAACGGGAGATTCGCATCAGGGATGTGCAGCCGACAAATCTGCGCCAACTGTGTGATGCCATCATGTCAATATGGTCCAAAATCTCTGAGGAATGCTTCCAGCACCTTGTTGAATCTCTGCCACGAAGAATTGAGGCAGTTCTGAAGGCAAAAGGGGGTCCAACCCGTTACTAGCATGGTGTACCTAATAAAGTGGCCAGTGAGTGTATAATTATATTCAGGATATACCCAGGTTATACCAGTTGTACATGTATAATTATATACAGGATATACCCAGGTTATACTAGCTGTACATATATAATTATATACAGGAGATGCCCAAGTTATACCAGCTGTACATATATAATTATATACAGGATATACCCAGGTTATACCAGCTGGTCATATATAATTATATACAGGATATACCCAGGTTATACTAGCTGTACATATATAATTATATACAGGATACACCAAGTTATACCAACTGTACATATATAATTATATACAGGATATACCCAGGTTATACTAGCTGTACATATATAATTATGTACAGGATATACCAAGTTATACCAACTGTACATATATAATTATATACAGGATATACCCAGGTTATACCAACTGTACATATATAATTATATGCAGGAGATACCCAGATTATACCAGCTGTACATATATAATTATATACAGGAGATGCCCAGGTTATGCCGGCTGTACATATATAACTATATGCAGGAGATTCCCCGGTTATACCAGCTGTACATATATAATTATATAAAGGAGATGCCCAGGTTATACCAGCTGTACATATATAATTATATACAGGATATACCCAGGTTATACTAGCTGTACATACCGTATATAATTATATATAGGAGATGCACAGGTTATACCAGCTGTACATATATAATTATATACAGGAGATACCAGGTTATGCCAGCTGTACATATATAATTATATACAGGAGTTCCCCAGGTTATACCAGCTGAACATATATAATTATATACAGGAGATACCCAGGTTATACCAGCTGTACATATATAATTATATACAGGAGATGCCCAGGTTATACCAGATGTACATATATAATTATATACAGGAGATGCCCAGGTTATACCAGCTGTACATATATAATTATATACAGGAGGTGGCCAAGTTATACCAGCTGTGCATTTATAATTATATACAGGAGATTCCCAGGTTATACCGGCTGTACATATATAATTATATACAGGATATGCCCAAGTTATACCAGCTGTACATATATAATTATATACAGGAGATCCCTAGGATATACCAGCTGTACATATATAATTATATACAGGAGTTACCAGGTTATAACAGCTGTACATATATAATTATATACAGGAGATACCCAGGTTATACCAGCTGTACATATATAATTATATACAGGAGATGCCAAGGTTATACCAGCTGTACATATATAATTATATACAGGAGATGCCCAGGTTATACCAGCTTTACATATATAATTATATACAGGAGATGCCCAGGTTATTCCAGATGTATCTACAATAATATACAGGAAATGTCCAGGTTATACCAGCTGTACATATATAATTATATACAGGAGATGCCCAGGTTATACCAGCTCTACATACATAATTGTATACAGACGATACCCAGGTTATACCAGCTGTACATATATAATTGTATACAGGAGATGCCCAGGTTATGCCAGCTATACATATATAATTATTTACAGGAGATGCCCAGGTTATAACTGCTGTACATATATAATTATATACAGGAGATGACCAGGTTATACCAGCTGTACATATATAATTATATACAGGAGATGACCAGGTTATACCAGCTCTACATATATAATTATATACAGGAGATACCCAGGTTACACAAGCTGTACATATATAATTATATACAGGAGATGCCCAGGTTATACCAGCTGTACATATATAATTATATACAGGAGATACCCAGGTTATACCAGCTGTACATATATAATTATATACAGCAGATGACCAGGTTATACCAGCTGTACATATATAATTATATACAGGAGATACCCAGGTTATACCAGCTGTACATATATAATTATATACAGGAGTTACCAGGTTATAACAGCTGTACATATATAATTATATACAGGAGATACCCAGGTTATACCAGCTGTACATATATAATTATATACAGGAGATGCCAAGGTTATACCAGCTGTACATATATAATTATATACAGGAGATGCCCAGGTTATACCAGCTTTACATATATAATTATATACAGGAGATGCCCAGGTTATTCCAGATGTATCTACAATAATATACAGGAGATGTCCAGGTTATACCAGCTGTACATATATAATTATATACAGGAGATGCCCAGGTTTTAACTGCTGTTCATATATAATTATATACAGGAGATGACCAGGTTATACCAGCTGTACATATATAATTATATACAGGAGATACCCAGGTTATACAAGCTGTACATATATAATTATATACAGGAAATGTCCAGGTTATACCAGCTGTACATATATAATTATATACAGGAGATGCCCAGGTTATACCATCTCTACATACATAATTGTATACAGACGATACCCAGGTTATACCAGCTGTACATATATAATTGTATACAGGAGATGCCCAGGTTATGCCAGCTATACATATATAATTATTTACAGGAGATGCCCAGGTTATAACTGCTGTACATATATAATTATATACAGGAGATGACCAGGTTATACCAGCTGTACATATATAATTATATACAGGAGATGACCAGGTTATACCAGCTCTACATATATAATTATATACAGGAGATACCCAGGTTATACAAGCTGTACATATATAATTGTATACAGGAGATACCCAGGTTATACCAGCTGTACATATATAATTATATACAGGAGATGCCCAGGTTATACCAGCTCTACATACATAATTGTATACAGACTATACCCAGGTTATACCAGCTGTACATATATAATTATATACAGGAGATGCCCAGGTTATACCAGCTGTACATATATAATTGTATACAGGAGATACCCAGGTTATACCAGCTGTACATATATAATTATATACAGGAGATGCCCAGGTTATACCAGCTCTACATACATAATTGTATACAGGAGATACCCAGGTTATACCAGCTGTACATATATAATTATATACAGGAGATACCCAGGTTATACCAGCTGTACATATATAATTATATACAGGAGATACCCAGGTTATACCAGCTGTACATATATAATTATATACAGGAGATACCCAGGTTATACCAGCTGTACATATATAATTATATACAGCAGATGACCAGGTTATACCAGCTGTACATATATAATTATATACAGTGGGAAAAAAAAGTATTTAGTCAGTCAGCAATAGTGCAAGTTCCACCACTTAAAAAGATGAGAGGCGGCTGTAATTTACATCATAGGTAGACCTCAACTATGGGAGACAAACTGAGAAAAAAAAATCCAGAAAATCACATTGTCTGTTTTTTTTTCTTTTTATTTGCATATTATGGTGGAAAATAAGTATTTGGTCAGAAACAAGCAATCAAGATTTCTGGCTCTCACAGACCTGTAACTTCTTCTTTAAGAGTCTCCTCTTTCCTCCACTCATTACCTGTAGTAATGGCACCTGTTTAAACTTATCAGTATAAAAAGACACCTGTGCACACCCTCAAACAGTCAGACTCCAAACTCCACTATGGTGAAGACCAAAGAGCTGTCAAAGGACACCAGAAACAAAATTGTAGCCCTGCACCAGGCTGGGAAGACTGAATCTGCAATAGCCAACCAGCTTGGAGTGAAGAAATCAACTGTGGGAGCAATAATTAGAAAATGGAAGACATACAAGACCACTGATAATCTCCCTCGATCTGGTGCTCCACGCAAAATCCCACCCCGTGGGGTCAGAATGATCACAAGAACGGTGAGCAAAAATCCCAGAACCACGCGGGGGGACCTAGTGAATGAACTGCAGAGAGCTGGGACCAATGTAACAAGGCCTACCATAAGTAACACACTACGCCACCATGGACTCAGATCCTGTAGTGCCAGACGTGTCCCACTGCTTAAGCCTGTACATGTCCGGGCCCGTCTGAAGTTTGCTAGAGAGCATTTGGATGATCCAGAGGAGTTTTGGGAGAATGTCCTATGGTCTGATGAAACCAAACTGGAACTGTTTGGTAGAAACACAACTTGTCGTTTTTGGAGGAAAAAGAATACTGAGTTGCATCCATCAAACACCATACCTACTGTAAAGCATGGTGGTGGAAACATCATGCTTTGGGGCTGTTTCTCTGCAAAGGGGCCAGGACGACTGATCCGGGTACATGAAAGAATGAATGGGGCCATGTATCGTGAGATTTTGAGTGCAAACCTCCTTCCATCAGCAAGGGCATTGAAGATGAAACGTGGCTGGGTCTTTCAACATGACAATGATCCAAAGCACACCGCCAGGGCAACGAAGGAGTGGCTTCGTAAGAAGCATTTCAAGGTCCTGGAGTGGCCTAGCCAGTCTCCAGATCAAAACCCTATAGAAAACCTTTGGAGGGAGTTGAAAGTCCGTGTTGCCAAGCGAAAAGCCAAAAACATCACTGCTCTAGAAGAGATCTGCATGGAGGAATGGGCCAACATACCAACAACAGTGTGTGGCAACCTTGTGAAGACTTACAGAAAACGTTTGACCTCTGTCATTGCCAACAAAGGATATATCACAAAGTATTGAGATGAAATTTTGTTTCTGACCAAATACTTATTTTCCACCATAATATGTAAATAAAATGAAAAAAAAAACACAATGTGATTTTCTGGATTTTTTTTTCTCAGTTTGTCTCCCATAGTTGAGGTCTACCTATGATGTAAATTACAGACGCCTCTCATCTTTTTAAGTGGTGGAACTTGCACTATTGCTGACTGACTAAATACTTTTTTTCCCCCACTGTACAGGAGATACCCAGGTTATACCAGCTGTACATATATAATTATATACAGGAGATGCCCAGGTTATACCAGCTGTACATATATAATTATATACAGGAGATACCCAGGTTATACCAGCTCTACATACATAATTGTATACAGACTATACCCAGGTTATACCAGCTGTACATATATAATTGTATACAGGAGATGCCCAGGTTATACCAGCTGTACATATACACTCACTGGCCACTTTATTAGGTACACCATGCTAGTAACGGGTTGGACCCCCTTTTGCCTTCAGAACTGCCTCAATTCTTCGTGGCAGAGATTCAACAAGGTGCTGGAAGCATTCCTCAGAGATTTTGGACCATATTGACATGATGGCATCACACAGTTGGCGCAGATTTGTCGGCTGCACATCCCTGATGCGAATCTCCCGTTCCACCACATCCCAAAGATGCTCTATTGGATTGAGATCTGGTGACTGAGGAGGCCATTTGAGTACAGTGAACTCATTGTCATGTTCAAGAAACCAATATGAGATGATTCGAGCTTTATGACATGGCGCATTATCCTGCTGAAAGTAGCCATCAGATGCCTGTTCTTAGCTGAGAGGAGTGGTACCCGGTGTGGTCTTCTGCTGCTGTAGCCCATCTGCCTCAAAGTTCGACGCACTGTGCGTTCAGAGATGCTCTTCTGCCTACCTTGGTTGTAACGGGTGGCAATTTGAGTCACTGTTGCCTTTCTATCAGCTCGAACCAGTATGCCCATTCTCCTCTGACCTCTGGCATCAACAAGGCATTTCCGGCCACAGAACTGCCGCTCACTGGATTTTTTTTCTTTTTCGGACCATTCTCTGTAAACCCTAGAGATGGTTGTGCGTGAAAATCCCAGTAGATCAGCAGTTTCTGAAATTCTCAGACCAGCCCTTCTGGCACCAACAATCATGCCACGTTCAAAGGCACTCAAATCACCTTTCTTCCCCATACTGATGCTCGGTTTGAACTGCAGGAGATTGTCTTGACCATGTCTACATGCCTAAATGCACTGAGTTGCCGCCATGTGATTGGCTGATTAGAAATTAAGTCTTAACACACAGTTGGACAGGTGTACCTAATAAAGTGGCCAGTGAGTGTATAATTATATACAGGAGATGCCCAGGTTATACCAGCTGTACATATATAATTATATACAGGAGATGCCCAGGTTATACCAGCTATACATATATAATTATATACAGGATATGTCCAGGTTATACCAGCTGTAGATATATAATTATATACAGGAGATGCCCAGGTTATACCAGCTGTACATATATAATTATATACAGGAGATACCCAGGTTATACCAGCTGTACATGTATAATTATATACAGGAGATACCCAGGTTATACCAGCTGTACATATATAATTATATACATGAGATACCCAGGTTATACCAGATGTACATATGTAATTATATACAGGAGATACCCAGGTTATACCAGCTGTACATATATAATTATATACAGGAGATACCCAGGTTATACCAGCTGTACATATATAATTATATACAGGAGATGCTCAGGTTATACCAGCTGCACATATATAATTATATACAGGATATACCCAGGTTATACTAGCTGTACCTACGGTATATAATTATATACAGGAGATGCACAGGTTATACCAGCTGTACATATATAATAATATACAGCAGATACCAAGGTTATACCAGCTCTACATATATAATTGTAGACAGGAGATGCACAGGTTATACCAGCTGTACATATATAATAATATACAGGGGATACCCAGGTTATACTAGCTGTACATATACAATTATGTACAGGATATACCCAGGTTATACTAGCTGTACATATATAATTATATACAGGAGATACCCAGGTTATACTAGCTGTACATATATAATTATAAACAGGAGATGCCCAGTTTATACCAGCTGGACATATATAATTATATTCAGGATATACCCAGGTTATACCAGCTGTACATGTATAATTATATACAGGATATACCCAGGTTATACTAGCTGTACATATATAATTATATACAGGAGATGCCCAAGTTATACCAGCTGTACATATATAATTATGTACAGGAGATGCCCAGGTTATACCAGCTGGTCATATATAATTATATACAGGATATACCCAGGTTATACTAGCTGTACATACATAATTATATACAGGAGATGCATAGGTTATACCAGCTGTACATGTATAATTATATACAGGATATACCCAGGTTTTACTAGCTGTACAAATATAATTATATACAGGAGATGCATAGGTTATACCAGCTGTATATATATAATTATATACAGGATATACCAGGTTACACCAACTGTACATATATAATTATATACAGGATATATCCAGGTTATTCTAGCTGTACATATATAATTATATACAGGAGATGCATAGGTTATACCAGCTGTATATATATATATATATATATATATATATATATATATATAATTATATACAGGATATACCAGGTTATACCAACTGTACATATATAATTATATACAGGATATAACCAGGTTATACTAGCTGTACATATATAATTATATACAGGAGATGCATAGGTTATACCAGCTGTACATATATAATTATATACAGGAGATGTACAGGTTATACTAGCTGTACATACCGTATATAATTATATACAGGAGATGCACAGGTTATACCAGCTGTACATATATAATAATATACAGGAGATACCCAGATTATACCAGCTGTACATATATAATTATATAGAGGATATAACCAGGTTATACTAGCTGTACCTACCGTATATAATTATATACAGGAGATGCACAGGTTATACCAGCTGTACATATATAATAATATACAGGAGATACCAAGGTTATACAAGCTGTACATATAATTGTAGACAGGAGATGCCCAGGTTATACCAGCTGCAGATATATAATTATATACAGGAGATGCCCAGGTTATACCAGCTGTACATATATAATTATATATAGGATATACCCAGGTAATACTAGCTGTACATATATAATTATATACAGGAGATGCACAGGTTATACCAGCTGTATATATATAATAATATACAGGGGATACCCAGGTTATACCAGCCGTACATATATAATTATATACAGAATATACCCAGATTATACTAGCTGTACATATATAATTATATACAGGAGATACCCAGGTTATACCAGCTGTACATATACAATTATGTACAGGATATACCCAGGTTATACTAGCTGTACATATATAATTATATACAGGAGATACCCAGGTTATACTAGCTGTACATATATAATTATATACAGGAGATGCCCAGGTTATACCAGCTGTACATATATAATTATATTCAGGATATACCCAGGTTATACCAGCTGTACATGTATAATTATATACAGGATATACCCAGGTTATACTAGCTGTACATATATAGTTATATACAGAAGATGCCCAAGTTATACCAGCTGTACATATATAATTATGTACAGGAGATGCCCAGGTTATACCAGCTGGTCATATATAATTATATACAGGATATACCAGGTTATACCAACTGTACATTTATAATTATATACAGGAGATACACAGGTTATACTAGCTGTACATATATAATTATATACAGGAGATACCCAGGTTATACCAGCTGTACATATATAATTATATACAGCAGATGACCAGGTTATACCAGCTGTACATATATAATTATATACAGGAGATACCCAGGTTATACCAGCTGTACATATATAATTATATACAGGAGATGCCCAGGTTATACCAGCTGTACATATATAATTATATACAGGAGATACCCAGGTTATACCAGCTCTACATACATAATTGTATACAGACGATACCCAGGTTATACCAGCTGTACATATATAATTGTATACAGGAGATACCCAGGTTATACCAGCTGTAAATATATATAATTATATACAGGAGATGCCCAGGTTATACCAGCTGGTCATATATAATTATATACAGGAGATGCCCAGGTTATACCAGCTGTACGTCTATAATTATATACAGGAGATGCCCAGGTTATACCAGCTGTACGTCTATAATTATATACAGGAGATGCCCAGGTTATACCACCTGTACATATATAATTATATACAGGAGATACCCAGGTTATACCAGCTGTACATATATAATTATATACAGGAGATGCCCAGGTTATACCAGCTGTACATATATAATTATATACAGGAGATACCCAGGTTATACCAGCTGCACATATATAATTATATACAGGAGATACCCAGGTTATACCAGCTGCACATATATAATTATATACAGGAGATGCCCAGGTTATACCAGCTGTACATATATAATTATATACAGGAGATACCCAGGTTATACCAGATGTACATATGTAATTATATACAGGAGATACCCAGGTTATACCAGCTGTACATATATAATTATATACAGGAGATGCCCAGGTTATACCAACTGTACATATATAATTATATACAGGATATACCCAGGTTATACTAGCTGTACCTACGGTATATAATTATATACAGGAGATGCACAGGTTATACCAGCTGTACATATATAATTATATACAGGGAATACCCAGGTTATACTAGATGTACCTACCGTATATAATTATATACAGGAGATGCACAGGTTATACCAGCTGTACATATATAATAATATACATGGGATACCCAGGTTATACCAGCCGTACATATATAATTATATACAGAATATACCCAGATTATACTAGCTGTACATATATAATTATATACAGGAGATACCCAGGTTATACTAGCTGTACATATACAATTATGTACAGGATATACCCAGGTTATGCTAGCTGTACATATATAATTATATACAGGAGATACCCAGGTTATACTAGCTGTACATATATAATTATATTCAGGAGATGCCCAGGTTATACCAGCTGTACATATATAATTATATTCAGGATATACCCAGGTTATACCAGCTGTACATGTATAATTATATACAGGATATACCCAGGTTATACTAGCTGTACATATATAATTATATACAGGAGATGCCCAAGTTATACCAGCTGTACATATATAATTATGTACAGGAGATGCCCAGGTTATACCAGCTGGTCATATATAATTATATACAGGATATACCAGGTTATACCAACTGTACATATATAATTATATACAGGAGATACACAGGTTATACTAGCTGTACATATATAATTATATACAGGAGATGCCCAGGTTATACCAACTGTACATATATAATTATATTCAGGATATGCCCAGGTTATACCAACTGTACATATATAATTATATGCAGAAGATACCCAGGTTATACTAGCTGTACATACCGTATATAATTATATACAGGAGATGCCCAGGTTATACCAGCTGTATATATACAATAATATAAAGGAGATACCCAGATTATACCAGCTGTACATATATAATTATATACAGGAGATGCCCAGGTTATGCCGGCTGTACATATATAACTATATACAGGAGATTCCCCAGGTTATACCAGCTATACATATATAATTATATACAGGAGATGCCCAGGTTATAACTGCTGTACATATATAATTATATACAGGAGATTTCCCGGTTATACCAGCTGTACATATATAATTATATAAAGGAGATGCCCAGGTTATACCAGCTGTATATATATAATTATATACAGGATATACCCAGGTTATACTAGCTGTACATACCGTATATAATTATATACAGGAGATGCACAGGTTATACCAGCTGTACATATATAATAATATACAGGAGATACCCAGATTATACCAGCTGTACATATATAATTATATACCGGATATACCCAGGTTATACTAGCTTTACCTACCGTATATAATTATATACAGGAGATACCCAGGTTATACCAGCTGTACATATATAATTATATACAGGAGTTCCCCAGGTTATACCAGCTGTACATATATAATTATATACAGGAGATACCCAGGTTATACCAGCTGTACATATATAATTATATACAGGAGATGCCCAGGTTATACCAGCTGTACATATATAATTATATACAGGAGATGCCCAGGTTATACCAGCTGTACATATATAATTATATGCAGGAGATGCCCAGGTTATTCCAGTTGTTTCTACAATAATGTACAGGAGATGTCCAGGTTATACAAGCTATACATATATAATTATGTACAGGAGATGCCCAGGTTATACCACCTGTACATATATAATTATATACAGGAGATGCCCAGGTTATACCAGCTGTACATATATAATTATATACAGGAGATGCCCAGGTTATACCAGCTGTACACATATAATTATATACAGGAGATGCCCAGGTTATACCAGCTATACATATATAATTATATACAGGAGATGCCCAGGTTATACCAGCTGTACATATATAATTATATACAGGAGATACCCAGGTTATACAAGCTGTACATATATAATTATATACAGGAAATGCCCAGGTTATACCAGCTGTACATATATAATTAAATACAGGAGATGCCCAGGTTATACCAGCTCTACATACATAATTGTATACAGACGATACCCAGGTTATACCAGCTGTACATATATAATTGTATACAGGAGATACCCAGGTTATACCAGCTGTACATATATAATTATATACAGGAGATGCCCAGGTTATACCAGCTGTACATATATAATTATATACGTGAGATACCCAGGTTATACCAGCTGTACATATGTAATTATATACAGGAGATACCCAGGTTATACCAGTTGTACATATATAATTATATACAGGAGATACCCAGGTTATACCAGCTGTACATATCTAATTATATACAGGAGATGCCCAGGTTATACCAGCTGTACATATATAATTATATACAGGATATACCCAGGTTATACTAGCTGTACATACCGTATATAATTATATAAAGGAGATGCCCAGGTTATACCAGCTGTATATATACAATAATATAAAGGAGATACCCAGATTATACCAGCTGTACATATATAATTATATACAGGAGATGCCCAGGTTATGCCGGCTGTACATATATAACTATATACAGGAGATTCCCCAGGTTATACCAGCTATACATATATAATTATATACAGGAGATGCCCAGGTTATAACTGCTGTACATATATAATTATATACAGGAGATTTCCCGGTTATACCAGCTGTACATATATAATTATATAAAGGAGATGCCCAGGTTATACCAGCTGTATATATATAATATACAGGATATACCCAGGTTATACTAGCTGTACATACCGTATATAATTATATACAGGAGATGCACAGGTTATACCAGCTGTACATATATAATATACAGGAGATACCCAGATTATACCAGCTGTACATATATAATTATATACCGGATATACCCAGGTTATACTAGCTTTACCTACCGTATATAATTATATACAGGAGATACCCAGGTTATACCAGCTGTACATATATAATTATATACAGGAGTTCCCCAGGTTATATCAGCTGTACATATATAATTATATACAGGAGATACCCAGGTTATACCAGCTGTACATATATAATTATATACAGGAGATGCCCAGGTTATACCAGCTGTACATATATAATTATATACAGGAGATGCCCAGGTTATACCAGCTGTACATATATAATTATATGCAGGAGATGCCCAGGTTATTCCAGTTGTTTCTACAATAATATACAGGAGATGTCCAGGTTATACAAGCTATACATATATAATTATGTACAGGAGATGCCCAGGTTATACCACCTGTACATATATAATTATATACAGGAGATGCCCAGGTTATACCAGCTGTACATATATAATTATATACAGGAGATGCCCAGGTTATACCAGCTGTACACATATAATTATATACAGGAGATGCCCAGGTTATACCAGCTATACATATATAATTATATACAGGAGATGCCCAGGTTATAACTGCTGTACATATATAATTATATACAGGAGATGACCAGGTTATACCAGCTGTACATATATAATTATATACAGGAGATACCCAGGTTATACAAGCTGTACATATATAATTATATACAGGAAATGCCCAGGTTATACCAGCTGTACATATATAATTAAATACAGGAGATGCCCAGGTTATACCAGCTCTACATACATAATTGTATACAGACGATACCCAGGTTATACCAGCTGTACATATATAATTGTATACAGGAGATACCCAGGTTATACCAGCTGTACATATATAATTATATACAGGAGATGCCCAGGTTATACCAGCTGTACATATATAATTATATACGTGAGATACCCAGGTTATACCAGCTGTACATATGTAATTATATACAGGAGATACCCAGGTTATACCAGTTGTACATATATAATTATATACAGGAGATACCCAGGTTATAGCAGCTGTACATATCTAATTATATACAGGAGATGCCCAGGTTATACCAGCTGTACATATATAATTATATACAGGATATATCCAGGTTATACTAGCTGTACATACCGTATATAATTATATACAGGAGATGCACAGGTTATACCAGCTGTACATATATAATAATATACAGGAGATACCCAGATTATACCAGCTGTACATATATAATTATATACCGGATATACCCAGGTTATACTAGCTTTACCTACCGTATATAATTATATACAGGAGATACCCAGGTTATACCAGCTGTACATATATAATTATATACAGGAGTTCCCCAGGTTATACCAGCTGTACATATATAATTATATACAGGAGATACCCAGGTTATACCAGCTGTACATATATAATTATATACAGGAGATGCCCAGGTTATACCAGCTGTACATATATAATTATATACAGGAGATGCCCAGGTTATACCAGCTGTACATATATAATTATATGCAGGAGATGCCCAGGTTATTCCAGTTGTTTCTACAATAATATACAGGAGATGTCCAGGTTATACAAGCTATACATATATAATTATGTACAGGAGATGCCCAGGTTATACCACCTGTACATATATAATTATATACAGGAGATGCCCAGGTTATACCAGCTGTACATATATAATTATATACAGGAGATGCCCAGGTTATACAAGCTGTACACATATAATTATATACAGGAGATGCCCAGGTTATACCAGCTATACATATATAATTATATACAGGAGATGCCCAGGTTATAACTGCTGTACATATATAATTATATACAGGAGATGACCAGGTTATACCAGCTGTACATATATAATTTTATACAGGAGATACCCAGGTTATACAAGCTGTACATATATAATTATATACAGGAAATGCCCAGGTTATACCAGCTGTACATATATAATTAAATACAGAAGATGCCCAGGTTATACCAGCTCTACATACATAATTGTATACAGACGATACCCAGGTTATACCAGCTGTACATATATAATTGTATACAGGAGATACCCAGGTTATACCAGCTGTACATATATAATTATATACAGGAGATGCCCAGGTTATACCAGCTGTACATATATAATTATATACGTGAGATACCCAGGTTATACCAGCTGTACATATGTAATTATATACAGGAGATACCCAGGTTATACCAGTTGTACATATATAATTATATACAGGAGATACCCAGGTTATACCAGCTGTACATATCTAATTATATACAGGAGATGCCCAGGTTATACCAGCTGTACATATATAATTATATACAGGATATACCCAGGTTATACTAGCTGTACCTACGGTATATAATTATATACAGGAGATGCACAGGTTATACCAGCTGTACATATATAATAATATACAGGAGATACCAAGGTTATACCAGCTGTACATATATAATTGTAGACAGGAGATGCCCAGGTTATACCAGCTGAACATATATAACAATATACAGGAGATACCCAGGTTATACCAGCTGTACATATATAATTATATATAGGATATGCCCAGGTAATACTTGCTGTACATATATAATTATATACAGGAGATGCACAGGTTATACCAGCTGTACATATATAATAATATACAGGGGATACCCAGGTTATACCAGCCATACATATATAATTATATACAGAATAAACCCAGATTATACTAGCTGTACATATATAATTATATACAGGAGATACCCATGTTATTCTAGCTGTACATATACAATTATGTACAGGATACACCCAGGTTATACTAGCTGTACATATATAATTATATACAGGAGATACCCAGGTTATACTTGCTGTACATATATAATTATATACAGGAGATGCCCAGGTTATACCAGCTGTACATATATAATTATATTCAGGATATACCCAGGTTATACCAGCTGTACATGTATAATTATATACAGGATATACCCAGGTTATACTAGCTGTACATATATAAATATATACAGGAGATGCCCAAGTTATACCAGCTGTACATATATAATTATGTACAGGAGATGCCCAGGTTATACCAGCTGGTCATATATAAATATATAAAGGATATACCCAGGTTATACTAGCTGTACATATGTAATTATATACAGGAGATGCATAGGTTATACCAGCTGTACATATATAATTATATTCAGGATATACCAGGTTACACCAACTGTACATATATAATTATATACAGGATATATCCAGGTTATACTAGCTGTACATATATAATTATATAGAGGAGATGCATAGGTTATACCAGCTGTACATATATAATTATATACAGGATATACCAGGTTATACCAACTGTACATACATAATTATATACAGGATATAACCAGGTTATACTAGCTGTACATATATAATTATATACAGGAGATGCATAGGTTATACCAGCTGTACATATATAATTATATACAGGACATACCAGGTTATAACAACTGTACATATATAATTATATACAGGAGATACACAGGTTATGCCGTCTGTACATATACATTTATATACATGAGATGCACATGTTATACCAGCTGTACATATATAACTATATACAGGAGATACCCCAGTTATACCAGCTGTACATATATAATTATATACAGGAGATGCCCAGGTTATATCAGCTGTACATATATAATTATATACAGGATATACCCAGGTTATACTAGATATACATACCGTATATAATTATATACAGGAGATGCATAGGTTATACCAGCTGTACATATATAATAATATACAGGAGATACCCAGATTATACCAGCTGTGCATATATAATTATATACAGGAAATGTACAGGTTATACTAGCTGTACATACCGTATATAATTATATACAGGAGATGCACAGGTTATACCAGCTGTACATATATAATAATATACAGGAGATACCCAGATTATACCAGCTGTACATATATAATTATATAAAGGATATACCCAGGTTATACTAGGTGTACCTACCGTATATAATTATATACAGGAGATGCACAGGTTATACCAGCTGTACATATATAATAATATACAGGAGATACCAAGGTTATACCAGCTGTACATATATAATTGTAGACAGGAGATGCCCAGGTTATACCAGCTGCAGATATATAATTATATACAGGAGATGCCCAGGTTATACCAGCTGAACATATATAACAATATACAGGAGATACCCAGGTTATACCAGCTGTACATATATAATTATATATAGGATATACCCAGGTAATACTAGCTGTACATTTATAATTATATACAGGAGATGCACAGGTTATACCAGCTGTACATATATAATAATATACAGGGGATACCCAGGTTATACCAGCCGTACATATATATTTATATACAGAATATACCCAGATTATACTAGCTGTACATATATAATTATATACAGGAGATACCCATGTTATACTAGCTGTACATATACAATTATGTACAGGATATACCCAGGTTATACTAGCTGTACATATATAATTATATGCAGGAGATACCCAGGTTATACTAGCTGTACATATATAATTATATACAGGAGATGCCCAGGTTATACCAGCTGTACATATATAATTATATTCAGGATATACCCAGGTTATACCAGCTGTACATGTATAATTATATACAGGATATATCCAGGTTATACTAGCTGTACATATATAATTATATACAGGAGATGCCCAAGTTATACCAGCTGTACATATATAATTATGTACAGGAGATGCCCAGGTTATACCAGCTGGTCATATCTAATTATATACAGGATATACCAGGTTATACCAACTGTACATATATAATTATATACAGGAGATACACAGGTTATACTAGCTGTACATATATAATTATATACAGGAGATGCCCAGGTTATACCAACTGTACATATATAATTATATTCAGGATATGCCCAGGTTATACCAACTGTACATATATAATTATATGCAGGATATATCCAGGTTATGCCAGCTGTACATATATAATTATATGCAGAAGATACCCAGGTTATACTAGCTGTACATACCGTATATAATTATATGCAGGAGATGCCCAGGTTATACCAGCTGTATATATATAATAATATACAGGAGATACCCAGATTATACCAGCTGTACATATATAATTATATACAGGAGATGCCCAGGTTATGCCGGCTGTACATATAACTATATACAGGAGATTCCCCAGGTTATACCAGCTATACATATATAATTATATACAGGAGATGTCCAGGTTATACCAGCTGTACATATATAATTATATAAAGGAGATGCCCAGGTTATACCAGCTGTACATATATAATTATATACAGGATATACCCAGATTATACTAGCTGCACATACCGTATATAATTATATACAGGAGATGCACAGGTTATACCAGCTGTACATATATAATTATATACAGGAGATACCAGGTTATACCAGCTGTACATATATAATTATATACAGGAGTTCCCCAGGTTATACCAGCTGTACATATATAATTATATACAGGAGATACCCAGATTATACCAGCTGTACATATATAATTACATACAGGATATACCCAGGTTATACTAGCTGTACCTACCGTATATAATTATATACAGGAGATGCACAGGTTATACCAGCTGTACATATATAATTATATACAGGAGTTCCCCAGGTTATACCAGCTGTACATATATAATTATATACAGGAGATACCCAGGTTATACCAGCTGTACATATATAATTATATACAGGAGATGCCCAGGTTATGCCGGCTGTACATATATAACTATATACAGGAGATTCCCCAGGTTATACCAGCTGTACATATATAATTATATACAGGAAATGCCCAGGTTATACCAGCTGTACATATATAATTATATAAAGGAGATGCCCAGGTTATACCAGCTGTACATATATAATTATATACAGGATATACCCAAATTATACTAGATGTACATACCGTATATAATTATATACAGGAGATGCACAGGTTATACCAGCTGTACATATATAATAATATACAGGAGATACCCAGATTATACCAGCTGTACATATATAATTACATACAGGATATACCCAGGTTATACTAGCTGTACCTACCGTATATAATTATATACAGGAGATGCACAGGTTATACCAGCTGTACATATATAATTATATACAGGAGATACCAGGTTATACCAGCTGTACATATATAATTATATACAGGAGTTCCCCAGGTTATACCAGCTGTACATATATAATTATATACAGGAGATGCCCAGGTTATACCAGCTGTACATATATAATTATATACAGGAGATGCCCAGGTTATACCAGCTGTACATATATAATTATATACAGGAGGTGCCCAAGTTATACCAGCTGTGCATATATAATTACAGTCATATGTAAAAGTTTGGGCACCCCTATTAATGTTAACCTTTTTTCTTTATAACAATTTTGGTTTTTGCAACAGCTATTTCAGTTTCATATATCTTTTTACTGACTTCCTGAAGCACTAAATTGGTTTTGTAACCTCATTGAGCTTTGAACTTCATAGCCAGGTGTATCAAATCATGAGAAAAGGTATTTAAAGTGGCCACTTGCAAGTATTTCTCCTGTTTGATTCTCCTATGAAGAGTGGCATCATGGGCTCCTCAAAACAACTCTCAAATGATCTGAAAACAAAGATTATTCAACATAGCTTTTCAGGGGAAGGATACAAAAAGTTGTCTCAGAGATTTAACCTGTCAGTTTCCACTGTGAGGAACATAGTAAGGAAATGGAAGAACACAGGTACAGTTCTTGTTAAGCCCAGAAGTGGCAGGCCAAGAAAAATATCAGACAAGCAGAGAAGAAGAATGGTGAGAACAGTCAAGGACAATCCACAGACCACCTCCAAAGACCTGCAGCATCATCTTGCTGCAGATGGTGTCACTGTGCATCGGTCAACAATACAGCGCACTTTGCACAAGGAGAAGCTGTATGGGAGAGTGATGCGAAAGAAGCCGTTTCTGCAAGCACGCCACAAACAGAGTCGCCTGAGGTCTGCAAAAGCACATTAGAACAAGCCAGTTACATTTTGGAAGAAGGTCCTGTGGACTGATGAAACAAAGATTGAGTTGTTTGGTCATACAAAGAGGGGTTATGCATGCGCTGTATTGTTGACCGATGCACAGTGACACCATCTGCAGCAAGATGATGCTGCAGGTCTTTGGAGGTGGTCTGTGGATTGTCCTTGACTGTTCTCACCATTCTTCTTCTCTGCCTTTCGGATATTTTCTTGGCCTGCCACTTCTGGGCTTAACAAGAACTGTACCTGTGTTCTTCCATTTCCTTACTATGTTCCTCACAGTGGAAACTGACAGGTTAAATCTCTGAGACAGCTTTTCAGGGGAAGGATACAAAAAGTTATGTTGAATAATCTTTGTTTTCAGATCATTTGAGAGTTGTTTTGAGGAGCCCATGATGCCACTCTTCATAGGAGAATCAAATAGGAGAACTACTTGCAAGTGGCCACTTTAAATACCTTTTCTCATGATTTGATACACCTGGCTATGAAGTTCAAAGCTCAATGAGGTTACAAAACCAATTTAGTTCTTCAGGAAGTCAGTAAAAAGTAGTTAGGAGTGTTCAAATCAAGAAAATGATAAGGGTGCCCATACCTTTGCACCGGTCAAATTTTGTTTAAATGCAGATTGCACATTTTCTGTTAGCACAATAAACCTCATTTGAATCCAGAAATATAACTGAGTCCATCAGTTATTAGATATATGAAACTGAAATAGCTGTTGCAAAAACCAAAATTGTTATAAAGAAAAAAGGTTAACATTAATAGGGGTGCCCAAACTTTTACATATGACTGTATATACAGGAGATACCCAGGTTATACAGGCTGTACATATGTAATTATATACAGGCTATACCCAGGTTATACCAGCTGTACATATATAATTATATACAGGATATGCCCGAGTTATACCAGCTGTACATATATAATTATATACAGGAGATCCCTCGGATATACCAGCTGTACATATATAATTATATACAGGAGTTACCAGGTTATAACAGCTGTACATATATAATTATATACAGGAGATACCCAGGTTATACCAGCTGTACATATATAATTATATACAGGAGATGCCAAGGTTATACCAGCTGTACATATATAATTATATACAGGAGATGCCCAGGTTATACCAGCTGTACATATATAATTATATACAGGAGATGCCCAGGTTATTCCAGATGTATCTACAATAATATACAGGAGATGTCCAGGTTATACAAGCTGTACATATATAATTATGTACAGGAGATGCCCAGGTTATACCAGCTGTACATATAGAATTATATACAGGAGATGCCCAGGTTATACCAGCTGTACATATATAATTATATACAGGAGATGCCCAGGTTATACCAGCTGTACATATATAATTATATACAGGAGATGCCCAGTTTATACCAGCTGTACATATATAATTATATACAGGAGATACCCAGGTTATACAAGCTGTACATATATAATTATATACAGGAGATGACCAGGTTATACCAGCTCTACATACATAATTGTATACAGACGATACCCAGGTTATACCAGCTGTACATATATAGTTGTATACAGGAGATGCCCAGGTTATACCAGCTGTACACATATAATTATATACAGGAGATGCCCAGGTTATACCAGCTATACATATATAATTATATACAGGAAATGCCCAGGTTATAACTGCTGTACATATATAATTATATACAGGAGATGACCAGGTTATACCAGCTGTACATATATAATTATATACAGGAGATACCCAGGTTATACAAGCTGTACATATATAATTATATACAGGAAATGCCCAGGTTATACCAGCTGTACATATATAATTAAATACAGGAGATGCCCAGGTTATACCAGCTCTACATACATAATTGTATACAGACGATACCCAGGTTATACCAGCTGTACATATATAATTGTATACAGGAGATGCCCAGGTTATACCAGCTGTACATATATAGTTATATACAGGAGATACCCAGGTTATACCAGCTATACATATATAATTATATACAGGAGATGCCCAGGTTATAACTGCTGTACATATATAATTATATACAGGAGATGCCCAGGTTATACCAGCTGTACATATATAATTATATACAGGAGATGCCCAGTTTATACCAGCTGTACATATATAATTATATACAGGAGATACCCAGGTTATACAAGCTGTACATATATAATTATATACAGGAGATGACCAGGTTATACCAGCTCTACATACATAATTGTATACAGACGATACCCAGGTTATACCAGCTGTACATATATAGTTGTATACAGGAGATGCCCAGGTTATACCAGCTGTACACATATAATTATATACAGGAGATGCCCAGGTTATACCAGCTATACATATATAATTATATACAGGAGATGCCCAGGTTATAACTGCTGTACATATATAATTATATACAGGAGATGACCAGGTTATACCAGCTGTACATATATAATTATATACAGGAGATACTCAGGTTATACAAGCTGTACATATATAATTATATACAGGAAATGCCCAGGTTATACCAGCTGTACATATATAATTAAATACAGGAGATGCCCAGGTTATACCAGCTCTACATACATAATTGTATACAGACGATACCCAGGTTATACCAGCTGTACATATATAATTGTATACAGGAGATGCCCAGGTTATACCAGCTGTACATATATAGTTATATACAGGAGATACCCAGGTTATACCAGCTATACATATATAATTATATACAGGAGATGCCCAGGTTATAACTGCTGTACATATATAATTATATACAGGAGATGACCAGGTTATACCAGCTGTACATATATAATTATATACAGGAGATACCCAGGTTATACCAGCTGTACATATATAACTATATACAGGAGATGCCCAGGTTATACCAGCTGTACATATATAATTATATACAGGAGATGCCCAGGTTATACCAGCTGTACATATATAATTATATACAGGAGATACCCAGGTTATACCAGCTGTACATATATAATTATATACAGGAGATACCCAGGTTATACTAGCTGTACATATATAATTATATACAGGAGATGCCCAGGTTATACCAGCTGTACATATATAATTATATACAGGAGATACCCAGGTTATACTAGCTGTACATATATAATTATATACAGGAGATGCCCAGGTTATACCAGCTGTACATATATAATTATATACAGGAGATACCCAGGTTATACCAGCTGTACATATATAATTATATACAGGAGATACCCAGGTTATACTAGCTGTACATATATAATTATATACAGGAGATACCCAGGTTATACCAGCTGTACATATATAATTATATACAGGAGATACCCAGGTTATACCAGCTGTACATATATAATTATATACAGGATATACCCAGGTTATACCAGCTGTACATATATAATTATATACAGAAGATGCCAGGAAAGAAGTTAGAATAAATCTATATGTGGAAAGCCGAGAACTGAATATATTTCTTCTTTTTAATGCGCTGATGGCAATCTGTAATATTTAAGCAATATAAGGATTATTAATATTAGCGCTCCGCTCCCCGTCATCCCTGATTCTTGTTATTTTGGATGCTCGGTGCTTCCCACCGGGCCGCTCACTGCTGTGATTTATTAGATCTGAGAGTGATTGTTATGGGGAGCCGGGCACTAGGAAGGCAATGGCCATAATTGCTATTTTATCTCGACTTTTCCGTATCTACATCAATCCGGTATATTCCATTTCTCAGAGATTTTAATAAAAAGCAATAAACTGAAAGGCAAAATACGACACCGCAGAAGAATATCACAGCGGCAAATTGAAGGGGATCGGAGCCTTCTCTTCTTCTTCAGTTCATGAAAATATTTCACTTTCAGCCGTCGAACTCAATCTGTTTCATCCACCGAACACTTGTGTCATCTTTAAATGTAAATTACATTTCTCTCTCTTGTGTCATGAAATGGAGAATCGGCATGCTGGAGGATGTCTGTCTATATTCAATTCTGATTTTGAGTAAAGGACTTTAAAAAAAAAAAATGTTACAAATTCTTCCGTATTCTGGCAGTTATTTGCAAAATTATTCACATTTCTTCATGTTTTTAGAATATGTCCATTGTTGATGCTTGAGCTCACCAATAGAATGTATAGGGAACAGTACAAATCCAGGAAGGGGTCTTGTACCACCTAGACAACAGAAACTAATATGTTAACAGCGATAGATAGATAGATAGATAGATAGATAGATAGATAGATAGATAGATAGATAGATAGATAGATAGATAGAGATATATACAGCTCTGGCAAAACTTAAGAGCCCACTGCACAGTTTTATAAAAATCCGCTTCTCTCCATGTCTGACAGCCATTCCATTCCAGTGTCAGGTGAATTCCAACCAGAGTCGACCTCATTCACTTAATGTGCTTCTGATTAGTGATCACCTGAACCAAATCTTATTTAACAAAGGAAAGTATAAAAAACCCTGCTGTGGTGTTCACAATCCTCTTGTAATAGGACAAGCTGGATGGCAAAACAAGTGCTAGTAATATCCCAAAAGTAATAGGAATGAAAAAATAACTTTTAGCCATGCCAAAGGAGTTGAAAAGAAAAGTCTTGAGTGAGAAAAAGAAGGGCTCAATTCTAGCTTTACTAGCAGAGGGATACAGTGAGCATCATGTTGCCTCCATCCTTAAAATTTCTAAGGTGGCAGTTAGAGTTGAGCGAAACGGGTCGAAAAATTTCAAAAGTCGCCGACTTTTGGCAAAGTCGGGTTTCATGAAACGAAACCCGACCCTAGGATGAGGTCGGCCACGAGGTCGGCGACTTACGCGCCAAAGTCGCGTTTCAAAAGTTTGTTTTGCGCTCTTTTTCAGCCAATCAGGATCCACTGACACTGTGGGCAACGTGATGACATAGGCAGGGGTCACCACCATTTTTCAGAAGGGCATGCAAGGGATTGGCTTGCTTTGGTGGGCGTCACAGGGGGTATAAAAGGGCGTGCACGCCGACCGCCATGTTACTCATGCTGATCTCAGAATAGAGAGAGCTGCTGCTGCTGATTGTGTAGGGAGAGCGTTAGGCAGGGAAGAAGACACCAAAAACTGCTTCTGCTGTTAGCGATTTTGCCTGTACAACACACCAGTCACTGTGTGTGCAGTGCAAGGGGAGGCTATATAGTGGTGTATCAGTGGTGTTGGTTGTTGGGCTGCCTTCTAAGGCTTCCTGACATTCCTGCATTGCTGTTTACCCACTGCTCCGCAAACTGCTTTTTTAAAAGCAATCCCAATTTTTTTTTTTCGTCCTGCTGAGGTACTGAGCGTGCATTTTTTCACACCATGCAGCGGTGTACGCTCCTCACACAGTACCGTGTAACGGCTGTTATCACAGCCACAGTGAAGCTATCAGTGTGTCACTCTGTGAGAATAAGTCGAGGACATGTTCCGTTCTTACAGACCTGCACTCTAGGGAGATTCCTATTCTGCCCAATTCTACATACACCTTGTAGTTTGTGATACACTAGCCAATTTCTGCCTGTGACATAGCGCTCAGATATTCAGTGGGCCTCACACAATCCATAAGTGTCCAGTGTCCACAAGTGTGTGCAGAAATTCAAAATCTCCCTTATCCTCTAGTGACTTTGGTCACAGCTCTGCCATCGAGCCTGTGACAGAGCGCTCAGATATTCAGTGGCCTCACACAATCCATAAGTGTCCAGTGTCCACAAGTGTGTGTAGAAATTCAAAATCTCCCTTATCCTCTAGTGACTTTGGTCACAGCTCTGCCATCGAGCCTGTGACAGAGCGCTCAGATATTCAGTGGGCCTCACACAATCCATAAGTGTCCAGTGTCCACAAGTGTGTGCAGAAATTAAAAATCTCCCTTATCCTCTAGTGACTTTGGACACAGCTCTGCCATCGAGCCTGTGACAGAGCGCTCAGATATTCAGTGGGCCTCACACAATCCATAAGTGTCCAGTGTCCACAAGTGTGTGCAGAAATTCAAAATCTCCCTTATCCTCTAGTGACTTTGGTCACAGCTCTGCCATCGAGCCTGTGTCAGAGCGCTCAGATATTCAGTGGGCCTCACACAATCCATAAGTGTCCAGTGTCCACAAGTGTGTGCAGAAATTCAAAATCTCCCTTATCCTCTAGTGAATTTGGTCACAGCTCTGCCATCGAGCCTGTGACAGAGCGCTCAGATATTCAGTGGGCCTCACACAATCCATAAGTGTCCAGTGTCCACAAGTGTGTGCAGAAATTCAAAATCTCCCTTATCCTCTAGTGACTTTGGTCACAGCTCTGCCATCGAGCCTGTGACAGAGCGCTCAGATATTCAGTGGGCCTCACACAATCCATAAGTGTCCAGTGTCCACAAGTGTGCAGAAATTCAAAATCTCCCTTATCCTCTAGTGACTTTGGACACAGCTCTGCCATCGAGCCTGTGACAGAGCGCTCAGATATTCAGTGGGCCTCACACAATCCAAAAGTGTCCAGTGTCCACAAGTGTCTGCAGAAATTCAAAATCTCCCCTGTCCTATAGACACCTTGTACCTTGTTTTACATTACTATATAGTTTGTTGTATTTTGTCTACATTTCTACCAAAAATGAGGAAGTCTGGTGGAAGAGGCCGTGGAATTGGGCGGGGGTTGGCAGCTGGTAATGATGGTGTTGGTGGTGGATCTGATGGTAGTGGCAAGAGCAAAATAGGACCGAATGCAGGAGGTGTTGAGCCTGCGTCATCGTCTGGCTACATAAGGCCTCGAACGCTTAGTTTTCTAGGAGTTGGCAAACCGCTTTTAAAGCCAGAGCATCAGGAAAAAGTTTTGTCTTACATTGCTGACTCAGCCTCCAGCTCTATCGCCTCCTCTTCTTCAGTTGTAAAAAGTAAAAGCACTGAGTCGTCATTGGAGGCTCATGTTCATGAACCACACCTTTCCTTGTGTCCTTCACCCCAACCAAGATTGAAGGATGACGCAGGCCATAGTACTGATTACTCCATGGAGCTGTTTTCACATACCATGCCTGGATTATCAAGTGAAATGGTGAATTACCCAGGCCAAGATGAATCTGACATGGAGTGCACTGATGCACAGCCGCTGATGGATGATTCTGCTGGTACATTCACTCAGAGCACTACATTGTCCTCGCAGTGTACAGAGCCAGATTCTGACCCTGATGAGACTCGGGTGCCCCTTCCCGCACACTATACCACCATACACGGTGACACAGAGGAAGGTGCACATGACATAGAAGAGGAGGTGATGGATGACCCAATTGTTGACCCAGATTGGCATCCATTGGGGGAAGAGGGTGCTGCTTCCAATAGCTCAGATGAGGAGCATCCACAGCAGACATCGACATCGCAACAGCTGTTATCTGGCAGGCCCGGAGCACTCCAAAGACAGGTTCCAAACATCAAAAGAGTTTCTGGACAGCTTGTCCAGAGGGTCAAAACATCACAGCGTGCTAGGCCGCAAAATGTCTGCCAAAGTAGGAAGAGTGCAGTGTGGCACTTTTTTGAACAAAATCCTCATGATCAGGCCAAGGTTATCTGTAAGAAGTGCGCAAAGACCTTTAGCCGAGGGAAAAATCTGAAAAATTTGAATACCAGTTGCATGCTTAGACATTTAACCAGCATGCACTTGCAAGCGTGGACACAACACCAAACCTCAAGTGCCACATGTGCAACTGATCACAACGAAAGTAGTCAGCAACGCTACATTGTTTCCCCCACTGTAAGCCCACCGGTTAGCACAGCAGGAAATGTTGAGGTGTCGTTGCAAGGCCACAGCAGTCAGGGAATCCCACTGTTATATCAACGAAAGACTGATTCTAGGCCATCAGAAAGAACAACAACTCCATCACCATCATCAACCCTCTCTCAGTCCGCCCTGTCCACCGCTACTTCCACCATATGCAGCTCTCAAGTCCAGCTCACCCTCCCAGACACTATGAGTAGGTCAAGAAAGTACTCAGTCTCTCATCTGCGTACACTGGGTTTGAACGCCCACATTGCCAAACTAATCTCGTTTGAGATGATGCCCTTTCGGTTGGTGGAAAGCACAGCTTTCCGCGAACTCATGGCCTATGCAGTACCACGCTATGACCTACCCAGTCGCCACTTCTTCTCTCGCAAAGCCATCCCAGCCCTCCACCATCATGTGAAAGACCGCATTGTCCATGCACTCAAGCAGTCAGTGAGCGGAAAGGTGCACCTCACAACTGATGCATGGTCCAGTCGGCATGGCCAGGGCCGTTACGTGTCCATCACTGCGCACTGGGTTAATGTGGTGGATGCAGGGTCCACAGGGGATAGCGGTGGTGGGTCAGTGCTGCCTAGCCCACGGTATAGGAAACAGTTGGCTGTAGGCGTTCGACCCTCCTCCTCCTCCTCCAGAAGCGAAAGCTCGTCCACAGAGCGCAGTCGTACGAGCACTCCATCTGCAGCTGCAACTGTTGCACACGATGTGTCCCCCTATAGAGCAGCTAGTGGAAAGCGTCAGCAGGCTGTGTTGCAGATGATGTGTTTGGGCAACAGACACACCGCCGAGGTGCTGGCCGAGTACTTGAAGCGACAAACTGAGTCATGACTGGGCAGTGTACATCTTGAGGCAGGCAAGGTAGTTAGTGATAACGGCCGTAATTTTGTGGCAGCCATAGCCCTTTCAAAACTCAGCCTCACACCTTGAACCTGGTGGTGCAGTGCTTCCTCAAAAATTATCCGGAGTTAACAGCCCTGCTCCAGAAGGTGCGAAGACTGTGCGCGCACATCCGCCGGTCGCCTGTACACTCCGTTCGTATGCAGAAGCTGCAGCGATTGCTCCACCTTCCCAACCACCGCCTCATTATCGACATTGCAACAAGGTGGAACTCCACCCTGCACATGGTGGAGCGGCTGTGCGAGCAGAGGCAGGCCATAATGCATTTGTGGGAGGATACACGGTCAGGCACTTTGAGAGCAGACATGGAGTTGACAGGTGTGCAGTGGTCGAAGCTGAAAGACCTCTGTAAAGTCCTTCAGTGTTTTGAGGAATGCACACGGCTGGTAAGCGCAGACGACGCCATCCTAAGCATGAGCATCCCACTTATGCGTCTGCTCATGCAAACTTTGACGCACCTTAAGGAGCAGGCGTCTGCAGCCAATGTTGATGAGGAGGAAGAGGAGGAGGGAATCCTTGATGACATTCAGCCATTGTCTGCTCAGGGACCTCTCCTGGACGAGGTGGAGGAAGAAGAGGAGGAGGAGGATGATGATGGGGATGATTACTTAGGGGAGGAGGATGCATCTCGTGGGGCAAGTGAAAATGTTGGCGTGGCAAGGTCTGGTACAGGGTTTGTGCGTGACTGGAGGGATGTGGATTTGCCAGAAAGTGCTCCTCCACCCAGCACTCGCAGTGCATCATTGACACCGGGAACATTGGCCCACATGTCAGATTATGCCTTGCAGATCCTAAAAAGGGACCCCCGCATTGCCAAAATGATGAACGATGACGACTACTGGTTGGCCAGCATCCTGGATCCACGCTATAAAGGCAAATTACAAAACATCATGCCACAGGAGAACCTTGACCTAATATTGGCTAATAAACAAGCAACTCTGGTAAATCGGTTGCTTGAGGCATTCCCAGCACACAGCAGCGGTGATGGTTCTCACACGAGCCGTACGGGCCGGGGGCAGCTTGGCAGAGGTGTTCGTGGCGCACACAGCAGAAGTGGCGTTGGAGACAGGGGTTTCATGACAATGTTGTGGACTGATTTTTCAAATACCGCTCACACAACTGGTAATACAGCATCGATGGAAAGTGACAGGAGACAGCAGTTGTCAACTATGGTTACAAACTACTTTTCCTCCCATATCGATGTTCTCCCACACAGGTCATTCCCCTTTGACTATTGGGCCGCTAAACTGGACACCTGGCCTGAATTGGCACAATATGCCTTACAGGAGCTCGCTTGCCCAGCTGCAAGTGTGCTATCGGAAAGAGTCTTCAGTGCAGCTGGATCAATCCTGACAGAAAAAAGGACCCGTCTGTCAACCCAAAATGTGGATGATCTAACCTTCATTAAAATGAACCATGCATGGGTTTCCAAGGATTTTGTCCCACCTTCCCCTGATGACACATAGGGTGACAGAAAAATGGCTTGCTTTGGTCCACCTCTTCCTGGGACTTCACCTATTTCGCCTTTTGCATCAGCTGAATGTCCAACATCAACATATGCCACTTTCTAAAACTCCCTAACTGTGCTGCCTCCCCCCCCCATGGCCGGGGTCACCACCTAGCGCACGACACCGTGCGAGTGCCGTTGCCCTGGACAGGTGGGTAGGCCGACTCTTAGGCGTGGGCACTGGCACAGGGTCCCTCATAGTGCAATCAAGTGTCTCTGACGGTGGTGGTGCACACCCGCCGTCAGACACACCGCTGTACTATGAGGGGCCCAGTGCCAGTACCGACGCCCACGAGTGGGCCCCCCTTGCTTGGGCAGGGCCCCAGCATTTGCAATCTTTACCTCTCCCTGCTCCTCCGCTGTGTAATCTGGGCCGTCAAATCCATACTGTGCCTGACACCGTCTGAGCCTGCCTCCTGATGTATAGACATATATTTTGAATGTGTACGCTATCCATACATGTTATCCGCGGATACGGTACCCTTTCTCACCTTTGTGCAATCACCTGCAAGCCATACTGGGCCTAACACCGTCTGAGCCTGCCTCCTGATGTATAGACATATATTTTGAATGTGTACGCTATCCATACATGTTATCTGGGGATACGGTACCCTTTCTAACCTTTGTGCAATCACGTGCAATCCATACTGGGCCTAACACCGTCTGAGCCTTCCTCCTGATGTATAGACATATATTTTGAATATGTACGCTATCCATACATGTTATCTGGGGATACGGTACCCTTTCTAACCTTTGTGCAATCATGTGCAATCCATACTGGGCCTAACACCGTCTGAGTCTGCCTCCTGATGTATATACATATATTTTGAATGTGTACACTATGCTATCCATACATGTTATCCGGGGATACGGTACCCTTTCTAACCTTTGTGCAATCACGTGCAATCCATACTGGGCCTAACACCGTCTGAGCCTGCCTCCTGATGTATAGACATATATTTTGAATATGTACGCTATCCATACATGTTATCTGGGGATACTGTACCCTTTCTAACCTTTGTGCAATCCATACTGGGCCTAACACCGTCTGAGTCTGCCTCCTGATGTATAGACATATATTTTGAATGTGTACACTATGCTATCCATACATGTTATCCGGGGATACGGTACCCTTTCTAACCTTTGTGCAATCACGTGCAATCCATACTGGGCCTAACACCGTCTGAGCCTGCCTCCTGATGTATAGACATATATTTTGAATGTGTATGCTATCCATACATGTTATCCGGGGATACGGTACCCTTTCTAACCTTTGTGCAATCACGTGCAATCCATACTGGGCCTAACACCGTCTGAGCCTGCCTCCTGATGTATAGACATATATTTTGAATGTGTACACTATGCTATCCATACATGTTATCCGGGGATACGGTACCTTTTCTAACCTTTGTGCAATCACGTGCAATCCATACTGGGCCTAACACCGTCTGAGCCTGCCTCCTGATGTATAGACATATATTTTGAATGTGTACGCTATCCATACATGTTATCTGGGGATACGGTACCCTTTCTCACCTTTGTGCAATCACGTGTAATCCATACTGGGCGTGAGAACGGCTGGCGAGCTGTTAAGCAAGCTACAGCACCTGTGGTTTGCACACGTAAGTTTTTAATTTTTTCAGGAATGACGGTTAGGCCTAATTCCGGAACTGCGGTTGACCTGCACTTACTGGGAAATCATCGTTCGCGGGTAATAATTGTAATCACAGATCCCCATCACTAACGTTGTTCAGCGGGTTATCTGCACCTGTAAGCGACAAACGCTGGCCTTTTCAGTGTAGCGCACATGCAGCCACGGACATGTAAGGGCATGACACACCAGTTATTGGCCAATCTCATGTGCCAGAGCCTCACGTGTCCCTCTAGTAAGCCGGACTCGGACCGCGGGGCATGACGGAGTCTCGTTCGTTAACGGAATTAAGCTTGCAATGTGTGCATCTTTTCTGTAGCTGGCATGGTTGAGGTTTCCCAAGTGGAGTCGAATTAAACCGTAGGCTCCACTCCTGGTGGTGCCCTTCTGGACATTCCTTTAAGGTTCAGCTTTGCAACCATACTGCCCACGTAAAACAAACACTTTGCCTTCATGAACGCTGTTTGAGGGTCATGACTCGTGGGAATAACGCCGCCCAATCAGTTAACCTGCTAGAGAGATCCTTCGTTGCTCCCAAGCATGACATCACACTCCCTAGGAGGAAGGTAATGCCACTGTGGTGACCGTACTCCTGGGGGCGACACAAGTGCACTGATGCCCAGCCACTGCTCGATGAATCTGCTGGTACATTGACCCAGACCACTACATTCCCCTCGCACGCTACACGGCCTGAATCTGACCCTGATGAAACTCAGGTTACCCTTCCCATATACAGTTCCATCTTACACGGTGACAAAGAGGAAGCTGCAGATGAAAGTGCAGGTTCGGCCCACCCGCCATCAGACACACCACCGTACTATCAGGGGCCCTGTGCCAGTGCCGTCGCCAACGAGTGGGCCCCCCCTGCTTGCTCAGGATCACAGCACTTGCAAGGTTGAAATACTGTGCAGTGAGATGGAAGATGGGGACGACGAGGAGTCCAGACTAGTACAGGGATTCCCTAGCGAGGAGACTTATTTGATTGTTTTCAATGTTGGGACAGCAATTTTTGGGGAGCACTATACTCTGGAGAATGATAGATGGGGCCCACCATACACTGGAACATTCCAAAGGTGGACATCAGACACTGGAGCAGCATTTACATGGCCCATTATACACTAGAGCATTAGAAATGGGGCCCATTATGTTTGGAGCATTATTTGGGCCCATAACACAGTGGAGCTTCATCCATGGGGACCAACATATACTGTAGCATTATGTGGAGCTCATCATATACTGTTTCAAACATTATATGGGACCAATGATTCTGTATGGCGAAATAGATGGGCCTCGTCATGAGATGTTAAAAGTGAAGTATTTTTCATTGTACTATACCGCTATTTCTCTGCCATATCGGAGCATGATGAGTTGTGGTATGTGTTAAAGGGGCGCTCTTTCGCCCAGGGCACATGAAAACCTGGAGCCAGCCCTCCCCCCCCACAACTTTAGCCAAATAACCCCCATTTTTCAGTGCGTAACTTGTATTATGAAGTTAATTAAGGTTGACAAGCTTAAGTAAGAAGAATTGATGCTTTTGGCATTCAAATGGGCACTGTAGGTGTGTTTCCTGTCCTCCTCTCACTGCCGACTTTTATTCCCCATTGACTTACATTGGGTTTCGTGTTTCGGGACGACCCCGACTTTTCCCTATAATCGGATGATCTTGCTCGACCCGACTTTTGGAAAAGTCAGGTTTCACGAAACGAAACTCGACCCTAAAAAACCAAAAGCCGCTCAACTCTAGTGGCAGTCCATTACAACAAGGTCAAGCAGCAGACATTGGGGACAACAAGGCTACAGACCAGCAGAAGGTGAAAATGACTCTCCACTGACTGGGATGACCGTCATCTTCTTTGAATGTTACTCAGTAATCGTTGGATGACATCAAGTGTCCTACAAAAGGAATGGCAAATGGCAGTTGGGGTCAAGTGCACGGCAAGAGCAGATTGTATAAGGCTCCTAGAGGTAGGGCTCAAGTCATGTAAAGCTAGAAATAAAGCCTTTCATCAATGAGAAGCAAAGGAGAACCAGGCTGAAGTTGGCCAAAAACCATAAGGATTGGACAGAGACCTGGAGAGGTGTGCAAGCCAAAGTGTCTTGCTCCCACTGTGACATTTCGTGGAGGATCGGTGATGATTTGGGGATGATTTAGCAAGCCTGGAATAGGTCGAAGGATGTATGAATCAAGCCGCATACAAGGTTATCCTGGAAAAACAGTAGATTCCTTCTGCTCAGGCAATGTTCCCCAACTCTGAGGATGGGTTTTTCCAGCAGGACAATGCGCCATGCCACACATCTAGGTCAATCAATGTGTGGATGAAGGACCACCACATCAAATCGCTGTTATGGGCAGCCCAATCTCCAGACCTGAACTCCATTGAAAACCTCTGAAATGCAATCAAGAGGACGATGAATAGTCACAAGTAGAGTTGAGCGACTTTTGGTTTTTTAGGGTCGAGTTTCGTTTCGTGAAACCCGACTTTTCCAAAAGTCGGGTCGAGCAAGATCGTCCGATTATAGGGAAAAGTCGGGGTCGTCTCGAAACACGAAACCCAATGTAAGTCAATGGGGAATAAAAGTCGGCAGTGAGAGGAGGACAGGAAACAAACCTACAGTGCCCATTTGAATGCCAAAAGCATCAATTCTTCTTACTTAAGCTTGTCAACCTTAATTAACTTCATAATACAAGTTACGCACTGAAAAATGGGGGTTATTTGGCTAAAGTTGTGGGGGGGTAGGGCTGGCTCCAGGTTTTCATGTGCCCTGGGCGAAAGAGCGCCCCTTTAACACATACCACAACTCATCATGCTCCGATACAGCAGAGAAATAGCGGTATAGTACAATGAAAAATACTTCACTTTTTACATCTCATGACGAGGCCCATCTATTTCTCCATACAGAATCATTGGTCCCATATAATGTTTGAAACAGTATATGATGAGCTCCACATAATGCTACAGTATATGTTGGTCCCCATGGATGAAGCTCCACTGTGTTATGGGCCCAAATAATGCTCCAAACATAATGGGCCCCATTTCTAATGCTCTAGTGTATAATGGGCCATGTAAATGCTGCTCCAGTGTCTGATGTCCACCTTTGGAATGTTCCAGTGTATGGTGGGCCCCATCTATCATTCTCCAGAGTATAGTGCTCCCCAAAAATTGCTGTCCCAACATTGAAAACAATCAAATAAGTCTCCTCGCTAGGGAATCCCTGTACTAGTCTGGACTCCTCGTCGTCCCCATCTTCCATCTCACTGCACAGTATTTCAACCTTGCAAGTGCTGTGATCCTGAGCAAGCAGGGGGGGCCCACTCGTTGGCGACGGCACTGGCACAGGGCCCCTGATAGTACGGTGGTGTGTCTGATGGCGGGTGGGCCGAACCTGCACTTTCATCTGCAGCTTCCTCTTTGTCACCGTGTAAGATGGAACTGTATATGGGAAGGGTAACCTGAGTTTCATCAGGGTCAGGTTCAGGCCGGGTAGCGTGCGAGGGGAATGTAGTGGTCTGGGTCAATGTACCAGCAGATTCATCGAGCAGTGGCTCGGCATCAGTGCACTTGTGTCGCCCCCAGGAGTACGGTCGCCACAGTGGCATTACCTTCCTCCTAGGGAGTGTGATGTCATGCTTGGGAGCAATGAAGGATCTCTCTAGCAGGTTAACTGATTGGGCGGCGTTATTCCCACGAGTCATGACCCTCCAAACAGCGTTCATGAAGGCAAAGTGTTTGTTTTACGTGGGCAGTATGGTTGCAAAGCTGAACCTTAAAGGAATGTCCAGAAGGGCACCACCAGGAGTGGAGCCTACTGCGTAATTTGACTCAACACGGGCAGCCTCAACCATGCCAGCTACAGAACAGATGCACACATTGCAAGCTTAATTCCGTTAACGAACGAGACTCCGTCATGCCCCGCGGTCCGAGTCCGGCTTACTAGAGGGACACGTGAGGCCCTGGCACATGAGATTGGCCAATAACTGGTGTGTCATGCCCTTACATGTCCGTGGCTGCATGTGCGCTACACTGAAAAGGCCAGCGTTTGTCGCTTACAGGTACAGATAACCCGCTGAACAACGTTAGTGATGGGGATCTGTGATTACAATTATTACCCGCGAACGATGATTTCCCAGTAAGTGCAGGTCAACCGCAGTTCCGGAATTATAGCCTAACCGTCATTCCTAAAAAAATTAAAAACTTACGTGTGCAAACCACAGGTGCTGTAGCTTGCTTAACAGCTCGCCAGCCGTTCTCACGCCCAGTATGGATTACACGTGATTGCACAAAGGTGAGAAAGGGTACCGTATCCCCAGATAACATGTATGGATAGCGTACACATTCAAAATATATGTCTATACATCAGGAGGCAGGCTCAGACGGTGTTAGGCCCAGTATGGATTGCACGTGATTGCACAAAGGTTAGAAAAGGTACCGTATCCCCGGATAACATGTATGGATAGCGTACACATTCAAAATATATGTCTATACATCAGGAGGCAGGCTCAGATGGTGTTAGGCCCAGTATGGATTGCACGTGATTGCACAAAGGTCAGAAAGGGTACCGTATCCCCGGATAACATGTATGGATAGCGTACACATTCAAAATATATGTCTATACAGCAGGAGGCAGGCTCAGACGGTGTTAGGCCCAGTATGGATTGCACGTGATTGCACAAATGTTAGAAAGGGTACCGTATCCCCGGATAACATGTATGGATAGCGTACACATTCAAAATATATGTCTATACATCAGGAGGCAGGCTCAGACGGTGTTAGGCCCAGTATGGATTGCACGTGATTGCACAAAGGTTAGAAAGGGTACCGTATCCCCGGATAACATGTATGGATAGCGTACACATTCAAAATATATGTCTATACAGCAGGAGGCAGGCTCAGACGGTGTCAGGCACAGTATGGATTTGACGGCCCAGATTACACAGCGGAGGAGCAGGGAGAAAGGTAAAGATTGCAAATGCTGGGGCCCTGCCCAAGCAAGGGGGGCCCACTCGTGGGCGTCGGTACTGGCACTGGGCCCCTCATAGTACAGCGGTGTGTCTGACGGCGGGTGTGCACCACCACCATCAGAGACACTTGATTGCACTATGAGGGACCCTGTGCCAGTGCCCACGCCCAAGAGTCGGCCTACCCACCTGTCCAGGGCAACGGCACTCGCACGGTGTCGTGCGCTAGGTGGTGACCCCGGCCATGGGGGGGGAGGCAGCACAGTTAGGGAGTTTTAGAAAGTGGCATATGTTGATGTTGGACATTCAGCTGATGCAAAAGGCGAAATAGGTGAAGTCCCAGGAAAAGGTGGACCAAAGCAAGCCATTTTTCTGTCGCCCTATGTGTCATCAGGGGAAGGTGGGACAAAATCCTTGGAAACCCATGCATGGTTCATTTTAATGAAGGTTAGATCATCCACATTTTGGGTTGACAGACGGGTCCTTTTTTCTGTCAGGATTGATCCAGCTGCACTGAAGACTCTTTCCGATAGCACACTTGCAGCTGGGCAAGTGAGCTCCTGTAAGGCATATTGGGCCAATTCAGGCCAGGTGTCCAGTTTAGCGGCCCAATAGTCAAAGGGGAATGACCTGTGTGGGAGAACATCGATATGGGAGGAAAAGTAGTTTGTTACCATAGTTGACAACTGCTGTCTCCTGTCACTTTCCATCGATGCAGTATTACCAGTTGTGTGAGCGGTATTTGAAAAATCAGTCCACAACATTGTCATGAAACTCCTGTCTCCAACGCCACTTCTGCTGTGTGCACCACGAACACCTCTGCCAAGCTGCCCCCGGCCCGTACGGCTCGTGTGAGAGCCATCACCGCTGCTGTGTGCTGGGAATGCCTCAAGCAACCGATTTACCAGAGTTGCTTGTTTATTAGCCAATATTAGGTCAAGGTTCTCCTGTGGCATGATGTTTTGTAATTTGCCTTTATAGCGTGGATCCAGGATGCTGGCCAACCAGTAGTCGTCATCGTTCATCATTTTGGCAATGCGGGGGTCCCTTTTTAGGATCTGCAAGGCATAATCTGACATGTGGGCCAATGTTCCCGGTGTCAATGATGCACTGCGAGTGCTTGGTGGAGGAGCACTTTCTGGCAAATCCACATCCCTCCAGTCACGCACAAACCCTGTACCAGACCTTGCCACGCCAACATTTTCACTTGCCCCACGAGATGCATCCTCCTCCCCTAAGTAATCATCCCCATCATCATCCTCCTCCTCCTCTTCTTCCTCCACCTCGTCCAGGAGAGGTCCCTGAGCAGACAATGGCTGAATGTCATCAAGGATTCCCTCCTCCTCTTCCTCCTCATCAACATTGGCTGCAGACGCCTGCTCCTTAAGGTGCGTCAAAGTTTGCATGAGCAGACGCATAAGTGGGATGCTCATGCTTAGGATGGCGTCGTCTGCGCTTACCAGCCGTGTGCATTCCTCAAAACACTGAAGGACTTTACAGAGGTCTTTCAGCTTCGACCACTGCACACCTGTCAACTCCATGTCTGCTCTCAAAGTGCCTGGCCGTGTATCCTCCCACAAATGCATTATGGCCTGCCTCTGCTCGCACAGCCGCTCCACCATGTGCAGGGTGGAGTTCCACCTTGTTGCAATGTCGATAATGAGGCGGTGGTTGGGAAGGTGGAGCAATCGCTGCAGCTTCTGCATACGAACGGAGTGTGCAGGCGACCGGCGGATGTGCGCGCACAGTCT
The DNA here is from genome assembly GCF_039654945.1 of Dendrobates tinctorius. Lineage (NCBI taxonomy): Eukaryota > Metazoa > Chordata > Amphibia > Anura > Dendrobatidae > Dendrobates > Dendrobates tinctorius. The sequence goes on from NW_027361784.1 coordinate 37,351,582, forward strand.
TCGCACCTTCTGGAGCAGGGCTGTTAACTCCGGATAATTTTTGAGGAAGCACTGCACCACCAGGTTCAAGGTGTGAGCCAAGCAAGGTATGTGGCTGAGTTTTGAAAGGGCTATGGCTGCCACAAAATTACGGCCGTTATCACTAACTACCTTGCCTGCCTCAAGATGTACACTGCCCAGTCATGACTCAGTTTGTCGCTTCAAGTACTCGGCCAGCACCTCGGCGGTGTGTCTGTTGCCCAAACACATCATCTGCAACACAGCCTGCTGACGCTTTCCACTAGCTGCTCGATAGGGGGACACATCGTGTGCAACAGTGGCAGCTGCAGATGGAGTGCTCGTACGACTGCGCTCTGTGGACGAGCTTTCGCTTCTGGAGGAGGAGGAGGAGGAGGAGGGTCGAACGCCTACAGCCAACTGTTTCCTATACCGTGGGCTAGGCAGCACTGTCCCACCACCGCTGTCCCCTGTGGACCCTGCATCCACCACATTAACCCAGTGCGCAGTGATGGACACGTAACGGCCCTGGCCATGCCGACTGGACCATGCATCAGTTGTGAGGTGCACCTTTCCGCTCACTGACTGCTTGAGTGCATGGACAATGCAGTCTTTCACATTATGGTGGAGGGCTGGGATGGCTTTGCGAGAGAAGAAGTGGCGACTGGGTAGGTCATAGCGTGGTACTGCATAGGCCATGAGTTCGCGGAAAGCTGTGCTTTCCACCAACCGAAAGGGCATCATCTCAAACGAGATTAGTTTGGCAATGTGGGCGTTCACACCCAGTGTACGCGGATGAGAGACTGAGTACTTTCTTGACCTACTCATAGTGTCTGGGAGGGTGAGCTGGACTTGAGAGCTGCATATGGTGGAAGTAGCGGTGGACAGGGCGGACTGAGAGAGGGTTGATGATGGTGATGGAGTTGTTGTTCTTTCTGATGGCCTAGAATCAGTCTTTCGTTGACATAACAGTGGGATTCCCTGACTGCTGTGGCCTTGCAACGACACCTCAACATTTGCTGCTGTGCTAACCGGTGGGCTTACAGTGGGGGAAACAATGTAGCGTTGCTGACTACTTTCGTTGTGATCAGTTGCACATGTGGCACCTGAGGTTTGGTGTTGTGTCCACGCTTGCAAGTGCATGCTGGTTAAATGTCTAAGCATGCAACTGGTATTCAAATTTTTCAGATTTTTCCCTCGGCTAAAGGTCTTTGCGCACTTCTTACAGATAACCTTGGCCTGATCATGAGGATTTTGTTCAAAAAAGTGCCACACTGCACTCTTCCTACTTTGGCAGACATTTTGCGGCCTAGCACGCTGTGATGTTTTGACCCTCTGGACAAGCTGTCCATCAACTATTTTGATGTTTGGAACCTGTCTTTGGAGTGCTCCGGGCCTGCCAGATAACAGCTGTTGCGATGTCGATGTCTGCTGTGGATGCTCCTCATCTGAGCTATTGGAAGCAGCACCCTCTTCCCCCAATGGATGCCAATCTGGGTCAACAACTGGGTCATCCATCACCTCCTCTTCTATGTCATGTGCACCTTCCTCTGTGTCACCGTGTATGGTGGTATAGTGTGCGGGAAGGGGCACCTGAGTCTCATCAGGGTCAGAATCTGGCTCAGTACACTGCGAGGACAATGTAGTGCTCTGAGTGAATGTACCAGCAGAATCATCCATCAGCGGCTGTGCATCAGTGCATTCCATGTCAGATTCATCTTGGCCTGGGTAATTCACCATTTCACTTGATAATCCAGGCATGGTATGTGAAAACAGCTCCATGGAGTAATCACTACTATGGCCTGCGTCATCCTTCAATCTTAGTTGGGGTGAAGGACACAAGGAAAGGTGTGGTTCATGAACATGAGCCTCCAATGACGACTCAGTGCTTTTACTTTTTACAACTGAAGAAGAGGAGGCGATAGAGCTGGAGGCTGAGTCAGCAATGTAAGACAAAACTTTTTCCTGATGCTCTGGCTTTAAAAGCGGTTTGCCAACTCCTAGAAAACTAAGCGTTCAAGGCCTTATGTAGCCAGACGATGACGCAGGCTCAACACCTCCTGCATTCGGTCCTATTTTGCTCTTGCCACTACCATCAGATCCACCACCAACACCATCATTACCAGCTGCCAACCCCCGCCCAATTCCACGGCCTCTTCCACCAGCCTTCCTCATTTTTGGTAGAAATGTAGACAAAATCCAACAAACTATATAGTAATGTAAAACAAGGTACAAGGTGTCTATAGGACAGGGGAGATTTTTAATTTCTGCACACACTTGTGGACACTGGACACTTTTTGATTGTGTGAGGCCCAATGAATATCTGAGCGCTATGTGACAGGCTCGATGGCACAGCTGTGACCAAAGTGACTAGAGGATAAGGGAGATTTTGAATTTCTGCAGACACTTGTGGACACTGGACACTTTTGGATTGTGTGAGGCCCAATGAATATCTGAGCGCTATGTGACAGGCTCGATGGCACAGCTGTGACCAAAGTGACTAGAGGATAAGGGAGATTTTGAATTTCTGCACACACTTGTGGACACTGGACACTTTTGGATTGTGTGAGGCCCAATGAATATCTGAGCGCTATGTGACAGGCTCGATGGCACAGCTGTGACCAAAGTGACTAGAGGATAAAGGAGATTTTGAATTTCTGCACACACTTGTGGACACTGGACACTTTTGGATTGTGTGAGGCCCAATGAATATCTGAGCGCTATGTGACATGCTCGATGGCACAGCTGTGACCAAAGTGACTAGAGGATAAGGGAGATTTTGAATTTCTGCAGACACTTGTGGACACTGGACACTTTTGGATTGTGTGAGGCCCACTGATATCTGAGCGCTATGTGACAGGCTCGATGGCACAGCTGTGACCAAAGTGACGAGAGGATAAAGGAGATTTTGAATTTCTGCACACACTTGTGGACACTGGACACTTTTGGATTGTGTGAGGCCCAATGAATATCTGAGCACTATGTGACAGGCTCGATGGCACAGCTGTGACCAAAGTGACGAGAGGATAAGGGAGATTTTGAATTTCTGCAGACACTTGTGGACACTGGACACTTTTGGATTGTGTGAGGCCCACTGATATCTGAGCGCTATGTGACAGGCTCGATGGCACAGCTGTGACCAAAGTGACTAGAGGATAAGGGAGATTTTGAATTTCTGCAGACACTTGTGGACACTGGACACTTTTGGATTATGTGAGGCCCAATGAATATCTGAGCGCTATGTGACAGGCTCGATGGCACAGCTGTGACCAAAGTGACTAGAGGATAAAGGAGATTTTGTATTTCTTCACACACTTGTGGACACTGGACACTTTTGGATTGTGTGAGGCCCAATGAATATCTGAGCGCTATGTGACAGGCTCGATGGCACAGCTGTGACCAAAGTGACTAGAGGATAAGGGAGATTTTGAATTTCTGCACAAACTTGTGGACACTGGACACTTTTGGATTGTGTGAGGCCCAATGAATATCTGAGCGCTATGTGACAGGCTTGATGGCACAGCTGTGACCAAAGTGACTAGAGGATAAGGGAGATTTTGAATTTCTGCAGACACTTGTGGACACTGGACACTTTTGGATTGTGTGAGGCCCACTGATATCTGAGCGCTATGTGACAGGCTCGATGGCACAGCTGTGACCAAAGTGACTAGAGGATAAGGGAGATTTTGAATTTCTGCAGACACTTGTGGACACTGGACACTTTTGGATTGTGTGAGGCCCAATGATATCTGAGCGCTATGTCACAGGCTCGATGGCACAGCTGTGACAAAAGTGACTAGAGGATAAGGGAGATTGGATTGCTTTTAAAAAAGCAGTTTGCAGAGCAGTGGGTAAACAGCAATGCCAGCCTGTCAGGAAGCCTTAAAAGGCAGCCCAACAACCAACACCACTGATACACCACAATATAGCCTCCCCTTGCACTGCACAGTGACTGGTGTGTTGTGCAGGCCAAATCGCTAGCAGCAGAAGCAGTTTTTTTTTCTTCTCAGCAGGACAAAAAAAAAAAAATTGGGATTGCTTTTAAAAAAGCAGTTTGCGGAGCAGTGGGTAAACAGCAATGCAGGAATGTCAGGAAGCCTTAGAAGGCAGCCCAACAACCAACACCACTGATACACCACTATATAGCCTCCCCTTGCACTGCACACACAGTGACTGGTGTGTTGTACAGGCCAAATCGCTAGCAGCAGAAGCAGTTTTTTTTTCTTCTCAGCAGGACAAAAAAAAAAAATTGGCATTGCTTTTAAAAAAGCAGTTTGCGGAGCAGTGGGTAAACAGCAATGCAGGAATGTCAGGAAGCCTTAGAAGGCAGCCCAACAACCAACACCACTGATACACCACTATATAGCCTCCCCTTGCACTGCACAGTGACTGGTGTGTTGTACAGGCAAAATCGCTAGCAGCAGAAGCAGTTTTTGGTGTCTTCTTCCCTGCCTAACGCTCTCCCTACAAAATCAGCAGCAGCTCTCCCTATTCTGAGATCAGCATGAGTAACATGGCGGTCGGCGTGCATGCCCTTTTATACCCCCTGTGACGCCCCCCCAAAGCAAGCCAATCACTTGCATGCCCTTCTGAAAGATGGTGGTGACCCGTGCCTATGTCATCACGTTGCCCACAGTGTCCGTGGATCCTGATTGGCTGAAAAAGAGCGCAAAACAAACTTTTGAAACGCGACTTTGGCGCGTAAGTCGCCGACCTCGTGGCCGACCTCATCCTAGGGTCGGGTTTCGTTTCATGAAACCCGACTTTGCCAAAAGTCGGCGACTTTTGAATATTTTCGATCCGTTTCGCTCAACTCTAGTCACAAGCCATCAAACAAAGAAGAACTGCTTCCATTTTTGTACTAGGAGTGACATAAGGCCACCCAAAAGCAGTGTGAAAGTGGATCGCCCTCCCAGGGCTGTGGGGTACCGCAACGGTAACTCAGCGTGATGTGTCACAGCAGTGGTGACCCAGTCCGCGGCCCTGGGCGCCCAAGTAAAAGGGGGGTTGAATGGTGAAATGTAGGTGATTACATGAATTGTTTGTGACGCCACCTGTGGTGTTCGGCAAGGGAGATGTTAAGCTGACGCTGCATGCAGATCCTCTGGGACTGATGGTATGGTGCAGCAAAGATATTAAAGCTCCACACAGGTGAAGCTGTAGTCCAAGGGAAGTGTAGATGTGAAGGCCAAGGAGAGGCGTAGGTGAGGCAGTGTTGGGCACTGAGATGTACCAGTGCCGGGTGTGTTGGCGCAGGAATGAGTGGAGGACACCAGGGCATGTAGTTCCAAAGCTTTACTCACAGTCTGTTGTACAAACAGGTACCTGCCTCCGTGCCGTGTCCTCCGGGTCAGGGACTCATTCAACCTCCAGGCCAGATGGAATACTCCTTTCCCACACTCCGCCAACATGTGCCTTTCTGAACGTCTCCTCTTATAGCGCATATAAATGAAGTACTCCCAGTACTGAGTTACACTGGAGTTCCTCTTCTTATGAACTCTACTTGCACGGCAGACAGCTGTAGCCTGCTTCGGGGACTTGCTACCTAGTCCCGGCTCACTCCTCTGGTGCTGTTGTGCCCCCAAGTCTTATGTGGGAATAAAGTGGTGACAACTTCTATTCCTCCGGTGCCTGCTGCAGGACCATTAGTATCCATGCAACCTTGGGGACCGGGCCCTGGCCTTGCGCTTAGAACTTCTAAGAAGGGTTCTCTTCTAACCCACGTTCTCTGTTCTCTTTTACTCCTCACATTCCATACTAATCCTTTCTTTCTATGGAAAATCAGGTTTTCTTTCTATGTCTCTTTCCTGTGCCAGCAGACCCAGGTCACTGTGGCCTGCTGCAGCACTTCCCTCTTCCATCCCTCTCCCGGGCATCTTCTCTGTCTCACTCTCTGTCCTTCTACATCCTCACTCATTGACTGAATGAATGACTGACTGACTAAATCCTAAACTCCTCTCGCTCTTTTAATGTAAACTAAACTCCACCCACCTCCCAGCACGTTTCGTGTTCCAAGCAGGGAGCCACCAATGGGTGCTTTGCTATACACCAAGCAGGGAGCCGCCGAAGGTGCTTTGCTACACTACTTTGTGGTGTGGGATGCAGGTGTTGGAATGTGGTCAGGAGTCTCCACCTTACCTGGATGGTGGGATACCACACCTCAGGAGGAGGTGCAGTACCTCTGTGGCGACTGAGCCTCAGGGGCGCCACAAAAGACTGTTGGAAAGCATGCCAAGACGCATGAAGGCTGTGATTAAAGATCATGATTATTCCACAAAATATTGATTTCTGAACTCTTCCTGAGGTAAAACATTAGTATTGTAAATGATTATGAACTTGTGTTCTTAGCATTATTTGAGGTCTGCAAGCACTCTGCATTTTTTTGTTATTTTGACCATTTCTCGTTTTCTCAAAATAAATACAAAATTTTGTGCTTAGTAATTCGGAGATATGTTGTCAGAAGTTTATAGAATAAAAGAGAAATTTACAATTTACTAAAAAATATACCTATAAAGAGAAAAATCAGACAAACTGAAAATTTTGCAGTGGTCTCTTAATTTTTGCCAGAGCTGTATATACATTTTTTTTTTTACACAATTTCATTGTAGATAAGTGAAGGAGTTTTATGTTTGAAGCCAAAGACAAGATTCTTCCCAAAGTAAAAGCCCATATTTTCCAATGGTCATTACACCAATGCATCTGAAATAAAAGATAAAAATGATAATGTCCTACTGTGCTGTGCATGCAGAACACATGTAAAGATAGGTATCTCCATGACAACAAATAATTTCTGTAGTTGTAAAGACTCTTTGTAAGCGGATTGGGGGCCCTCTGGGTTGCATCCACAGAGTAGCTGCTGGCTGTTGGAGCGAGCTGGAAGAATGGTTGTGATTCTGGGTCAAATTTAGGAGGTCAAAGTTAGGAACAACATAGAGTTGTCACAATATAAGTCAAGGTCAGGAGATAAACATATAAATACCAAAAGTAGGCTAAACTAAGGAGACGACCAGTGAAATGTCAACTTATTACTGGCATCAAAGCAAGCTGGTAGCAAAATTCTGCGGGTTCTGGCCACAAGTCCCAGCTAGGCTATCGTAAAATTGAACCATGCATGCATTTCTGAGTGGTGTCCGCAGTGCAGTATGGTGCCACCAAGCAGTGGTCTTAGCACAGCATTTAGATACAAGCAGAACAGTGGTTTGATTCTACAGTACATTTATACTCTCCATTTGTTGCTCCCTCATAGCTCCTAGATCCTATAGTAATAGCTTTAACTGCTAAGACTATAGCTACACCCATACCCACTGCTTTGCCACCACTTTCATCCATGGTGATGTAGGGTCGGACAGGTTCGCAGGATGCAGTGACGAGACACTAGACGAATGGTGGTTTTCGAAATCACGTTTATATAACTCTAGCCGATGGGCTAGGCTGAACAAAACCAGGATAAAGAAACAACACCAACAGTCCACGCAGGGACTCAACAAACTTAACCAAATATAGTTTCACTTAGCCTTTCAGGGACTGCGGGGTTCAGTAGCGTGGCCGCGTTGAGGTCGCTGAGGCGGCTGTCCTGAGGAAAGTGACGTCAGTGTGGCAACAGGCCCTGAAGAAAATAATACCGTTGGGGCGCAACAAGCCCTGAAGAAAACGAGGACGTTGGGGTGCAACAGGCCCTGAAGGAAACGGGGACGTTGGGGCGCAACAGGCCCTGAAGGTAACGCTGCCGCTGGGGTGCAACAGGCCCTGAGGGAAACACTGCCGCTGGGGTGCAACAGGCCCTGAAGGAAACGGGGACGTTGGGGCGCAACAGGCCCTGAAGGTAACGCTGCCACTGGGGCGCAACAGGCCCTGAAGGATACGCTGCCGCTGGGGCGCAACAGGCCCTGAAGAAAACGCTGCCGCTTCAGCGCGTCCCCTGCTCCTTTTACCCTAGCCCCTCCCCCTGTTGCCCTGACAACCTCAGTCGCATGTCTCCCTTTGTAATCCCCCTGTTGTGCTTCCTTCAATAACTCTGATAGCGGTCCCCTTGGTTCCGGCCCAAACACTATATGGGGGTCCTCCTCCCCACATTCCCCCACCCTGTAAGCTCGCCAGTCCTCGGGCGAGGGAGTTAGTCTATTAAGATTGGCCTGTAAAGGTGTTAATATTCGTTGCCATACGAACTGATCTTGTTCATACCGTTCGGGGGGTTTGCCGGCTGTTGACCGCTCGGAGCGTCTAAGTTCGACTGGGGTGGAATCTTCTGGGGTGGTGGACGTTGGTGGGCTGCATGGTGCTGGTGGGTTAATTGTGTCTACTGGCTCATTATTGGGTGGAGGGCCCTTTGGAACTGGAGGGAAATCCTCGTCTTCCGAGTCCCAGCATATGGACTCCGGTTCGGATGTCTTCGGGACAGGTTCCAGTTGCTTCGGGTCGGTGGAAATACACGGGCGCAATGATGCACAATGCGGGCAGGCAGTGTTTCATCCTGCTCGGGCCGTATTTCGTACACAGGTCCTTCTGGATGGATACGGCGTAGTACCCGATAAGGACTCTCTTCCCAACGTGACTCCAGTTTATTCTGGGGGCGTTGATCTAGTACAAGCACACGGTCCCCGCTTTGGAGATGGGGAGGTTGTATTCTTCCCTGGGTGTTCCCAGTCTTGAAATTTGGTATGTACAATTCGGTGAAGAGTTTGCAGCCTGTGGCGATGATTTCGGACCCAAGATGACACTCCGGTCCAGGGCCGAGGCTCTTCGGGGTCCAACTCTACCTCCGTGATCCCTTTACCCTCTCGTCCGAACAGCAGGAAATAAGGAGTATAGCCCGTAACTCAATGTACCCAATTATTATAAACCCATACTAATTCAGAAACATATTCAGGCCAACGAGCTTTCTTGTCACTCTCCAGAGTGCGTAGCATTTTAATCAATGTCCGATTAAATCGCTCACAAGCCCCATTCCCTTGCGGGTGATATGGTGTGGTCCGGGATTTATCAATCCCATAAAGATGATGTAGTTCCTCCATAACTTTCCCCAAAAAACATGCTCCCTGGTCGGAATGTATACGTTGAGGACAGCCGTACACTTGTATAAAGTTTCTGCAAATTGCGGAGGCAGCTGACTCCGCGGTCTGGTCTCGAGTAGGGGTGACCACAGTGAACTTGGTGAAATAACCCCCATGACGAGGCAGTGTTCGTATCCCTGGAATGTGGGACCAATGTGCAGATAATCCACCGTCAGGAGCTCAAAGGGTGCTGAAGTCACAATCGTCTGTGTTGCGGCCCTCTGAGCAGGCGGTTTGGCCAATTCACATAAGCGGCAGGTACGGCAAACTTCTTCCACAACAGCCGACAAGCGTGGGTGATAAACTTTCTGTTGTAACCATTGCAAAGTCTTTTTGACTTCAAAGTGGGCCCTTTTTTCGTGAGCCTCTTGAGCCAGCTCGTGTAGAATCATAGAATCATAGAATCGTAGAGTTGGAAGGGACCTCCTGGGCCATCTGGTCCAACCCCCTGCTCAAAGCAGGATTCGCTAAATCATCCCAGTCAGATGTCTGTCCAGCCTCTGTTTGAAGACTTCCATTGAAGGAGAACTCACCACTTCTCGTGGCAGCCTGTTCCACTCATTGATCACTCTAACTGTCAAAAAGTTTTTTCTAATATCTAATCTGTGTCTCTTCCCATTCAGTTTCATCCCATTGCTTCTAGTCTTTCCTTGTGCAAATGAGAATAAAGTTGATCCTTCTACAATGTGACAGCCCTTTAGATATTTGTAGACAGCTATTAAGTCTCCTCTCAGTCTTCTCTTTTGCAAACTAAACATTCCCAAATCCTGCAACCTTTCCTCATAAGACAGGGTTTGCAGACCGGTCACCATTCTGGTCGCTCTTTTCTGAACTTGCTCCAGTTTGTTGATGTCTTTTTTAAAATGTGGTGCCCAAAACTGGACACAATATTCCAGATGAGGTCTGACCAAAGAGGAGTAGAGGGAAATAATGACTTCACGTGATCTAGACTGTATGCTTCTGTTAATACATCCTAGAATTGCATTTGCCTTTTTTGCTGCTGCATCACACTGTTGACTCATATTCAGTCTGTGATCTATTAGTATACCCAAGTCTTTTTCACATGTGCTGTCACTTAGCCCTATTCCTCCCATTCTATATATGCTTTTTTCATTTTTATTGCCCAGATGTAGTACTTTGCATTTCTCCCTGTTAAAAACCATTCTGTTAGTTGCTGCCCACTTCTCCAGTTTATTTAAATCTTTTTGAATCCTCTCTCTCTCTTCTCTAGTATTAGCTATCCCTCCTAGCTTTGTGTCATCAGCAAATTTAATCAGTTTACCCTCAATTCCTTCATCTAAATCGTTGATAAAGATGTTGAACAATACAGGGCCCAGGACAGAGCCCTGTGGTACCCCACTTGAGACATTCTTCCAACTGGATGTGCAGCCATTTACGACCACTCTTTGGGTCCGATCACTAAGCCAGTTATGAATCCACCTAACAGTTGCCTTGTCCATTCCATACTTAGTCATTTTTTCAATAAGGATTGTATGAGAGACTTTGTCAAATGCTTTGCTGAAGTCAAGATATACTATATCTACAGCATTTCCTTGATCCACCCAATCAGTGATACCGTCATAGAAGGAAATTAAGTTAGTCTGACATGACTTATTAGTTACAAACCCATGCTGACTCTGTTTAATCACTTCATTCTTATCCAGGTATTGACATACATGTTGTTTAATAATTTGTTCAAAGATCTTTCCTGGTATAGAAGTCAGACTCACCGGCCTATAGTTGCCTGGGTCCACCTTCTTCCCCTTTTTGAAGATAGGAACAACATTTGCTCTTCTCCAGTCTTCTGGCACTTCTCCTGTTCTCCAAGAATTTTCAAAGATTATGGAGAGGGGTTCAAAAATTTCTTCTGCTATCTCCTTCAGTACTCTGGGGTGTAATTCATCTGAACCTGGAGACTTGAATTCATTTAGGTTAGCTAAGTGTTTCCTCACTATCTTTCTGTTTATAGATATCCTGGATTCTTCTATTCCCTTAATAGGACAGTGAATAACAGTTGATGTTGCATTTCCTTTCTGAGAGAAAACAGATGCAAAATAGGAATTTAAAAGTTCAGCCTTCTCAACATCCTGTCTTACCATTTCATCATTTTCATCCTGTAAAAATCCTATAGCATCTTTGACTTTTCTTTTACTTTTGACATATCCCCAAAATCCTTTATTATTGCTTTTGACATCTCTTGCAAGCCTCAGTTCATTTTCAGCTTTAGATAATCTGATTTGTGCCCTGCAGGTTCTGCAGACAGCATTATATTCTTCTTTAGATATGCCTCCCTCTTTCCATTTTATAAACATTTTTTTCTTCCTTTTTAGCATGTGCTTAAGTTCTGTGTTCATCCATCCTGGTTTCCTTAAATGCTTCCTATTCTTCCCTCTTTTCGGAATTGTTAACAACTGTGCTTTGAGAATTTCATTTTTCAAGATTTCCCATCCTTCCTGGACATTTTTGTCTTTAAGGATATCCAGCCATTGGATCCCTCCAATTCTCTTTCTGAATCCCTTAAAATCTGCCTTTCTGAAATCTAACCTTGACGTCTGAGTCTTCACAGGTCTTCCACCTCTAGTAATCCAAAATTCTAAAATAGCATGGTCGCTACCTCCTAGGGTCCCAGCCACTTTTACCTCCTCAACCATTTCCTCCCTGTTTATAAGGATTAGATCCAAGGTAGCAGTTCCCCTTGTTTTCTCCCTTACCTTTTGGAAGATAAAGTTGTCAGCAAGAGAGGATAAGAATTTCCTTGACCTGTTAGTTTTGCCTGAGAGAGATTCCCAACAAATGTCTGGATAGTTGAAATCTCCCATGACAACTATGTCATATTTTTTGGAGAACTTGGCCATCTGATGCATAAAGAGTTCATCTATATCTTCGGCTTGCACAGGCGGCCTGTAGTAAATGCCTACAATGGTGTCCTTTCCATTGTTCTGTCCTTGTATTCTTACCCAAACAGTTTCCACAGAACTCCCAGTCTCTGAAGCTTCAATCTCTGTGCAGATATACGCATTTCGAACATACAATGCGACACCCCCTCCTCGTTTATCAAGTCTATTTCTTGCAAATAAGTTGTATCCTTCTAGTCTTGTATTCCAATCATGTGTATTGTCCCACCAAGTTTCAGTGATTCCAATTACATCATATTTCTGTTCCTGTGTTAGTAGTTCCAATTCTCCTTGTTTGTTGCCCATGCTTTGTGCATTAGTATAGAAACATTTTAGTTTGTGATTGGTTTCTCTTTCTCCATTATTTTTATTAATTAGATTCTTTCGTCTTTGTTCTTCCTTTCCACTTCTAATAGCAGAGTTCTCAATAGCATTTGTCAGGTGTATGGCTTTTTCTGGTCTTTTGCTTCCCTTCCCATGTTGTTCTAGTTTAAAGCTCTCCTTACAAGTGTAGCAAGGCGACTTCCAAATACATGCTTTCCAGTCTTCGTAAGGTGCACCCCATCTCTAGCAAGTAGTCCATCGTATAAGTAGTTCACTCCGTGATCCAGAAATCCAAATCGTTGCTGACGGCACCATCGACGTAGCCAGTTGTTCACCTGCAGAATCTTATTCCACCTCCTTGTTCCATGGCCATCCACTGGGAGGATGGAAGAGAAGACCACCTGCGCTCCCAGTTCTTTCACTTTCTTGCCTAAGTCTTCAAAGTCTCTGCAGATGATTTCCAGGTCGTTTCTTGCTGTGTCATTTGTCCCCACATGTAGTAGCAGGAATGGGTAGTCATCTGTAGGTCTGAAGAGTCCTGATATCCTGTCAGACACATCTTTAATTTTTGCACCTGGAAGACAGCACATTTCTCTTGTAGTTATATCCGGTCTGCAGATAGCGGCCTCTGTTCCTCTCAGCAGGGAATCCCCCATGACCACCACTCTCCGTTTCTTCTTCACAACATTTTTCTTTCTCCATCCAGGAGGACTCTGAGGGCGTACAAGGTTGCTGTTTGTTGGCAAAGTCTTATCCTGATGTATTTCTTCATCGTTTTCCTGCGTGAGAGCCTGGTACTGGTTCCTGAGCAGTATGGGTGATGACTGCCTCCTGATCCTCCTGTTTCTCTGGGTCACATGTCTCCATTCCTCTGTTTCTTCAGGTGCACTTCAAATTTCTTCTCTTTCTGTAACATGAAGAGATAATTCTGCTCTGTCCAAGAACTCTTCACCTTCCTTAATGATCTTCAACGTAGCTAACCTCTCTTCGAGATTTTGCAACTTTTCCTCCAACAGGGACACAAGCTTGCATTTGTGGCATGTGAAGTTTGGCTTTTCCACTGGTAAATCTGTGAACATGTAGCAAGAAATGCAGCTCACCAAATGGCTCCTGGCCTCTTCCATCTTGAGATTTCTTAAAAACGATGAAAGATGAGCCAAAACCCAGTGATCGTTGAGCTCGCGGAGACTCTTCACTTATCCCAGAAGGCACTGGGAATATGCAAATGATCTCCTCAAGACTCTTCCCCTGGTTTTCCGATTTCCTCTTTTCAGCTGCAACGGCCAAAACCCAGTGATCGTTGAGCTCGCGGAGACTCTTCACTTATCCCAGAAGGCACTGGGAATATGCAAATGATCTCCTCAAGACTCTTCCCCTGGTTTTCCGATTTCCTCTTTTCAGCTGCAACGGCCAAAACCCAGTGATCGTTGAGCTCGCGGAGACTCTTCACTTATCCCAGAAGGCACTGGGAATATGCAAATGATCTCCTCAAGACTCTTCCCCTGGTTTTCCGATTTCCTCTTTTCAGCTGCAACGGCCAAAACCCAGTGATCGTTGAGCTCGCGGAGACTCTTCACTTATCCCAGAAGGCACTGGGAATATGCAAATGATCTCCTCAAGACTCTTCCCCTGGTGTAGTTGAGCTCCGGGTGTAACCACCTGCCAAACAGGCGTTGAGGTTGTTTGCGAAATGATTTTACAGTACAGTAGTCCCTTTCGGATAATCAGTCTCTCCCATTGTCGCAGCATCAGCAACAGGTCTTGGGTCAAAGTTTGTCGTTGAGTATCAGTGGGTAATTGACCAACGGCGACCCATGTCCGGAGAAGTCCAACTTCTTCATCTTCTTGTTGCTTTTGTATCCACTTATCCCGAGATTGCTCCAGGATGCCCCTGTGGGCCTCTGGGGAAGATACTTTTGCATCAACATTGGTGAGCACGGCAGCGGTAAGAGCGAACGGTATTTCCTCTCCTTCTAATTCTTCATCTCGATTCCGTCCGGGAGTTGTATGTCGAATCCTGGAGAGAGCATCTGCATGAACATTCTCGGCCCCTCTTTTGTAAATAATCTTGTAATTGTATTTCGTCATTCGGGCCACCCATCGCTGCTCCAAAGCCCCCAACTTGACGTTTTCCAAATGAGCCAGTGGGTTGTTGTCAGTTCGCACTACCACCTCGGAGCCCGCTAGGTACTCTGCGAATCTTTCCGTCATAGCCCACACCACTGCGAGGAGCTCGAGCTTAAAAGAGCTGTAATTGTCAGGGTTACGCTCGGAGTCATGGAGTGAACGGCTTCCATAAGCGATCACCCTCTCCCGGCCATCCTGAACCTGAGACAACACAGCCCCTAGCCCGTGAAGACTCCCGTCAGTGTGCAGGATGAACGGCTGAGACAAATCCGCATAAGCCAACACTGGGGCATCCGAGAGTGCAGCCTTAAGATCTCGGAAGGCCTCTTCCTGAGGGTGTTGCCACTGGATTTTTCACTCACCCATTGGCCCCAGCGGGAGCCTGCTTCAGCAGGTCATGCAGGGCTCGAGCTCGACATGCAAAATTCTTTACGAAACGACGGTAATATCCAGCTAACCCCAGAAAAGCCCGCACGTCTTTCACTGTCTCGGGGGTAGGCCATTCCTGGATAGCAGCAACCTTCTCCCGGGACGGCCTCACACCCTCTGCCGAAACGACACCACCCAGATACTCAATCTGAGAGCGAAATAGGTGGCATTTCTGAGGCTTCACCTTCAACCCGTACTTTTGCAGCCGGCTGAGTACCTGTCCCAACCGCTTCAGGTGGTCCTCGAAGGAGGCGGCATAGACAATGATGTCGTCCAGGTAGATCAACGTGGCCTCAAAATTGAGATCTCCTAAACATCGCTCCATCAATCGCTGAAAGGTCCCGGGGGCGTTGGCCAGCCCGAATGGCATACGATTAAACTCAAACAGTCCCATGGGCATTATGAACGCCGTCTTAGCTCTGTCCTCTTCTGACATGGGCACTTGCCAATACCCACTGGCCAAGTCCAGGGTCGAAAAATATGTTGCTTTGCCCAATGCAGACAGAGATTCTTCTATGCGGGGCAGTGGGTATGAGTCTTTAATAGTGCAAGCATTCAATTTACGATAATCCACACAGAATTGTAGTGTACCATCTTTCTTCCGGACCAACATGATGGGGGCCGCCCAAGGGCTTTGACTTTCCCGTATCACCCCTTTTTGCAGCATCTGAGCCAGCAAAGTTTTCACATCTTGATAGAGTTGTGGTGGGATCTGTCGATATCGTTCTCGGATAGGGGCCGCTCCTGCTGTGGGGATCTCATGAGTGATGGCGGTGGTACACCCAAAGTCATCCTCATGGCTAGCAAATACTTTGTGGTACTGTCCCAGCAATGCTTTTACTTGTGAAAGTTGGGCCACAGTTAGTCCAGAAAGCTCGGCCCGCATCTGCTCCAAAATATTTCGGCCTTTCTCTTGTGTCGAGACTTCGTGGGCCTGTAAGGTTCGTATTGTTACCTCCCAAGGATCCTCGGGGTGTACTCGCAATTGAACCGCAGGAGCGGGTGGCACTTCTTCTAAAGGCTTTACTAGTTTGGCCAGTATAGTCCGGGCTTTCAGAATGGTATCGCGGTCTTCAAGGTTAACGCAGCGGACCAGGACGGTTCCTTTTCGCACCGTAGCGAGGGAACGAGCCACCAGTATGCCAGGAAGTAAGTGCTCTGAGTGACACGGCTCCACCTGCACCTCTACGCCCTCCAAAGGTATCGGGGCCCAAATTGGCAGGGCCACCACTGTCTGTCCAGGAGGCAGCACAAGCAGGGGTGCCGCTGACGCGATGACCTTACCCAGAGCCTCACCCTCCTGGCAGTCCCGATGCACCCGCGCACCTCGCACCAGCTGCTGGAATACCTGTCCCTGAGCTGTGCGAGAACCCCACTGCTTCAGTGTCCTTTGTGTGGGATCATTAAGCAACAGGTTACCAAACTCTTTTAAAATATTCATGCCTAGGGTGATGGGGTGTCGTTGATTAGCTTCTCCTTGAGTCAGCACCACCCCTCTGCGGCCGAGGGGTTTACCGCACAACGTCATCTGCACCCACACTACCCCGGCAACCGGGACCGGCAGTTGGTTAGCAGCTACTAGTCTAATCATGGGTCCCCACTGAGGCCTTGCTGCCTCTGGAAAGTTTCGTTGAAAGTACGCTGCGGGCATAGTGGTTACTTGTGACCCCGTGTCCACCAGACACCTGATGGCCCGGCCCTCTACTTCTGCCCAAACTACTGGACAATTTGCTATCAAATCTTCGGGACTTCCACCACTCCTAGTTGTGGTTTTCGGCTCCGAGCGGCGTCCCCCCAGCCCGGAGCCCTTTAGTTTAATGGCCGCCGGGGTGGGTATCTCCCACGCCGCGGACACTCTCGGGCGAAGTGGCCTGGTTCTCCACACTCATAACACCGGGCCGGTATAGGTTGACCACCCCGCGGAGAACGTGACCCCCAGGGACCTGGAGTAACACTGGGTCGTCCAGTCTCTGGTTCGGTTCCTCTCTTTACTTCAGCCAACTCGCTCTTAATGTTTTTCAATTCTCGCTTCATCTCCTCCACCCACTGGGGTTCCTCAACTGTGTTCGAGGAGGCCTCCACACCTCGGACCTTCCCCACGGGGACCGCCATCCCCTGCTCTTGCTCCCGAACCCGTGCCTGACTTCCCACTTCTGAAAAATCTATTTGGGGATTCATTCTGATCTGTTCCCGTAATGCCTGTTTTATCAGTGGATCTCGCAGTCCAGTCACCAGTAGGTCACGTAGGGTAATGTCAACAGATCCTACCCCTACCCCGTCTTTTCTTTCAATAGCCGTATGCAATTCTTGGAGCACATTCATATACTGAGTAATCGTCTCCCCCTCTGCCTGCATCCGACTAAACAGACGGGTCCTTAACTCTCCCACATCAGTGGGATCTCCGTGGGTCTGTTCCACTATCTGCAACACCTTTTCAAAAGTGTTGCGGTGCCCCGGAGGTTTCAACATCACTGGCCTCCACACCTCCCCGTCTAGGGCCATGAGTGCCACTTCAGCTTCCAGGTCAGGGGTCATTGGGTGCATCCGAAAGAGCCCCCGCAATCGCTCTGTCCAGCTCCATAGCATAGAATTGGAGCCGGAAAATCTAGGCAGGTTGTTCAGCATGGCCCCCAATGAAATGCTAGTACGGGGGCCCTCATTATTTACAGATTCTACAGCTTTCCCCTGACCTGCGTCACCACCGTCTATGCTCGGAGACTGCATCCTGCCGACTACGCCAAATGTAGGGTCGGACAGGTTCGCAGGATGCAGTGACGAGACACTAGACGAATGGTGGTTTTCGAAATCACGTTTATATAACTCTAGCCGATGGGCTAGACTGAACAAAACAAGGATAAAGAAACAACACCAACAGTCCACGCAGGGACTCAACAAACTTAACCAAATATAGTTTCACTTAGCCTTTCAGGGACTGCGGGGTTCAGTAGCGTGGCCGCGTTGAGGTCGCTGAGGCGGCTGTCCTGAAGAAAGTGACGTCGGTGGGGCAACAGGCCCTGAAGAAAATAATACCGTTGGGGCGCAACAAGCCCTGAATAAAACGAGGACGTTGGGGCGCAACAGGCCCTGAAGGAAACGGGGACGTTGGGGCGCAACAGGCCCTGAAGGTAACGCTGCCGCTGGGGCGCAACAGGCCCTGAAGGATACGCTGCCGCTGGGGCGCAACAGGCCCTGAAGAAAACACTGCCGCTTCAGCGCGTCCCCTGCTCCTTTTACCCTAGCCCCTCCCCCTGTTGCCCTGACAACCTCAGTCGCATGTCTCCCTTTGTAATCCCCCTGTTGTGCTTCCTTCAATAACTCTGATGGCGGTCCCCTTGGTTCCGGCCCAAACACTATATGGGGGTCCTCCTCCCCACAGTGATGCAATAGTTTGTAGGTTCCATATATCCAAATCAAAGTTTTAGAAATGCAATTTGCATATCATCATATTAGATAATATGTAGCATCTACAGTATCTCCATTCTAAGAGACTTAAATAAGAGTCAACCATTCTTTTTCAAAAAGGCTTAACATTACATGGACCCTACTGTTATGTCCTGGGCTCCTATATTCTTTGTTGTTTACTAATATATACTGTTGACCTTGTTGAGGTGGACATGCAATCTAGCTAGATGTGAGGGTGAGGGTGAGTAAGCACCCACTAGTAAGAAGCATCACCTTAGTGAGTGCCATAGTGGAACAAAGAAGTTCTAGATTGAGCTGAAGCCAGTGTTGTTTGTCCCAGGTTAAATAGACTAACCCACCTTCGTTAGATAGTATTTTCATTAGCGTGGTGAGGATTACCTGTAACTCACTCCTCCTGGCTCCAGTGAAGAGCATTGCATCTCCCCTCTAGTATTAAATTTCCAACTACTAATTAATTAGAAACTGATCCAAGTACAATAAATGATCAGATCCATCAGAGTATTCGCGGATACATTCCAGGCCTCGGACAATTCATTGCCTGAAGAGCATTCACCCGTCCCTTGTTCCTCTTCATTTTCAAGCTACTGGGCCAACAATACAATACTTTGCTAATAGACAAACCGTGCACAAATACTGCCTTGTACTTTGTCCAAATTCCTACACAAGATCTAATTAACACTCTTAGTTAATAGTCCATCTGTTTTATTATTGCTCAGTGGAGATCAGCACTTTCTGCATCATCCTTCATCTTTAGAGTTCTTCTATTGCTCTAACCCTGACTTCTAAGTCTTTGTTTGTTTGCATTTTAGATGATTGTTTTCCCGTAGAGTAAATCTCGCACATAATTGTCTTCCTCTCTTCATTTCAATGTTGTGGCTTTGCCAATATGACTGGCTTATCATGTGCTGTAACCCTCGGAAGGACACCGTTTCCTCTTAGTGAGATCCGGCTGATATTGGGAGTCTTACCGGCAACTCTACCTAGGAAAAAAGGGAAAACAATGGTGGTGAATATTGCTCTCAGCCCCATAGGGAGTGAATGGAGCTCCAGTCTAATGGAGAGAAAAGTTTTGGTAATGTATCAGAAGTTAGATTCCAGCTGATCTTTAAGATACCTATAACTGTGGATAAGCAATAGCTTCTTTTCACTGGATGACCCCTTTTAAAATGTTTTTCCTTATCCTTAAAGATGTGTATTGTTGAATAGAACTTGAAAATTCAAGCACTTTTTCACTTTACTGATTATTAAAATTTGCAACCGTTATTGAGATATTAACACTTTTGTTGTTTTTACAGCTTGTTTCTTAGGAGACTGACCTCCACTGCTGCTTATCTTATAACAAGAATGTAGCAAGCAGATTACATGTAAGAGGGTAAAAATTATGACTATTAATGGACGACTGTCACATATCACTCATATACAGTCATATGTAAAAGTTTGGGCACCCCTATTAATGTGCCGGTGAGTCTGACTTCTATACCAGGAAAGATCTTTGAACAAATTATTAAACAACATTTAAGTCAATACCTGGATAAGAATGAAGTGATCAAACAGAGTCAGCATGGGTTTGTAACTAATAAGTCATGTCAGACTAACTTAATTTCCTTCTATGACGGTATCACTGATTGGGTGGATCAAGGAAATGCTGTAGATATAGTATATCTTGACTTCAGCAAAGCATTTGACAAAGTCTCTCATACAATCCTTATTGAAAAAATGACTAAGTATGGAATGGACAAGGCAACTGTTAGGTGGATTCATAGCTGGCTTAGTGATCGGACCCAAAGAGTGGTCGTAAATGGCTGCACATCCAGTTGGAAGAATGTCTCAAGTGGGGTACCACAGGGCTCTGTCCTGGGCCCTGTATTGTTCAACATCTTTATCAACGATTTAGATGAAGGAATTGAGGGTAAACTGATTAAATTTGCTGATGACACAAAGCTAGGAGGGATAGCTAATACTAGAGAAGAGAGAGAGAGGATTCAAAAAGATTTAAATAAACTGGAGAAGTGGGCAGTAACTAACAGAATGGTTTTTAACAGGGAGAAATGCAAAGTACTACATCTGGGCAATAAAAATGAAAAAAGCATATATAGAATGGGAGGAATAGGGCTAAGTGACAGCACATGTGAAAAAGACTTGGGTATACTAATAGATCACAGACTGAATATGAGTCAACAGTGTGATGCAGCAGCAAAAAAGGCAAATGCAGTTCTAGGAGGTATTAACAGAAGCATACAGTCTAGATCACGTGAAGTCATTATTTCCCTCTACTCCTCTTTGGTCAGACCTCATCTGGAATATTGTGTCCAGTTTTGGGCACCACATTTTAAAAAAGACATCAACAAACTGGAGCAAGTTCAGAAAAGAGCGACCAGAATGGTGACCGGTCTGCAAACCCTGTCTTATGAGGAAAGGTTGCAGGATTTGGGAATGTTTAGTTTGCAAAAGAGAAGACTGAGAGGAGACTTAATTGCTGTCTACAAATATCTAAAGGGCTGTCACATTGTAGAAGGATCAACTTTATTCTCATTTGCACAAGGAAAGACTAGAAGCAATGGGATGAAACTGAATGGGAGGAGACACAGATTAGATATTAGAAAAAACTTTTTGACAGTTAGAGTGATCAATGAGTGGAACAGGCTGCCACGAGAAGTGGTGAGTTCTCCTTCAATGGAAGTCTTCAAACAGAGGCTGGACAGACATCTGACTGGGATGATTTAGTGAATCCTGCTTTGAGCAGGGGGTTGGACCAGATGGCCCAGGAGGTCCCTTCCAACTCTACGATTCTATGATTCTATGTTAACCTTTTTTCTTTATAACAATTTTGGTTTTTGCAACAGCTATTTCAGTTTCATATATCTAATAACTGATGGACTCAGTTATATTTCTGGATTCAAATGAGGTTTATTGTACTAACAGAAAATGTTCAATCTGCATTTAAACAAAATTTGACCGGTGCAAAAGTGTGGGCACCCTTATCATTTTCTTGATTTGAACACTCCTAACTACTTTTTACTGACTTCCTGAAGCACTAAATTGGTTTTGTAACCTCATTGAGCTTTGAACTTCATAGCCAGGTGTATCAAATCAAGAGAAAAGGTATTTAAGATGGCCACTTGCAAGTAGTTCTCCTATTTGATTCTCCTATGAAGAGTGGCATCATGGGCTCCTCAAAACAACTCTCAAATGATCTGAAAACAAAGATTATTCAACATAGCTTTTCAGGGGAAGGATACAAAAAGTTGTCTCAGAGATTTAACCTGTCAGTTTCCACTGTGAGGAACATAGTAAGGAAATGGAAGAACACAGGTACAGTTCTTGTTAAGCCCAGAAGTGGCAGACCAAGAAAAATATCCGAAAGGCAGAGAAGAAGAATGGTGAGACCAGTCAAGGACAGTCCACAGACCACCTCCAAAGACCTGCAGCATCATCTTGCTGCAGATGGTGTCACTGTGCATCGGTCAACAATACAGCGCACTTTGCACAAGGAGAAGCTGTATGGGAGAGTGATGCGAAAGAAGCCGTTTCTGCAAGCACGCCACAAACAGAGTCTCCTGAGGTCTGCAAAAGCACATTGGGACAAGCCAGTTACATTTTGGAAGAAGGTCCTGTGGACTGATGAAACAAAGATTGAGTTGTTTGGTCATACAAAAAGGCGTTATGCATGCGCTGTATTGTTGACCGATGCACAGTGACACCATCTGCAGCAAGATGATGCTGCAGGTCTTTGGAGGTGGTCTGTGGATTGTCCTTGACTGTTCTCACCATTCTTCTTCTCTGCCTTTCTGATATTTTTCTTGGCCTGCCACTTCTGGGCTTAACAAGAACTGTACCTGTGTTCTTCCATTTCCTTACTATGTTCCTCACAGTGGAAACTGACAGGTTAAATCTCTGAGACAACTTTTTGTATCCTTCCCCTGAAAAGCTATGTTGAATAATCTTTGTTTTCAGATCATTTGAGAGTTGTTTTGAGGAGCCCATGATGCCACTCTTCATAGGAGAATCAAATAGGAGAACTACTTGCAAGTGGCCACTTTAAATACCTTTTCTCATGATTTGATACACCTGGCTATGAAGTTCAAAGCTCAATAAGGTTGCAAAACCAATTTAGTTCTTCAGGGAGTCAGTAAAAAGTAGTTAGGAGTGTTCAAATCAAGAAAATGATAAGGGTGCCCATACTTTTGCACCGGTCAAATTTTGTTTAAATGCAGATTGCACATTTTCTGTTAGCACAATAAACCTCATTTGAATCCAGAAATATAACTGAGTCCATCAGTTATTAGATATATGAAACTGAAATAGCTGTTGCAAAAACCAAAATTGTTATAAAGAAAAAAGGTTAACATTAATAGGGGTGCCCAAACTTTTACATATGACTGTACATGTATATATCGGGTCATGTCAGGGCCAACTGCAAAAAAAGCATGCTAAGGAAAAAGAAACAAGCAGTCATAAGGTCCCATATAAAATATAGTCTTTATTAAATGCAAAATATCAAATAATGAACTAATAGGTACCATGGTGAAGGAGGGGAACAATGCACATACTCAATGGTCACACATAATGGCACATAGCTAATGTGATAAATATCAACCAGACTGCAGATTAACAAAGCAAGTGCTTACATAAATAAATGGTTAGTACCATGAACAAGCAGCCATGAATAGATAGTCACGGTAAAGTACCTGGTTGATACACAAGTGGAGGATGTCAGCCCACCTCAACGCGCGTTTCGGAGCAAAAGAAAATCATTAAATTCCAAACATAATTTTAATAAGCAGTAAATCACAAAAAGTGCTTGTATTTCATGCACAATGACCATTTATTAACATGGGAATAACCCTCAAAGCTCTGCTATGTCTTTACACTTAAAAATTCACAAGCAAATTTGCACCACTCTCAATGCAAAAGAAAAAGAAGCTGTGGCAGTGTGGAGGAATACAATGTTTTCTCCTCTAGTTATTAATCAGTGTAATGTAACTACCATGATGTTGGCATTATTGAAAGCATATGACATTGGCGCTTGGGGCTGCACCACATGACATTATTGTTATTATTATTATAATTATGCATTTATATAGCGCCACTTATTCCATGGCGCTTTACATGTGAAAAGGGGAAATATAGACAAGTATAATAAACATGTGTAAGACAAGGGACACACAAGTACATAAGGAGAGGGGACCCTGCCCGCGAGGGCTCACAGTCTACATGACATCTGATGACCGTGAATGTTTCCTTCTTTTAGTATTTTTTTAATATGTGAAATCTTTCTCTTGTCGCTAGATTGAAACAAAATGTAAAAAAAAAAAAAAATCTGCCAGACTAGAAACATTTCTGAGCTTTATTACATCCTAAAACCCTCCAGGCAAAATATCAGCTTGGAAACATCGGAGGAAATGTAGTTGGACTTTGTTGCATTTAATCCATCAGGGCTAGACTTGTATTTCTTCATGTGTGTTGTGTTCCTGGTAAGATTACAAGGCTTCGTTCCGTCACCATTCATTTTTCCTACATGGGCTTTTAAGACTTTTTGGACCCGATTCTTTATCACTTTTTCACCTATTTTATATCAGGTATACCAAGCTGTTTTTTTTTATTTTGCACCAAATTCTTTTTCTATTTGAAATTTATTTTCTAATGTTTGTTCTTTTTTTGCCATTTAAGGCCTGTTTCACATTTCCGTTTTTTGACATCAGTCAAAATCTGCCAGTTTCAGAAAAAAACGGATCCGCCCCTTTTTTGGCGGATCCATTTTTTCACCCATAGGCTTGCGTTAGCGGCGGATTTTGACTGATGGTCGTCCGTTGTATCCGTCTCTCTCTCTCTCCCCCCTCCCCGGACCGCGGTTCCTTTAAATTTCATTCACTTGCCGACTGCAGCGAATCCGTCCAAAAAATGGGTCCGGTGGCATCCGTTGGGGCCACAGCGGAAACGGATTCGTTTTTTCACATTCTGGAGGATTTTAACTGACCACAACTGAAATGTGAAACAGGCCTTAGCCGAGTTTTTTTGTAATAAAGATGTTTGCAACTAAGGATGAGTGAATATGTTTGAGAGGAACTGAATTCTACTCAAATATTACAATCACTCTCACTCACCAAAATCTGAATTTTTTTGTAACCCCCTTCCGCTCGGATTCAGTAATATGGTGGCCACTATTTTTCTAAATCATAAAGGGTCATTAAAAAATTAAAAATCAGAAAATGATACTTATATCACATCGCCGTTCACCTCTCTGGACCCTCAGCTTCTCACAGTCACCCGTCCGGTTGTAGTCACATCTTCTGATCAACACAGAGCCCACATTTCTGCACATGCAAGATTGCGGCGCACATCGCGATTGTCATGCTATGGCCGGCGTCACACTAGAGAGGAATACGGATGAGTGCTATACCATAAGAAATCGCATAGCACTCAGACCAATGTTAATCTATGGGGCAGCTCCCATCATCCATTTTTTTTTTTCGGCTGTATTGTACGTGCGAGTGAAATCGCAGCATGCTACGCTTTGCACCGTATATCGGAAGAGACTCGCCAATGCAAATCTATGGGTGCGAGAAAAAAACAGATACCACACGGAACATCAGTGTGACTTGTGAGAAATACGCACTGGTGTCCGTAGAAAAGTCACCAATTCAGTGCGGTTTACAGTAGAATCACACTGACAGCTAACAATAGAATAGATTTGAAATATACACATAGTGTTCTGCCTTCATACACGTTGACACGGTGTGCAATTCAGCATGCAGCATAAACCACTGTTCTGTGTTCCAAATAAGCAGACTGTTCTCTGTAGTCTAACTTGTTTATTGGTGAAGAGTATAGAACATGCGCGGTAAAACTACAAGGAATCCAAATGACATAGGTTAGGCTGGTTTCACACTAGCGTTTTTTGCGCTGCGTTTTTGCTCATACATGTGCATGCGTCCTTTTCCCCTATCTTTAACATGGGTGCGCATGGTCGCACGGACACGCCGGACGCTACCTGTTGCATTTTTGTTCCATCCAACCTGTTTCAAAAAAACGTATGCGCACAGAATACGCACGGAATGCGCAAAAAAACACATCACAGTCTATGGGAATGCAGATGTGCGCATGGACATGCGCACGTCTGCATTTAAAATCGCATGCGTTTTAAGAGTAAAAATGGCTATAAAATGGTTAAAACACATGCGCAAAAAAGCAGTAAACGCATACAAAACGCATGATGCGTTTTTTGTATGAGTTTGCACTGCGCAAAAACGCAGCACAAAAGACGCTAGTGTGAAACTAGCCTAAGTATTTGGCAGATAATCACACAGCTAACACATTTATAGAAAGTGTACGGTGATGCAAATATTACATAAGAATACATGAACCTCTGATTACATTCACTGTGAACTAGCAGCTAAACAGTTAATGCCATCTCCTGGCTGCTAGACAGTAAATAACACCTCTGTAAATCACTGCATTGCAAGAAAACACTGATCCTTACCAGATATGCTTTACCCAGATAGCAACTCAAGTAGAGACATCACAGGAAAACAAAGATTAACAGGAGGACAAAAGCCACATGTGCATCCTATGAGATACACAAAAAGAAAATGGCATCTCCCACATGCCAGAATACACTGCTTCATTACCACAATGCATTGCTTCAATCCCAAAGTGCATTGCTTCTGTTAAAGGCACAGGCTTTAAATGCTATTTAAGACGCAGCTATAAATTCAGCCAACACTAGATGGTGCTATAACTAACCCAGCACATAATCACATAATACAAACATATTGCTTTATTTAGAGCACATAACACAACAGACTGCCGTATATCAAGAGGGCAAAACCCATAGTATAGGTATATATATATACACCGTATTTTCCGCTTTGTAAGACGCACTTTTTTTCCCCAAAATTTGGGGGGAAAACGGGGGTGCGTCTTACAAAGTGGACATGCCTTACCTAGGCTGTGATCGGGGTCATCCAGCGGTTGCTGGCCGATGCTGCGGGTGTCTCCGTTGCCGTCTTGTGTGCCCGTCGATGCCCGGGGCTCTGCCGACATTGTGCGACAGGCCAGAGCCCCGGCATTTCCTCGGTTCCCTGTGTGCCGGTAAAAAAATGGCCGCCGGCGCGTGCGCAGATGGGATCTCGGGACCCAGCTCTCGAGAGATGAGATCTCAGATCTCATCTCTCGAGAGCTGGGTCCCGAGATCCCATCTGCGCACGCGCCGGCGGCCATTTTTTTACCATCTCATCTCTCGAGAGCTGGGTCCCGAGATCCCATCTGCGCACGCGCCGGCGGCCATTTTTTTACCGGCACACAGTTAACCGAGGAAATGCCGGGGCTCTGGCCTGTCGCACAATGTCGGCAGAGCCCCGGGCATCGACGGGCACACAAGACGGCAACTGAGACACCCGCAGCATCGGCCAGCAACCGCCGGACAAGCGAAGAAACCCGGCAGCAGCACAAGACCCAGCAGCAGCAGCAACGGCACACATCAGAGCCCCCCTCATTCCTGAATGTGGCCTGCAGCATCACTCTACGCCTGCCTCCTCCAGCAGCGAGCCTGGGACCCTGCTATACCTCGGTAAGCAATAAGATGCAAGGATTATAAGAGGCACCACCATTTTATTAAAAAAATTTTTTTCTTATTTTTCTCCTCAAAATTTGTGGTGCGTCTTATAGTCCGGAGCGTCTTATAAAGCGATAAATACGGTGTATATATATATATATATATATATATATATATATATATATATATGTCAGTGACACACATATAGAAAATTATTGCAGAAGCCAACAGGATAGGAGAAATGGTTACATGCAGTAAACCATTTGCAGAACAGTTTGATTTATATATGTCAGTCACTAATACAGTTGGCAGGCTGTGTGTGCTAAATTTGTTACATTTGTGAGGTGTAGGTATTTAATAAAAGAATGTATTTACGGAAAAAATTGGCGTGGCCTCCCACAAAATTTTCTGTGCCAGAGAGGGAAAGCCAGTGACTGAGGGCAGATATTGATAGCCTAGAAAGGGACCATGGTTATTTGTCCCCTCTGGCTAAAAACATCTGCCCCAGCCACCCCAGAAAAGGCGCATGTGTAAGATGTGCCAATTCCTGCACTTAGCCTCTCACTTCCCACTGCCCTGTAGCAGTGGCATATGGGGTAATAAGGGGTAAATGTCACCTTTGTATTGTAAGGTGACGTTAAGCCTTGCTTAGAATGGAGAGGTGTCAATAAGACACCTATCCATTACTAATCCTAAAGTTTGTAAAGGATTAAATAAACACACAAACAGGCAGAATAAAGTATCTTAATGAAATTAAAGAGCACACAGTTTTGCCATCTTTATTGTTCTGCTAAATCCAAATGACGCCCTTGATCTCCTGTAAAAAAATAATAAAAAAAAAAATATATACCATACCTATCCACTGAAAAGTCCCACGCAGTAATCCATATCTGGGGGTTGCATAGTTTACAACTGGGAGTGGTGCTAATGCTACCGCCCCAGCTGTAAACCATCCGGAGTCAGGACCAGAAGCATTGGGCGCTCAGGCTCTTTCCAGTCTGGTGGCATGAGTATGTCTGTTGTCTAGTTGGAGTAATCTACTCCCTGCTTCCGTCAATTGGGCAGCACCACACCCTACAAAAGTTCACAGCTTACTGCTGGCAGCTTCCAAAGAAAGTTTTATTTCTGGTTTGCTGCTATTTCTTAGCTCTTGTTTTCTTTTAGTTTCTTGTCCTGACCTCAACCCATTTACTATGTATTCTTCTTTCTTCTGATGTTACCACCTTGCCTGTCCTTCTGGTTCTGACCTGGTTACCGAAACACTCCTGCACCCTCGGCCAGCAGCCTTCTCTGTGGCCTCAACCCAAGGGATTCTGTGTAATTCCAGATCTCTGTATAGGGGGAGGTTAAAAGGTGAAGGCCATTAAAATTCCTGTGATCTGTCAGATGGAGTGGATAGTGATAATGCTGTCTTTGGTGGCCCTTTGTAGGGTCTCCATGTAACTAGTGACAGAGCCCCATTAAAATTGGTAATAGCAGTGGAGGGTAGGTTATGAACCTTCCAACTTGCATTGAGTTCAGGTAAAACACTGTCCAAAGACAACAACAAATAATCTTGCAGTGATTATTAAAGTAGTCCTTATAGAATGTGACTTTATGCCTCCTCCCAACCTTGTTTCCCCCTGCTTCATCAGGGAGCATCAAACAAAGAGGATGAAATCAGTATCAGTCAGTGCGTATATAGCAAAAAAAAATAAAAATTTTATATACAGTATATATATATAAATTTAAATGGCATAGCTGACTAGACTATTACATCTCACTGAGTTCTATAAAAATTTGTAGGGTAAATGCATCCATTTTAAAATTAAATTCCATTGGTGACAGATGACACAATTTAATAGATATTTCATAATTAGAGATTAGAGATGAGTGTCCCTTCCAGACAAATCAAGTTTGCCTTGAATTTCACCCAAAAGTTTGGATTAACTGGAATTTAAAGTTTTTTGTGATTCAGTTTGCTAAAATTCCGTAAAATTGCAGTAATTTTCCTAAAATCAAAAGAGGTCCTGTTGCTCGGGCTCATCCATTCTTCTCATCTCCTTCAGCCCGGTCATAAATGTAGCATTTGCTGGACCATCTTCTGTGTCTTCCGGTGCCCGTCATCTTTGGTGTCACCTATACCGCCATGGCCATGCGTTAGGTCATAACATTGTGGACTAGTTGATGCAAGAGATGTCGGAGAAATTGGAAGACCCTGAATATGGCCCAGTGAAGACTGAATCATTGACGGGTGACCAGACTGTAAAAGACAAGCGATAGGGAGTCAGATGAGTATAATTTTTTATATTTTTCCCATATATTTATTACACTGGTTGGTCTGGAGAGACCTCAGCACATAAGGATTGATAGAAAAATTTCAATATGAATTAGATTTCTTGGCTAAATTGGGGCAAAACCAAGAAT
Organism: Dendrobates tinctorius; assembly: GCF_039654945.1. Lineage (NCBI taxonomy): Eukaryota > Metazoa > Chordata > Amphibia > Anura > Dendrobatidae > Dendrobates > Dendrobates tinctorius. The sequence continues at coordinate 37,380,786 of NW_027361784.1, forward strand.
TTGAATTTCAGCAAATTTGCTCTTCACTAGCCATGAGCTAAGTGGAGGCCAAGTGCACAGCGTAAACCAGGCCTTGCCTGAACCCCTTCACAGTCTGAGATAAAAATTTATATACCGTATTTTTCGTTTTATAAGACGCTCTGGATTATAAGACGCATCCCAAATTTTGAGGAGAAAAATAAGAAAAAAATATTTTTTAATAAAATGGTGGTGCTTCTTATAATCCATGCGTCTTATTCCTTACTGGGGGTGGTTGCTGTGGTGAAGCGGGGTCCCAGGGTCACTGCTGGAGGAGGCAGAATTGAGGTGATGCTGCAGGCCGCAGGAAGGGATGAGGGAGTGCTTCGATGTGCAGTGCACTGCTGCGGGAGTCTTTTGCTGGTGCCGGAGGTCTTGTGCTGCTGCTGGGGGCTTGTGCTGCTGCCCAGGGGTCTTGTGCTGCTGCTGGGGGCTTGTGCTGCTGCCCAGGGGTCTTGTGCTGTTGCTGGGGAGCTTGTGCTGCTGCCAGGGGAGCTTGTGCTGCTGCCAGCGGTCTTGTGCTGCTGCTGTGGAGCTTTGTGCTGCTGCCAGGGGGGTTTTGTGCTGCTGCCAGGGGGGCTTTGCGCTGCTGCCGGGTGTCTCCAGTGCCCAGCGGTGTCTTTGGTGCCCAGCAGTGTCTCCGACACTGCCCGGTGCTCTGCCGACATTTTGTGAAAGGCCAGAGCCCCGGGGCACTTTCACGGTTCCCTCTGTGTGATGGACTCCTGCAATATGGCCGCCGCCGAGGGCGGCGCATGCGCACATGGTGATCTCGGGACTAGCATCTCGAGAGATGAGATTTCAGTGCTGAGATCTCATATCTCGAGATCTTAGTCCCGAGATCACCATCAGCGCATGCGCTGCCCCCCGGCGGTGGCCATATTTCCGGAGTCCATCACAGTCACAGGGAACCAAGAAAGTGCCCCGGGGCTCTGACCTGTCGGAAAATGTAAGCAGACACTACTGGGCACTGGAGACACCCACAGCACCGCCGGGCACCCAGAGACACCCGGGCACCCCTGCGGCCTACATACGCTTTGTAAGTCGCACCCCCATTTTCCTCCCGAGTTTGGGGGGAAAAAAGTGCGTCTTACAAAGCGAAAAATACGGTAAATGTTTTTGAAAACATAATTATAATAAAAAAAAATAAAACTGAAATATAATGATCAGATCAGCAGAAACGTTCTTTGTATCTCAAGGCACGATTACATGTTGATCTTCTTGGGAATGAAAGAGCACCGTGCACGTGCCGATAAATTATTCCATGTTTAGGGAGCCATCATTGGTTATTAAAATGTGGCAGATAAGAAGCTTAATTAGAAGAAAGTAGATATTCATTTCATGAGAATTACAGGATAACATTCGCTTCATGATACTGACTTTCTTTCCGAAAGCTTTGAAGAAGTGAACTTCTTTTATCTAATAAAAATAATTCTCCAGTCACCTCTCGAGGGCTGGCAGATCCGTGATTAAATATAATCAGAGGATATTAGGACAGATTATTCCCATAATGGCCAATTATGTCCTGTGCTTGGCAAGGACTGAGGGGATGTAGACTTTGAAGTCGAAATGGCCCAATTCTCAAATTTGGGTGCATCATATCGACCATCATTCATTATCCAAATCAGGACCAAATTCTCATATTGCATTCATGCACATAGCTGAGCCTGGTAAAGAGCTGCACAGCCTCCGTGTACTGCTGTAAAGTGTCCAACTTTGGAGATTTTCTCTTATAGAAGTGGTACCACTGCAGGTATGGAGCTCAATGGGGCATTTTGAAATCCGAGGCATTTACTTAACCCCTTCGCACCCGAGCCTGTTTTTGCCTTCGTGACCGGGCCAATTTTTTCAATTCTGACCAGTGTCACTTTATGAGGTCATAACTCTAGAATGCTTCAACGGATCCTACTGATTCTGACATTGTTTTCTCATGACATATTGTACTTCATGATGGTGGTAAAAATTTTTAGATATGATCTGCGCTTATTTGATAAAAAAAATCAAAATTTGGCGAAAATTTAGAAAATTTTGCAATTTTCAAACTTTTAATTTTTATGCCCTTAAATCAGAGAGTGATATCGCACAAAATAGTTAATAAATAACATTTCCCACATGTCTACTTTACATCTGCACAATTTTGGAAACATCATTTTTTTTTAGGAAGTTATAAGGGTTAAAAGTTGACCAGTGATTTCTCATTTTTACAACAAAATTTGCAACACCATTTTTTTTAGGGACCACCTCACATTTGAAGTGAGTTTGGGGGGTCAATATGACAGAAAATACCCAAAAGTGACACCATTCTAAAAACTGCACCTCTCAATGTACTCAAAACCACATTCAAGAAGTTTATTAACCCTTCAGGTGTTTCACATGAATGAATGGAATATGGAAGGAAAAAATAAACATTTAACTTTTTTTCACAAACATTTTACTTCAAAACAATTTTTTTTATTTTCACAAGTGTAAAAAGAGAAAATGAACCACAAATTTTTTTGTGCAATTTCTCCCGAATACGCCAATACTCCGTATGTGGGGCTAAACCACTGTTTGGGCGCACGGCAGAGCTCAGAATGGAAGGAGCGCCGTTTGACTTTTTCAATGCAGAATTGGCAGGAATTGAGATCGGATGCCATGTCGCATTTGGAGAGCCCCTGATGTACCTAAACAGTGGAAACCCCCCACAAGTGACCCTATTTTGGAAATTAGACCCCCCATGGGACTTATCTAGATGTGTGGTGAGCACTTTGAACCCCCAAGTGTTTCACTAAAGTTTATAATGTAGAGCCGTGAAAATAAAAAAAAATCATTTTTTTTCCACAAAAATGATCTTTTAGCCTCCAATTTTTATTTTCCTAAGGGTAACAGGAGAAATTGGACCCTAACAGTTGTTGTCCAATTTGTCCTGAGTATGCTGGTACCCCATATGTGGGAGAAAACTACTGTTTGGGCACACGGTGGGGCTCGGAAGGGAAGTAGTGACGGTCTGAAATGCAGACTTTGATGGAATGGTCTGCGGGCGTCATATTGCATTTACAGAGCCCCTGATGTACCTAAACAGTGGAAACCCCCAATTCTAATTCCAACCCTAACCCCAACACACCCCTAACCCTAATCTCAGCCCTAACCATAACCCTAACCACAAACCTAACACCAACACACCCATAACCTTAATCCCAGCCCTAGCCCTAGCCCTAACCCTAACCCTAGCCCTAGCCCTAGCACTAACCTGTGCACCTGCTTTTTTTCTTTACTTTTTTTTATTTTTGTGACAAGATCGCTGCCCTGCGATCTGACTCATAGTAACGCCACTTCTCCTCTGATCTCACACTGACAGATGATCAGAGGTGAAGCAGCGTTACTATGTGACAAGATCGCTGCCTGGCACATAATAACGCGACTTCTCCTCTGATCTCACACTGACAGATGATTAGAGGTGAAGCAGCGTTACTGTGTGACAAGATCGCTGCCTGGCACAGCTGTGCCAGGCAGCGATCAGCTGTGCCAGGCAGCAATCTAGTCACACAGTAACGCTGCTTCACCTCTGATCATCTGTCAGTGTGAGATCAGAGGAGAAGCCGTGTTACAATGAGTGAGATCGCCGGGAAACAAGCAGCTTTCCCAGCGATCGCTCCCATTGGCTGCTGTGATGCTGACGTCATCAGGACCTGAACCAATCAGGTCTCGATGACGTCGGGGGTCCCAGCATGCATTGTGCACCTGGATCCCCGTGTTGTAAGGTATGTGGGGGTCCCGGGGGGCACAAAACCGCCGACAGTAGATAAACATCGGCGCTGCACAAAGCCCAGCAAGCGCCAACGTTTATCTACTGTGGGCGGTCGGGAAGCGGTTAAAGCCGGAAGACTTGTTCTGCACAGCTCAAAAGTTACATGGAGCTATTTGGATGAGCCCTAGGACTGCGTTGCTTTACAGGGAGGTATAAGCAGGTGATGTACAATTTATGGAAGCCTTTGAAAAATCTTTAGAGGGAACAAGGTTTTGGCATGCTCATATCTTTAATCAGAGAAGTGCTGTGGGAGGAAGGACCAGAACTATAGAGGCTGCGGTGTCTCTGGGCCGGAACCATTGGGACTTCCACTAGTGTTGCAGGGTGACAAGGAACCTGAATGGGACAGACCTGTGACCCCTGCTGCCAGGGGCGGGGCGGTTATAAAAGGGGCTGTATGCGGGAACCCGGGGCTCTTGGCGGGAAGACAGGAGTTGCAGCAGGTGAAGGTTTGAGTGCATGCTACCAAGCATCCAGCAACAGCACCAGTGACCGCTTATCGCTGCCGAAAGTTAACCCTACACGACCACAGGCAAGAAACGCTGACCGAACTGCGCTTTGCTTGACCGCTGACAGCGTAGGGTGCATAGTTCCCTTCAGAGACTTCAACTCTACAGCCGTGGCTGTGGCCTTGATACCGGATCCCTACGCTTCATACGCTGAAACAACAGCCACTGGTACGCGGACATATAGCGGCCCCCCAAAAGCTTCCAGACTCTTCACCGCCGCTCAGAGACAGTGCCTCCGGTACATCCAGGACCGCTTCCTCAACATGACGCGCCGTCTTCGGCACCATCGTGGGATCTTCCAACCACCTCCCTCCAGACGCCAGTCTGATAAGTTGAACCTTAGTGTTTTTCTTTTTACCTTTTGGTGACAGCAGAAGTGAGGCTGTCAGCGCGTTATACTGTGTTTTCTATATCTTTGCCCGCGTAATACTTTTTGTGCAACTTGTATATATCAACTCCCTGCGTGGAGAAAGCATTGTCATCTTTTTCTCTTGTTATATAAAAACACCCGTTAACACTTGCTCTGCCTCCTGCTTGTCACTGCATCCTACGCACCTGCTAGTAACCTACAGTGACATAGCATCTTATTTCTCTTCCGTCCTTGTAACATGCATGCAGGTTTGACGGCTACATCGAGTCCACGGCCAGGTTTATGCAGTGATCCAAATTTGGTGATACTCACCATAGATGATCATTTTGCGTCATTGCCAACTTCTCCTGGATGTTCATTGAAGCTCCTGTATAAAAGGGGAAATCTCCTGGAGTCTTGGAAGAGTTTGCAAATCTCCAGGGCACTGGAAAAGCTGCTGAAACCTCATGGAAAGCAGCATGTCTGGTAGCCCCTTCCTATCAGCCACATGCCGAATGTTCAGACACACATCCAAGAGGTAGCAAATAAAGTTGTGACTGGGGCATGGCACCTTAAAATGCTACATGGAAGGGCCTTGATCTTTAAAAATGGGACGCTGATGCCCCACACCGCTTCTTCTAAAAGTTAGCAAGTGGGTAATATACCCCGTGGAAATAAGCCTCTGGCTCGTCCATATGGAGCACAGGAACGCTCGGCCAAGTAGGACTCTCCTGTGCATGGGGGAACGGAGATAGATAGCTGTCAGCAGAAAGACTGTTTGGCCTACAGCCATCTAATGCATATGGAGGAGACAACATTTTCTGACAAGTTGTCAAGATTGTGCCTTCATAACCTTTCCTATATCTCGTGGGAACATTTCCAATGTTGGAAGCAGTAGTGGACTGAAGGACTGAATTTTTGGCCCAGGAATCCATGATCCATTAGGGTCACAGCTTCTTGATTCACTGTAGGGCATAATGAAATGTAAAAAGTATGGCAGTGATAATGCTCGTATTAACCTGCGAGAGTAATCACGGCTACTGGGGAAGGTAAGACTCAGAAGCCCACACCACTCTCAGGACATGATGGGTTTGTTCGTGGAATCGTTTTAAGCATTTTTTTAGGTGATCTCTTCATTGGGATTCACCCAAACAACTGCAGGCGGTAGGGGCGACTTTACCTTTCCTCAGCAATCTGCGATCTCACGTGGTGCAGATCCTACTGAAGGAGTGCGATGAATGGTGCTACAATGGTAATGCAGTAGTAGTTACACATTCCTCTATATCACTGTTCTTAGGTTAGTTTATACATGGGACTGGTATTAGACCACTGTATTGTTGTTTTTAAGCACTGGTGTCATGATTCAGGTTTGAATTCGTGGCAGCTCTGGTTTCGCTATAATTTAAATGTAGCTTTTTTCCTTTTAGGCCAGCAAGGATTAATGTCTGTTTCCTTGCTGGCAGCTGCTGGGTTGCTGGTCAGCTGATGTGGGTGAAGACTACTCCCACCATCCTTTAAATTGTCACCTGATGCATCAGCTGACTGTTGGTGATAGAGTTTTCTATGTATGCCAGTCTTGGAGTTGCAGCTTCATGGTGTCAGTGCTAAATCTGCTTCTGTGGATTTCGAGGTCCTGTTTCCGTATCCTCTGCGGTGTGGAACTTGGCAGCGGAGTCTAGAGCTAAGTTTTGTGTATTTACCTTGTCTGTCCCTTGTGTTTGTACAATCTGCAGTGGTGAAGCTAGCGCCCGTGCTGGCCAGTGCACCAGACAGGGTATTGTGAGGTGACAGTTAAGGATGAGGTACATGATGGCGGCGTCGGGAAGGACTCGCTTAGGGTATTAGGGGAGTCCAGGGACAGGCTCAGGTTGGAGCTCAGGAGGTGTCCCATCCCTCAGTCCCTAGTGTTAGGACCTTCCTCTCCCCTTTACCATCCCGTTATGTGTGCATTGTGCTGTCTGCTGGAACGATCCCTGTTGGGTCATGACAACTGAATGGCTGAATGGCATTATAATTGAGCACTGTATAGTAGTATTATTTGAGCACTGTATGATAATATTACTTGATCATTGTATAGAAGTATTATGCAAACAAATCAGAAAGGTATTTAAGCACTACATGTTACAATAATTTGAGCACTGTATGGTGGATTTTGAGTACTGTATTGTAATATTATTTAAACACTGTATGGTGTTATTTGAGCCCTTTAAGGCTCTATTATTTGAACACTGGTGGCATTTGAGAACTGCATGGCAGTATTATTTTAGCACTGTAAGGCAGCATTATTTTAGCACTGTATGGCAGTATTATTTGGGCATTGTATGGCAGCCTGATTTAAGCACAGTATAGTCATATTTGAGCACTTTGAGGCAGTATTATTTGAGCACTATATGGCAGTATTTATTTGAGCACAGTATAGTTATATTTGAGCACTGTGTGGCAGTATTATGTAAACTCCATAGAAATGTATATGAGCACTTTATGTCAGAATTATTTGAGCATTGTATTGCAGTACTATATGAGCACAGTATAGTTGCATTTGAGCACTTTGTGGCAGTATTTAAGCACAATATAAATGTATTTGAGCACTATATAGAGGTATTTGAGCACTATATGACAGTATTTATTTGAGCACTGTATGGCAGCATTTGAGCACTGTATGGCAGCATTATTTGGACACTGTATGGCAGTATTATTTGGACATTGTTTGACAGAATTATCTAAGTACAATAGGGTTGTGTTTCAACACTTTATGGAAGTATTATTTGAGCACAGTATAGTTATATTTGGGCAATGTATGGCAATATAATTTACGCACAATATAAATTTATTTGAGCACTTTATGGTACTATTATTTGCGCACTATATGGCAGTATTTATTTCAACATTGTATGGCAGTACTATTTAAGCACAGTATAGTTGTATTTGATCATTGTATGGCAGTATTATTTAAAATACATTTATGCAGTGCTTAAAATTTATGGCTGCATTATTCATGCGCTATATACAGGTATTTGAGCACTGTATGGCAGTTTTATTTGTACACTGTATGGCAGTAATATTTGAGCACTATATGGCAGTAGTATTTGAGTATTGTATGGCAGCATTATTAGGACACTGTATGGCAGAAATGTTTGAGAACTGTATGGCAGTATTATTTGATCATTGTATGGCCGTATTATCTGAGTACAGTATAGTCATGTTTGAGCATTTTATGGCAGTATTACTTGGACACTGTGTGGCAGTAATATTTGAGCACTGTATATTGTATTATTTTAGTACTATATGGCAGTATTATTTGGACACTGTATGGCAGAAATATTTGAGCACTGTATGTTGTATTATTTTAGTGATGTATGGCAGTATTATTTGAGCACTGTATGCCAGTTTTATTTGAGCACAGCATGGCAGTATTATTTAGTAATACATGACAATATGGTCATGTTTGAGCAATTCATGGAAGTATTATTTCAGCACAGTATAGCCATATTTGAGCATTGCGTGGCAGTATTATTTGAGCACAGTGTAGTACTATTTGAGCAAAGTGCACTACTATTTGATCACTGTGTTGCAGTATTATTTTAGCACTATGTAGAGGCAATTAAGCACTTTATGACAGTATTTTTTTGAGAATTGTATGGCAGTATTATTTGAACATAGTATAGTTATATTTGAGCACTGTGTGGCAGTATTAGGTTAGCACTATATAAATGTATTTGAGCATTGTATGGCAGTATTATTTGAACATAGTATAGTTATATTTGAGCACTGTGTGGCAATATTATGTTCACTCCATAGAAATGTATATGAGCACTTTATGGCAGTATTATTTGAGCTTTGTATGTTATTATTGTTATTTAGGTTTCTATATTTGTCTATATAAAGGTACTAATAATTGATCCCCCACCTCCCTCAGAAAAAAAGAACCTATTAGAACATCTTCATAAAGCCAGGCCTGATGGGAGGCTGTAAAAATTACGATCCCCAGGCCCCAATGTATTTTGCGAGTCAGATTCATATCTGTGCTATTGCACTTCTTTAGGACAGTGTATGATACAACGCCGTAATAAAAGATGTAAAAAGAAATCCTCCTTTACCCCAGTGCTTAAAGCAGAGCGTGACTTGTCACATTTATTCTTCTATAGCAGCGGAAGGGTAAGAAAACCTTTGTGACCCTCCAATTACAAAGACGCTTGGTCACCAGTATTGCGGTCGTCAGTCACAATTACATGGAGAGACGGTAATACACATTTTCTACTTAATTCTCGGTTGAAGTCGCGGTATAGTTTTGTGCTGTCCTGAATGCCCTGGTTGCCCTCCACTTCACGCCGAGGGGATGTCAGTGGCAGAACGGATGCAATAAAGCGAAATAAATATTCTAAATAAACCCTGCTTCTCAGATCCGGTGCCTGACATTAGTTTATTGTCTGCCAAAGATCTGAGGTTGGAGTTTAGTTAAGGATCTGGTCATCTCGGTTCTGGATTCATTTTGGGGTTTTATCTAGAGTATAAAAGGATTTAAGTGTAAAGAATCCAAATTTATTTAGGAAGTGTGCTCTGAATTAATTTGTGGTCTGGACTGAGGATTTATTATTTATTTTACGGTCTGGTCTGGGGTCAAAATTAACTCTGGGGTCTAAATTTATTTAAGGCAATAACATTTGAATTTTCAATATATTTAGAGAATCTGTTGTTGTAAAATACCTTAAAAAAGTAAATTTTCTAAACAAATGGTGGGGTGTGAATGATTGTGCGGTCCGGTCAAAGTCTTGGGTAATTTGGGAGCCTTGTGTAAGGTATACATTAATATTGGATTTGGCCGGGAGCCTGAATTTATTTGGGGGTTTGGCTTTTGGTCTGGTCTAATTTGGGGGTCTGATCTGAGGTGTAATTTTAATTTGGGATCTTCTTGATTAATTTTGAGGTCTTGGTTCTGAATTTATTTGGGGATAAAGTCTTCGGCCTGGATTTACTTTGGGATCTCATTTGGAGTTTCATTTTATTGTTTGCGTTATTGTTGTTTTATGAATTTAATATTAGAATTGGAGCCTGGCTTTTGGTCTGAAATCACCCTGGGGTTTGAGGGCTTAAATTTTTTTTAGAGAGGTCAAGGTTTTTCCTCTTTCATTCTTAATGTTCCCCTGAGTATTCTGTTGTTTGTTTTTTTTATTTTAAATCTGACATATGGTATCAGAGATATGGGCCTTTTTATTTAGTGAAAATTTTCATAGTTTTCACTAAATGGGTGTGTCTTCTAGGATCCTCTGGGGACGTCTCTAGGCTGCTTTGTATGCTTAACCTGTAAGCCACACCCCCTTAGTAAACATCAGAACAGCTAGCACTAAGTGAACAGGCCAGTATCTAACCCTATGGCCAATTAAAAAAAAATATGCAGAGGAGCAGCAGAAATAAAATAGGAGCAAAAACAAGTCACTTTTCACCTGGTAACAGGTTCCCTTTAAGAATGTAAGGTTTGAATGTGTTTAGGGGACGTGTCATTGTCAGAGCAGTAAAAAAAATCTTTTTCTAAATAAATTTGAGGCTCTGAACTAATTCAATAGCCTGGTAAAAGTTTTATATTCATTTTGGAGTCGGGTCTGGGTTTAGATTAATTTTTCTGTTTGGTTTGGGATCTGATTTAAGTGTGGGGTCTGGTCTGTGGTTAGAATAATTTTGGGGTCTAGTCTGGGGTATGAATTTATTTTGGGGTCTGGTGTTTGGGCTGGATAAATTTTGTGGTTTAAGTCTATTTTTTGGTCTGGTCTAGGGACTTGAATAAACTTAGTGGTGTGACCAGTGGCATAACTAGAGTCCGATGGGCCCCGTTGCAAAATTTCCACTTGAGTTCCAGCACACACCCCTCCCACTGCTCCATCTGCCCCCGCAGATTGGTCAGATACAGCTGTGGCCAAAAGTATTGATACCCGTGCAATTTTGTCAGATAATACTCAGTTTCTTCCTGAAAATGATTGCAATCACAAATTCTTTGGTATTATTATCTTCATTTAATTTGTCTTAAATGAAAAAACACAAAAGAGAATGAAGCAAAAAAGCAAAACATTGATCATTTCACACAAAACTACCAAAATGGTCCATACAAAAGTATTGGCACCCTCAGCCTAATACTTGGTTGCACAACCTTTAGCCAAAATAACTGCGACCAACCGCTTCCGGTAACCATCAATGAGTTTCTTACAATGCTCTGCTGGAATTTTAGACCATTCTTCTTTGGCAAACTGCTCCAGGTTCCTGATATTTGAAGGGTGCCTTCTCCAAACTGCCATTTTTAGATCTTTCCACAGGCGTTCTATGGGATTCAGGTCTGGACTCATTGCTGGCCACCTTAGAAGTCTCCTGTGCTTTCTCTCAAACCATTTTCTAGTGCTTTTTGAAGTGTGTTTTGGGTCATTGTCCTGCTGGAAGACCCATGACCTCTGAGGGAGACCCAGCTTTCTCACACTGGGCCCTACAGTATGCTGCAAAATTTGTTGGTAGTCTTCAGACTTCATAATGCCATGCACACGGTCAAGCAGTCCAGTGCCAGAGGCAGCAAAGCAACCCCAAAACATCAGGGAACCTCCGCCATGTTTGACTGTAGGGACCGTGTTTTTTTCTTTGAATGCCTCTTTTTTTCTCCTGTAAACTCTATGTTGATGCCTTTGCCCAAAAAGCTCTACTTTTGTCTCATCTGACCAGAGAACATTCTTCCAAAACGTTTTAGGCTTTTCAGGTAAGTTTTGGCAAACTCCAGCCTGGTTTTTTAAGTCTCGGGGTAAGAAGTGGGGTCTTCCTGGGTCTCCTACCATACAGTCCCTTTTCATTCAGATGCCGACAGATAGTATGGGTTGACACTGTTGTACCCTCGGACTGCAGGGCAGCTTGAACTTGTTTGGATGTTAGTCGAGGTTCTTTATCCAACATCCGCACAATCTTGCGTTGAAATCTCTTGTCAATTTTTCTTTTCCGTCCACATCTAGGAAGGTTAGCCACAGTGCCATGGGCTTTAAACTTCTTGATGACACTGCGCACGGTAGACACAGGAACATTCAGGTCTTTGGAGATGGACTTGTAGCCTTGAGATTGCTCATGCTTCCTCACAATTTGGTTTCTCAAGTCCTCAGACAGTTCTTTGGTCTTCTTTCTTTTCTCCATGCTCAATGTGGTGCACACAAGGACACAGGACAGAGGTTGAATCAACTTTAATCCATATCAACTGGCTGCAAGTGTGATTTAGTTATTGCCAACACCTGTTAGGTGCCACAGGTAAGTTACAGGTGCTGTTAATTACACAAATTAGAGAAGCATCACATGATTTTTCGAACAGTGCCAATACTTTTGTCCACCCTCTTTTTGATGTTTGGTGTGGAATTATATCCAATTTGGCTTTTGGACAATTCTTTTTGTGCTTTTTTCATTTAAGACAAATTAAGTGAAAATAATAATACCAAAGAATATGTTTGCAATAATTTTCAGGAAGAAACTAAGTATTATCTGTCAAAATTGCAGGGGTGTCAATACTTTTGGCCACAACTGTATATGGGCCTTTATAGCTTTCACCGGTGTCACTTCCTGTTGAGACAGTGGGGGCGGGGATTTTGACGCTCATTCTATGTGCCTACAACTCCGCTCTTGCCTCCCATTGGATTTCTTGTCGCATGTGACTGTTTGTAAATGGGTATTTAACTGGGCTATTGTCATCACTATAGCCACGCCCCCCGAGGATGCGGTTATACCGCGAAACGTACGTCGGGCCTCTCCTGGTCAGTGTGCTTCTGGTGTTTACAATGATGGGTATGTTGTTACTTTAACTCTTTCCTTCCTATATGGGCTATGTGCAATATTTTTCGGTCCCTTCCACCCCACCTTGTTACATTCCATGATTATATGTTAAGGCTATGGTTATTGAAGGGGGACTGGAGGGTCCAGCTTATTTTGACAATTTGCCCGCTTTTTATGAGGGATTTCACTATTTCTACCCACATTCACCATGAATCACCTTGCCCAGGGTTTCTGTTGTATCCGGTGACTATGATATTTTTCTATTTGATCTTTTAATGCCGTTGTGTCTTGTTCTTTTGTCCTACATAATAAAAGTTGTTACTTTATAGTAGTTTTGGACTCCTTTCTTTTCCCCCTTTTCATAGTCTTGTGCGAGTCGTCTCTACGCTCTTATTACTCTTTGGGGCTATTTTTGTGCACTTGCACAAGCATGAATAAAAATGCATTTTGAGGGTTTTTTCCTTTTTTGTGCTCACGTCACCCTTATGTAGCAATTTCCCCCATCCTGAGTTCCTTCCTGGTATGTATGTCCCCCCATCCTGGTATATATATATCCCTCATCCTCACCCTGTCCTGGTATATATATACTGTATATATATATATATACATACACAGTATAAATATATATACAGTATATATATATATATACAGTGGGGCAAAAAAGTATTTAGTCAGTCAGCAATAGTGCAAGTTCCACCACTTAAAAAGATGAGAGGCGTCTGTAATTTACATCATAGGTAGACCTCAACTATGGGAGACAAACTGAGAAAAAAAAATCCAGAAAATCACATTGTCTGTTTTGTTTTCATTTTATTTGCATATTATGGTGGAAAATAAGTATTTGGTCAGAAACAAGCAATCAAGATTTCTGGCTCTCACAGACCTGTAACTTCTTCTTTAAGAGTCTCCTCTTTCCTCCACTCATTACCTGTAGTAATGGCACCTGTTTAAACTTGTTATCAGTATAAAAAGACACCTGTGCACACCCTCAAACAGTCTGACTCCAAACTCCACTATGGTGAAGACCAAAGAGCTGTCAAAGGACACCAGAAACAAAATTGTAGCCCTGCACCAGGCTGGGAAGACTGAATCTGCAATAGCCAACCAGCTTGGAGTGAAGAAATCAACTGTGGGAGAAATAATTAGAAAATGGAAGACATACAAGACCACTGATAATCTCCCTCGATCTGGTGCTCCACGCAAAATCCCACCCCGTGGGGTCAGAATGATCACAAGAACGGTGAGCAAAAATCCCAGAACCACGCGGGGGGACCTAGTGAATGAACTGCAGAGAGCTGGGACCAATGTAACAAGGCCTACCATAAGTAACACACTACGCCACCATGGACTCAGATCCTGCAGTGCCAGACGTGTCCCACTGCTTAAGCCTGTACATGTCCGGGCCCGTCTGAAGTTTGCTAGAGAGCATTTGGATGATCCAGAGGAGTTTTGGGAGAATGTCCTATGGTCTGATGAAACCAAACTGGAACTGTTTGGTAGAAACACAACTTGTCGTGTTTGGAGGAAAAAGAATACTGAGTTGCATCCATCAAACACCATACCTACTGTAAAGCATGGTGGTGGAAACATCATGCTTTGGGGCTGTTTCTCTGCAAAGGGGCCAGGACGACTGATCCGGGTACATGAAAGAATGAATGGGGCCATGTATCGTGAGATTTTGAGTGCAAACCTCCTTCCATCAGCAAGGGCATTGATGATGAAACGTGGCTGGGTCTTTCAACATGACAATGATCCAAAGCACACCGCCAGGGCAACGAAGGAGTGGCTTCGTAAGAAGCATTTCAAGGTCCTGGAGTGGCCTAGCCAGTCTCCAGATCTCAACCCTATAGAAAACCTTTGAAGGGAGTTGAAAGTCCGTGTTGCCAAGCGAAAAGCCAAAAACATCACTGCTCTAGAGGAGATCTGCATGGAGGAATGGGCCAACATACCAACAACAGTGTGTGGCAACCTTGTGAAGACTTACAGAAAACGTTTGACTTCTGTCATTGCCAACAAAGGATATATCACAAAGTATTGAGATGAAATTTTGTTTCTGACCAAATACTTATTTTCCACCACAATATGCAAATAAAAGGAAAAAAAAACAGACAATGTGATTTTCTGGATTTTTTTTTCTCAGTTTGTCTCCAATAGTTGAGGTCTACCAATGATGTAAATTACAGACGCCTCTCATCTTTTTAAGTGGTGGAACTTGCACTATTGCTGATTGACTAAATACTTTTTTGCCCCACTGTATGTCATCCATCCTGGTAAATATGTTCCCCATCCTGGTATATATGACCTCTTTCCTGTTACATATGTTCCCCATCATGGTGTATATATTCCCCATCCTGGGCTCATCTTGGTATACATGTTTTCCGTCCTGGTATATTTGTTCCCCGTCCTGGTGTATATGTTCCCCATCATGGGCCAATCCTAGTATATATGCTCCCCATACTGATATATATGTCTCCTATCCTTGTCCCATCCTGGTATATACATATGCCCATTATCCTGGGCCCCATTCTAGTATATATGTCCCCCATCGTGGGCCCCTTCCTGGTATATACAGTACAGTATATATACTCCATCCTGGTATATGTTCCCCATTATGCTGCTCTTCTGCAATGCATAGAAAAAAATAAACCATTATACTCACATTCCCTCTGCTCCCCTCCTGCCACGCAGCATCCTTTTCTGAAGCTGGCAGCTGACTTTAGAATGCAAGCAATGGGCACACACAATGCCATTACCATGCACCTCCCAGTCACTTGCTGGCCTCTGATCACTGCCTGGTGCTGACAGCAGCTGCTGGCATCTGATTACAGAGCACGGATTCCTTGGGCGCAATACCGTTCAGCTGAATGTGCATCCGAGGACGCACCTCCAGTTGAAGTTTGTTCTGGCATCGACGGGCCACTCACCATGGCTAGAGTTGTGATTTTTCTTACTGCGGCTCAGCTGACAAATCACTCTTACCAACTCCACGACATACTGAGCTGATGGTTTGGGATTGAGGGACTTTTAAAGTTTTGTGATGGAATAATTAAGTAATTAAAGCCCAAGCTCTGTGTAGCTGGAGGGTGGTGCTTTAGAATAAACCCCTCTGGTGGCCTTAAGGAACCCCAGTCTGACATTGGTGTTCACAGTATCGGCATCATGGTATTGTTGGCAAACGAGATTAGAAAACAAAAAAATTGCATACAATTTCTGAAGATGGTTAGAAGATTTTATTAAGGAATCAACTAAAGGAAACAATGAAGTTTGCGCTGGATTACTCTCCGGCTTTAATAAATCTCCCTCATTCTTGATGTTGTGAAACCATAATGAAAAAAAAACAGATCTCAACTTTCATTTTTATACTTTCCGAAAGCAAAATGACTATTATAAAGTACTTGACCGTGAACTTCGTGATTAATGGGTCGGTGGAACATGGTGATATTTTCTGATAGGCAAATGTCATCTCATTTATCTCCACGTTATTCAAGGTTAACCATAATGTATTAAAATGCCTGAAATGCTCTGACATGGAACTTTGGATCTGGGTCATAAGCAACAAACTTTCTGTTCCATAGATAAAGCAAACAATTGAAAGGAAAGTATCACCTTCTTTTTTTTACTAATCAAATATGTACCCTGTAACTTGTTCAGCTGTTCGACTAATTTATATAGGCGAGCGTAGTGAGCATGCTCAGTGCCATGTGCTGAGATCACTGTGCAGGGAGGTGAGAGGACGAAACTGTCCTCATCACTAGTGTTTCTGGTGTGATCCTGTGTTAACTGTCTCCTGCTTCATAATGGAGGTTTAACCTTTTATTACCACCTCACCATCACAGGATACATAATATACCTGTAATTTCATCACACATGTCCACAGGACATTTGCAAAACAATCTGAGGCACATTTTTAGGGATTTGTTTCAGGCAAATGAAGGAAAAATGGAGGCCTGCTCCCATTTTGCTTGATTGTAATGTCCGGGAATGTGTTAAAAAAAAAATCTCACTGTCCCTCACCTGTCTCAACCTCCAACCCTGCCCTGGTCTGGTCGTCTTCTTTGATCTGGTACAGTATTCCCTGATGGATGTTTAGCATTTCTTTGTTCTGACATGACACTTTATATCTCTTGCCTGTCTAAGCCATAAAGTTATGAAGTTGCAGCCTAGTTAGGTACCTAAGATGCCGGATGTTCCGAATTAACTTTCTTTCACCCTATGGTTATTATTTTTGGGGGTTTGTACATTCATTTTACAACAAATAAGTTTGATGCAGTTCTAGAATCTTCACACGACCATCGGCGGACTCGCTCATCACTAAACATTTGTGAATCATCCCATAAACGATACAAGTTAGTGGCAAACAATTGCTTTAAAATCTCCTCCAAAGAGGGATGTCTGCAGTTGGATCTTGGGGTCCATTCTTAGCGTGAGTGCCTGCAGGGCTACCACCAGATGTTTCAGGGCCCCATACTGGTAAAATTTTCAGGCCCCCTTGAGACTCCGCCCAGGGTCCATCCCAGCTCCACTTCCACCCCACGAACCTTCCACAGGCTCACCGCCCACTTTTGGAAAAACTCTTCTTCTGCACCACATCCCTCACGAATCACACATAAATAGTTACCATCACCAGATCACATATATAGCCATCAGCTTTTGATTTGGCCAAAAAGTTTTTTAAGCTACCACCATGACAAGGTAAACTCTTTTGGCTGGGCCCTTCGCTACTCTAACCTATTAAATATTTCTTAAAATACCAAATACTCTTTTAAGGTATATATTTATTTATTTTTCTTTAAGAGAATATGTCAAATGCATTTTTTTAAATCTCTATTCATGATCATTTGCTGTACCTCATCTCCTAGTCTCAATTCATCTTTATTTGCGCTCCCCCAAATGCACACTCTAAACATCATCATTTACTTTCCCTCATTCTCCACCCTCAGTTCATCATCATTTGCTTCCCCACACCCATTTAATTCATTTTATTAAAAGCAATACCTCCCATACTAGTCACTGCAGCTCCACTTCCGGTGTCCAGCAAACGTACATGATGGCGTCTGCGTGATGATGTCATCACATAAGATGCCGTCATGGAAGAGGTAAACGGAGCTCAGAGCTGCAAGCACTGCCATTCTGTTGACAGCTGTGGAGCTCCAGGTAGAGGCCATGGTCGTAAGTGTGGATCGCCCACCACGGCAGTGGGGTACTCTGTACAGGGCCGGTATCTCAGAGGGAAGTGTCACAGTAGCGGTGACCCGGTCCGTGGCCCTGGGCGTCCATGTAAAAAGGGGTTAAAGCGTCGCTGGTTATAGTTTGAGTGGATGATACGTGACGCCTCCTGTGGTGCTCGGCAATAAAGGGGTTAAGCCGACGCTGCAAACAGATCCTCTGGGACAGATGGTGTGGTGCAGCAATGATGTTGTAGCCCTCCACAGGAAGGGCTGCAGTCCCAGGGCAGAGTAGATGAAGAGTATAGGTGTTGTTGAAGAGGGTGTAGTGTCTGGCACAGAGATGTAGGAGTGCTGGAGAGTTTGCAGGAAGGAGGCAAGGACACAATAGGGTGCAGTTTCTTTTACCTTTACTTTGCTTGGTATATGCAGTCCAGAATTCCAGATTACAGATGGCATAGTGTTGTGAGCTCATTTTCTCGTTCACCTTTGATGTCCGATGAACTCCTGCTGGTGAAGGGAGGTCGTGAAACTGATTTGGATGGGAGAGACCTGTCACCTGAACAGGTGGATTGCGATTGGACATCCGGAATCTCTGAGTGGATATAAGGGAGCCGACGCCTTGTAGGGTTGCTGGTGATTTCTCTGCTCTGAGCTCTGGCCTCCAGTTCAGTTCCTGTCTTCTAAAGCTAAGTTTTGCTCTGTTATTGCTCCATGAGATTTTGTCTGATTTGCTTAGTTTTGTGTTCAGCCAGCCCCGGCTGGGGCTTTGCTGAATTTCCATTTTTATCCCTGATCGGTTAAATCTCTTTTGCTCTGTCTTCAGAATATATCGGAGTGCTGATATAGGGATTTTGAAGTCTAGTGACTTCAGGGCTGTTTTTCCTATCAGACGTGTTGGGATATTTTTGGTAGGGTTTTTGCAGATTGCAGCCAGCATCTTTTCTGTCCTTTCCTATCTAGGTAGTTGGGCCCCATCATTTGCTCTGCCTGTCTTTCTGTCTGTGTTTGTGTTTTCATCTGCTTTTCACCGACAATACATGTTGGTGGCTGTCTATTGCTTTGGGGTCTGCTCTGGAGCAGTTTAGATTTCTTTCTTTAGGCTTATTTAGTTCTCCGACTGTGAAGAGGCGTCTAGGACCACAGTAGGAATGCTCCACGGCTACTGTTAGTTGTTGTGAATAGGATCAGGGGTCTGCAATCCGCAAGCTACCAACCTCTCCAGTTTTCTGGACTTAGCTTGCATTTTTCCTCCTCCGGTGACTCATTCATAACCACAATGATTTACCTTGAGTCGGCCAAACGCTTGAATCCTAGACAGACTAGGTGGGCCTTGTTTTTCACACGTTTTGATTTTGTGGTCTCTTTTCTTCTGGGCACTAAGAATGTCAAGGCAGACGCCCTCTCAAGGAGTTTCTTTGCTGATTCTCCTATTGTGACCAAGCCTGCTACCATCTTAGGTGAGGGGGTAGTTCTTTCTGCCATCTCGCTGATTTGAGACGTGCTCTGGAAGAGTTTCAGGAGGACAAACCTGAGCGTTGTCCCATTGGAAAATTGTATGTTCCTGACCAGTGGAGGAAGAGAGTGATGTCTGAAGTTCATTGCTCCGCATTGGCTGGTCATCCAGGTATTTTTGGTACTAGAGATTTGGTGAGTTGGTCTTTTTGGTGGCCCGCCTTATCTCGTGATGTCAGGAATTTTGTGCAATCCTGTGGGACTTGCTCCCGGTCTAAACCTTGTTCTCGCTCTAGTGGGTTGTTGATGCCTTTGCCGGTGCCCAGGAGGCCATGGACCCATATTTCAATGGATTTTATTTCTTATATGCCTGTCTCTCAGAGAATGACTGTTATTTGGGTGATTTGTGATAGATTCTCTAAGATGGTCCATCTTGTACCACTCCCTAAGTTGCCATCTTCCTCAGAGTTGGTGCCCTTGTTTTTGCAACAGGTGGTTCACTTGCATGGGATTCCTGAGAACATTGTATCTGACAGAGGAGTTCAGTTTGTCTCTAGATTTTGGAGGACTTTTTGTTCCAAGCTGGGAATTCAGTTGTCCTTCTCCTCTGCGTTTCACCCTCAGACCAATGGGCAGACAGAGAGAACAAACCATACTTTGGAGTCTTATTTGAGATGTTTTATCTCTGCTGATCAGGATGATTGGGTCTCAATTTTGCCCTTGGCCGAATTTGCTTTAAATAATAGAGCTAGTTCTGCCACTTTGATGTCACCTTTTTTTGTAACTTTGGTTTTCATCCTCGATTCTCTTCAGGGCAGGTGGAGTCTTCTGCCTGCCCAGGTGTTGACACTGTGGTGGAGAGAATGCACCAGATTTGGGACCAAGTGGTGGATAAGTTGTCTCTCTCCCTGGAAAAGGCCCAGCGGTTTTCCAACCGGCATAGGACCATTGGTCCCCTGTTTAAGGTGGGTGATATGGTTTGGTTGTCATCAAAGAATATCTCTATGAAGGTGGCTTCTCCAAAGTTTAAGCCTAGATTTATTGGACCTTACAAGATTTTGGAGATTCTTAATCCGGTCTCTTTTCGATTGGCTCTTCCTGTTACATTTAAGATCGATAACGTGTTTCATAAGTCTTTGTTGAAGAGGTTTGTTGAGCCAGTAGTTCCTGTGGTGGCACCTTCTGACTCTGTATTGGTTGAAGGTAATGTGGAATATGAGGTTGAGAAGATACTGGATTCTCGTCTAGCTAGACTGAGACTCCAGTATTTGGTTAAGTGGAAGGGTTATGGCCAGGAGGATAATTCTTGGGTCTCTGCATCTGATATTCATGCCGAAAGATTGATTCATGCTTTTCATCGGGCCCATCCTGATCGGCCTGGTGGCGTGGATGAGGGTTCGGACACCCCTCCTCAAGGGGGAGGTACTGTTGTGAGCTCATTTTCTCGTTCACCTTTGATGTCCGATGAACTCTCTATGCTGGTGAAGGGAGGTCGTGAAACTGATTTGGATGGGAGAGACCTGTCACCTGAACAGGTGGATTGAGATTGGACATCTGGAATCTCTGAGTGGCTATAAGGCAGCCGACGCCCTCTAG
The DNA here is from genome assembly GCF_039654945.1 of Dendrobates tinctorius. Classification (NCBI taxonomy): domain Eukaryota; kingdom Metazoa; phylum Chordata; class Amphibia; order Anura; family Dendrobatidae; genus Dendrobates; species Dendrobates tinctorius. The sequence continues at coordinate 37,401,444 of NW_027361784.1, forward strand.
GGTTGCTGGTGAATTCTCTGCTCTGAGCTCTGGCCTCCAGTTCAGTTCCTGTCTTCTAAAGCTAAGTTTTGCTCTGCTATTGTTCCATGAGATTTTGTCTGATTTGCTTAGTTTTGTGTTCAGCCAGCCCCGGCTGGGGCTTTGCTGAATTTCCATTTTTGTCCCTGATCGGTTAAATCTCTTTTGCTCTGTCTTCAGAATATATCGGAGTGCTGATATAGGGATTTTGAAGTCTAGTGACTTCAGGGCCCTTTTTCCTGTCAGACGTGTTGGGACATTTTTGGTAGGGTTTTTGCGGATTGCAGCCAGCATCTTTTCTGTCCTTTCCTATCTAGATAGTTGGGCCCCATCGTTTGCTCTGCCTGTCTTTCTGTCTGTGTTTGTGTTTTCATCTGTTTTCACCGACAATACATGTTGGGAGCTGTCTATTGCTTTGGGGTCTGCTCTGGGGCAGTTTAGATTTCCCCTTTCTTTCTTTAGGCTTATTTAGTTCTCCGGCTGTGAAGAGGCATCTAGGACCACCGTAGGAACGCTCCATGGCTACTGTTAGTTGTTGTGAATAGGATCAGGGGTCTGCAATCCGCTAGCAATCAACCTCTCCGGTTTTCTGGACTTAGCTTTCATTTTTGTTTTTTCCTCCTCTGGTGACTCATTCATAAAAGCACAGGAGCTGGCCGGCCTGGAAGCAACTTAGGAATCCCTCTATGCAGATGGGTTGTGTAGTCTCCTTCCTAGCGCTTATTTTTAGGTACTTGCAGTACTGTGTTACACTGAAGTTCCACTTGCTTATTCTCTTTAGAACTCCCTCGTATGGCAGACAGCTGTAGCCTTCCTCTTCCGGCTCACACGTCGCTGTTGTGCCTCCGAGTCTTATGTGGGAATAGAGCATTTACAGCTTCCTATTCCTCCGGTTTCTGTTGCAGGACCATCAGTGTCCATACAGCCTTGGAGACCGGGCTCCAGATCATGCGCTATAGCTGGGAATAAGCCTGAACTCTTTGCTCAATCTCCCAGCTCTTCTCCTCCATGTCCACACACGTTGCCCTCCTCACACGAACTACTAATTTCCCCTTCCTGGCCCCCAGAGAGTAGCTCTTCCCCCAGTTTTGGTTCAGAGCTCCCTCTGCTGACCTGGAATGAGAACTGTGTTGTGTGTTGTGATTGACTGACAAAGAGACCCTTCATTGCTTCCAAGCATGACATCACACTCCCTAGGAGGAAGGTAATGCCACTGTGGCAACCATACTCCTGGGGGCGCCACACCTGCTACGTGCCCAAGTGACAAAATACCTTTGTATGGTACACGCAGGTGCCAGAACATTCACCATCTTTTTGTAGGTCCAAGTAAAGCTGGCAAAATGGTGAGGAAACAAGATGCTGAAAACGTGGTAGATTGGATGGTCGACAGTGGCTCCAGTTCCTTGGCATTGTCTTCCACCCTTTCCCCTGCAGAAAGCTCAGATTTTTCACTTGAGGACCAAGATCATAATTCTTCCACCTCAGCCCCTTGCAAAACAGCCAAACTGTCTGAGCACCAAGTCATGCTGCATTCTCTTCTACTGTTTGATGACCCAGCTGGCTGAGGTTCCGTCGCTCATCCACCAGGCCCTGCCCCACAAGTGGAAGAGACTGAGTGTACAGATGGCCAACCACTTGTTATGTCTGAGAATCAGTAAAAAGAGAGGGCCAGTACACACAGTCAGGAGACCACACCTCTAAGGAAACACAGGTTTCAACTCCTGTGTCTTTCTACAGTGTGCAGACCTGCAAGGAGGGCAGAGGTGCAGAATGGGTGGAAGATGATGCGGGGGGATGATGAGGTCTTAGACCGCACATGGAGCAAAGGCCATCATAGTGACATGCTCAGTTCGGAGGAAGAAGAGGTGGTCACACTGCCCCAGCAGCACTGCAAAAGAGAGCAGGGTGGAAAAGCTTAGTGGCCAGGCCCTAGCCAGTACGTCGGCTGGTACTGCCCACTGTGCCAAGGAAAGGAGCACACCAAAACCAGCTCAAAGGAGCTCGCTGGAATGGGATTTCTTCAGGCAAGGTCATGACGACAGCAACAGGTGGTTTGCACTCTGTGCCATCAGAGCCTGAAGCGAGACGTTAAATCTTTTGAACCCGAGCACCACCTGGATGATGAGGTATCTGAAATCTAAGCCCAAGCTGCAGTGGAGTGCACATGTTAAAAAGCATGACAGATGTGATCCTCCCCCTGTTCCCTTTCCTGCTGCGGTCTCAGCCACTTCCTCCCATTCACGATCAACAGGGCCACCTGACTTCCCACGAAGAGAGGATGTGACACCGCCAGCACCAGCGTCACATCTCCACACCCTACCATGGAAGTGTTCAGCTCTCCATTCTTCAAACTCGAGAGAGAAAGAGGAGACACTACTCTAGCCCACCTATGAGCTATGGATCTGAATGCCAACATTTCAAAATTACTGGCCTTTGAAATGCTGCCATTCTGACAGCTTAAAAAAACTGATGGCACTGACAGTCCCACAGTATGTTGGTCCCAGTCGCTACTACTTTTCCAAGTGGGCCATCGCTGCCCTGCACACAGAGTGGCAAGGTCCACATAACAACTTTTACGTGGACCAGTAAGGATGGCCAGGGACGTTACATCTCCCTAACTAACCACTGGGTCAATGTAGTGGATGCTGGGCATGTTCTACCACCACCAAGGCTGTCCAGGTTGCCTCTTCCTACTCCGCTTCTTCCACCACCTCATCATCCTCTTACAGTAAGACCTGCACCACCAACTTTAGCACTGTAAGGGGGAAACGACAGCAGGTGATTCTGAAACTAACTCCCTCCTCCACTTGGACCTCTGCCTCATGCTTCATTTATTTTATTATCTGAATTTTAAGTACCATAAGTTGCCTAAATTAAAAAAACAAACATTGGCCCCCCTCCCCTCCTTCTACATCTACCACCATGTCCACCTCCACCACCTCCCGCATCTGGACCTTTGCATCTTGATTCAGTTTATTTATTTATTTGTCTCTATTATTTTAACCCCTTCATAACCCCTTTCGTTTTTGCGCTGTCATTTTTTGCTCCCCTTCTTCCCAGAGCCATAACTTTTATATTTTTAGGTAACTATGGCCATGTGAGGGCTTGTTTTTTGCAGGACAAGTTGTACTTTTGAATGACACCATTGGACTTTTAACATAACATGTACACAAAAACGGGAAAAAAAATTCCAAGTGAGGTGAAAATGCAAAAAAGTGCAATTCCACAGGTTTTTTTTTTCTATAATGTTCACTAAATGCTAAAACTGACCTGCCAATATGACTCCCCAGGACATTACGAGTACATTGACAACAGACATGTCTAGGTTCTTTTTTATTTAAATGGTGAAAGAAAAAAATCCAATCCTTGGTTAAAAAAAAAAAAAAGGCGCCATTTTCCAAGACCTGTAGCATCTCCATTTTTCGTGATTTGGGGCTGGTGGGGGCTTATTTTTGTGTGCGCCGAGCTGATGTTTTTATTGATACCATTTTGGCGTCGATACGATCTTTTGATCGCCCATTATTGCATTTTATTGCAATGTAGAGGCGAACAAAAAAACATAATTCTGGAGTTTTTATTTTTTTTATCATTACACCTTTTATCAATCAGGTTAATCCTTTTTTTATTGATCGGGCAATTCTGAATGCAGCATTGCCAAATATGTGTATGTTTGAATTCTTTATTGTTTTATTTTGAATGGGGCAAAAGGGGGGTGATTTGAACTTTTATATGTTTTTTAGTTTTTCAGATTTTTAAAAACATTTTGTTTTTTACTTTTTGCACAATTCAAGAGTCTCCATGGGAGACTAGTAGCTGCAGTTGTCTGATCGGCTCTGCTACACGCAGGCGATGATCAGATCACCTGTATGCAGCATAAATGCTCACTTGCTATGAGCGCCGACCACTGGGCTGCGCTCATAACAATCTGGCTATGACAAACAGAGGTCTGCTGGAGACCGAAGGGCGTAATAACCGGCGCACTTACAGGAAGCGCGGTGCCCTAACTTTTACATGTCATTGTATATTGACAATGTGGAACAGTGCAGCTCCATCTCCTTCCTCCTTCCCTATCTTACTACACGCTCTTAGTATAAAAGTAGAAAAACAAAAATGATCAACTAAAATTAAAACAAGACGATACATCCCCTTTAAAGGCAGATTCTGATTTTCCTCCTTTGTGTAGTTGTAACCTTTTCCCAGGCCTGTCATGTCTGAAGGCAGAGAATTGCGGTTACATTGATATTACGGCACACTGTACAGCATTACTCAGTGATCTTGTTTTCAAAGAGAAAAATGCTAATGAAAAAGTATTATTAATTCTCCGCCGGCAGCGAGTGCGGAGAAGTGACAGCGCTCTGCTCCAATTACTCTACTTTTCTGCCTTTGTTCCGAGCACATCACTTTAATTGTTACCTAAGCTGCATTATTACACTTTTTTGTAAAACATTTTGGAGATTTTTTGTATATGTATTTTTTTATTTATATTTTTAAGGAAAGATCCTGCCGCGGGTAGCACGAGCGCTTTGGAATAATTATGTATGTGGCTGACTCGCTCCAGTGGATCTATGTGGGTCATCGCTTTCATCTGCGACCAATTAATTTTCACCTACTGATAGGATGTGCCTGGTGGAGCCAAAACGTTTGGTCTCCTGCGGAGTCAGAAAGTATCTCGTGAAGTTTTCCAGTTCATCAGGAAAGAAGCAACCTTGGTGAATGCAACGACCTGTTTACTTAAACTGCGTATTATGAGGTTCTGAAGCAGCTGAGGTGTAATATGAGGTTCTGCAAAAGCTGAGGTGTATGAGGTTCTGCAGCAGCTGAGTAGTGTATTAAGAGGTTCTGCAGCAGCTGAGGTGTATATTGTGAGGTTCTTCAGCAGTTGAGGTGTGTATTATGAGGTTCTGAAGCAGCTGAGGTGTAATATGAGGTTCTGCAAAAGCTGAGGTGTATGAGGTTCTGCAGCAGCTGAGTAGTGTATTAAGAGGTTCTGCAGCAGCTGAGGTGTATATTGTGAGGTTCTTCAGCAGTTGAGGTGTGTATTATGAGGTTCTGCATCAGGTGAGGTGTATTGTAAGGTTCTGCAGCAGCTGAGGTGTGTATTATGAGGTTCTGCAGCAGCTGATGTGTGTTTTATGAGATTCTGCAGCAGCTGAGGTGAATTATGAGGTTCTGAAGCAGCTGAGGTGTAATATGAGGTTCTGCAGCAGCTGAATAGTGTATTATGAGGTTCTGAGGCAGCTGAGGTGTGTATTATGAGGTTCTGCAGCAGGTGCAGTGTATTGTGATGTTCTGCAGTGTGTATTATGAGGTTCTGAAGCAGCTGAGATATAATATGAGGTTCAGTAGCTGCTAAGCTGTATGAGGTTCTGCAGCAGCTGAGTAATGTATTATGAGGTTCTTCAGCAGCTGAGATGTGTATTATGAGGTTCTGCAGCAGGTGAGGTGTATTATGAGGTTCTTCAGCAGCTGAGGTGTATTATGAGGTTCTTCAGCAGCTGAGGTGTGTATTTTGAGGTTCTGCTGCAGCTGATATGTATTGTGAGGTTCTGCAGCAGCTGAGGTGTGTAGTATGATGTTCTGCAGCAGCTGAGATGCAATATGAGGTTCTGCAGCAGCTGAGGTTTGTATTATGAGGTTCTGAAGCAGCTGAGGTGTAATATGAGGTTCTGCAAAAGCTGAGGTGTATGAGGTTCTGCAGCAGCTGAGTAGTGTATTAAGAGGTTCTGCAGCAGCTGAGTAATGTATTATGAGGTTCTTCAGCAGCTGAGATGTGTATTATGAGGTTCTGCAGCAGGTGAGGTGTATTATGAGGTTCTTCAGCAGCTGAGGTGTATTATGAGGTTCTTCAGCAGCTGAGGTGTGTATTTTGAGGTTCTGCTGCAGCTGATATGTATTGTGAGGTTCTGCAGCAGCTGAGGTGTGTAGTATGATGTTCTGCAGCAGCTGAGATGCAATATGAGGTTCTGCAGCAGCTGAGGTTTGTATTATGAGGTTCTGAAGCAGCTGAGGTGTAATATGAGGTTCTGCAAAAGCTGAGGTGTATGAGGTTCTGCAGCAGCTGAGTAGTGTATTAAGAGGTTCTGCAGCAGCTGAGGTGTATATTGTGAGGTTCTTCAGCAGTTGAGGTGTGTATTATGAGGTTCTGCAGCAGCTGAGGTTTGTATTATGAGGTTCTGCAGCAGCTGAGGTGTGTATTATGAGGTTCTGCAGCAGCTGATGTGTGTTTTATGAGATTCTGCAGCAGCTGAGGTGAATTATGAGGTTCTGAAGCAGCTGAGGTGTAATATGAGGTTCTGCAGCAGCTGAATAGTGTATTATGAGGTTCTGAGGCAGCTGAGGTGTGTATTATGAGGTTCTGCAGCAGGTGCAGTGTATTGTGATGTTCTGCAGTGTGTATTATGAGGTTCTGAAGCAGCTGAGATATAATATGAGGTTCAGTAGCTGCTAAGCTGTATGAGGTTCTGCAGCAGCTGAGTAATGTATTATGAGGTTCTTCAGCAGCTGAGATGTGTATTATGAGGTTCTGCAGCAGGTGAGGTGTATTGTGAGGTTCTGCAGCAGGTGAGGTGTATTATGAGGTTCTTCAGCAGCTGAGGTGTGTATTTTGAGGTTCTGCTGCAGCTGATATGTATTGTGAGGTTCTGCAGCAGCTGAGGTGTGTAGTATGATGTTCTGCAGCAGCTGAGATGCAATATGAGGTTCTGCAGCAGCTGAGATGTATATTATGAGGTTCTACAGTAGCTGAGGTTTGTATTATGAGGTTCTGCAGCAGGTGTGGTGTATTGTGAGGTTATGCAGCAGCTGAGGTGTAAAGTGAGTTTCTGAATCAGCTGAGGTGTAATATGAGGTTCTGCAGCAGCTGAGGTGTATGAGGTTCTGCAGTAGCTGAGTTGTGAATTATGAGGTTCTGTAGCAGCTGAGGTGTATTGTATGGTTCTGAGCAATAGAAGTGTATTATGCCCACTTCAGCTGATGAAGACTGATGAAAACTGTAGTTAGATGTCAGTCGGTGTCAGAGGACAAGAAGCTTCCTGTAATAGTGATCTGTGACTGCAGCTCCTGCGGGAGGAGATAAGTGCTGTTTTTGCCTTCGTGTCATCGCCGGGGTCCTAGAATGATTCACTACATTGATCAGACAGTAATGATGACACTTCTTTATATTGCACTGATTTCAGCTGTGTTTGTCCCTGGATATTGAGAGTTATTATCCCCCCATATATGACATACAATTGCTACTACGTATGACGGTAAGGACATCGTAGGTAACAGCAGCGGTACAGGGAGACATCATTGCTGTAAGAGATTCTGGCTGTGTCCCGCTGATGGACTCTGCAGCTGGTGGTCTGTGGCGCCGGTATACGCTCATTACAGCTCATTTGTGGAATTAATGAGGCGATGACTTATGAGAACAGTTATTATTATTACTCTTTGTGACGCCAGTCACAACCCACGGACAGGCCGTGAGTCAGCGAAGTCAGATGTTCCGGGGGTCAATACCAAAAGAGCACGTAGTAAACCAAGGGAAAATACAAAGTTGTAAGTTAGGTCACATGCCAGAGTCAGAATACCAGAGAAATAGCGGATAAGCAAAGGGCCAATAACAAATGGGTAGTCAGAACATGGTCCAAAAGTCAGCAGCAGAAAATCAGAAATTTCAGCACAGGGATCAGGCAAACACACACCAGACAGCACAAGCTTAGAACAAGCTTTTGACTGGCAGTGATCTGGGCCATACAGCTCACCTATGTAGCAGGGAAATTACAAAGAGCAGGGAGCACCTGTGGAAATCTCTGCACCTCTGTTATGAATGGGTAGCCGAGGAGAAAATAAAAAACAACACAAGCTAAGTCTCAGAAAACCAAAGAGGTTGGTAACTATGCAGACTGCAGATCCCTGATTCTAACCACACAACTAGTAGCAGTCGTGGAGCGTTCCTACGTTGGTCCTAGACGCCTCGTCACAACCGGAGAGCTACATAAACCTAGAACAGGAAAAGAGAAAAACTAACTGCCCAGAGCAGACCCCAAAGGAAAGACAGCCCCCCACATGTATTGACGGTGAAATAAGATGAAAACACACACAAAGGCAGGAAAATAGGCTGAGCAAACGATGGGGCCCGACTAACTAGAAAGGACAGGAAAGGGAAGACACTGTCTGCAGTCTGCCAAAAAACCCTACAAAATGTCCAACACAACTGATAGCAAAATTAACCCTGAAGTCACTAGACTTCTCCCACTATATGACCACTCTGAAATATTCTGAGACAGAGCAAAAAGAGGCCAATCTAACAAGGAACAAAAAAAGGCAATTTGGCAAATAAGAGTGGAAATTCAGCACAGCCCAGCCGGGCTGGCTGACCACACAAAAAACTGAAAAGACCAACAAGAGCAAGTGTGAACATTAGCAAGAAACAAACTTATCTTGAAAGACTGGAACAGAGCTGAGTCCTACACCTGAGAAGCAGACTGAATCACCAGCAACAGGATAGGGCGTCGGCTGTCTTATATCCAGTCTGATAATCCAGAGATTCAATCATTATCTTCCTCACCAGGTGGCAGATCACTACCACTTAAACCAACCTCACTACCTCCCATCACCACCAGAGGGAGAACGGAAGGGGAACTCTCAACTGGTGGAGCAGAAAATGAACTCATAACAGTACCCCCCCCTTGAAGAGGGGTCACCGAACCCTCATCCATGCCACCAGGCCGATCAGGATGGGCCCGGTGAAAAGCATGAACCAATTTATTGGCATGAATATCAGAGGCAGAGACCCAAGAATTATCCTCCTGGCCATAACCCTTCCATTTGACCAAATACTGGAGTCTCCGTCTAACCAAACGAGAATCCAATATTTTCTCTACCTCATATTCCATATTGCCTTTAACCAACACAGGGTCAGGAGGTGCCGCCACAGGAACTACTGGCTCAACAAACCTCTTCAACAGTGATTTTTGAAATACGTTATGGATTTTGAACGTAACTGGAAGAGCCAATCGAAAAGAAACAGGATTAAGAATCTCCAAAATTCTATAAGGTCCAATAAATCTTGGCTTAAATTTTGGAGATGCAACCTTCATAGGAATATTCGTAGACGACAAACAAACCATATCACCCACTTTAAACCGGGGACCAATGGTCCTATGCCGGTTGGAAAAACGCTGGGCCTTTTCCTGAGAGAGAGACAATTTATCCACCACTTGGTCCCATATCTGCTGCATTCTCACAACCACAGTGTCCACACCAGGGCAGGACGAAGATTCTACTTGCCCTGAAGAGAATAGAGGATGAAACCCAAAATTACAGAAAAAGGGTGACATCAAGGTGGCAGAACTAGCTCTATTGTTCAGTGCAAATTCGGCCAAGGGCAAAAATGAGACCCAATCATCTTGATCAGCAGATATAAAACATCTTAAATAAAACTCCAAGGTCTGGTTTGTTCTCTCAGTCTGCCCATTGGTCTGGGGATGAAACGCAGAGGAGAAGGATAACTGAATTCCCAGATTGGAACAAAAGGCTTTCCAAAATCTGGAAACAAACTGGACCCCTCTATCGGACACAATGTTCTCAGGAATCCCGTGTAACCGAACCACCTGTTGTAAAAACAAGGGTACCAACTCAGCAGAAGATGGCAACTTTGGGAGTGGTACAAGATGGACCATCTTCGAAAATCTATCACAAATTACCCAGATAACAGTCATTCTATGAGAGACAGGAAGATCAGAAATAAAATCCATTGAGATATGGGTCCTTGGCCTCTTGGGCACAGGCAGGGGCATCAGCAACCTACTAGAATGAGAACAGGGTTTAGACCGAGAACAAGTCCCACAGGACTGTACAAAATTCCTGACATCACGAGATAAGGCAGGCCACCAAAATGACCGACTCACCAAATCTCTAGTACCAATAATACCTGGATGACCAGCCAATGCGGAGTAATGGACTTCAGACATCACTCTCTTTCTCCACTGGTCTGGAACATACAATCTTCCCATAGGGCAACGCTCAGGTTTATCCTCCTGAAATTCCTCAAGGGCGCGTCTCAAATCGGGCGAAATGGCAGAAAGAACTACCCCCTCACCTAGGATAGTAGTAGGCTCGGTCACATTAAGAGAATCAGAAAAGAAACTCCTAGAAAGGGCGTCTGCCTTAACATTCTTAGTGCCCGGAAGAAAACAGACCACAAAATTAAAACGCGTGAAAAACAAGGCCCATCTAGCCTGTCTAGGATTCAAGCATTTAGCCGACTCCAGATAAGTCAGATTCTTGTGATCGGTGAGGACCACAAATTGATGTCTAGCTCCCTCCAACCAATGTCTCCACTCCTCAAATGCCCATTTCATGGCCAACAATTCCCGATTCCCTACGTCATAGTTGCGTTCAGATGGGGAGAACTTTCGAGAAAAGAAGGCACAGGGATTCATCTTAGAAGTAACAGGGTCTTTTTGGGACAAAACAGCTCCTGCACCAATCTCAGAAGCATCTACCTCCACTTGAAATGGAAGTGAGACATAAGGTTGACGTAAAACTGGAGCTGAAGTAAACCTCCACTTAAGCTCCTGAAATGCTGAGACAGCCTCAGGAGACCAATTCAGCACATCAGCTCCCTTCTTGGTCAGATCAGTCAGTGGTTTGACAATACCAGAAAAATTTACGATAGAAATTAGCAAAACCCAAAAACTTCTGAAGAGCCTTCAAAGAAGTAGGCTGAACCCAATCATAAATGGCCTGTACCTTGGCCGGGTCCATTTGAATAGTCGATGGAGATAAGATAAATCCCAAAAATGAAATCCTCTGTACACCAAAGAGACATTTCGATCCCTTAACAAACAGGGAATTCTCCCTCAAAATCCGAAACACAGTTCGGACATGTTCCACATGGGAATCCCAATCATTAGAAAAGATCAAAATATCATCCAGATAGATGATCAAAAACTTATGCACAAAGTCTCGGAAAATATCATTCATAAAGGACTGGAAGACAGAAGGGGCATTGGAGAGCCCAAAAGGCATCACCGGGTACTCAAAATGTCCCTCCGGAGTATTAATCGCCATCTTCCATTCATCCCTGTGCTTGATGCGAATAAGATTATACGCCCCCCTGAGGTCAAGCTTAGTAAACCAGCAGGCACTCTTAACTCTGGAGAATAAATCAGACATCAGAGGTAACGGGTACTGATATTTAACCGTCATCTTGTTAAGAGAACGATAATCAATACACTGTCTTAATGAACCATCTTTCTTGGCCACAAAAAAAACCCAGCACCTAAAGGTGATGAGGATGGTCAAATATGACCCTTCTCTAACGACTCCTTAATATAGGATCGCATAGCATCATGTTCGGGTACAGATAAGTTAAAAAGCCGACCCTTGGGAAATTTACACCCAGGCATCACTCAATTACACAGTCATAACTCCTATGAGGGGGCAAAAACGCAGACTTAGGCTGGTTTCACATTAGCGCTTTTTAAGCGCACGCACGGCCGGGGGTAGCTCCGCCCCCGAGCCGGCTCTCTGCCCGGCGTGCCCGCCCTTTGCTTTATCGCCGCCTCCTAGCGCACAGCGGTGCCTGCGATCGGCGCACCCTATCTTTAGCATAGGGTGCGCAGATCGTGCGCAGGCCGTGCGCTAGTTGCGCTTTGACCTGCGCTGCGCACTTTTGACGGTGCGCCGTGCGTGCCAAAATCCGAAAAGTTTGATTTTGGCGCGCACGGCGCACCGTCAAAAGTGCGCAGCGCAGGTCAAAGCGCAACTAGCGCACGGCCTGCGCACGATCTGCGCACCCTATGCTAAAGATAGGGTGTGCCGATCGCAGGCGCCGCTGTGCGCTAGGAGGCGGCGATACAAGCAAGGGGCGGGCACGCCGGGCAGAGAGCCGGCTCGGGGGCGGAGCTACCCCCGGCCGTGCGTGCGCTTAAAAAGCGCTAATGTGAAACCAGCCTTACTCTCACTAAATACATCAGAGAATTCAGCCAGATAATCAGGAATATCATGAGACTGAGGAGAGGTGGAGAAAACAGGAGCATCCCTAAGAACACACTGACAATCCCAACTCACCACAGACACAGATTTCAAATCCAAAACTGGGTTATGAGTTTGCAACCAGGGGAACCCCAGAACAATAGTATCATGCAAATTATGCAGCACCAAAAATTTACAATTTTCCTGGTGGTCAGGGGCAACTCGCATTATCACCTGGGTCCAAAACTGAGGTTTATTCTCCGCCAACGGAGTGGCATCAATACCCCTCAAAGGAATAGGCGTCTGCAGAGGCGTCATGGACAAACCACAATGGTTAGCAAAGTCCAAATCCATCAGATTCAGAGCTGCTGGTGAATCCACAAAAGCCTTAGTGGAAAATGTGGACAAGGAGCAGATCAGAGTAATTGCCAAAAGGAACTTAGGTTGTATGCTGCCCACAGCAAATGTGTGTGCAAAACGTTTCTCTCGTTTAGGGCAGACAGAAATAGTATGAGAGGCGTCTCCACAGAAAAATACAGCTTATTACGCCTTCTAAACTCCCAACGTTGCTCCCTAGACAAAACCCCATCACATTGCATAGGTTCAGACATTTGTTCAAAAGGTGGCAGCGCCTCCCATGTATTTTTACGTTCACGTAAACGCCGATCAACTTGAATGGCTAATGCCATAGAGCCATCCAGACCAGAGGGAACAGGAAATCCCACCATAACATATTTTACGGTCTCTGATAAACCTTTCCAAAAGAGGGCTGCCAATGCACTATCATTCCATGTAGTAAGGACCGCCCACTTTCGGAATTTTGACAATATAACTATGCAGGATCCTGACCCTGGTTTAATGCCAACAGGGTTCTCTCAGCTTGATCAACGAAATTAGGCTCATCATACAACAACCCCAAGGCCTGAAAAAATGCATCCACATTAGTCAGAATAGGATTTTCAGGTGTCAGAGAAAACGCCCAATCCTGTGGATCGCCGCGCAGCAAGGAGATGACAATTTTAACCTGCTGCGCAGAGCTTCCCGATGAGTTAGCCTTCAAGGCAAGAAATAATTTACAATTATTCTTAAAATTCAAAAATTTAGACCGATCCCCAGAAAATACATCAGGAGTGGGGATTTTGGGTTCAACAGCATGTGATTGAGCGAGATAGGCGGAAATTCCCTGCACTTCAGCAGCGAGCTGCTCCACACGATCAGACAATTGCTTAATCTCCATTAAGGAAAAAATCCTCCTACGGCCCCAGAGAAAAAGAGGAAAAATGAATATAAAAAAAAAAAAATTCTGACACTTTTTTTTTTTCCTTCCTTTTCTTTTCCTGCTTTTGAGTACGCTAGAATCTGCGGTATGGCTGGTGATTCTGTTATGAACGGGTAGTCGAGGAGAAAATAAAAAACAACACAAGCTAAGTCTCAGAAAACCAAAGAGGTTGGTAACTATGCAGACTGCAGATCCCTGATTCTAACCACACAACTGGTAGCAGTCGTGGAGCGTTCCTACGTTGGTTCTAGACGTCTCATTACAACTGGAGAGCTACATAAGCCTAAAGCAGAAAAAGAGGAAAACTAACTGCCCCAGAGCAGACCCCAAAGGAAAGACAGCCCCCCACATGTATTGACGGTGAAATAAGATGAAAACACACACAAAGACTATATCAGCACTCTGAAATATTCTGAGACAGAGCAAAAAGATGCCAATCTAACAAGGGACAAAAAAAGGCAATTTGGCAAATAAGAGTGGAAATTTAGCACAGCCCAGTCGGGCTGGCTGACCACACAAAAAACTGAAAAGACCAACAAGAGCAAGTGTGAACATTAGCAAAAAAACAAACTTATCTTGAAAGACTGGAACAGAGCTGAGTCCTACACCTGAGAAGCAGACTGAATCACCAGCAACAGGATAGGGCGTCGGCTGTCTTATATCCAGTCTGATACTCCAGAGATTCAATCATTATCTTCCTCACCAGGTGGCAGATCACTACCACTTAAACCAACCTCACTACCTCCCGTCACCACCAGAGGGAGAACGGAAGGGAAACTCTCAACTGGTGGAGCAGAAAATGAGCTCATAACACACCTCCCAGTCTCAGATGGGTCAACTGAGCTGTCAATCAAAGCACTGACAGCTCAGCATGCCCCAGCACAGGATAGGATGACAGAGCTGTCCATCACTGATTCCCAGACACTATGGGTAGAGAACTCGTGACAGTACCCCTTCTTCAAGGGGAGGACATCCGACCCCCAGGTTTCCTAGGAAGCCTACATTGAAAAGCTCAGACCAAACGATTAGCCTTCACTGAGTGAGCCAGATCCCAGGATCTCTCCTCAGGTCCATATCCTTTCCAGTGAACCAGATATTGGAGGTGATTTCAGACCCTCCGAGAATCCACGATCTTCTGCACCTTGTACTCCAAACTTCCATCAACAGAAACTGAAGGAGGAGGGGAAGAGACAGGCAACACAGAAGGAACAAACTTCTTTAACAGGGATCTGTGATAAACATTGGGAACTCAAAGTGACTGTGGAAGCTTAACTCTAAAGGCAACTGGATTTACTACCTTGAGAATCTCGCATGGGCCAATTAATTTCGGACCCAAGGTACTTTTAGCCTAATATTCTAGGACGATAGACAAACTTTATCCCCAACTTTGAAAGTGAAACCAGACGAACGTTTCCTAACAGCCTTATGTTTTTTGCCGAAACTGAGCCACCCCAATATTCCTCTGAACCTCCCTCCAAACATCCACAAGTTTCTGAATGGTCACCTCCACTACAGGACATCCAGAACTCTTCCTAGAAAATTCACCAAAATGAGGATGTGTCACGGAAAGGGGTTTTGTATGACCTTTGGCCGCACACATTTATCACATGTGCAGGGGGGCTTATCCTAGTTATCCCAGCAACAATGCCAACAATGTGACGAAAACAGCAAGCTAGTCTTGCCCTAAAAATGTACCGCAGGGGGGTTTATTTTAGTTATCCCACCACTACCACAATATGTTACAAGCTGTCGGGATTTATGGATATCCCACTTTCCAGTTCCACTTTGGACCTTGCAGCTCTCCGGCGCCTCCCTTACCCTCAGGTCAGTCAGGGAACTACACCTAGGATAATTAGTCGCTGGACGGGCTACTTGTTGTGCACTGGCTATTAGGCCACTGCAGTGAGGGAATTATAAATAGTTCTGGCCGCAGCCAGACAAATCAGCTTATAAAACCCCTTCCATCACTGCCAGCTACCCCGCCTGCCCAGAGCACCCTTTGCTGCAACCAGCTTATGATTTCTCTTATCAATATTTAAAATTTATAGAGGGGTTCAAAGCCAACCCAAATCAGTAGCGTAATTAGCTTAGAGGCACGTGAATTCGTCACAGAGCAAGGAGACAGAACTAATAAATTTTATAGTTTATTCCCAAAAGATGGGCAGTGTTTAAAGAGATATATTAAGATTTTACAATGGGAGACAATTAAAATATGTACAATGCAACTACAAATAAAAGGGATTTAAAAAACACAGAGATAAACTTACATATTGCCTAGATCATTTCAGGCAGAACCATGCGGGGATGAGGAGCCAAACGTCACCATTCATTTGAGATCTTATTGCCACGGCATCCCAGGCTAGAATGAGGGAGGGGTAGGGGAAAATACCTTATACCTTTGTGCTTGTGACATCACTAAAGATTTGGGTTCTGAAAACTTATAACCATCATATCTGGGCTTGAGAACCTAGCAGAATATCGGCAGAACCATCATTCATCTTATATTGAAATTAGCTTAGTAATGACATCAAACACTAGCTGTCTATTCCACTCTGTACAGGAGAAATCTATTTCTCTGGTTCTGTTGGTGCTAGAATTTAGCAAGAACCACTGTAGTGAAGCCCGATCGGAGCACGTCCCAATATGTCATTTTCATATTTCTATTATAATCTGGTGGTGTTCTATGACCAAATGATTGGATTCTCATTATTGTCTATGAGAGTAGCTTAGCACATTTTGGAGACAAAGAGGCCCCCCTGCTGTGAGGTGGGAAGCCAGTCCCTGGTAATTCAGGTTAGAATGAATGTGTGTGCAAGCTGAGGGGGGGAGGGGGAAGGAGCTCATACTGGAGTCTCACATTACAGTCAGGCAGAGGGAGAAAAAGTTGCAGCTGTGACAGGCTAAGGAAAGGAAGAGGGGTCAAGCCCTCACCACTGGTATAGGACAGTTCAATGTGTGAATGGCAGAGTCTGCAATGTGATAGTCAGGGGAATCTTATGTCATATTTTACATTATCGTTACGGGATGAAAACCATAATTACAAAAGAAAGGAGAGGTTCCAGTGGACTGATTGACCCAACTTAAAGGCAAACTCAGCTGGAGGCAAAAATGAGGACCAGTCCTCCTGCTGAGCCGCCACAAAACATCTTAAAATTTGTCCTAGCGATTGATTTGTCCTCTCTGTTTGACCACTTGTTTCAGCGTGATAAGTAGAGAAAAACGACAAATCAATCCCCAACTTCCTACTAAATGCCGTCCAGAATTTGGAGGCAAATTGCACCCCCCTATCAGAGACAATGTTCATAGGAATGGAATGCAATCTCACCACATGATTGATATATAACCTTGATGGTGTTTCAGCATTAGGTAACCCAGGTAACGGAACAAAGTGAGCTTGCTTACTGAATTGGTCAACCACAACCCAAATGAACATTTTCCCACCAGATAAAGGAAAAACTGTAATGAATTCCATGAAAAAATGAGTCCATGGTCTTTCTGGAATAGGCAATGGAGCCAGACTTTAGCGCGTGCACAAATCTCACAAGCGGATACAAATTCCTTATTATCGTTAAGCATGGATGATCACCAAAAGAGTCTAGCAACAGCTTTCTGCAGTGATTCCCAGGTGACCACTTAAGACAGAGTCATCAAATTCCTACAATAGACTTAATCTAAGATACACAGGCACAAATCATTTAAGTTCAGGAGTAGCGGATGGGGCCAGTGACTGGACATCATGAATTTCAGCTTCTAATTCTGAGCATACCATAGAAATCACAATTCCTAGAGAATGAATGGAGGATGGAGGTTCTGGAGGAGAAATGGAATCAAGGCTGCTTGACAAATGTCAGCCATAACATTCTTAGACCCCAGTCTGAACAGATGGAAAAATTGAATCTAGAGAAAAATAAGGGCCATCTGGCCTGTCTACGGGTTAAACGTTTAGCAGATTCAATATAGGCTACATTTTTATGATCTGTCACCACAGTAACAGGATGAATAGCTCCCTCCAAAAAAGTCTCCATTCTTCGAACGCTAACTTGACAGCTTGCAGCTCATGATTCCCCACATCATAATTTCTTTCAGCAGATGAAAATCTCCTGGAGAAAAATGCCCATGGACGCAAGATGATCAGAGTTTTGGAACCTTGAGACAAAACAGCTCCTACCCCAACCTCTGAGGCATCCACCTCTACGAAGAATGGTTTCTGGAGATCAGGTTGAATCAAGAAGAACTCCTTTAATTTATCAAAGGAGCCAACGGCATCCAGCGACCAAACCTTTAAATCCGCTCCCTTATGTGTGAAATCAGTAAGGGGTTTCACAATCTGAGAAAAACTCTTAATAAAATTTCTATAGTAATTAACGAAACCTAAGAATCATTGCAATGCTTTCAGATTACGAGGATGAAACCAATCAATTATAGCCTGCACCTTCCCAGGGTCCATTTTAAACCCCTTGCTACTTTCACACATCAGGTTTTCGGCGTCAGGCGCGATCCAGCGTCGTGTCGGAATGCCGGATCCGGCAAATGTTTTGTAAAACCTGATGTGCCGGATCCGGTTTTCTGCCGGATCCGTCTTGTTCTTGACAGACAAAACCGGATCCGTCTCATCCGGTTCATCCGTTTTTCTATCCGTTTTTCGACGGATTACGCTGGATCTGGTTTTTAAAATTGACCCTTGTGGCCTTCCGAACGGGATTGGCTACTGGAAAACTAGATATAGCGTGTTCCTACAGCCCTTCTTTGACAGGTTGTAGAGGAGAAAGTGCAGGTTGGAGAGAAGAGCAAGTTACTGGCGAAGATGGATGTTGTCATTGGAAATATTACCACTAGAAGTTCTGTGACGGTTTCAGTAATGAGGGACAATTTTGCACTATACTTTATGTCACCTCAAGGCAGAGTACACTGGCAGGATGACAGAGTGTGAAAGATTTGTGCCCTAACCAAACTTGTGTACCTTCTGGACCAACAGTATATACCTTTGCCAACCAAAGTTGGCTATCTTGTCATGGTCTTACTATTTTTAGCTTTAGGCCACAGGTGTGTACCTAAACAATAAACACAACTTTTCAGGTGAAATACTTTGCTTCAAACACAACCAGGAACACAACTGTGGCAAAAAGCTAAAATTTACCCACAGTTATATACCTGGTTTTGAATACCTTTTTAC
The DNA here is from genome assembly GCF_039654945.1 of Dendrobates tinctorius. Lineage (NCBI taxonomy): Eukaryota > Metazoa > Chordata > Amphibia > Anura > Dendrobatidae > Dendrobates > Dendrobates tinctorius. The sequence goes on from NW_027361784.1 coordinate 37,419,875, forward strand.
CTTTTAAATACCCTGTATTTAACCTTTTTTTTAAACATATTTCGCCGCAGAAAGAAATGACAGACAACCAGTGTAAACAATAATTTAACTTTTATTTAAAATATTTTTTTGTGTGTAAACTGTTTTTAAAGTTAAAAAAACTTTTTTAATAAAGGTTTGAAACCAACCAAATGGGCATTTTTATTACAAAAAAAACATTATAACTCGGTGTAGTGTGGGGTGGAAATACTGCTGGAGGGGCTGCGGGACACTTCGACAATGGGAGTGTGGAGAGAGGACTGGGATCGTGGTGGGGAAGGAACAGTTAGAGGTGATGGTATGGAAAAAGCTACAGAATGGGTGGACATGTGGGAGGCAGAAGAGGTGGTGGGCGGTGGAGTGGAGGGTTGGGCAGGGACTGTAGGAGCAGATGATGTTGATGGAAAGTTGTATGGGGAAGGAGTTTGGTACGGGGAAGGAGTTTGGTACGGGGAAGGAGTTTGGTACGGGGCAGGTTGCTGGAAGTGGGGAGATGTCTGGTACTGGGGAGGTTGCTGGTACTGGGAAGGTTGCTGGTATGTAATAGGAGGGGGAGGATGGAAAGTGGCTGGAGGGGGTGCAGATGTAATAGGAGGGGGAGGATGGAAAGTGGCTGGAGGGGGTGCAGATGTAATAGGAGGGGGAGGATGGAAAGTGGCTGGAGGGGGTGCAGGTGGAGGAACTACAGTGGTGGGAGGTGGAAGTTGGGAGGTAACCTGCTGTAGAGCACCGTGGCACGAATGCATTACATGCATCTGCTGGGTAGGAGATAGTGTTGCCATGCGCTCCACAACAGACCTGAAAAAGGTGTGGTTTGGCGAAGATCTTGCTTCTGAATGCATGGTTTGCAGAAGTGTCTTCACCTCCAGAATGCTGGAGTTGATCTGCTGAAAGCCTGCGGAGATTTGCTCTGACAAGACTTTTAGACAGTTCTGGAAAGATGCATTCAGATGCAAGAACTGTGGCGCATAACTCTTTTCCTGACCCCTCTGCCGCTGCCGCCCAGTACCCGCAGGTGTACTAGAGGTGGCAGGGGCAGAAGGGTGGGGTAAAGGGAAAGCGATCTCCTCACCAGCAGCTTCATGTAATGTAGGCGGCCACGATGCTCCTGTGCTGGTGGATGGGACAGATGGGTCGAATGTGTGGGAAGGCTGGGAAGGTGCAGATGTACCGGGGCGGTCGAAGTGTCCCTCGGTGCCGGTCTCCTCAGGGATCGCCTCAGAAGGGTCCAATCGTGCAGGCTCCGAAGTGCTGCTCACCGTGCTGTGGAATAAAGAGAAAAAAAACAATTAAAATACTGACATGGTATGGCCCTGGCTGAAAAAAAAAAGTTACATCTAACATTTTTTTTCACATGTGGTGTGTAATATTTACCTTCTAGTGACCATTGTTTCCCGGAGGAACGACAGGGCTTGTGCGTACTTGTACTTGCTCCTGCATCCTCCAGATCCACTCGGGGCCCACATCTCTTTATTGAACTCCTTCTTGAAACGATCCCTCACAGACCGCCACCGATTCACAATTCTGTTCCCTGAAACGAGAAAGGAGTGGTTAGTATACAACATCAGTGTTTCACAAACTCCAGTCCTCATGGTCCCCAGGGGTCATGTTTTCAGGATTTCCATAGTAAATAGAAATCCTGAACACATGATCCGTGGGGACCACGAGGACTGGAGTTCGGGAAACACTGGTTTACATCAAGCAACCGGTACTGTATATACTTACGCTCTTTAATCTGGGCCCGAACATCGAGGTCCTCCCAGCGGCCCACAAGGAGCGAACAGATTTCCTCCCAGAGTCGTCGGGTAACGATAAGGTCAGCGTGGCGGCGGTCAGCCATATTCCAGAGCGGCTCCCTTTCTCTGACTAGATCGATGAGGTGGTCCACATCGAGTCCTCCATCCTCACCGTCAGAGTCGGGAGCACGCTGTGAAGGCTGTTAAAGAAAAAGACAAAAATAACATAATTAGCCTCCACAAAAGAAATGAAATAAAAAGTGCAAAAAAACAAAGCAAAAATATTTAGACTTACACGCTGGTGACCGCCGCGTTGCTGTCGCCGACGACCCTGGGAGGCACTGCGAGGACCTCTTGGCCGAGCACCAGATTGGGAAGACTAGAGAAGAAAACAAAAAATGTTATGTCTTTGGATGTAGGCATTTGTTTGCTGTGTGTGGTCTGCAGAACATTGTTTTCTATGTGTTGTGTGTAGTGTGATGTTGTGTTTCTGTGTTTGATGCAAAAAACTTACCAATTGTGAGCCCACTCCAGGTGTCTGGCCACCCCTTCCTTCTTCTTCTGCTGGGAGCTCCTCTTCATCTTGTGAATCCTGTTTTGAAATAAAAGGCAATGAATAGACATATATTACAGAGATGATGGATTTTGGAAATAAAAACTTACTGTCAAACGCTGACGATGCGAGGGAGGGCTCCCAGAAGATGATGTGCTGTCTTCCTGGTGGACACACTCCATGCCTGTGGGTGGTGTTCCAGCTGCTGCCATTGCTGCTGCTGCTGCATCTATTGGGCGGCTGTTGAATAAAGAGAAACAAAGGGCCAATGAATATCTTGATATTCAATAGCCCTAGTTTGGAGGAATGGGGGATTTGATAATTACCGTCTCTCATCTGCTGCTGGCCTCCCCTCCTCAGCATGTTCCATTTGCTGCTCCATTTGGGGTGGTGGTGGTGCTGATGGTGCTGCAGTGGTCTCCTGCCTTCTCCTGCTGCGCTTGGTTGCTTTCTTGGGTGGCATGTTGGGTGTGGCTGTGGGTCCCACTGTCTTGCTTTTATATATGTCTTGTGGGCAGAGCTACTGAGCATGCTCAGACCAAAAAAACCGGATCTGGCCACCGGATCCGGCCACCGAATCCGGCTTTCGCTCATAGGCTTTCATTGTGTGAAAAAGACGGACGCGCCGGATCCGGCGTGTCCGACTTTTTCGCCGGAGACAAAAAACGTTACAGTAGCCGTTTTTTCCAGATGCCGGATCGCGACACATTGCCGGATCCGGCGAAAACCGGATGAAACGCATGGCCATCCGGCGCGATCCGGTGCAAATGCAAGTCAATGGGGGGGAAACCGGATCCGGCATTGCATTTCGCCGGATCCGGTTTCTGTCAAAAGCGCCGGATCGCGCCTGACGGCGAAAACCTGATGTGTGAAAGAGGCCTAGCTGACACAATGAACCCCAGGAATGATATTTCCTGAACAGAAAAAGTATATTTCTCCAATTTAGCAAACAAAGAATTTTCCCTTAGTTTCTGTAAAACAAATCGAACGTGCTCAGGTTAGGAACGGCGGAACGCACTAAATAAATAAATAATAAAGTGCATTCGCCGCTCGGGGTCCACCGCGCAGAAGGTGTTATCACTGCTGCTGAGTAATGGCAGACGCGCTATATGGCGGTATAATGCGCACGGGTTAAACGCCACCCGATGTGCGCTGTAACATAAACATAAATGCCGAGCCTGTTAGACTCACATGTCTCAGCTAAATTGCACGCACGGTATACGGTCATAGGACATGTGCCCAAGGCTGAGGTCGGTGTCCATCTAGACCTACTGTGCGTGCGGCGTCGCTACCGCGGATGCTGTTAAGTGCTGCTGACTGCAGCGCAGCGGCAAACACAGCCGCTATGCGATAGTGCCGTGAGAGACGAGACACCACCGGATGCTAGTGTAGAGGTGCGGTGTGCACAGTGGCCTAAGGCTTGCCACTGACTGGCGCTGACTCTTTCTCTAGTTCCCTATCCACATGCGTAATATCAGAGGGAGGGGAATATTAATAAGTCAGTCACCAGAATCATACATCCATCACCATTCACACATCTAGCAAGTAAAGTCTATACTAGCGCATGGCCGAGCGACCATGCAGGCCTTTTATAGCCGGGACCTTCCAGATCTCTGCGATGGACCAATCAGATCTGGAGAAGGACCTGAGCACGTGACTCCTGACCTCCAATGGGAGATCATCTCGTGAGCATGCTCAGTGGAGCAGCAGAGGGACTTGGCCTCAGGAATGGCTTGCTGCAGAGCAGCATGTGAGGCTCTGGATTCCCACACAGTTTTTGCTCCATCCCAGTATTCTCCCTGAGGACCACTGTATGTGAGGGGAATGGCAACAGAGCCAGGGAACCCCAAGGAGCACCTGATCGATGCCCTCTGGCATAATGAGCAGGGATAGCGTCTCCTGATGAGATGGTGGAATTGAGAGCCTAAAGGGTGCTGTCTGGTGGGTAATCTGGGATGACAAGGTCGACCCATTGACTACCCTGATGGGCACTGGGTGAGGAAGTGGTACCAACGGGATAGCGTGCTGTTGGGCGAAGGACGAGGACATAAAGTTCCCTTCTGCCCCGGAATCCACTGTGACCTTTACCTCCCAGGAGGAATCTCCGTTATCTAACATCCCTAGGAGCGCAAGTTTTGTGGAGAAGGTCTCCATAGCGAATAGACCATCACCAATTACCAGTGAATGCGATTGTTTTTTCGGCTGCTGCGAACACCTGTTAGCCAGGTGACCAGACTGTCGACACTGGTAAGTGTGTGGAGTTTGGTGCCGGACGCGTCTTGAGGCCGGCGTGGGACACCTCCATGGGCTCTGGAGGTAAACTCTCCAGCTCGGGTGGCTCTAGAGATTCAAGGAGGTTGGGAGCCAAGCTAACCTTCTGCCTGGATTGAGCACGCTCCAGCCCGTGCTCCGAAAAATGGAGATCGATGCGGGTAGAAATGGCAATCAGCTCTTCCAGACTTACGGGAACCTCCCTGGTAGATAGAGCATCCTTAACATGCTCCGCCAAACCTCTCCAGAACACAGGGATGAGGGTTCTATCTGGCCGTTCCAGCTCGGAAGCCAGTGTCCGGAATCGGACGGCATTCTGGCTGACTGAGAGGGATCCCTGTGTTAATGCCAGTAGCTGGAAAGAGGTGTCATGAGTGACCCGTGGCCCCAGAAAGACCTGCTTCAGAGATGTTAGGAACTGAGCAGCGGTCCGAACCTCTGGGTCACCACGCTCACACAGTGGCGTGGCCCACTCCAACACCCTGCCCGACAGAAGGGAAACCAGAAACCCCACCTTGGCCCATTCTGTAGGGAATCGTGCGGCCAGTAACTCAAGCTGGATGGAGCACTGACTCACGAAACCCCTGCAGGAGGCGCTGTCGCCAGAATATTTATCGGGCAATGGGAGGCGGGAAACTTCTGGTGCAGGCATGGACGTGGACACACGTGAGACAGCCTCTGCGACTGCCTGGGCAGCAGCCACAGTAAAGTTCGCAGCTGAGGTGGAACTCTCGAGAGTAGCCAACTTGCCCTCCAGCTGCCGAATGTACTGCAGTAGCTGCTGCTGGTCCGCCATTACTAGCCAGACCCTGGCGCTAGTATAATGTTAGGAATGGCGGAACGCACTAAACAAATAAATAATAAAGTGCGTTCGCGGCTCGGGGTCCACTGTGCAGAAGGTGTTATCACTGCTGCTGAGTAATGGCAAACGTGCTATATGGCGGTATAACGTGCACAGGTTAAACGCCACCCGATGTGCGCTGAGCGGACCCTGTTAACTCACAGATGCGCTGTAACATAAACATAAACGCCGAGCCTGTTAGACTCACAGGTCTCACCTAAATTGCATGCATGGTATACGGTCACAGGACACGGGCCCAAGGCTGAGGTCAGTGTCCGTCTAGACCTACTGTGCGTGCGGCGTCGCTACCACGGACGCCGGCAAGTGCTGCTAACTGCAGCACAGCGGCAAACAGCCGCTATGCGATAGTGCCGTGAGAGACACGACACCACCGGACGCTAGTGAAGAGGTTCGGTGTGCACAGTGGCCTAAGGCTTGCCACTGACTGGCGCTGACTCTTTCTCTAGTTACCTATCCACATGCGTAATATCAAAGGGAGGGGAATCTTAATAAGTCAGTCACCAGAATCATACATCCATCACCATTCACACATCTAGCAAGTAAAGTCTATGCTAGCGCATGGACGAGCGGCCATGCGGGCCTTTTATAGCCGTGTGCTGCCGGGACCTTCCAGATCTCTGCAATGGACCAATCAGATCTGGAGAAGGACCTGAGCACGTGACTCCTGACCTCCAATGGGAGATCAGCTCGTGAGCATGCTCAGTGGAGCAGCAGAGGGACTTAGCCTCAGGAATGGCTTGCTGCAGAGCAGCATGTGAGGCTCTGGATTCCTGTTGTGTCGCTGCAGGAATCCGACGCCTAACATGCTCGTAGTGAGAATTCAGATCAGGTGAAAAAAGTAGAATGTCATCCAGGTATGCCACAATAAAACTTCCAATAATATCAAGGAAAATGTCATTCATAAAGTTCTGAAAGACTACAGGTGCATTGGTTAATCCAAAAGGCATGACAAGATTTTCAAATAAACTCTCCAACGTTAAAAACCCCATTTTCCACTCATCACCCTCTTGGATACATATCAGATTATATCCTCTCTAAGGTCAAGCTTAGAAAACCATTTATCCCCATAAGCTGATTATATAGGTCGGGGATAAGTGGAAGCGGGTAAGTATTCTTAACTGTAATTTTGTTCAGTTCATGGAAATCGAGGAAAGAATGGAGGCACCATCTTTTTTTTTCACAAAAAAGAACCACACAGCTACAGGCGAGGAAGGACGGATATGACATTTCCGTAAACTTTAGTTTACTTATTCCTTCATAGTGGTCCATTCAGGTCCCAAAAATTGTACAGGCGAGCTTTAGGCAATTTGTATTAGGAAAAAGATTTATAGTACAATCATAAGGATGATGGGGAGGTATTATCTCAGCCTCTTTCTCCGATAACACATCTCCAAAGTCTTTCAGGTAAGCCGGCAGGCCCTCCAGACTAGCAATCAAATTTGTACAGAGCTAAGAAATTTCTTGTGTCAGTAGGAACTCCATTTAAAAATATCATTCCAACCCCAATCAATAACAGGATTCTGGATATGAAGCCATGGACATCCCATCTCCACACCCATCAGGTAAATTATCCAACACAAATCAGGAGATGGACTCTAAATGTGAATTCCACCGATACCAGCTGGACAAAGTTCTGAAGTAAGTTTATTCAATCTAACTGTCCCTAATACTAATTTGAGAAACAGTCCAGCCAGAATCAATGAAATTGGTGGCAGATCCACAGTCAATGAAAGCAAGAGCAGATAACCACATGTTCTGAAAACAAAGTTCCACATTCAGCAATACTTTATCTGAGGAGTAAAAGGGTACCTGGAAGTCTAGGTGACCTAATCGAATATCACCCAGACCTAGATGTTTCCCGATGGCTTGTTGTCTTGGGGGCGTATCGAGCAGTCTTTGATAAAATGTTCAGGACGACCACAATAAAGGCAAAGTCCAAGGTCATGGCGAAGCATGATTCCGTCTGACAAGTGAACAGACTCGGGATGGAAAATTTGTCAAGAAGTGCAACTGCAGGTTCAGTGAAGACCAACTGTACGTCAGAAGGTACAGGATTCACTGCTACAGTCAATGGTGTTGAGCTTTGGGAAACATCCATAGGTCTAGAAAACTGACCATGCAGCTGGGAGAGTGAAGATTCTAATTTTTGGTGTTCCTTTGTCAGATCCTGAGCCATCTGGGTCAGATTTGCCACCTGATCATAGAGTGCACAGATCCATTGATGGAGAAAAAAAAATTTTTGGCTATTCAAAATGTGACGATAGTTACCACCCACGGACAGGGCGTGAGTCAGCAAAGTCAGATGTTCGGGGTCAATACCAAAAGAGCAAGTAGTAAACTAAGGGAAAATGCAAAGTCGTAAGTCAGGTCACATGCCAGGGTCAGAATACCAGAGAAACAGTGGATAAGCAAAGGGGCATTAACAAATGAGTAGTCAGAACAGGGTCCAAAGGTCAACAGCAGATCAGAAGCAAAGGGGCAATAACAAACAGGTAGATAGAATACGGCCCAAAGGTCAGCAGCAGAAGATCAGAACTTACAGCGCCGGGATCAGGCAAACACACACCGGAGAACACAAGCTTAGAACAAGCTTTTGACAGGCAGTGATCTGGGCCAGACAGCTCACCTAAATAGCAGGGCAATTACCAAGAACTGTGAGCACCTGTTGAAATCTCTGCACCTCCCAGTCTCAGATAGGACAATTGAACTGTCAATCAAAGCACTGACAGCTCAGCACGCCCCAGCACAGAATAGTATGACACAGCTGTTCTTCACTGAGTCCCAGACACAATGATCAGAGGAATCGTGACACTTTCCTGTGTTTCTCCGCTCCGAACAGCAAAATCAGGAAGTGGCCGGATGATACGCACCGGGGGCAAGGGGCCGTGTAGGATTTCTATAAGTCACTGAGAAGAACGAGGGTCTTGATCCCCTGCTGCTGAGCGGGGATCAAAACTTTCTCTGCCACATATGGAGATACCAGCATCACTGGAACTACTGCAACAGACATTATTAGATATATGTGGTAATAGCAGGTATGCAGGATGCAGTGACGAGACACGAGACAGAAATGACTTTAAACGTTAAATTTTATAGATAAATGCCATTAGGGCTATTGATACGCAACCAACAGAATAACAGTAGTCCTCGCAGGGAGCCAATACACACAAACAAAGATTGGGAGAACACGACTAATCCAGCAAAGACCGGTCACTAGAGATGATCGACTTTGCCTTTTTTCGGGTCGAGTCGGGTTTCATGAAACCCGACTTTCTCAAAAGTCGGGTCGAACTAAATCGTCCGATTATCGTGAAAAGTCGAAGGCCGACTGAAACACGAAACCCAATGCAAGTCAATGGGGAACCAAGGTCGGCAGGGAGTGGAGGACAGGAAACACCTACAGTGCCCATTTTAATGCCAAAAACATCATTTCTTATTACTTAAGCTTGTCAACCTTAATTTACTTTATAATAATAGTTAGGCATTGAAAACTGGGGGTTATTTGGCTAAAGTTGTGGGGGGGTAGGGTTGGCTCCAGATTTTCGTGGGCCCAGGGCAAAAGAGTGTCAATGGGCTCCTTTAACACATGCCACAATTCATGATCCTCTGATACGGCAGAGAAATAGCGGTATAGTACAATGAAAAATACTTCACTTCTTACATCTCATGACTGATATCCATTTTAAATTCTCCAATAGCTCCAAAAACGGACAGTATATTCCTCCATACAGTATTATGGCCACCGTAGAGTGCGCTATACAGAGTAATGAGGCCCATATATTTCTCCATACAGAATCAATGGTCCCATATAATGTTTGAAACCGTATATGATGAGCTCCACATAATGCTACAGTATATGTTGGTCCCCATGGATGAAGCTCCACTGTGTTATGGGCCCAAATAATGCTCCATAATAATAATAATAATCTTTATTTTTATATAGCGCTAACATATTCCGCAGTGCTTTACAGTTTGCACACATTATCATCACTGTCCCTGATGTGGCTCACAGTCTAAATTCCCTATTAGTATTATAGCATAGCATTAGTATAGCAAACACGGGGAGAACATACAAACTCCTTGCAGATGTTGTCCAGTGCATAATGAGCCCTGTAAATGCTGCTCCAGTGTCTGATGTCCACCTTTCGAATGCTCCAGTGTATGGTGGGCCTCATATATCATTCTCCAGAGTATAGTGCTCCCCAAAAATTGCTCCCAACATTGAAAACAATTAAATAAGTCTCCTCGCTAGGGAATCCCTGTACTAGTCTGGACTCCTCATCGTCCCCATCTTCCATCTCACTGCACTTGGACTGTTTAGGCAGAGGGCATACAGATGTGATGTCATCGCGCTCTCTGACCAGAATGTCACTGTCAGGAAACGCGGAAGACGTCACGGCGGTGGAGCAGGGAGAGGAAAGTATTTCAACTTTGCAAGTGCTGTGATCCTGAGCAAGCCGTTGGCAACGGCACTGGCACAGGGCCCCTCATAGTACGCCGGTGTGTCTGACGGCGGGTGTGCACCCCCAACGTCAGAGACGCTTGATTCTACTATGAGGGACCTTGTGCCAGTGTCGTTGCCAAAGAGTGTGCCCACCCACCTGTCCAGGGCAATGGCACTCGCACGGGTGCGTGCGCCAGGAGTTGACCCTGGCCCTGTGGGAGGAAGCAGCCCAGTTAGGGAGGTGGAAAAATTGTCATATGTTGATGTTGGACATTCAGCAGCTGCAAATGGAGTAATTGGAGAAGTCCACGGAAGAGGAGGACAAAAGCAAGCCATTTTTCTGGCAACCTATGTGTCAGCAGGGGAGGGTGGGACAAAATCCTTTGAAACCCATGCATGGTTCATTTTAATGAAGGTTACATCATCAACATTTTGGGTCGACAGACGGGTCCTTTTTTTGTCAGGATTGATCCAGCAGCATTGAAGACTCGTTCAGATAACACACTAGCAGCTGGGCAAGCGAGCTCCTGTAAGGCATATTGGGCCAATTCAGGCCAGGTGTCAAACTTACTGGCCCAGTAGTCAAAGGGGAATGACCGGTGAGGGGGAACATCGATATGGGAGGAGAAGTAGTTTGTTACCATAGTTGACAACTGCTGTCTGCTGTCACTTTCGATCGATGCAGTATTACCAGTCATGTGAGCGGTACTTGAAAAATCAGTCCACAACATGGTCATGAAACCCCTGTGTCCAACGCCACTTCTGATGTGTGCACCACGAACACCTCTTCCATGTTTCCCCCTACGGCTTGTTGGAAAAACATCACCGCCGCTGTGTGCTGGGAATTCCTCAAACAAATGGTTTACCAGAGTTGCTTGTTTGTTAGCCATTATTAGCTCTAGGTTCGCCTGTGGCATGATGTTTTGGAATTTGCCTTTATAGCGTGGATCCAGGATGCTGGCCAACTAGTAGTCGTCATCGTTCATCATTTTGGCAATGCGGGGGTCCCTTTTTAGGATCTGCAAGGCATAATCAGACATGTGGGCCAATGTTCCAGGTGTCAATGATGCACTGCGATTGCTGGGTGGAGGAGCACTTTCTAGCAAATCCACATCCCTCCAGTCACGCACAAACCCTGTACCTGACCTTGCCACGCCAACATTTTTTCTTGCCCCCTGAGAAGCATCCTCCTCCCCAAAATAATCATCCCCATCATCCTCCTCCTCCTCCTCTTCCTCTACTTCCTCCACCTCATCCACGAGACTTCCCTGACCAGACAATGGCTACTGTCATCAAGGCTTCCCTCCTTTTCCTCCTCGGCTGCAGATGCCTGCTCCTTAATGTACGTCAAAGTTTGCATGAGCAGACGCATAAGTGGGATGCTCATGCTTATGATGGCGTAGTCTGCGCTTACCAGCTGTGTGCATTCCTCAAACCACTGAAGGACTTTACAGAGGTCTTTCAGCTTCGACCACTGCACACCAGACAACTCCATGTCTGCCTGCAAACCGCCTGCCCGTGTATCCTCCCACAAATGAATTACAGTCTGCCTCTGTTCGCACAGCCTCTGAACCATGTGCAGGGTGGATTTCCACCTTGTTGCAATGTCGATAATTAGGCGGTGCTTGGGAAGGTGTAGCAATCGCTGAAGCTTCTGCATACGAATGGAGCAGGGGTGTTAACTCCGGATAATTATTGAGGAAGCACTGCACCACCAGGTTCAAGGTGTGAGCCAGGCAAGGTATGTGTCTGAGTTTTGAAAGGGCTATGGCTGCCACAAAATTCCAGTCGTTATCACTAACTACCTTGCCTGCCTCAAGATGTAGACTGCCCAGCCATGACTCAGTTTGTCGCTGCAAGTAGTCAGCCAGTACCTCTGTGGTGTGTCTGTTGTCACCCAAACACATCATCTTCAACACAGCCTGCTGACACTTACCACTAGCTGTTCGATAGTGGGACACCTCGTGTGCAACACTGGCAGCTGCGGATGGAGTGCTCATGCGACTGCGCTCTGTGGACGAGCTTTCGCTTCTGGAGGAGGAGGTGGAGGAGGAGGGTCGAACGCCTACAGCCAACTGTTTCCTATACCATGGGCTAGGCAGCATTGTCCCACCGCCGCTGTCGCCTGTCGACCCTGCATCCACCACATTAACCCAGTGCGCAGTGATGGACACGTAACAGCCCTGGCCATGCCTACTGGACCATGCACCTGTTGTGAGGTGCACCTTTCCACTCACTGATTGCTTGAGTGCATGGACAATGCAGTCTTTCACATGCACGTGGAGGGCTGGGATGGCTTTTCACGAAAAGAAGTGCCGACTGGCTAGGTCATAGCGTGGTACTGCATAGTCCATGAGCTCGTGGAAAACTTTGCTTTCAACCAACCGGTAGGGCATTATCTCTAATGAGATTAGTTTGGCAATGAGGGCGTTCAAAGCCAGTGTACGAGGATGAGAGGGTGAGTACTTTCTTGTCCTACTCAGAGTCTCTGGTAGGGTGAGCTGGACTTGAGAGCTGCATATGGTGGACCTAGCGGTGGACATGGCGAACTGAGAGAGGGTTGGTGATAGTGTTGGTCGTGTTGCTGATAGCCTAGATTCAGTCTTTCGTAGCAATAACATTGTGATTCCATGACTGCTTTGCCCTTGCGATGACACCTCGACATTTGCTGCTGGTGGTGTGATATCAGGTGGGCTTACAGTGGGGGAAGCGATGTAGCGTTGCTGACTACCTTCATTCGGAGCAGGTGCACATGTGGTATGTGAGGTTTGGTGGTCCGTCCACGCTTGCAGGTGCATGGTGGTTAAATGTCTAAGCATGCAAGTGGTATTCAAATTTCTCAGATTTTTCCCTCGGCTAAAGGTCTTTGCGCACTTCTTACAGATAACTTTTGCCTGATCATTAGGATTTTGTTCAAAAAAGTGCCACACTGCACTCTTCCTACTATGGAAGACATTTTGAGACCTTGAACGCTGTGCTAATTTGACCGTCTGGCCAAGCTGTCCTGCAACTCTTTTGGTTTTTGCAACACGTTTTTGGACTGCTACGGTCCTGCCAGATAACAGGTTTTGAGATGTCGTTGCCTGCTGCGGATCCTCCTCCTCTTCTGAGCTATCGGCAGCGGAACCCTCTTCCCCAATGGATGCCAATCTGGGCCAACAATTGGGTCATCCATCACCTCCTCTTCAATTTCATGTGCATCTTCCTCTGTGTCACCATGTAAGGTGATATAGTATGCGGGAAGGGGTACCTGAGTTTAATCAGGGTCTGATTCTGCCTCAGTACACTGCGAGGACAATCTAGTGCTCCGAGTGAATGTACCAGCAGAAAAATCTAGCAGTGGCTGTGCATCAGTGCACTCCATGTCAGATTCATGTTGGACTGGGGAATTCACGATTTAACTTGCTAACCCAGGCATGGTATGTGGAAAGAGCTCCATGGAGTAATCGGTAGTGTGGCCTCCCACATCATTCACTTTGGTAGGGGTGATGGACACAAGGAAAGGTGTTGTTCCTGACCAGGAGCCTCCAATGACGACTCAGTGCTTTTATTTTTGGAAACTTCAGAAGAGGAGGCGAGAGACCTGGAGGCTGTGTCAGCAATGTAAGCCAAAACTTGTTCCTGAAGCTCCGGCTTTAAAAGTGGTTTACCTACTCCCAGAAAAGAGAGCCTTCGAGGCCTTGTGGAGCCAGACGATGACGCAGGCTCAACAACTCCTGCCTTAGGTGCTTTTGTGCTTTTGCCACTACCAACAGATGCAACACCACCACCATCGGGACCAGCTGGCAACCCCCGCCCACTTCCATGGCGTCTTCCAAAATACTTGCTCATTTTTGTGAAAATGTACCCAAAATACCACCAGCCATATGGTACTGTAAAAGAAGGTAGAAGGTGTATCTACAATTGGTGAGAATTTGAATCTCACTAGAGATTTCAGGACACAGAACAATTGTCTCTGGCCCAGTAGAGATTACACCTCAATGTAACAGGCTGAAATTGGATGGTGTATGACAAGGTGTAGGGTGTCTATAGGATTGGTGAGATTTTGAACCTCATTATAGATTTGAGGACGCAGAACTATTGTCTCTGGCCCAGTAGAGATTACACCTCAATGTAACAGGCTGAAATTGGATGGTGAATGACAAGGTGGAGGGAGTCTATAGGATTGGTGAGATTTTGAATCTCACTATAGATTTGAGGATGCTGACCTATTGTCTCTCGCCCAGTAGAAATTACACCTCAATGTAACAGGCTGAAATTGGATGGTGTATGACAAGGTGGAGGGAGTCTATAGGATTGGTGAGAATTTGAATTTCACTATAGATTTGAGGATGCTGACCTATTGTCTCTGGCCCAGTAGAAATTACACCTCAATGTAACAGGCTGAAATTGGATGGTGTATGACAAGGTGTAGGGTGTCTATAGGATTGGTGAGAATTTGGATCTCACTAGAGATTTGAGGACGCTGACAATGATGCTCTCAGTCCAAGTATGGACTCAGGCAGCCTAATAAGCAGGACTGCTGCACAGTGCGCACACAAAAGGGTGAAAAAATGAAAGCTTGGTAACTGTGCAGAAAAGAGGAAGAAAAGTATTTTTGCTTTTAAAAAAGCAGTTTGCACAGCAGTGTGCAAACAGCAATGCAGCTATCAGGGAGCCTTATAAGGCAGCCTAATAACCAACAGAGCTGATGCACAAAAATAGAGCCTCCCCTGTCACTGCACACAAAGTGTTGTGTTGTAAGTGGAAATCGCTACCAGCAGTTTTTTTGGTTCTTCTTCCCTGCCTAACACTCTCCCTACAGAATCATCATCAGCAGCAGCTCTCCCTATGCTAAGATCGGCTTAAGTAAGATGGCGGTCGGCGTTCACGCCCTTTTATAGCCCCTGTGATGCCACACAAAGCCAGCCAATCACTTGCATGCCCTTCTCAAAGATGGTGGTGACTGATGCCTATGTCATCGCGTTGCCCACAGTGTGCGTGCTCCATCATTGGCTGAAAAAGGGCGCTGGAAGCAGGTTTTGAAACGCGACTTTGGTGCTCTGGTCGCCGACCTCATGGCTGACCTCACGCTATGGTCAGGTTTCGTTTCATGAAACCCGACTTCAGCAAAAGTCGGCGACTTTTGAATATGACCAACCCATTTCGCTCAACTCTACCGGTCACTATATGACCGCGGAATGGCCGACTACGGGTCCTTAGTCACTATGTATCACTTCTCCGTCCTGACGTCCCTCGGCATTCTGTTCCACGGTGTGTCTGCGTCGCAGCCACTGGGCCCAGCCGCTGAAGATCTGGCGTAGTCTTCGGATGTTCTGACGCCCAGGAGAAGTAGGGGCACAACATGCCCGCGGAGAGTTCTTTGGCGGGATGTCCCCCATCAGAGGCAGTAGGATACCACCTGGGAGTGGGAGAGGGAGGCCGCAACTCCCTGACAGGGACTGACAGCGCCGGTGATAAGTGTCGGTTGATAGGCCACAGGCGCAGTCTGAGGCCGCACTGGAGGATCCGCAACGGGCACAGGCCCAGTCTCTACTGCAGACTGGAGCGAGGCGGTGGCAGCTGCGGGCGGCAAAGGAGGAGTCACTGTCATGGTCCGGAGTGAAGCGGCGGTGGCTGCGGGCAGCAGCAAGGAGGCCACAGCCGTGAGCTGGAGTGAGGCGGTGTCGGCCGCGGACGGCTGCGAGTACGTTGCAGCCGAGAGCTGGAGTGAAGCAGCAGTCTTCTTTTGTCGGTAATCTCGGCGCCGTCTCCCTGTGGTCCTCCGAGAGTCTCCCTCCTGTCGCTGTCCTCCTTTCTGGAAGCTGCTCGTAGCTCTCGCTCTCTGGCCTTCCCCAAGTCTCCACCTCCTTCTCCCTCTTTCTGCTGACTCACACAGTCTGGCCCTCTCCACCCCTCTTCTCTGGACTCCTCCCCCAACTGCCCTGTCAGCCTCAGCAGTCCATCCCCTAGCTCTGCTCCCTGGAAACAGATACCCCAGGAACCTGGAAGACGGTCCCCTCGGTTCCGGCCCGGGTACTCGGCAGAGGCCTCTCCTCCTACACTCCCCCATCCTGTATGCTCGCCAGTCCTCGGGCGAGGGTCTTGGTAGGCTCGGGTTGGCCTTTTGAGACAAAAGTTCCTGTTGCCATATGAACTGATCCTGTTCGTAGCGTTCAGGGGGTTTGCCGGCTGTTGACTGCTTGGAGCGTCTTAGTTCGACTGTGGTGGAGCTTTCTGGGGTGGTGGCTGGTGGTGGACTGGCCGATTCTGGTGGGCTGGCATGACTTACTGAGGTATTGTTCCTTGGATGGCCCACTTGTACTGCTGGGCTATCTTCTTCGTCATCTAGGTCCCAGACCGTGGACATTGGTTCGAGGGCCTGAGGAGTGGGTTCGGATTGCACAGGATCGTAGGATGTACAGGGCCGCAACATATTACGGTGCACAGTACGAGTGGGAAGTGCCCCATCCCTTTCAGGTCGTATCTTGTACACAGGCCCATCGGGGCTTATTCGGTGCAATACTCGGTAAGGACTCTCTTCCCACCGGGGTTCTAGCTTGTTCTGGGGGCGCTGGTCTAGTACGAGTACTCGATCCCCAGTCTGAAAGTCAGTGGGTGGAGGTAGAGTCCCCCTGGGTGCTCTAGGTCCTGGAGTTTTGTCTGGATGATGCGGTGAAGGGTCTGTAGCCGGTGTCGGTGGTTTCGGACCCATGATTACAATCCAGACCAGGATTGGGGTTCCTCTGGGTTTAGTTCTACCTCCGTGATCCCTTTGCCTTCTCGCCTGAAAAGCAGTGAGTAAGGGGTATAGCTGGTAACTCGGGGCACCCGGTTGTTATAGACCCACACTAGTTCAGGGACATACTCAGGCCAGCGGGCCTTCCGGTCACTCTCCAGGGTACGCAACATTTGAATTAGTGTCCGAATAAAGCGCTCGCAGGCCCCATTTCCCTGTGGGTGGTATGGTGTGGTCCGAGATTTATTGATACCATAGAGACAATGTAGCTCCTCCATGACCTTCCCCAGGAAGCATGCTCCCTGATCTGAATGTATCCGTTGAGGGCAGCCGTACACTTAGATAAAGTTCTTGCAGATTGCATAGGCGGCTGACTCCGCAGTTTGATCTCGTGTGGGGGTTACCGTGGCAAATTTGGTGAAGTGATCCACCATGACGAGACAATGCTCATACCCCTGGTATGCAGGGCCAATGGTCACATAGTCCACCATCAAGAGCTCGAGGGGTGCTGATGTCACTATCGTTTGCACCGGGGCCCGTTGTGCCGGTGGTTTAGCTAGTTCACATAGGCGGCAGGCCCGGCAAGTTTCTTCCACAGCAGCGTGCAAGCGCTGATGGTAAACTATCTGCTGCAACCATTGCAAGGTTTTCTGGACTCCGAAGTGAGCTCTCTTTTCGTGGGCTTCCTGTGCCAGTTCTTTGAGTTGGGCTCTGGGCACGACTACCTGCCAAGTTGTTGCAGACGTCACCCGTGATACTGTCTTACAATACAACAGTCCTTTCTTGATGACTAGTGTTGAGCGATACCACCCGATACTGAAAAATATCGGATCGGAATGGATCGGCCGATCTAAAAAAAGTATCGGGTATCGCCGATTCCGATCCCGGAAGTCCCATTCAAGTCAATGGAACTGAAATATCGGAATTAAAAAACCCTTTCTTTCCCTGTAGGTTAATCCTACATGAAGAAACACAACTAATAATTATGTAGAATGTATTGTGGGAGGTGTAGGAGACATTAAAGCCATAGAGTTTTAGCCCAATCAAATGGAATAGCAGGAATTAATTTTTTTTTTTAAAGACGTTTGGAGTTACAAAGATATTTACTATGTTAACCTCTTTTATATTTTGTCAGATATGTATGTTTCACTACTTCCATGCTCTTCACCTTCTTTTTTACTTCTCCCACGCTTTCTCCTTCATCATCCTCAGCAGCATCTTTTTCATCAACTTCTTCACCTTATTCATCTTCTTCTTCACCTTCTTCCTATTTAATTTTTATTTTACATTCTTCATATTCTTCTTGTTCAACTATTATTCTTCTTCATATTCAACTTCTTCAACTTCTTCAGCTTCTTCCTATTCTTCTTCATCATATTCTTATTTGTGTCAGGCATTCCTGTAGTTGTGTTCTATAAAAGTTTGAAGATTACACCTTCCGTTCAGCCTGTGACAACAGATTTACAACAGGATTTGTCCGCGTTCAGTTTGGCCTGCAGCAGCAGACCTTTTCAAGGGGCACCACGAGGAGGAACGGACTCACCCCCATACACTGCTTAGTCTTCTTCTGCTTATAAATTAGATAATATCATTTGCTCTGATATTTAGTCTTATGCTTAATGTTCTTCTGCTTTTGGTTTTTATGCTTCTTGGTCTTCTGTCTCTTGTTGTTCTGCATCTTGGTGGTTGTCTTCCTGTTCTTTGTCCTCTTGGTCATCTTCTTCAGGGTCATCTTTTAGGTATTCTTCTGTGTGGTCTTCAGGGTCGTCGTCTTCAGGGTCATTGTCAGGGAGATCCAGAGTGAGAATCAAAAACCATTTCCACAAGCTTGAACTTGGAAAAGTAGCAGAAGGTACAAGAAGGCTGAGGAACTGCCGAGAACCAGCTGACGGTACTGGAACCCGGAGGGGCAGCAAAATGAACAAGAGCCAATGGCACAACCGTAGACCAGCTGACGTTGCTGGAACACGGTTACTAAGCAGGAGGTACCTGTGCTCCAAAGCACTACCAAGGACCAGCAGACGTTGCTGGAACTCGGATACCAAGAAGGAGGCACCTAGGCCAAAGGCACTGCCGAGAACCAGCTGACGGTACTGGAACCCGGAGGGGCAGCAGAATGAGCAAGAGCCAATGGCACAACCGTGGACCAGCTGACGGTGCTGGAACTAGGTTACTAAGCAGGAGGTGCCTGTGCTCCAAAGCACTACCATGGACCAGCAGACGTTGCTGGAACTCGGATACCAAGTAGGAGGCACCTAGGCCAAAGGCACTGCCGAGAGCCAGCTGACGGTACTGGAACCCAGAGGGGCAGCGGAATGAACAAGAGCCAATGGCACAACCGTGGACCAGCTGATGGTGCTGGAACCCGGAGGGGCAGCAGAAGGAACAAGAGCCAATGGGACAACTGTGGACCAGCTGACGGTGCTGGAACACGGTTTCTAAGCAGGAGGTACCTGTGCTAAAATGCACTACCAAGGACCAGCAGACGTTGCTGGAACTCGGATACCGAGGAGGAGGCACCTAGGCCAAAGGCACTGCCGAGAACCAGCTGACGGTGCTGGAACCCGGATGGGTAGCGGAAGGTACCCATGAAAAAAACAAAGTTGCAAGGCCGTGAGCCGGCCGCAGTTACCGAAACCCACAGTCCTACAGGGGGTGCTTGTCCTATTGGCACTACGGAACAAGCCTTTATTACCAGAACCCGCAGCCCACATAGGAAGCACCAAAACTGCAGGCATCATAGACTCGGCTAACCCGGCCGCAACACGACAGGACAACATATCGGTGGCAAAGAGACGTTGACACTACCCGGAAACAGCTGGCGTGCTGGAACCAGGCTGGGCAGGAGGGAGTACCCGTGCCAAAGACACTGCCGAGAACCAGCTGACGATGCTGGAACCCGGATGGGTAGCAGAAGCTACAAGAGTCAATGGAAGTACCGAGAACCAGCTGACGGTGCTGGAACCCAGAGTGGCAGCAGAAGGAACAAGAGCCAATGGCACAACCATGGACCAGCTGACGGTGCTGGAACACGGTTTCTAAGCAGGAGGTACCTGTGCTTAAAAGCACTACCAAGGACCAGCAGACGTTGCTGGAACTCAGATACAGAGAAGGAGGCACCTAGGCCAAAGGCAATGACGAGAACCAGCTGACGGTGCTGGAACCCGGATGGGTAGCGGAAGCTACCAATGAAAAAAATAAAGTTACAAGGCCGTGAGCCGGCCGCAGTTACCGAAACCCACAGTCCTACAGGGGGTCCTTGTCCTATTAGCACTACGGAACCAGCCTTTATTACCAGAACCCGCAGCCCACATAGGAAGCACCAAAACTGCAGGCACTAGAGTTGAGCGAAATCGGTCGAAAAATTTCAAAAGTCATGAAACGAAACCCGACCCTAGGATGAGGTCGGCCACGAGGTCGGTGACTTACGCGCCAAAGTCGCGTTTCAAAAGTTTGTTTTGCGCTCTTTTTCAGCCAATCAGGATCCACGGACACTGTGGGCAACGTGATGACATAGGCACGGGTCACCACCATCTTTCAGAAGGGCATGCAAGTGATTGGCTTGCTTTGGTGGGCATCACAGGGGGTATAAAAGGGCGTGCACGCCGACCGCCATCTTACTTCTGCCGATCTTAGCATAGGGAGAGGTTGCTGCTGATTCTGTAGGGAGAGCGTTAGGCAGGGAAGAAGAAAAAAAAACTGCTTCTGCTGCTAGCGATTTTGCATGTACAACACACCAGTCACTGTGTGTGCAGTGCAAGGGGAGGCTATATTGTGGTGTATCAGTGGTGTTGGTTGTTAGGCTGCCTTCTAAGGCTTCCTGACAGCTGCATTGCTGTTTACCCACTGCTCTGCAAACTGCTTTTTTAAAAGCAATCCCAATTTTTTTTTTGTCCTGCTGAGGTACTGAGCATGCATTTTTTCAAACCATACAGCGGTGCACACTCCTCACACAGTACCGTGTAATGGCTGTTATCATAGCCACAGTGAAGCTCTCTGTGTGTCACTCTGTGAGAATAAGTCGAGGACATGTTCCGTTCTTACAGACCTGCACCTACTAGTTTTGTCTAGCTTTCAAACAGTTAAATATATTTGCTGTTTGATCGCATTCAAAACTATAGAGAGACAGCGTGTGTCAGTCCGTATACTTAAAAAACACGGAGCTTGACAATTTTACGTACACCGGACAGCCGTGTACGTGCACGCTCCTCTCAGTACCGTGTAACGGCTGTTATCACGGCCACAGTGAAGCTATCTGTGTGTCACTGTGGAAGGATAAGTGGAGGACTTGTTCCGTTCTTACAGACCTACACTCTAGGGAGATTCCTATTCTGCCCAATTCTACATACACCTTGTAGTTTGTGATACACTAGCCAATTTCTGCCTGTGACATAGCGCTGTGATATTCAGTGGGCCTCACACAATCCAAAAGTGTCCAGTGTCCACAAGTGTGTGCAGAAATTCAAAATCTCCCTTATCCTCTAGTCACTTTTTCACACCTGTGCCATGGAGCCTGTGACAGAGCGCTCAGATATTCAGTGGGCCTCACACAATCCAAAAGTGTCCAGTGTCCACAAGTGTGTGCAGAAAATCATAATCTCCCCTGTCCTATAGACACCTTGTACCTTGTTTTACATTACTATATAGTTTGTTGGATTTTGTCTACATTTCTACAAAAAATGAGGAAGGCTGGTGGAAGAGGCCGTGGAATTGGGCGGGGGTTGGCAGCTGGTAATGATGGTGTTGGTGGTGGATCTGATGGTAGTGGCAAGAGCAAAATAGGACCGAATGCAGGAGGTGTGGAGCCTGCGTCATCGTCTGGCTCCATAAGGCTTCGAAGGCTTAGTTTTCTAGGAGTTGGCAAACCGCTTTTAAAGCCAGAGCATCAGGAAAAAGTTTTGTCTTACATTGCTGACTCAGCCTCCAGCTCTATCGCCTCCTCTTCTGAAGTTGTAAAACGTAAAAGCACTGAGTCGTCATTGGAGGCTCATGTTCATGAACCACACCTTTCCTTGTGTCCTTCACCCCAACCAAGATTGAAGGATGACGCAGGCCATACTACTGATTACTCCATGGAGCTGTTTTCACATACCATGCCTGGATTATCAAGTGAAATGGTGAATTACCCAGGCCAAGATGAATCTGACATGGAGTGCACTGATACACAGCCGCTGATAGATGATTCTGCTGGTACATTCACTCAGAGCACTACATTGTCCTCGCAGTGTACAGAGCCAGATTCTGACCCTGATGAGACTCAGGTGCCCCTTCCCGCACACTATACCACCATACACGGTGACACAGAGGAAGGTGCACATGACATTGAAGAGGAGGTGATGGATGACCCAGTTGTTGACCCAGATTGGCATCCATTGGGGGAAGAGGGTGCTGCTTCCAATAGCTCAGATGAGGAGCATCCACAGCAGACATTGACATCGCAACAGCTGTTATCTGGCAGGCCCGGAGCACTCCAAAGACAGGTTCCAAAAATCAAAAGAGTTGCTGGACAGCTTGTCCAGAGGGTCAAAATATCACAGCGTGCTAGGCCGCAGAATGTCTGCCAAAGTAGGAAGAGTGCAGTGTGGCACTTTTTTTAACAAAATCCTCATGATCAGGCCAAGGTTATCTGTAAGAAGTGCGCAAAGACCTTTAGCCGAGGGAAAAATCTGAAAAATTTGAATACCACTTGCATGCTTAGACATTTAATCACCATGCACTTGCAAGCGTGGACACAACACCAAACCTCAAGTGCCACATGTGCAACTGATCACAACGAAGGTAGTCAGCAACGCTACATTGTTTCCCCCACTGTAAGCCCACCGGTTAGCACAGCAGCAAATGTTGAGGTGTTGTTGCAAGGCCACAGCAGTCAGGGAATCCCACTGTTATATCAACGAAAGACTGATTCTAGGCCATCAGAAAGAACAACTCCATCACCATCATCAACCCTCTCTCAGTCCGCCCTGTCCACCGCTACTTCCACCATATGCAGCTCTCAAGTCCAGCTCACCCTCCCAGACACTATGAGTAGGTCAAGAAAGTACTCAGTCTCTCATCCGCGTACACTGGGTTTGAACGCCCACATTGCCAAACTAATCTCGTTTGAGATGATGCCCTTTCGGTTGGTGGAAAGCGCAGCTTTCCGCGAACTCATGGCCTATGCAGTACCACGCTATGACCTACCCAGTCGCCACTTCTTCTCTCGCAAAGCCATCCCAGCCCTCCACCATCATGTGAAAGACCGCATTGTCCATGCACTCAAGCAGTCAGTGAGCGGAAAGGTGCACCTCACAACTGATGCATGGTCCAGTCGGCATGGCCAGGGCCGTTACGTGTCCATCACTGCGCACTGGGTTAATGTGGTGGATGCAGGGTCCACAGGGGACAGCGGTGGTGGGAAAGTGCTGTCTAGCCCACGGCATAGGAAACAGTTGGCTGTAGGCGTTCGACCCTCCTCCTCCTCCTCCTCCAGAAGCGAAAGCTCGTCCACAGAGCGCAGTCGTACGAGCACTCCATCTGCAGCTGCCACTGTTGCACACGAGGTGTCCCCCTATCGAGCAGCTAGTGGAAAGCGTCAGCAGGCTGTGTTGCAGATGATGTGTTTGGGCGACAGACACACCGCCGAGGTGCTGGCCGAGTACTTGAAGCGACAAACTGAGTCATGGCTGGGCAGTGTACATCTTGAGGCAGGCAATTTTGTGGCAGCCATAGCCCTTTCAAAACTCAGCCACATACCTTGCTTGGCTCACACCTTGAACCTGGTGGTGCAGTGCTTCCTCAATAATTATCCGGAGTTAACAGCCCTGCTCCAGAAGGTGCGAAGACTGTGCGCGCACATCCGCCAGTCGCCTGTACACTCCATTCGTATGCAGAAGCTGCAGCGATTGCTCCACCTTCCCAACCACTGCCTCATTATCGACATTGCAACAAGGTGGAACTCCACCCTGCACATGGTTGAGCGGCTGTGCGAGCAGAGGCAGGCCATAATGCATTTGTGGGAGGATACACGGCCAGGCACTTTGAGAGCAGACATGGAGTTGACAGGTGTGCAGTGGTCGAAGCTGAAAGACCTCTGTAAAGTCCTTCAGTGTTTTGAGGAATGCACACGGCTGGTAAGCGCAGACGACGCCATCCTAAGCATGAGTATCCCACTTATGCGTCTGCTCATGCAAACTTTGACGCACCTTAAGGAGCAGGCGTCTGCAGCCAATGTTGATGAGGAGGAAGAGGAGGAGGGAATCCTTGATGACATTCAGCCATTGTCTGCTCAGGGACCTCTCCTGGAAGAGGTGGAGGAAGAAGAGGAGGAGGAGGAGGAGGATGATGGGGACGATTACCTAGGGGAGGAGGATGCATCTCGTGGGGCAAGTGAAAATGTTGGCGTGGCAAGGTCTGGTACAGGGTTTGTGCGTGACTGGAGGGATGTGGATTTTCCAGAAAGTGCTCCTCCAACCAGCACTCGCAGTGCATCATTGACACCGGGAACATTGACCCACATGTCAGATTATGCCTTGCAGATCCTAAAAAGGGACCCACGCATTGCCAAAATGATGAACGATGACGAGACGACTACTGGTTGGCCAGCATCCTGGATCCACGCTATAAAGGCAAATTACAAAACATCATGCCACAGGAGAACCTTGACCTAATATTGGCTAATAAACAAGCAACTCTGGTAAATCGGTTGCATGAGGCATTCCCAGCACACAGCAGCGGTGATGGTTCTCACACGAGCCGTACGGGCCGGGGGCAGCTTGGCAGAGGTGTTCGTGGTGCACACAGCAGAAGTGGCGTTGGAGACAGGGGTTTCATGACAATGTTGTGGACTGATTTTTCAAGCACCGCTCACACAACTGGTAATACTGCATCGATGGAAAGTGACAGGAGACAGCAGTTGTCAACTATGGTTACAAACTACTTTTCCTCCCATATTGATGTTCTCCCACACAGGTCATTCCCCTTTGACTATTGGGCCGCTAAACTGGACACCTGGCCTGAATTGGCACAATATGCCTTACAGGAGCTCGCTTGCCCAGCTGCAAGTGTGCTATCGGAAAGAGTCTTCAGTGCAGCTGGATCAATCCTGACAGAAAAAAGGACCCGTCTGTCAACCCAAAATGTGGATGATCTAACCTTCATTAAAATGAACCATGAATGGGTTTCCAAGGATTTTGTCCCACCTTCCCCTGATGACACATAGGGTGACAGAAAAATGGCTTGCTTTGGTCAACCTCTTCCTGGGACTTGACCTATTTCGCCTTTTGCATCAGCTGAATGTCCAACATCAACATATACCACTTTCAAAAACTCCCTAACTGTGCTGCCTCCCCCCCCATGGCCGTGGTCACCACCTAGCGCACGACACCGTGCGAGTGCCATTGCCCTGGACAGGTGGGTAGGCCGACTCTTGGGCGCGGGCACTGGCACAGGGTCCCTCATAGTGCAATCAAGTGTCTCTGATGGTGGTGGTGCACACCCGCCGTCAGACACACCGCCGTACTATGAGGGGCCCAGTGCCAGTACCGACACCCACGAGTGGGCCCCCCTTGCTTGGGCAGGGCCCCAGCATTTGCAATCTTTACCTCTCCCTGCTCCTCCGCTGTGTAGTCTGGGCCGCCAAATCCATACTGTGCCTAACACCGTCTGAGCCTGCCTCCTGATGTATAGACATATATTTAGAATGTGTACGCTATCCATACATGTTATCCGGGGATACGGTACCCTTTCTCACCTTTGTGCAATCACGTGCAAGCCATACTGGGCCTGACACCGTCTGAGCCTGCCTCCTGATGTATAGACATATATTTAGAATGTGTACGCTATCCATACATGTTATCCGGGGATACGGTACCCTTTCTCACCTTTGTGCAATCACGTGCAAGCCATACTGGGCCTGACACCATCTGAGCCTGCCTCCTGATGTATAGACATATATTTTGAATGTGTATGCTATCCATACATGTTATCTGGGGATACGGTACCCTTTCTCACCTTTGTGCAATCACGTGCAAGCCATACTGGGCCTAACACCGTCTGAGCCTGTCTCCTGATGTATAGACATATATTTTGAATGTGTACGCTATCCATACATGTTATCTGGGGATACGGTACCCTTTCTCACCTTTGTGCAATCACGTGCAAGCCATACTGGGCCTGAGAACGGCTGGCGAGCTGTTAAGCAAGCTACAGCACCTGTGGTTTGCACACGTAAGTTTTTCATTTTTTCAGGAATGACGGTTAGGCCTAATTCCGGAACTGCGGTTGACCTGCACTTACTGGGAAATCATCGTTCGCAGGTAATAATTGTAATCACAGATCCCCATCACTAACGTTGTTCAGCGGGTTATCTTCACCTGTAAGCGACAAACGCTGGCCTTTTCAGTGTAGCGCACATGCAGCCACGGACATGTAAGGGCATGACACACCAGTTATTGGCCAATCTCATGTGCCAGAGCCTCACGTGTCCCTCTAGTAAGCCGGACTCAGACCGCGGGACATGACGGAGTCTCGTTCGTTAACGGAATTAAGCTTGCAATGTGTGCATCTTTTCTGTAGCTTGCATGGTTGAGGTTTCCCAGGTGGAGTCGAATTAAACCATAGGCTCCACTCCTGGTGGTGCCCTTCTGGACATTCCTTTAAGGTTCAGCTTTGCAACCATACTGCCCACGTAAAACAAACACTTTGCCTTCATGAACGCTGTTTGGAGGGTCATGACTCGTGGGAATAACGCCGCCCAATCAGTTAACCTGCTAGAGAGATCCTTCGTTGCTCGCAAGCATGACATCACCCTCCCTAGGAGGAAGGTAATGCCACTGTGGCGACCGTACTCCTGGGGGCGACACAAGTGCACTGATGCCCAGCCACTGCTCGATGAATCTGCTGGTACATTGACCCAGACCACTACATTCCCCTCGCACGCTACACGGCCTGAATCTGACCCTGATGAAACTCAGGTTACCCTTCCCATATACAGTTCCATCTTACACGGTGACAAAGAGGAAGCTGCAGATGAAAGTGCAGGTTCGGCCCACCCGCCATCAGACACACCACAGTACTATCAGGGGCCCTGTGCCAGTGCCGTCGCCAACGAGTGGGCCCCCCCGCTTGCTCAGGATCACAGCACTTGCAAGGTTGAAATACTGTGCAGTGAGATGGAAGATGGGGACGACGAGGAGTCCAGACTAGTACAGGGATTCCCTAGCGAGGAGACTTATTTCATTGTTTTCAATGTTGGGACAGCAATTTTTGGGGAGCACTATACTCTGGAGAATGATAGATGGGGCCCACCATACACTGGAACATTCCAAAGGTGGACATCAGACACTGGAGCAGCATTTACAGGGCCCATTATACACTAGAGCATTAGAAATGGGGCCCATTATGTTTGGAGCATTATTTGGGCCCATAAGACAGTGGAGCTTCATCCATGGGGACCAACATATACTGTAGCATTATGTGGAGCTCATCATATACTGTTTCAGACATTATATGGGACCAATGATTCTGTATGGAGAAATAGATGGGCCTTGTCATGAGATGTAAAAAGTGAAGTATTTTTCATTGTACTATACCGCTATTTCTCTGCCGTATCGGAGCATGATGAGTTGTGGTATGTGTTAAAGGGGCGCTCTTTCGCCCAGGGCACATGAAAACCTGGAGCCAGCCCTACCCCCCCACAACTTTAGCCAAATAACCCCCATTTTTCAGTGCGTAACTTGTATTATGAAGTTAATTAAGGTTGACAAGCTTAAGTAAGAAGAATTGATGCTTTTGGCATTCAAATGGGCACTGTAGGTGTGTTTCCTGTCCTCCTCTCACTGCCGACTTTTATTCCCCATAGACTTATATTGGGTTTCGTGTTTCGGGACGACCCCGACTTTTCCCTATAATCGGCCAATCTTGCTCGACCCGACTTTTGGAAAAGTCGGGTTTCACGAAACGAAACTCGACCCTAAAAAAACAAAAGTCGCTCAACTCTAGCAGGCACCATAGACTCGGCTAACCCGACCGCAACACGACAGGACAATGTATCGGTGGCAAAGTGACGTTGACACTACCCGGAAACAGCAGGCGGGCTGGAACCAGGCTGGTCTCCTGCTCTGTCCACATTCCCACTACTAGTAATGGTAATGGGGACAGAGCGGGAGACATTGCCGGACACACATCAGTGGATCAACTGATGTGCCTGAGCCACAGTAACACAGGAACAAGAGTGGATTGTGCAGACGCCACTTCAGAGCAGCGACTGGCGGGGTTGGATGCCAGGGGAAATACTAGAGACAGTAGAGCCAGAGGCCTAAGTGGAGCACGGTTAAAAATCAGTAGTAGTGTTACTGTGTAGGCAGCAGGAGACTTTGCCATCCACACAGCAGGGGAACAGCTGGCGTTACTGAACCCCACAGACACCGGAGCGAGTGTTTCAATCTGTGCGGACGGCACTTCCAGGCTACAACTGGCTGTGTTGTAGCCCAGGATCAATGCTCCGAGCAGGCTGAGGCCTACTTGGAGCGAGGAGAAACTACGATGTAGTGTGACTGTGTAGGCAGCAGGAGACTTTGCCATCCACACAGCAGGGGAACAACTGGCGTTACTGAACCCCACAGACACCGGAGCGAGTGTTTCAATCTGTGTGTACGGCACTTCCAGGCTACAACTGGCTGTGTTGTAGCCCAGGATCAATGCTCCGAGCAGGCTGAGGCCTACTTGGAGCGAGGAGAAACTACGATGTAGTGTGACTGTGTAGGCAGCAGGAGATTTTGCCATCCACACAGCAGGGGAACAGCTGGCGTTACTGAACCCCACAGACACCGGAGCGAGTGTTTCAATCTGTGCGGACGGCACTTCCGGGCTACAATTGGCTGCGTTTTAGCCCAGGATGAAGCATGCAGCAAGCGAGGCCAACTTGCAGCTGGTTTTATAGAGGTTGTAGACTACTACTGATTGTAACCGTGCTCCACTATGGCCTCCGGCTTCACTGTCTCTAGTATTTCCCCTGGCCTCCAACCCCGCCAGTTGCTGCTCTGAAGTGGCATCTGCACAATCCACACTTGTTCCTGTGTAACTGTGGCTCAGTCACGTCAGTTGAGCCCCTGATGTGTGTCTGGCAAGGTCTCCTGCTCAGTCCTCATTCACACTACTAGTAATGGGAATGTGGACAGAGCAGGAGACCTTGCCGGACATACATCAGGGAATCAACTGACGTGACTGAGCCACAGTAACTCAGGAACAAGTGTGGATTGTGCAGACACCACTTCAGAGCAGGAACTGGTGGGGTTGGAGGCCAGAGGAAAAACTAGAGACAGTGGAGCCAGATGCCTAAGTGGAGCACAGTTACAAATCTGTAGTAGTTTGCATGTGGATGGAGCAGGAGACTTTGCCGTCTACACAGCAGGGGAACAGCTGGCATTACTGAACCCCACAGACAAAGTAGCGAATGTGTTTGTCTCTGCGAAGACGGCACTTCTGAACACCAACTGGCGTTGTTGGAGCCCAGGATGAGGCATGGAACAGGCTGAGGCCTGATGGTGTTGGCATGTGGATGGAGCAGGAGACTTTGCTACTAGTAATGGGAATGTGGACAGAGCAGGAGACCTTGCCGGACACACATCAGGGGATCAACTGACGTGACTGAGCCCCAGTAACTCAGGAACAAGTGTGGATTGTGCAGACGCCACTTCAGAGCAGCAACTGGCGGGGTTGGAGGCCAGGGGAAATACTAGAGACAGTGGAGCCAGAGGCCTAAGTGGAGCAGGGTTAAAAATCAGTAGTTGTTTGAATGTGGATGGAGCAGGAGACTTTGCTGTCCACACAGCAGGGGAGCAGCTGGCATTACTGAACCCCAATAGCACAGAAGCTAGTGTTTTTCTCTGTGCAGACGACACATCTGAGTGACAACTGGCTGTGTTGAAGCCCAGGGATTATAGTTCAGGTGGTAGAAACATGAACACAACAGGAGACCTGGATACAGTTGCCAACCAATTATTTAGTCGGGAAGAGGACTGGCAAATTCTGGGGAGATCCAGGCCTTGCTCATTTTCAGAAAAGTAAGCCGGTCGAAGTTATCGGAAGAAAGTCGCGTGCAACGGTCTGTTAGTACACCACCTGCGGCACTAAAGACGTGTTCCAATAAGACACTGGCAGCAGGGCAAGCCAGCACCTCCAATGCATACTGGCTAAGCTCTGGCCATGTATCCAGCTTAGAGACCCAAAACTTGAAGTGGGAAGAGCCATCTGGTAGTACACTCACAGGGCAAGACATGTAGTCTGTCACCATCTGACGGAAACGTTGCCTCCTGCTGACTGGAGCCATCAGTGATGTTGTAGACAATTGTGGCGGACACACAAAACTTTGCCACATTTGGGCCATAGTGGTCTTGCCTTGTGCTGAGGCGCTGCCTCTGCTCCCTCTTTGTGCCGAGTTTCCTCCACTGGCTCGACGCACAGAGGTGCTTTGTAAAGCACTAGCACCACTGCTGTCGGGTGGAATGGAAAACATGATGGACTGCACCATTGTGTCTTGGTACTCCCGCAGTTTACGCTCCCGGTTCAACGTTGGTATGAGGGTTTGCAAGTTGTCCCGGTAGCGAGGATCTAGGAGGGTGTACACCCAATAATCAGCCGTGTAGAGAATGTGGGCGATGCGGCGGTCGTTTCTCAGGCACTGCAGCATGAAGTCAACCATGTGCTGCAGACTCCCAACTGCCAAAGAACCGCTGTCCCCTGCTTGGTGCGTGATCTCTGCCTGCTCTGCATCACCCCACCCTCGCTGTACATACTGACTAGAGCTTTGTGTACCTCCCTCCTCTGGAAAGATGTCTTCCTCCTTCATTGACTCCTCCTCATCCTCCTCACAAAGTGTCCCCTGCCTAGGCCTTTGTGAGGAACCACATAGCACAGACTGTCCAGAAGCAGATGGCATTTGGGACTCCTCATCCTCCACCTCTTCCAAAACTTCATCCCTTAGTGCTTGCAGTGTTTTTTGAAGCAGACAGATAAGGGGGACAGTCATGCTGACTAGTGCATCATCTGCACTCGCCATCCGTGTGGAATCATCGAAGGCACGCAAAACGAGGCAGATGTCCTTCATAGAGGCCCACTCAGTGGTGCTGAAGTGTGACCGGCGCACAGTGCGACTTGTTTGCGCCTGATGCAGCTGGTACTCCATGACTGCTGCCTGCTGCTCACACAACCGCTCCAACATATGTAACGTAGAATTCCACCCTGGTGGGTAGGTCACATGTGATGCGATGTTCCAGAAGGCGCAATCGGCGCTGCAGAGCAGCAAGGCGCGACCTTGCCGTGCTGGAACGCCGCAAGTGAGCGCACTCTATGCTGACCTTGTGCAGCAGTGCATCAAGATCTGGATAGTCCCTCAGAAAGCTCTGCACGACCAAGTTGAGCACATGTGCCAGACATGGGATGTGAGTGAGGTTGCCAAGACCAAGAGCTGTCACCAGATTTCCGCCATTGTCACACACTACCAAGCCCGGCTGGAGATTCGCTGGCACAAACCACACGTCGCTCTCCTGCTTGATGGCATTCCAGAGCTCCTGCGCTGTGTGGCTTCGATTCCCCAAAGAAATTAATTTCAGTACGGCCTGTTGACGTTTGGCCACGGCTGTGCTCATATCGGTCGTAACAGGCTCCTGCTGCGCTATTTCAGAGGAACTTGAGTAGGAGGAGGAGTCAATGTGTACAGACTGGATTCCTGCAATCCGTGGAGTTGGCAGAACATGTAGAGCGCCACTCTCCAGATCTGTACCCGGCTCCACAACATTGACCCAATGGGCAGTGAGGGAAAGGTATCGTCCCTGTCCATGGTTACTGGTCCACGCATCGGTGGTCAGGTGGACCTTGCTACTGACAGCGTTTAGTTTTGCATGCTTTATGTTTGCCTCCACATGTTTCTGCAGGGCAGGGACGGCTCACCTGCTGAAATAAAAGCGGCTGGGCACAGTGTATTGTGGGACTGCCAATGCCATGAATTCCTGGAAGGTGTCAGTCTTCACCAGCCTGAATGACAGCATTTCAAGTGCCAGTAGTTTGGCAATGCCAGCATTCAGAGCCTGTGCTCGGGGATGGTTTGCCGAGTATGGCCGCCTTTTCTCCCATGCCTGTGCTACCGATGGCTGTCGAGTGGCCTGGGAGTGTGAGAATGACTTGGAACGTGGTGCTGTGGGTGGAATGTCACAGGGTCTCCGGACAACAGTGCCAGAGGTTCTTCCTTGGCGATCCTGTGAGGAAGCCGGACCAGCTGTGTGTGAGCTGGAGGAAGAGGCCCCAACACGAGCTGAAGAGGTGGTAAGTGGTGCTGTACGTTGGCCTACGTCTTCAGTGTGTCTGTGTAACTCCACCTCGTGCTTGGTCCGCACATGTTTCCACATATTAGTGGTATTGAGGTTGCTGACATTTTTCCCTCTTTTGACTCTCTGATGACACAGCTTGCATTTGATAAAGCACATGTCATCTGCAACTGTGTCAAAAAAGGACCACGCACTGCAAGTCTTGGGAGCGCCCGTTTTGCCTTTTGAAAGTGGAATGCTCCTAACGGGTGCCGAAGTGGAGGCTACAGGCAACCAAGTCTGCCCCCTCCCTCTCCCTCCGGTTTTTGCCATTCGGGGAATCTCTTCCTCAGAGCTGCACCCACCACCTTCCTGTTCCTCACGCCATGATGGGTCAAGGACCTCAACATCTACACTCCCCTCTTCAAACACCTGCTTCTCTTGGGTTGTCTCGCCAGCACCGTACGCAACAGAAAGTGGCACCTGTGTCTCGTCATCATCTGATGCGTACTGAGGTGTGCTGACCATAGGCACTGGCCCACCCGCCTCTTCACATTCAGAGGGACAAAGAAGTTGCGCATCACTGCATACTCCCTCTTCTTCACATTCTGGAATGCTGCTTGGCTGGCCCCCTCTTTCCAAACCAACAGATTCCGAGAACAGAAGTAGAGACTGTGATGGCTCCTGTCCAGGGCTCTCTGACTGCCTGGGCACTTTGGCAGGTGGTGAAGAGACAGATGGTTGCTCTTTGGTTCTCTGGCCCTGAGAGGATGTGGAAGTAATTGAAGTTGATGCATTAGCTGCCATCCATCCCACAACGGTTTCAATTTGTTCCTCCCACAGCAGTGGGGTACGGTGAGGTCCTACAAAGCTGCACATAAAGGACTGTTACCTGCTAAAACTGGGGGATGCTGACTCACTGGTGCCAACAGCAGGCACAGAATCCCCACGTCCTCTCCCTGCAGAATCCCCACGTCCTCTCCCTGCAGAATCCCCACGTCCTCTCCCTGCTGAAACTCCACGCCCACGTGCCTTACTTCCTGCCTTCTTCATCTTGCTAGACTGAGAAAGATAGGCAGAAAAGTACAAAGGGGGGCCTTAGTATGCTTATTCTTGAACAGCTGGCTACAGGTTTAAGAAACACTAATTTTATGCAGTGTGTGTGTCGACTACACTTTAATGGGAGCTAATGTGGCCTACACAACTTTCAAATGTAGTGTTTGGTGAACTTTGTTTTGGTTTTTTTTCCCCCCCAAAAAAAAAAAAAAAAAGGATGTGACCAAAGATTTGAAAGTGAGAGTATCACCAACTTTCTGGAGCTATTACAATGCAGGCAGGTAACCTACAATGCAAAAGATGAGGCTCCAAAAAAATTGTTTAATACTAATCTGGCTGCAGCTGAAGGGCACAAGCCAGAAAAAAGGCTTCTCTATCTACTCCTATATAGTGTTTGCAACCAACCAATGTAGATGGATATGGATGGATGCACACTAACAGGAGAAGAAAAAATGAGCTGCAATTAAAGAAAAATATGTGTGAGGCAGTGACTCACGCTGAGCGGTCTACAACCAGACGTAGCTGCAGGACACACTATTCAGCGTGAGCTGCACTCACACACAGTCAGAGACCTCTCAGACAGCCGTGAACAGTGCAGCTAAGTGGGCACTAGCACTGACAGGCTGCAGAAAGGCTCCGCTGTCTACTACTAGTGTTTGCAACCAACATATATGGATACGGATGGATGCACACTAATAGGAGAAAAAAAGAGCTGCAATAAAAGAAAAATGTGTGAGGCAGTGACACGCTGAGCAGCCTACAACCAGACGTAGCTGCAGGACACACTACTCAGCGTGAGCTGCACTCACACACAGTCAGAGACCTCTCCGACAGCCGTGAACAGTGCAGCTAAGTGGGCACTAGCACTGAAAGGCTGCAGAAAGGCTCCGCTGTCTACTACTAGTGTTTGCAACCAACGTATATGGATACGGATGGAAGCACACTAGATAGAATTTTTTAAAAATAAGCAGCTCAAAAAGAAAAATATGTGTGAGGCACGCTGGGCGGCCTACAACCAGACGTGGCTGCAGGACCCACTCCACAGCGTGAGCTGCACTCACACAGCCCTTGCAGACAGCTGTGAACACTGCTGCTAGGGAAAAGAAAGCTACAGTGGTGGTTTATGTAGCCTGGGTAAAGAACATTATTGTTTTGAGAATCGCTATTTCTAACTGTCCCTCACAGTCTTCAACAGCAGCCTGTCCCTAACTGAATTCACAGCAGAGTGACCAGAAATGGCGGCGGCGGTGGCTTTTATAGTGCATCATGACATCATTTCAGCAGCCAATCACAGCCATGCCAAAAGTTAACATGCCTACATGCCTAACAGGATGTGCCCACACTTCTGAGGATTCCCATTGGCTGAATCAAAGCGAGCAGGCTCATAGCATTATGGGAACTTCTGATTCCGGTATCCGATATGAAAAAAGTATCGGAAGTCAGTATCGGAATTCCGATACAGCTAATATCGGCCGATACCCGATACTTGCGGTATCAGAAAGCTCAACATTATTGATGACTAGTTTCTCCCATTGGCGTAGCATCAGCAACATATCCTGAGACGAAGTCTGTCTCTGGGCGTCGGTGGGTAGTCTGCCGGTGGTCACCCATCAGCATAGGAGCCCAATTTCTTCATCTTCTTGCTGCTGTTGGATCCATCTGTCATGTGATTGCTCCAGCACACCGCTTGGGGGTTCTTCTTGCTTGGCAGCCGTGAGCACGGCGGCGGTGAGGGTATACGGTGTCTCTTCTCCTTCCAATTCATCATCTCAACTTTTCCCTGGCGTTGTGTGCCGGATCCTGGAGAGGGCATCCGCGTGCACATTTTCTGCTCCTCTTTTGTAGATGATCTTGTAGTTGAACTTGGCCATCCGGCCACCCATCGCTGCTCCAGAGCCCCCAATTTGGCATTTTACAGGTGGGCCAGTGGGTTGTTGTCGGTCCGCACCACCACTTCGTAGCCAGCCAGGTACTCTGCGAACCGCTGCGTCATGGCCCACACTACCGCGAGGAGCTTGAGCTTAAAGGAGCTGTAATTGTCAGGGTTTCGCTCGGAGTCATGAACTGATCGGCTATCATACGCGATCACTCTCTCCCGGCCGTCCTGAACTTGTGACAATACAGCCCCTAGCCCGTGGAGGCTGCCGTCGGTGTGTAGTATGAACAGTTTTGAGAAATCCGCATAAGCTAACACTGGGGTACCCGAGAGCCCAGCCTTAAGGTCATGGAAGGCCTTTTCTTGCGGTTGTTGCCACTGGATTTTCCATCCATTCTCCCCGGCAGGAGCCCTCTTCAGCAGGTCCTGCAGGGCTCGGGCCTGGTGTGCAAAATTCTTTACGAAACAACGTCTTTTATCGTCTCGGGGGTAGGCCATCCCTGAATGGCAGCAACCTTTTCCAGGGACAGTCTAACACCCTAGGCTGAGACGACATGCCCCAGATATTCAATCTGGGTGCGAAACAGGTGGCATTTCTGGGGCTTCACCTTCAACCCGTACATCTGCAGCCGGCCGAGCACCTGCCCCAACCGCCGCAGGTGGTCCTCAAATGTGGCGGCATAGATGATTATGTCATCCAGGTATATCAGCGTGGCCTCGAAGTTGAGATCCCCCAGACACCGCTCCATCAGCCGCTGAAAGGTCCCCGGCGCATTGGCCAGCCCGAATGGCATTTGATTGAACTCGAACAGTCCCATAGGAAGAATGAACGCCGTCTTAGCCCTGTCTTCTTCCTACATCGACATCTGCCAATACCCACTGGCCAGATCTAACGTTGAAAAGTACTTCGCCTTCCCCAAGGCGGACAGGGATTCTTCTATATGAGGCAATGGGTACGAGTCTTTTATGGTACAGGCATTCAGCTTTCTATAGTCCACACAGAACCGCAGGGTGCCATCCTTTTTGTGGACCAATACGATGGGAGCCGCCCCAGGGCTCTGGCTCTCTCGTATGACCCCCTTCTGCAGCATTTGGGCCAGTAAAGTTTTTACCTCCTGGTATAGTTGTGGGGGAATTTGTCTGTATCATTTCCATATGGGGGACGTTCCTGCCATGGGAATTCCGTGCGTGATGGCTGTGGTGCATCCAAAATCATCCTTGTGGCTAGCGAATACCCCTTGATACTGTCCTAGTAGTGTTTCTACCTGGAGAAGTTGGGCGGGAGCCAGGCCAGAGAGTTCAGCCCACATTCTTGGCAGCCTGCAGAGTTCGAATAGTCACTGCCCAAGGGTCCTCGGGTTGCACCTTCAATTGGACCGTAGGGGCTGGCAGCACCTCTTCCAACGGCCTCCCCAGCTTGGCCATCTCAACCCGGGGCCTTAAGACGATGTCTTGGTCTTCAAGGTTGACACAGCGCACCAGGATGGTCCCTCTCCGCACAGTGGCCAGGGAGCAGGCCACCAGTATGCCAGGAGGCAGGCGTTCCGAGTAGCATGGCTCCACCTGCATCTCCACGCCCTCCAAAGCCACCGGGGTCCGGATGGGCAGGGCCACCACTGTCTGCCTGGGGGGCAGTATAAGCGGGGGAGCCACTGGCGCAATGACTTTGCCCAGTGCCTCGCCCTCCTGGCAGTCCTGCAGAACTCGCGCCTCCCACACCAACTGCTGGAAGACCTGCCCTTGAGCCGTGCGGGAACCCCACTGGTCCAGAGTCTCTTGCGTGGGGTCATTGAGGAGTAAATTTCCAAACTCCCGCATAATGTTCATGCCCAGGATAACTGGATGTTTGTCATTGGTTTCTTCATGAGTCAGGACCACTCCCTGGCATCTGAGGGATTTGCCACACAGCGTCATCTGCACCCACACCACCCTGGTGACAGAGACCGGTAATTGACTGGCGGCTACCAGTTTTATCATGGGTCCCCACTGGGGTCTCCCTGCCTCAGGGAAATGCTGCCGAAAGAAAGTTGCAGGCATGGTTGCTACTTGCGACCCCGTGTCCACTAGGCACCATACGGCACTGCTCTCGACTTCTGCCCATACCACTGGACGCTTTGTGACCAGATCTTCGGGACTTCCACAACCCCATGTTGTCGCTTCTGGCTCCGAGCGGCATCCCCCCAGCCCGGAGCCCTCTAGTTTAACGGCGGCCAGGGTGGGCGCCTCCCACGCCACGGACACTCTCGTGCGAAGTGGCCCAGCTCCCCGCACTCATAGCACTGGGGCTGTGAGGGCCGGCTGCTCCGAGCATTGCGAGGTCCCCAGGGTCCGAGATTGAAACTAGGCCTCCCAAATGTGACCTCGGTTCTTCTCTTCACTTTGGCCAACTCACCCCTGATGTTCTTCAGCTCTTGTTTCATCTCTTCTATCCATTGGGGCTCTCCGACAGCAGTCACAGCGGTGTCCACACTCCGGACCTTCCCCACAGGCACTATCATTCTCTGCTCCTGCTCTCGTGCACGCGCCTGACTCCCCACCTCAGAGAAAGATAAATGTGGGTTCACTCGGACCTGTTCCCGTAGTGCCTGCGGGTCTCGGAGTCCAGTCACTAACAAGTCGCGTAGGGTAATGTCGATGGGTCCTATCCCTACGCCGTCCTTCCGCTCGATGGCCGTGTATAACTCTTGGAGGACATTCATATACTTGGTAATAGTCTCCCCCTCTCCCTGCATTCAACTGACCAACTGGGTCCTCAACTCTCCCACATCTGTCGGATCCCCATGGGTCTCTTCCAGTATCCGCAAGACCCTAGCAAAGGTGTTGTGGTGTCCCGGGGGCCTCAACATTACTGAATCCTGGGCCTCCTCTTCTAATGCCATGAGAGTTACCTCGGCTTCCAGGTCAGGGGTCATCGGATGCATTCAGAAGAAGCCTCGCATTCGCTCTGCCTAGCTCCACAGCATGGTGTTGGAGCCTCAGAACCTGGGCAGGTTGTTTAGCATAGCCCCCAGAGAAATGCTGGATCGGGGTCCCTGGTTGCTTGCTGTGTTTATGGCCCCGCTCTGGCCTGGGGTGCCACTGTCCGCGCTCGGAGACTGCATCCTGCCGACTACGCCAAATGTGGTAATAGCAGGTACGCAGGATGCAGTGATGAGAAGCGAGACAGAAATGACTTTAAACGTTAACTTTTATAGATAAATGCTGTTAGGGCTATTGTTACGCAACCAATAGAATAACAGTAGTTGTTCTCGCAGGGAACCAATACACATAAACAAGGATTGGGAGAACACGACTAATCCGGCAAAGACCAGGCATTATATGGCCGCGGAATGGCCGACTACGGGTCCTTAGTCACTATGTATCACTTATCCGTCCTGACGTCCCTCGGCGTTCTGTTCCATGGTGTGTCTGCGTCGCAGCCACTGGGCCCAGCCGCTGAAGATCTGGTGTAGTCTTTGGGCGTTCCGACACCCAGGAGGAGTAGGGGCACAACAGGCCCGCGGAGAGTTCTTTGGCGGGTTGTCCCCAGCGGAGGCAGTGGGATACTGCCTGGTAGTGGGAGAGGGGAGGCTGCAACTGCCTGACAGGGACTGGCAGCGGTGGTGATAAGTGGCGGTTGATAGGCCACAGGAGCAGTCTGAGGCCGCACTGGAGGATCCGCAGCAGGCACAGGCCCAGTCTCTACCGCGGACTAGAGCGGGGCGGTGGCAGCTGCGGGCGGCAAAGGAGGAGTCACCACCGTGGTCAGGAGTGAAGTGGCGGTGGCTGCGGGCAGCAGCGAGGAGGCCGCAGCCGAGAGCTGGAGTGAGGCAGCAGTTTTATTTTGTCGGTAATCTCGGCGCCGTCTCCCTGCGGTCCACCGAGAGTCTCCCTCCTGTCGCTGTCCTCCTCTCTGAAGCTGCTCGTAGCTCTCGCTCTCTGGCCTTCCCCAAGTCTCCACCTCCTTCTCCCTCTTTCTGCTGACTCACACAATCTGGCCCTCTCCGTCCCTCTTCTCTGGACTCTTCCCCCAACTGCCCTGTCAGTCTCAGCAGTCCATCCCCTAGCTATGCTCCCTGGAAACAGATACCCCAGGAACCTGGAAGATGGTCCCCTCGGTTCCGGCCTGGGTACTCGGCGGAGGCCTCTCCTCCTACATATACATTACTGTATATGAACAAAAGAATGTGCCCCCTGAAAGTTCCCCCTACAGAAGCTTGACCTCTCATCCTACATCCATAGACATTAATCGTGAGTCAGCCCCTCTTCAGATATAACAACTCCCACTCTTCTGGGAAGGATTTTGTCAGAGGAACCAGCCGGGGGATCTCGCCCATATCCCACCACTGCCATGAGTTGGCACGAACAAAACACTGATGCCTCCAATAGTCAGGACAATAGGACAATTGCACACTTGACTGCCGATTGATGGACGAGGTTCAGTAATAGACTGGATATTGGGAAGCTTACACCGAACCTCTGATTCCAACACATGGAATATACTTTATTTACTCCGGTTTGGTCACTGCTGAGCCCAGGAACCCAACGTCGCGAAGCAACAGTGCTAACCACTGAGCTAGACAAGGACAATAGTAGTGTTGCACTTTATGGAGGCTGCTCTGCTGCATTGTTGGACATCACTTAATGGAGCTGTGATTGAGTGTTGGCCTCATTTCCCGTGCTTCTGCGTGCTCCTCAATTTCACAGCCTTATTTCTTCGACTTTATTTATCTTTCTCATCTTTTCTGTAAAGTCATTTGTTTTATTCAGCCTCTCTTGGAGACGACAAAACCTCTTAAACCAACATTTTCTCCACACGTTTCTGAACTTTCCTGTCACCTGACATGGCACTTCATGGTGGCACACTATTATATCGCTCTTCTAGCTGATTATAATGAGGGTTTACAGCCTCTTCCGGAAGATAATTCATCTCTAACACATAATTTTGCAAAGGTTTCTGTTTGGGTTGAATTACGAACACATCTTATATAAATTGTATCACTAGAACTTATATTAGAAGAGTGCATATTATTTCTGAAAAGTTTTAATATCTCTCAGTATTGTTTTTTTTTTACTATCTGCCTAGTAGAAACAATCTTGATATATTGCAGTTTTCACACCTCTTGGGATGATACAATAGGCTGAAACTTCTTGTTTTCCACAGCTCACTTGTCAGCTTTGCTGTGTAGAATAAGACAGATAAGCAGAGACATCTCATTTTCATTAGAAAGTAGATTGGTTAGGGAAAGCTTTATTATACAGGGTGGGCCATGTATATGGATACACCTAAATAAAATTGGAATGGTTGGTGATATCAACTTCCTGTTTGTGGCACATTAGTATATGGGAGGGGGAAAACTTTTCAAGATGGGTGGTGACCATGGTGGCCATTTTGAAGTCGGCTATTTTGGATCCAACTTTATTTTTTCCAATGGGAAGAGGGTCATGTGAAATTCTCAATATGTTTGATTTGTCACAAGAAAAACAATGGTGTGCTTGGTTTTAATGTAACTTTATTCTTTCATGAGCTATTTACAAGTTTGTCTTTGTTTATAACCATTGACATGTCGCAGAGGTTAAACACACATGAGGAGTGGATAGAAATTGTGTTGATGTCTGGTGAATGCAGTACCCGGGTCTTTGCAGCAGATTTCAATGCAAGACACCCTACGCAAGAAAACTGTCATAATTCCCATCTTATTTAGGTGTATCCATAAAAATGGCCCACCCAAAAAAGTTTGCCTCATCATCACTGAACATAATGTTCTGTGTAAACTGAGGGTCCTGTTCCAATTTGAGTTGTGCCCATTCTGGTATGCGCAGAACTGTATAAGGATTGCGTCTCTGACTGTGAAACCCATCTACCAACAACAATAAAATACGGCCAGTGCCCAGTCCCCACCCTCACACCAATCCCCTTGGTGATGCACTCATTGAGATGACCCTGCCGGCCAATGGTTCTTAAAGGGGAAGGGTCCTACGGCCACACCTACAGGGGTTAAAGCCAGGTGTCCGTGCCATTAACTCCCTCTTTCCCTCCCAGCGGACACCTGGAAGCGATCGTGCTATTGTCCAGCAGCATGTCTGACGATTGGTTTGAGGCCCTGCGGCAGAGAGCAGCACAGGAAGGTGAGCAATAGACCCGAGCTTTTATCAGCAGCATTAGCGCTCACCTCCCTGGGCTCTCTGCCGCCCCCTTCCCTGCGCCTGCCCCTGCCATAGCAGCGCAGTCTGCCTCCCCGGGGGTACTCGCTGCAGTACTCCCCCCTGGACACACCGGCGGCCCTGCATGTTGCCCCGGCCCAGAGTTTATCACCACTTTCAGCACAGAGCCGGTGCCAGCCTCGCCTGCTCGGGCCCCTTTGCCGCGCTCCTCCACCCCCCTTGCGTCTACTCACCCGGGCTTTCCAATTAGGTCCCCATCTCCCGGGTTGTGCATGTCTCCTAATGCCGACCCCCCGAAACTGACAACGGTAGGGGGCAATTCTCCCCCAGCGCCGGGAAACCGCCGGTCCAGGCGGCACCCCCGTCATCCAGTGCGCCTGCAGGTCGGGGACGCGGCCTCCTCCACGCCGCGCACTCCCCAGAAGCAGGCCAGGAAGCGCCAGTCCCGGGTTCCTGCGGGCTCCAC
The DNA here is from genome assembly GCF_039654945.1 of Dendrobates tinctorius. Classification (NCBI taxonomy): domain Eukaryota; kingdom Metazoa; phylum Chordata; class Amphibia; order Anura; family Dendrobatidae; genus Dendrobates; species Dendrobates tinctorius. Next base: position 37,461,300 of record NW_027361784.1, read on the forward strand.
CCACTGCCCAGCGTCACAGGACCAAGCCCCGCCCACTCCATTACATCATATCCTCTCCCCACAGTGTGAGAGAGAAGTCCTGGCCAGGTCTCAACGCTACCCCCGGCAAGCACAACCTCTAAGGCCGTGCAGGGGTACCTGGGGACATGCTGGACAAACAATACATCAGCTGGTGAGCGCCCGATTCGGTCTAACCAGACCGATCAGAGCGCTCCACAGTTATACAATCCAGATTACTGTGAAATATCACTAGTGGCACCAAGCACACTGATACTTACACCTTCCCCCACAGTCCAAACAACTAATAAAGATGTCCCATTTACCTCAGCCACACCATATCCTAGTACTCAGTATATTAACCCCATAACTGCCCTCTTACTAAGCAGCGGGACGGGACCCACTACGACCATTTACCCCCCGCCTGCAACCGATATAGCCCCCCCAGATACACATCAAAGTATCGGCGGATGCAGGCGTAAACTCCACACGTCCTCCCAATCTACCTCCAGCAGCCCCCGTCACCATTCTCGCCACGCCTATAAACGCCACTCACGTTACCGTCACAGATGCAGCTCCCATAGGAGCAACCATGGATCTCGGACCTCAGGATGGCTTTCATCTGCCACATCTAGAGGGTCCGACACATCCCAGTCCCAGAGTCCAGAGGGTCATTATCGGTGCGCGGCAAACGCACTAAGTCGCGAGCACCCTCCAGGGCTATCTGCCGGGGAGAGCCATCCCCCACGGCTTCCAGCCACACTACACGAGAAAGAGCCATAATTCAGCCATCACATGGTTGTAATCAGGCTCAAGCGCACGACAGTCCGTCATGCGCTCCACCATTGGCTAACAACCAGGAACGCGCTTCTCAAGCTTCCCTGGTTTCCAGACAACACATCGATCAGTCCACCGTCATAGCGGGTGCCAGAGTTTCCCCATCCTGTGACATCACCCCGTCAACATCAGAGGGAGCTGGGGTCCCTCCAGGATCGGTGTTCACTCCTCCAGAATCACGCAGCAGTGAGTGTTCAAAAACTGGTGGTGAACTGTTACACCACGGGGGTAACGTAAAAGAGAAGGAGCTAACCTCAGTGATAAAGGACCTAATTCTACACCTGTCGCACCCGAGCGACAAAGTAGGGAGCACTACAACTACACAATCAGCGAGTTTACACAAAGACGCCTTCTTCTGCGGGATCAGCCCGCTAGGCGCTCACATAGATCAGGAGACTAGGCAAAAAATCTGGAACAATGATTATGTTGACATATGGTCGCTGTTATTAGCGGACCAACAAACGGTGGATAAAACTAACGAACGGGGATACGATAGGAATAGACCTAAAATAGCATTAACTATGAATAATTGGCTTCAGGCCTTCACTGTATTTGGCTGTATTATGGGCCAGAAGGGTCCGGAACGCTGCTCCGAATTATTTATATATCAAGACACGATATATAGTTCATACAAATCGCACGGCGGTTCAGCCTGGTGGCGGTATGACGAGGAGTTCTGCAGGCGGCTGGCCCTACAGCCCGATTTAGGCTGGGGAGTTAAAGTGACTGACGTGTGGCTGCGTCTCATGCTGTCGCAGAAGCAGCCCCCCTTTTCTGCTACGACCACTAATTACTCCGCACCCGAAGGTCAAAACTCAGTGGTCGTACGAAAACCCGGGGCTAGCTGGCTGTTTAACGAGGGAAACTGCAGTTTCCACGCGCTATGCAAATTCAGACACGATTGCTCAGCTTGCGGGGGAGGACACCCAGCATCACGATGCACTCGACAGCCATGCAAAGCGACTGCAAGGCAGAACCCCAGTGAGCGTAAACGCGATGGCCCCCTGGCTAGAGCTATACCCCAATAAAAAAGTGGCACAACTACTACTGGCAGGTTTTACAGACGGCTTTTTTATCCCTTTCAAGTTTACAAGAACGCCAACCGTATCCGAGAACTTAAAATCCGCTCGTGAATTCCCCGAAATCCTGAGACAAAAAATACAAAAAGAGGTGGAATTAAGTAGAATAGCAGGCCCCTTTCAGTCACTGCCCTTAAAAATATCAGAATATCGCCACTAGGTATTATCCCAAAAAAGGAACCCGGTAAATACCGCCTAATCCATCATTTGTCTCATCCAAAGGGTGAATCTGTTAACGACGCCATCTCACCAGAAGAAGCGTCTGTAACATACGCGTCCTTCGATAAGGCTGTAGAACTAGTCCAGGCAGCCGGACACAGCGCCCTGCTGGCTAAATCTGACATAGAATCGGCATTCCAGTTACTACCGGTGCACCCCAAATGTTACCACCTACTGGGATACAAAGTGGACCAGAACTATTATTTTGATATGTGCTTACCAATGGGATGTTCCATCTCATGTCACTATTTCGAGTTATTTAGCACCTTTTTGGATTGGGTGGTTCGGTATGAAACAGGCAGCAAATCCCTAATTCACTACCTAGACGATTTTTTGTTCGTCGGCCCAGAAATTCTAAACTCTGCTACTACCTACTAGAGAAATTCAAAACTATCTCACGGCAATTCGGGGTACCATTGTCGCCCGAAAAAACAGAAGGACCATGCAATATTTTGCCCTTGTTAGGCATCGAGATAGACACCAATTTGATGGTTTTCCGCTTACCAGTGGATAAAATACAAAAAACACAGCAGCTGCTTGAAGGCTTCTGCAAGGTTAACAACAAGGTAACACTCGAGCAAATGCAGGCATTATTGGGTTTACTGACGTTTGCCTTCCGTTTAATGCCGGTCGGCAGGGCTTTCTCTCGTAGATTATCATTAGCAACTAAGGGAGCTTCTCAACCCGGGAATAGAATTAGGCTCACTCGTGCGCTAAAAGCAGAGTTACTAGTATGGCAGACGTTCCTGCAATCGTACAATGGTCACACATGCGTCATGGCTAGAGAGATTGCAAGCAAGGACTTGGGGCTGGCAATAGGGTGGAGCAAAAAACAGGGTTTTGCGGCAATCTACAAAAACCAATGGTGCAAAAACAACTGGCCGGAGACATGGACCACATCAAGCTGGGGTCGGGACCCAGCCCTAGGGGAGATATTTGCAATAGTGGCAGCTGTGGAAATATGGGGTAATCAGTTGAAAAATAGCAACATTCGTTTTCAAACAAAAAATACAAAAACAGCAAGGTGTCTAAACCACATGTCATCTTCATCCCTGCCCATACTTGCTCTATTACGTCGCCTAGCGCTGCTATGCCTACAAAACAATATTTGGTGTAGAGCCACCGTTGTGGCGGAAGTAGACGACAATATGATTAACGCATTGTTATTTTCCAATTGGCAGGCTTTCAGAATCCAGCATCCCAATGCACAAACACTGGGTATTCAGTGTCCACTATCCCTGTGGGACATAGTAGCCAATCACTGATGCCCCTAATCCGTGCCTCTGTGTCACCGGCTACCTGGCAGGTCTATGGTAAGGCTTGGGAGGAGTGGTGCTCATTAATTCAGGGTAGGTCAGTCGATAAATGCGACCGTACACGTGGCTCAGTGATAGCGGAGTTTCTAGTACGGCTGAAAGAAAGCGGGGCGTCGGGGACGTCGGCGCAACGGAAATTATCGGGGTTAGCCTTTTTCTTTCAATTAATGGGATAGGCAGATGTAACAAAGTATTTTTTCCTTAAGCAAGCCATTAAAGGATGGAAAAGGCTTCAACCAAGCCAAGAATGCCGCCGCCCCATATCACTGAGATTATTGCATCACATTATTTCCGTATCCCCATCAGTCTGCATATCACAATACGAGGCGGTCCTCATATCTGCAGCCTTTGCTCTCGCCTTTTTCGGAGCACTGCGCATCAGCGAATTACTACCACGGTCAAAAAATGCGTCGGAAGGTGGCCTAATTAAGGAGGACATAGTTATATGCAGCGACTAGTGTTGAGCATTCCGGGTATCGGCCGATATTCGCTGTATCGGAATTCCGATACCGAGTACCGATATTTTTTCAATATCGGATACCGGAATCGGAAGTCCCCATAATGCAATGAGCCACTATTGTGGCTGTGATTGGCTGCTGAAATGATGTCATCATGAAGCGCGGTATGTGCGCATCGTGATGCGCGGTCTGTGCCGACTGCAGGGGGTCTGTGCCGACTGTCGGGGGTCTGTGCCGGCTGCCGGTGGTCTGTACGGGCCTTTCGGGGGTCTGTACAGGCCTGTCGGGGGCCTGTGCCAGCTGCCGGTGGTCTGTCCGGGCCTCTCAGGGGTCTGTACAGGCCTGTCGGGGGCCTGTGCCGGCTGCCGGTGGTCTGTATGGGCCTCTCGGTGGCCTGTGCCGGCTGTCAGTGGTCTGTACGGGCCTCTCAGGGGCCTGTGCCGGCTGCCGGTGGTCTGTACGGGCCTCTCGGGGGTCTGTACAGGCCTGTCGGAGGCCTGTGCCGGCTGCCGGTGGTCTGTACAGGCCTCTCGGGGGCCTGTGCCGGCTGTCGGTGGTCTGTGCCGGCTGCCGGGGGCCTGTGCCGGCTGTCGGTGGTCTGTACGGGCCTCTCGGGGGCCTGTGCCGGCTGTCGGTGGTCTGTGCCGGCTGCCGGGGGCCTGTGCCGGCTGCCGGTGGTCTGTACGGGCCACTCAGGGGCCTGTGCCGGCTGTCGGTGGTCTGTATGGGCCTCTCGGGGGCCTGTACCGGCTGTCGGTGGTCTGTGCCGGCTGTCGGTGGTCTGTACGAGCCTCTCGGGGGCCTGTGCCGGCTGTCGGTGGTCTGTGCCGGCTGCCGGGGGCCTGTGCCGGCTGCCGGTGGTCTGTACGGGCCACTCGGGGGCCTGTGCCGGCTGTCGGTGGTCTGTACGGGCCTCTCGGGGGCCTGTGCCGGCTGTCCGTGGTCTGTGCTGGCTGCCGGGGGCCTGTGCCGGCTGCCGGTGGTCTGCACGGGCCTCTCGGGGGCCTGTGCCGGCTGTCGGTGGTCTGTACGAGCCTCTCGGGGGCCTGTGCCGGCTGCCGGTGGTCTGTACGGGCCTCTCGGGGGTCTGTACAGGCCTGTCGGGGGCCTGTGCCGGCTGCCGGTGGTCTGTACGGGCCTCTCGGGGGTCTGTACAGGCCTGTCGGGGGCCTGTGCCGGCTGCCGGTGGTCTGTACGGGCCTCTCGTGGGCCTGTGCCGGCTGTCGGTGGTCTGTGCCGGCTGCCGGGGGCCTGTGCCGGCTGCCGGTGGTCTGTATGGGCCACTCGGGGGGCCTGTGCCGGCTGTCGTTGGTCTGTACGGGCCTCTCGGGGGCCTGCGCCGGCTGTCGGTGGTCTGTGCTGGCTGCCGGGGGCCTGTGCCAGCTGTCGGTGGTCTGTGCGGGCCTTCCGGGGGTCTTGTGTGTGTGCAGGCATCGTCCGATGGGACTACAATTCCCATCGGGCGATGCCTGCTGCAATGACAGTGATTGACACATTAGCCAATGATGGGACAGTAGTAGTCCCATCATCCGGCTAATGTGTTGAATGTAAAAAAAAAAACCATACTACATACATACTACATATATACTACATTCACACAACATACATACATACTACATATATACTACATTCATACAGCATACATACTGCATACTACATACATGCTACATATATACTACATTCATACAACATACATACATGCTACATACATACAACATGCTACATACATACAACATACATACAACATACATACAACATACATACTACATACATGCTACATATATACTACATTCATACAACATACATACTACATACTGCATACATGCTACATATATACTACATTCATACAACATACATACATACTACATACATGCTACATTCATACAACATACATACTACATACTTGCTACATATATACTACATTCATACTGCATGCTACATACTGCATACATACTACATACATACTGCATACAATACATTCATACAATACATACATATAGACATACAGTACATATAACATAGAGTACATACTCACCATCACTTGTCACTTTGATCCCCGAAGTGTCATCTGTGGAAAAATATGAAAATAATAAACAAACAATATACTCCCTGCTCCGCAGAAATCCACGCGTGTCCCACGCTGGTCTCCCGTGGAGAAAAGCAGCATCAGCTGATGCAACCGCTCTCTACGGGGCTCCAGGAATCCAGTGACAGGAGGTAGGTATCCTTCCGCACTGTATTCCTCCGCCACTGTAAAAAAAATAGTCCCTGGTCCCGTACAGACCACCGGCAGCCGGCACAGGCCCCCGAGAGGCCCGTACAGACCACCAGCAGCCGGCACAGGCCCCTGACAGGCCTGTACAGACCCCTGAGGGGCCCGTACAGACCACCGGCAGCCGGCACAGGCCCCCGACAGTCGGCACAGACCCCCGAGAGTTCCGCACAGACCCCGCCTGCACATATAGACACGCACAGTTACCGCCCACGCACCGCCCACACTCTTCCCCCCTCCCGAACAGGATGTACAAGGCAAGAAAGGGTTTTTTTAATTCCGATATTTCTGTCCCATTGACTTGAATGGGTCTTCCAGAATCGGAATCGGTGATACCCGATACTTTTTGTGTATCGGGCCGATCCAATCCGATCTGATATTTCTGAATATCGGATGGTATCGCTCAACACTAGCAGCGACGTTATGCGCATTCGGGTTAGGAAATCCAAATGCGATCCCACTGGTAGGGGCTCATGGGTTCTGGTTAACGCATCAAATGGCCCAGTTTGCCCGTTAAAGATCGTCGAAAGATACGTCGTAATATAGCACGCAGGTAGATTTTTCCCCACTCATACAGACGGGTCCCCTCTGACAAAGTACCAATTCCAGAAAAAATCGGCGCAAATCCAAAAGAGTACGGGACACATTTGTTCCGTATCGGGGCAGCCACAGAAGCAGCTAGGGCAGGAGAGTCAGAGGTGCAGAGAATGGGGCGTTGGAAATCTGCATGCTTCGCCAGATACATAAGACCTGATTTGCTGAATTAACATATTTTATCTCTTGCAGGAGTTGAAGTTTGGGTTGTAGGACATTCCTATGTCTATTGGGAGGAAAAAAAGGGCCAAACTGCGTCTGGGAGGAAGGAACCTTTACCTCCAGGGCTTAGAGGTTAACTGGAGGGGTATCAGAGGCCTCCAATGGAAACAGGTGTTCAAAGAGATGGTTGACATTTCAAGGAGGGCAAAGCGCCCGGTGATAATGGTTGTACACGCGGGTGGCAATGATCTTGGTAAGCAAAAGGTGGCGGATCTGTATAAATGGCTGACAACGGATATAGAATGGCTCCCCTGTTTATTCACAAATATGATACTGGTGTGGTCAGAGATGATACCACGGGCCGTCTGGCGTGGTGCAAGAGATAAAAAAGCCATAGAGCGCACAAGGAGGAAATTCAACACCCGGATGGGAAAATTTGTGAGAGGAAAAGGCGGTATCATAATTCGTCACCACCATCTGCAACGGGATAAAACGAAACTATTAAGACCGGACGGAGTTCACCTGACGGACAGTGGCCTCGATATTTTTCTGACTGGTTTACAGGAGGGGGTTGAACAGGCCCTAATGCTGATGGGGGGGGTCGGAGTCCCGTGTAGGTTATACACAGGATGCTCCGTGGCGGTAGAAGCAGAGGAGGGCAAAGGTTCGTAACCGCTCATTGTGCCAACATGCCTGTCGAATGCGGACAGGATCTCGGCGCGAGCCGCCCTTTACGAAGTGTAATTGCCTTACTCTGATTGTGTAATTAATAAACTGTGACCAACCTGCTCAACCCACCTAGGATTGTCTGTGTTTCCTTACGGGATTGGAGGGAGGGGGAAGGCACTGGCTACGACACACAGGTCTCCACAGTCTGGTATGCGCAGAACTGTATAAGGATTACGTCTCTGACTGTGGAGCCCATCTAACAACAACAATAAAATACGGTGAGTGCCCAGTCCCCCCCCTCACACCAATCCCCTTGGTGATGCACTCATTGAGATGACCCTGCCGGACAATGGTTCTTAAAGGGTAAGGGTCCTACGGCCACACCTACAGGGGCTAAAGCCAGGTGTCCATGCCATTAACTCCCTCTTTCCCTCCCGGTGGACACCTGGAAGCGATCGTGCTATTGTCCCACCCTCCCTCCCTTATAAGTGTTAATGGATGTGTATGGCCATACTAACTGGGGTGTATATGTTAAATTTGTAGATTATATAAAGATATGTGAATATATGTCTGACTATTTTTACCTTTACTAAGTCACAGCAGTAGAAGCAGAGGAGGGCAAAGGTTCGTAACTGCTCGTTGGGCCAACATGCCTGTCGAATGCAGACAGGATCTCGGCGCGTGTCGCCCGTTACGAAGTGTAATTGCCTTTCTCTGATAATGTAATTAATAAACTGTGGGCCTTTTTCAGACGTGCTGGACCTTACTTTTGGCAGAATTTTTGCGGATTGCAGCCAGCATCTTTTCTGTCCTTTCCTATTTAGTTAGTTGTGCCCTATCGTTTGCTCAACCTGTCTTTCTGTCTGTGTTTGTGTTTTCATCTGCTTTTCACCGACAATACATGTTGGGGGCTGTCTATTGCTTTGGGGTCTGCTCTGGGGCAGTTTAGATTTCCCCTTTCTTTCTTTAGGCTTATTTAGTTCTCCGGCTGTGAACGAGGGGTCTAGGGCACCGTAGCAACCCGATAGCTACCAACCTCTCCGGTTTTCTGGACTTAGCTTGTATTTTTGTTTTTTCCTCCTTCGGTGCCTCATTCATAACAGAATCACCAGCCAATGCAGAGCAATGAACTTCAGACATCACTCTCTTCCTCCACTGGTCAGGAACATACAATTTTCCAATGGGACAACGCTCAGGTTTGTCCTTCTGAAACTCTTCCAGAGCACGTCTCAAATCGGGCGAGATGGCAGAAAGAACTACCCCCTCACCTAAGATCGTAGCAGGCTTGGTCACAACAGGAGAATCAGCAAAGAAACTCCTAGAGAGGGCATCTGCCTTGACATTCTTAGTGCCTGAAAGAAAAGAGACCACAAAATCAAAACGTGTGAAAAACAAGGCCCACCTAGCCTGTCTAGGATTCAAGCGTTTGGCCGACTCCAGGTAAATCAAATTCTTGTGGTCAGTAAGGACCACGACTTGATGGCTAGCTCCCTCCAACCAATGTCTCCACTCCTCAAATGCCCATTTCATGGCTAACAGTTCCCGATTCCCCACATCATAGTTACGTTCAGATGGGGAGAACGTTCGGGAAAAGAAAGCACAGGGATTCGTTTTAGATGTTACCAGATCTTTTTGGGACAAAACAGCTCCTGCACCAATCTCAGAAGCGTCCACCTCTACCTGAAACGGGAGTGAGACATCAGGTTGCCGCAAAACCGGAGCAGAAGTGAACCTTCGCTTCAGCTCCTGAAAGAAAGAAACAGCCTCCGGAGACCAATTCAGCACATCTAACAGTAGCCGTGGGGGGTTCCTACGGTGCCCTAGACCCCTCGTTCACAGCCAGAGAACTAAATAAGCCTAAAGAAAGAAAGGAGAAATCTAAACTGCCCCAGAGCAGACCCCAAAGCAATAGACAGCCCCCAACATGTATTGTCAGTGAAAAGCAGATGAAAACACAAATACAGACAGAAAGACAGGTTGAGCAAACGATAGGGCCCAACTAACTAAATAGGAAAGGACAGAAAAGATGCTGGCTGCAATCCGCAAAAATTCTGCCAAAAGTAAGATCCAACACGTCTGATAGAAAAAGGCCCTGAAGTCACTAGACTTCAAAATAACTATATCAGCACTCAGGTATATTCTGAAGACTGAGCAAAGAGATCAACTTGATCAGAGACAAAAATGGAGCTCAGCCCGTCCCAACAAAGGCAGGCTGAACACAAAACACTAAGCAAACTCACAACAGCACCCCACTTTTGGTGGGCACCCACAGAGAGGAGGTAACAGCAAGCTTAGGAAGCTAACAGAGACCATTGAGGTATGTAGCCAAGCTACCTTATTGTCTCAACCTGGGTTCTCAAAACATCTCTGATTGTCTCAAACCTGGGTTCAGTGATGAGCAGTGGAGCAAATCTGTATTCCTCTAGTTGGAGTCATGATGCCTTGGCTGCTGTCTTGTAGAGTCAGTCTAGAAACAGATACAGAACGCTCTCTTATAGCTCTTATTCAGGCATTTTTCCACATGATTTTGGGAAGGTGGGAGAAAATCCCTCATTGTTCGAGTGTTCAATTAACCTGCATTTTTTAACCTTCAAGGATAAAATAAGAATAATCAGCTGTAGGTGCTGATACAATAGGTAATCAACAGGCATTCACCATTTAACAAGCATCAAATGTTCAATTAGCTGGCATCTTTGTCCCCTAAGGTTATTTAGAAGAATAAATTGTAGGGGTTGATACAGGCCTTCAACAAATCAACAAGAAGTTAATAGACAACAAGAATCAACATGCAGGCTCATATGAACAATAGCTTATGTCTCTTGACCTGCTGAATAATACATCTGGCTTAATTAAGAATAAATGTGGTGTCATCAAACTCTCTAAGGCCATTTTGCCCTGCTCAGGCTGCGGGATGCTGCCTGGGAATTCAGACAGTGTACTAAAGAGGAATTTCAAATTTCATACACTATTAAATTCTGTTGCAATCTTTGCTCTTCTTCATCACTGAGTCACCTCTTCCATATGGCTTTGCCAGCTTTCCTGTTTTAAACTCTGATTAACTACATCCCAGAGTCAACCCTGATATATCGCTGGGCCAGCTCTGACATATTGAACTCTAGTGCAAACAAAGCTCTGCTATGCTATTGAGTAAAGTCTATTTTAATGTTGTGCTAGGTCTGTCATATTAAACACTGTTGCAAACTCAGCTCTGCAACATCATTGAATCAACTGTGCTGCATCGCTGTACCAGCACTTTCAAATTGAAACCTCCTGTGCAACTCAGAACTGCTACTCCAGTTCCTCATCGCTAAATCAGCTCTGCTCCATTACTAATCGACTCTGCTACACTAGTTAACTCCAACTCTGCTTAATTGTGGCTTCCAACTCTGCTGCACACAGCTTCAGCCCTGCCTCATCTGCTAACATTGTTCCTACTTACCGCCCTGATGCACCGATACACCTGTCCGCGGGCGGCATAAGCTCTGTTAACCCAGGTCAGGGGCTTGGAGAACCCTGGCAAATCATAACATTTATACTATATAAAACTATAAACTTATATGACTCTGTGTGCAGCCATGTATTTCTCTTGGGCAGGGCCTGAACTCAATCACTTCCTACAGACGGTAGAGACCCTTTACATTCCTGTCAATTATTCTAGTCTGCCGATACTATACAGGATACTTTTAGTGCTTGCTTGTGGAGGGCTTTAAATGCTGGATCCGAATATGGATGCTGAATTTTCCATTAACATACTCCCACAGAGACCTTTTTACCCCCTGTTTCCAGCCCCTTGAATTTACTCAGCAGAGCATCAGATCTTAGTAAAAGCTCCAAAAAATAACCCAATAGGTTCCCTTTGAAGGGTTTATCTGGATAGGGTAGGCTCATACTTTTTTTTCTACTATTCACTTTCTGGCTTTGCTATGTAGATTGGGACAGAATGAACATAGACATCTCATTGTTATTAGAGGTTATACAGATTAATGAAAGATTTTTTGTGCTACTGGAAGTATAGATAAGGCAGGATAGTACTAATATACTGTTACCTCACTTTTCACATGGATTCTGAGCGAAGTGCTCCATTCTCCTACCTCTATGACTGTGGCTTTATGCTGTTCTGCAGGTTGGGATGCCGTTGTCATGATTTGTAGTTTTGCCCTGTCCTGTATTTTGTATAATATGTCATTTGACTTTTCTCTGGTTGTATTTGCTGTAAATTAACCATGTCTCCTTCCCCCAATACTTTGCAATGTCTTGTGATGTACCTGGACCATAATCTAATTTAGGCTTGTGTCAACAGCTAGTGGAACTTTGGCTATTGTTTCCTAAGCAGAAGATAACCTACAATACACATCCTGTAGACTCAGTGGAGCCTTTACATTTCTAGAATCTTCTGATGGACCAAACCATTGAATAGTAGGTGTGACCCCTACCCCCCTTCATATGGGCTGATCCCAGGAGCCCTGACAATACATTCTTCTTTTACGAACAGTTGTGATTTGAGTGCAGACGTGAAGGAGTCACGAACTGAGTTGAGGCCAGCTCATGACGTCCGTGGGATTGTGTGGAATCCTGTGGACTATTGCAAGGATTATTGCTATCGCATCTGGCACAAGGACTATCGTGAGGTGCCCGGATTTGTTTCCATTGTGTGGACTTATTGTGGACTTCTCATGGACTCCAAGGACATTATGGATATTTGATGTTGTATGCTCCCTGCCTTAATAAATCTCGTTGGATCGTCCCTCAGCTTGTTGCTCTGTCGTATACCCCGTCACAGCCGTGGCAACCTGAAGCATTCCTGTAACACCACTCTGGTTTACATGTCCTGACTACAATGACCTCCAAACTATTACGTGAGGACTTGACGGCTAGGAATCGAGAAACAGTTTTTTGCTCTTTTGGATTTGTTGAAATGGCAGATGATTAAAGGAAATTGCTTCTAGGAGAATTGTTTGCAGTTTTTCCTATTTATCCAATTATCACATTTAAGGGGAAGATTAGCTTTTTAAATGTATTTGAGAAGAGATTTCATTAGCCGCCTCAGCTCTGTAAAGGCTCTGATGATATTTTATAATTAGAATAAATCCCTTCCGCTCTTCACACAATGATTCACTGTCCAATCAGAGAATCCAGAAGAAACGTGGACGATCAACGAATTGTTTAGAATACATAGACCGCATCCTTAACCCCTTCAGTACCAGCACATTTTCAGCTCTTGCACTTTTATTTTTTTTTTTTCCCCTCACCTTCTTTCAAAAGCCATCACTTTTTTAATTGTCCATCTGTAGTGTCGGTGGTGGGGTGCCGAGCTGGGGGGGGTGGTCCTACTTTTATACCGCGCAGAGATGACAACAGAGACACGATGGAGGCAGATTCTGGGTGCAACAGGTCCAAGTTTATTTCTTCACTTGCCGTCCGACTGACGGCACACCTCGCGGCCCTCCGTTTCCAGAGCCGCTTCTCACACCGTACACTGGAGATGTGTCTGCACACACCGTCCCCTCCTTTACTGTCGACGCTCCTGACAGTTCCGTCACTGTGGCCGCCTTAGGCCCATTAACCAACAGCGCTTCTACTGCTCAGTCGTCGTGTCACATACGGTGTCTTACACCCAGTACCTCGTCTCAACTGCGGTCCTTTCCTGTCAGGACCACCCCCCTGACGTCCTCTCTCCTCAGTCCCCCTGGTCTGGATTCTCCTCAGAGTGCACAGACTGTCGTAGTCCTCCTGTCACTTGAGCTCCCCCTGGGGACTGGAACCTTCTGGAACCCTCCCTCAGTATTTATAACTCCCCCGGTTCCTTGAAACTGTCACTAACTGTCACCACGCCCCCCATGACCAACGGTTTCTAAAGCCCTAAGCTGCTGTAAAGTCCTTTGCTCACACTCCACCCTGCCATCTAATGGTCATCCCAAGGTACTGCACGTCCACTACACTTTTCTAGTTGTTTCCCCACTGTAATCACTGTCTCCTACCTACACTGTGCAAACCTATCTTTCTTCACTCTGACTAGTCCGTCCGTCCGTCAGGTCACCTTCCCTACACTCCCCCTTCCTTTGTCCATTGTCGTCCTTGACAATCGTCATCCCTGCCTTCGTCGTTCTGAATCTACACCTACATTCTGTTGTCGGACCAGAAGTTGAGCCAAACCCACTATCTGCGGGGGCCGAACCACACTGGGAGCACTATGCTCTGAGCAGCCTACTGCTACTCACCAGCGCGCACGCCACATGACAACGTCTTTCAAATTGGGCAAGGTACACCCGTATTCTCTCTACGGCGTGTATCTTTCCCCTACTCTCCCCTACTGTTACCTTTCACTATCCGGTACGCCATGATCGAGGCCACTCACCTACCAGATCATTGCCGGCGCCCGCCTTTCCTTCTTCAGGGGTGTCCGTGGTGTTGGGGACCTGACCTAGGACGGCTGTCTTTCTCACATCTTCCCATTCATTTTCCTTCTTTCAATTACATGTCATGGTCGGCGTCCCGGTCTCCCAGACCTCAACTCTTAGATCCCTACCGGATCTCACACTTTCCTTTGGTCCCGCAGACCTTCCCTTAACCCGGAACTGTTGCATTTTACTTTGGCATATTATACAATAAACAACTTTATAATAGCACAAGTACCCCATTTTTATAATTTTTTTTCATTTTCTTTTGCTTTAAAACTCAACGTTCAACAATAAACATCGCCAGTACTCCTTTTCCCTCCCCCTTCCTTGGACATGAACACTCCCTCTTGTCTTCGTATCCCCGTTCTGTCAAGTTTCCAAATCAGTAAAATAACATCCTGTAAGAGGAACATTCTAAAAAAAAACAGCTTAATCACATAAAACATTTTTTTTTTTTTAAAACTAGAACCGTTCTTTCAGACTCTGACAGTCCAGGCCATCTCCTCATGGCCGGTAGCAAGGGGCCCACAGCCGTGGAACTCCTGGGGTGAAGGGAGTGTCCAATACAGTCCTCTTTACGGGGGTTCGCGTTCCTCAGGTACCGCCAGTACCGCCACCGCATAATACCCGCGGGGGCAGTATTCTTTATAATAAGAGACAAAGTCCCCTATTTCCAGGGCACGGCCGTGGCGTATGGAGGCTACGTTCACGTATACCTTCTGACCAGTCTGATCACGTATGAAGCCATACCCCCGGGCCACATTGGTGTACACCAGCCGCCCCCGGGATCTTTCCACCGCCATGCCAGCCTCCCCTTTTGAATGAAGCAGGCTCCATACCTCCTGCTCTCGAACCTTAAGAATCATAGAATCATAGAATCATAGAATCGTAGAGTTGGAAGGGACCTCCTGGGCCATCTGGTCCAACCCCCTGCTCAAAGCAGGATTCGCTAAATCATCCCATCATCCCATCATCATCCCATCATCTTTTGTTTTACCACCTCCGCAACCCAAACGGAGGGTACCGCGCCAGTCCCAGAGTCCGGTGGGCGGGACCTTGCCGAGAAAGGGCGCGGGGCAGAGGCGGTCGATGATATCTGTGGCCCAGCAGCCGCTGGGGCCGGGTAGCGGATGGGAGCAGCCGTGATTCCGGAGGGCTGGTCCACAGGGCCCGTTAAACAGACCCTAGCCGGTTCCAATACTGGCATTACCGCGGCCGCAGGGTAGGCCGCATCCACAACTTCCAGCAAAGCCGGAGTAACGGCCGGTTCGGGTGATGAGGCTGACACCGGTCGAGGGAGCGCAACCGCGCCTTCTGTAAATAAGCTCCGCCCTGGTGACTCCGGGCGGGAAGGCTCGGGAACGGGAGCTAGGGCCTTGCTCAATTCCACGTATAGCATAGGGCCCTCCGCAGCCGGGCCTTCCGGTACACTGGAGGCTGCGTGTTGTGGCAAAATGATAGGGGCCGCTTGTGAAGCTGCCGGCAGGGCCGGGGGAACTCTCACCTTCCCCGGCGCCACGGCCTCCGTCACACCACCGCACGGCTCATCCCGCAGCCTCTGCTCTCCAACTCGCTGCTCAGCGGGCCTAGCTTCCAGACTCAGGGGCTCCGCAAGGAGACTCTCCGCCGGTATCAATGGCGGCCGCTCCTTCTGGTTCCGCACGGGCTCCGCACAGATTCCTCTTCTTGCCCATGGACCCGAAGATGACGTCTTCTGTCTCAGCTCGTTCTCCTGCCGCCACTGCCATTCTAGGCGGCCGATGCCCCGACACCTGCAGAGTCTCATACCGTCCGTTGGGCAGCACTCGAATGGCATCAGACAGCCGCAGCCAAGTTTTTCTTCTGTGCCACTCCCTCTGTGAGGTGAGGTGTCGGCAGGCCTCTCCACCATCCTGTCAGGGTCCAATATATGGAAGCGTCGATTTCCAGGCACATACTGCTTCCTTTTGGGGTACGTTGGAGGGGGTCCCAGTCCATTCAACACGACTGCAAACACCCGGACCTCTCCTCTGCGCTGAAGCAACACCGCCATACTGCACAGTACCTGGTACCGCCCCGGATCCTCTGCTGGCCACACAGATCCGCCACAGCGCTTCCCATTTGTATTCCACAGGTAGGTCATTTGTAATCCACAGGTAATTGTAATCCAAACAGAGTAGTCCAAGTCCTTTTCCATTCTTTGAGGCAGGTCTGCCGCAGAAGATGGGGTATTAGCGGCGGCGATCCTGCCGACTACGCCAAATGTAGTGTCGGTGGTGGGGTGCCGAGCTGGGGGGGGTGGTCCTACTTTTATACTGCGCAGAGATGACAACAGAGACACGATGGAGGCAGATTCTGGGTGCAACAGGTCCAAGTTTATTTCTTCACTTGCCGTCCGACTGACGGCACACCTCGCGGCCCTCCGTTTCCAGAGCCGCTTCTCACACCGTACACTGGAGACGTGTCTGCACACACCGTCCCCTCCTTTACTGTCGACGCTCCTGACAGTTCCGTCACTGTGGCCGCCTTAGGCCCATTAACCAACAGCGCTTCTACTGCTCAGTCGTCGTGTCACATACGGTGTCTTACACCCAGTACCTCGTCTCAACTGCGGTCCTTTCCTGTCAGGACCACCCCCCTGACGTCCTCTCTCCTCAGTCCCCCTGGTCTGGATTCTCCTCAGAGTGCACAGACTGTCGTAGTCCTCCTGTCACTTGAGCTCCCCCTGGGGACTGGAACCTTCTGGAACCCTCCCTCAGTATTTATAACTCCCCCGGTTCCTTGAAACTGTCACTAACTGTCACCACGCCCCCCATGACCAACGGTTTCTAAAGCCCTAAGCTGCTGTAAAGTCCTTTGCTCACACTCCACCCTGCCATCTAATGGTCATCCCAAGGTACTGCACGTCCACTACACTTTTCTAGTTGTTTCCCCACTGTAATAACTGACACCTACCTACACTGTGCAAACCTATCTTTCTTCACTCTGACTAGTCCGTCCGTCCGTCAGGTCACCTTCCCTACACATCAACAAGGCTACGCAGGGATTTGCGTTTGCAGGACGAGCCGTTACTTTGAATGACACCATTCACTTTACCATATAATGGACTGAAAAATAAGGGGAAGAAAGTGAGTAAAAATGATAAAAAAAAGAAATTGCAATTACGCAATTGTTTTTTCTGGGATTTGTCTTTACAGAATTTATTATGCGATAACAACGACCCGGCGTTATTATTCTTCAGGTCAGTATGCGTAATAGTGATACCAAACTTCTAAGTGGTTTTTCATACCTTGGTGGCTTAAAAAAAATTCAAAACTTTATAAAAAAAAAAATTGTGTTCTCAGGGCAGAGACACACTGGCGAATTTTTCGTCTGAGAATCGGATGGTAAAACTTGCCCTGGCCGGCACCTCTCCTGACCTGAGCTTGACAGCGTGATGGATTACTATGCAGCTGGTTCAGGTCAGGAGAGGTGCTGGCCAGGGCAAGTTTTACGATCCGATTCTCGGATGAAAAATTTGCCAGTGTGTCTCTGCCCTAAGACTCAT
Source organism: Dendrobates tinctorius (assembly GCF_039654945.1). Lineage (NCBI taxonomy): Eukaryota > Metazoa > Chordata > Amphibia > Anura > Dendrobatidae > Dendrobates > Dendrobates tinctorius. Next base: position 37,478,827 of record NW_027361784.1, read on the forward strand.
AATATTTTATTTTTTCATCAATAGAGCTGTTTTTGCACATTGAGCTTATATTTGTATTTATTTTATTTTTTTTGTACATAGAACATTTTGATCTCTTTTTATTGCACTTTTTTTGTGGGGACTGTAATGATTAAAAAATAAAAAAGCATTCTTGCATTTTGATTTTTTTTCTTTTTGCCATTTTACATATGGTTAAAATAATTTTCAGTCTTGATAGTTCAGATTTTAACAGACACAATAATAACAAATATGTTTATTTTTTATTTTATTTTTATGTATTTATTATTTTATTTTTAGAAGTTCCTGATCTTTCTCCATACACCTGATGTGAACATACGTCATAATTTTATGTGTTTTTTTTTGTTACAGTATTTAATTTTGTGCCAAAAATGTAAGGGGCTGCAGAACAGAAGGAGGTTGTGCCGGTGACATTAGGTTGCTATCTGTGTGGGTGCTTCATCCTTTGACTTGGATAATGGCCACAGGAGAGCTTTACTGCTAGAGAGGTGGCTGTGAGAGAGGCTATGATCAGCACTTCAAGTGTTGTGCTGATGAGGAAAGTGATAGAAAGAAGGGTTTGCCATGACAGAAGTGCTGCCAAATAGAAATGCAAGCAAATTGGATAATTAGAAACCCTCAAGCTTATTGCCTCCTTTAATGACTGTGAAACCACCAAGCTTTTGGCCTCCTTATGAGAATAGTGGTCACCTGACTACTGTGTGTGCCTGAATCTTTCACTTTATTCCCACCTAAGACTCGATGACACAGCAGCAACATGTGTGAGCCGGGACATGATTGTAAGGAGTCCCTGAAGGAGGCTACAGCTGCCTGTCATGTGAGTGGAGTTCCAAGTAACAGCAAGAAAGAGGAACTTGAGTGTAATTCATAACTGCAAGTACTTTTGATTAGCTCTAGTTAGGAGACTTCAGAAAAAGCACACAGAAGGGAGTACTGGAAGGGTGTGCTCCATCTGCCTGGGAGTTGGCTGAGCCACTCACCTGGAGGACACGGCACTGAAGCGGACACCTGTGTATGCCACAAACATGAGTAAAGCTTTGGAACTGTCTGTGTCTCTGCCTTCTTCCTGTGTCACCTTCTCAGCACTGCTACATCTCAGTGCCTGAACACTACACCATCTACCTCAACATCTATTCTCATCTGCCCTGGGACTACAGCTCTGCCTGTGGAGAGCTATTACACCTCTGCTGCACCACACCATCTGTCCCAGAGGATCTGCACTGCAGCGCTGGTCCCCTTCTGACCAGATACCACAGGTGGCGTCACAAACTTATCTACACATAAACTTTATTCGGCATCAATCCCCTTATTTTACATGGACACCCAGGGCCACGGACCGGTTCACTGCCACCGCAACACTTCCCCTGTAAGACACCGGCCCAGTACCGAGTAAAAACCCCACTGCCCTGGGGGTGCTCCACTAGCACAGAAGGAGCTGGCCAATGGAGAAGTGGGCAAAGCCTGGCACTGGAGCCGGGACAGGTGAGTAACACCAAGCAGGGCCACCACATCCTTTATTATATAAAAATGGAGATATCATCCTACAACCAGTTTTATATTGAGGTTCTGCTCCACATTCAACGTGAATTGAGTCAACCCCTATTCTCCAGCATGGAAATGATTGCATCCTCTGGTGGATGGGATCTCCATCGTCCAAATCAAAAAGACCTCTATCTATTATCAGGGCAGGCTGCGGGCAGAGACATTGGACCCGGACCAATGTTTGTAATATACCATAGCCATTAGGCCACTTTCACATTTGCGTTTAAGGCCGCAGCGACGGCCTGCGCACGGCCGCCACTAAGCCCCGCCCCCTGCCGCGCCTCCTCCGGTAGCTCCGCCTACCAGCGCATGACGCTGCATGCGTCCTGCGTCCCCTATCTTTAGCACTGGGGACGCAGGCAGTGCGCAGTATGCATTTGGCGGCGCATGCGTCCTTTTGATGGTGTGCCGACCAGCGCCGAACGCAACCTGTAGCAATTTGGTTGCGCTCGGCGCACCGTCAATAGTCGCTGCGGCCTTAAACGCAAATGTGAAAGTGGCCTTAGAGTATTAGCCCTTTAAGGAGTTATCATCCCCGCACTTACTGCACATGCTGTGAATAGGTTAGTCACGTTTTACAGCAATAAGGCTACTTTCACACTTGCTTTTTTTAGCAGCGCGTTTTTCCCGCAAAAAAACACAGTAAAAAAACGCATACAAACGCATACAAATGCTGCGTTTTTTTCAAGCATTTTTATGAGCATGCATGAAAAAAACGCTGCGTTTTTATGCGTTTTTAGTGCGTTTTTACCGCATTTGCGGTTTTTTCCAACATTAGGTGGCCCCTCACACTAACCCAAACCATGACTTTACTAACCCTAACCCTAACCCTGACCCTAACCCTAACCCTGACCCTAACCCTTAACCAAACCATACCCTAACCCTGATCCTAACCCTGACCCTAACCCTGACCCTAACCCTAACCCTTAACTAAACCATACTAACCCTAACCCTTAACCAAACCCTACTAACCCTAACCATAACCCTAAACCCTAGCTAACCCTAACCCTAAACCCCCTTAACTAACCCTAACTCTAACCCAAACCCCTAAATTCCATTGTCTAACTAATGGTTAAAAAAAACCGCATGTGCAAAAAAACGCATACATAAGCATGCAAATGCGCACATATGCGCACCCATAGACTTATAATGGGTGTCTTGCTGTAAAAAAACGCATTGCGCGTGCATGCGTTTTTTTGAGGCAAGTCGGACGCCCAGAAAATGCAACAGGATGCATTTTGTGCGCCCGAGCGCATACCGTAAAAAAACACATGCGTGGAAAAACGCATACAAACGCATGTGTATGCGCACATAAGCGCATCCCATGCAAAATATAGGGGAAAAAAAGTGTGCGTTTTTTAGCGCTAAAATCCAGTGCAAAAAAACGCAAGTGTGAAACCAGCCATAGTGAGTCGAAACTACAGAAAAATGCATTAATGGAAAACATAATCCGAAGTGGGAATTCTGGCAACGCGCAGGTCGCCTTGTTCTCTTGCATAGTTCATTGCCATTTTCAGTTTTCGCAGGTAATGGGGCCACCATGCAATGAGATGTATGAAAACAGCTCTGGAAATATTGCTCAATCACTCTGCTAAAAAAAAAATTCCAAAATGGAGTGTGGAATTTTATGAGCACATTTATTCCGACCGACAGCTATAAACAAAATGTGTGTCCTTGCAAATCTGCTCCGTGCCGTGTCACCTGGCTGTGTTAACATACTAATTCCACTGTAGAAATTGGAAATGTTTCCGCTGCACCCTTCGTTCTCTGTGCGAGTGATAAACGGCTCGCCTCTCAATGCCGGCTCGTTGCATTAAATCAGAATTTCAATATGAATAATAAAAGCCACGAGGCGAGAGTTTTACTGCATCCTAATCAATGGGAAGTTTATTCATTTGGAAGGGCTCAAACAGATTTAGTCGTTCTGCTCACTTCTCAAAGGAGATTTTATTTATTTTTTTTTTTTTGACAAATCTAAATATATAAATCTGTTTAAAGCTTTAGCTAAAGTAGATGGGGCCACTTATTTTTATGCCGTTTAATATAAAAAAGAAAAATGTAACTGCGGATGTTTCCTTCCTTACCTTTGCTCAGATAAATGGTGCAACATGACCAATTTCGGGAAAAAAAAAAAACAGGTTATCTCGTTACTCTGTTGGGAGATGTTTATGCTTCATGTGTTCATATGCCGCCACACAGTGGTTGTTATGTAAGTTACTGCCTGTCGCCACCAAGTGGTTGTTATGTAAGTTACTGCCTGTTAAGGGTTTTAACAATTTACTTAATCTGTATTTTAAGAAAATAGAGTCCTAATCAAGTTATGGGGGGGGGGAGTAAAATTCTGGAAAAAAGTTCTGTTGTGCCCCCAAAAAAGTCAATTCAAAGAGGACGATTAAGAACTACGGTATATTGTTCAACTTTCGCTGAATATGTCATTGTAGCCTGTGATTTAATTTTGTCCCATTTTAACTAATAAATAAGGAATTTTTACTCCCACATGTGCTGAATTGCGTTTTGGAGTCTCCCAACATCCTGGATTCTTCCTCCCTCTTTCTAGTGAGGTGACCTCCTACCTCCCACTTCACCTGTCACATTCTCTGGAATTTACGGAGGACCTCATGGATGTCTACCTAGGTTTTTCCACCGTTTCCCAACATCAGATCTTGAGATGTTGAGTAAGAGAATGACTATTAATGAGCCACCCACCACCAATATGGTTACTCCAAAATTAATTATGGCTTCTTCTAACAATGTCCTTTTGAGCCAGTAGTGTGATATATCTTCAGAGGGCAGATGGATACTGAAAGGGGTTGTCCTAGATTACAATATTGATAACATATCCATAAAATAGCTTATCAATATCAGATCGGAGTGGTCGAATCTGTCACAAGGTCCCACTGTTGCCAGAAGTGCAAAGCTCCATACACTGTGTAGTTGCCTTTCCCAGGTCCTGCAGATCACATCACATTTATTGCAAAAGGAGCGAAACTGCATTACCAAAAAATGGCATGGTGCTGTGCTGTTCTGGTTACATATACTGTGTACTTAATTCCAACCGATAATGGGGATGTTTGGTGTTGGACACCAGCGATCTGATACTGATGACCAGTCAGATCATCAATATATCCCCCCCCCCATTGTGCTCCCCTAATACTCATTCCTAAGACTTAGCCTTCAGACTGAAGCATCATGCTCCCTTGCACCACCGGTCACAAATTTACCAGTCTAATGCCCCTTATAAATCTTGGACAACAAGTAAGGAAGCCTTGATGATCTGTGGTTTGGAACATCCAATTTCGGGCCAACATTGAGGTGTGGTGTTGGATCTTGATGGAGTCTTCGCACATGGGGCATTTGACCGGGACGACTTTGATCCCTCTATGTCAGTGAACGCCGACTTATCTCTACGCTCCACGAAGATGAAATGATGAATAATTGGGATCTGCGTCCTCCTGTTTCCAAGGCTGAGACATCATCAGATTACAAGGTTACAGATGATCCTTCCCATGGATGATAAATGACAATTGTGGCTGATAAATGAGAGCCAAGTTCTAGGAACATGGATAAACTAAGTGAGTCATTGATCAAACTCGGCATGAGAGCTGAGTACCCGTCTCTGCAGAAAAAGCTTTTCATTGATATCATTTGTGAAAATTTGTGAATTATGATTCAATGGATTAGGTCTGTGCGTATATAATTAATATTATTACTCAACTCCCAAGTCCAGCGCCGTCTACTGATTACAATTGATGGACTTTTTCCGATGGCCAAGACTGACCCACCCTCTTGGCATTATGCACCGGCTGGTTTTCCAGTTTATCATCCCATTTTTACGGTAAAATGAATAGCATCATTCAAAAATAAGAAGAGGAATCTGGTTCAGAAGGGGTAGAGAAGCTTGTGGCGAATTTCTATTATTGATGTTAGTGGGTCAGTAGGGTCCGATCACCTGCAAACATCTGAAATGCAGGGATATATGGTGACACCCACAGGCATAATAATGTTGTCATGATCTGAAGTGATCTGACAGTTTTAAATCACTGGGTGAACTTTTTTTACTTTGGAAAGTTCCAAGGTGTCTTGACTGTCCCCGGTGGTGGTTTTGATATTGCACTTTAGGTTTTGTGCACTTAATCATGTATCAGGTGTTACACCCTATAAAGGTGTGCTAGAGGTGTGCAATCACTGCCTGTGATATTGTGAGTTTGTGTTCACTCTGTTTTTGGAGAGCCTGGAGGAAGGATGGAGCTGGTGAGGAGTCCTGCACAGCTTAGCCAGGGGGATGTGTTTCAACTATGGTGTCTGGACGAAGGGCTGGCATGGCGTGGTGGAGTCGCAGTGATGGTGTCAGCGGGAAGTGTCTGCATGGGCTGGTGGAGAGGCGACTATGGAGAGTGGCACTCACCATGTGGGACTTGGCCGCTGAGCTGGACTCAAGCATGCTCGACTTCGTGTCAGCAGCTGAACTCATCCTTGGGACTCTGGTTCTAAGCAGCTGCAACTGGTGTTGGACTCTGCTCCAAGGCTGCACTAAGGTGAAGGATCCTGTTATGGTGATGGATCCGGGTGGAGGAGAAGATGCACTCAGGTGGAGGGCTCTGTTGCTAGGAGCGCACGCAACAGAGCAAAGCTAAGTGGTGTTTCCCCTGTATTGTCTCTTTCCCTCATGTGTGTTATTAGTGCAGTGGTGGGATTAGTCTCCGCACCGACCCATTCCCTAGTGAGGGTTTAGGTTCAGGGTGAGCAAGGGCGTTGAGGTACGCGTGCGGCGCCCGGTGCGAAACCGGCATAGGGAACGTTAGGAGTGCAGGGACACTGGCTCAGGGGAGCTCAGGAGGTTTCCAATTCCCTTTTCCCTATTGCAGGGCCCACCATTGTTATAGTTACCCAGGTTCCCCCCTTTATTATTTAAATGCGCCTTACTGGAGGCGGTGTTTCCAGATATTGTATGTATAACGTGTAATACCTAAATTTGCCAGGTGGAGGCGGCGTATCCACCTGCACGTTTTATTATTTAAATTCGCCCCACTGGAGGCGGTGTATCCAGGGTCACGTGTGTCACATGGGTTCGCCTTGCGGAAACATCTGCGTCCTGACACACGTGACCATGACATTATCACAGGCCATACAGTTTTTTTTTCTGGTGAGCTTTGGCCATGTGGAGACCGCTGAGTTATTGCTGCCGGGCCTCACTGAGGTGAGTGGGGAGCGGCAAGGTGTTTAGAGCCGCTGCAGCAGCAGTTATCACGGTCTGGGGCCTCTGCTCAGATAACCAGAGAAAAAAAAAATGGCGGCTTTGGCAAATTGCGGGTCTGGCAAAAGCCCCTGGAGTCGCTGCTGGGGAGCGGGACTTGCTCATGCACGTGGGCGTACCCAGGCAGGTGGGAGGAATGGTGCCCCACGGAGCTGCTTGGTGTTCCCCGAGGTGAAGGGGTGCGTTCCAGTGATGAGCAGACTGATGTAGAGTCCGCGGGGTTTACGCCAAATCTTCAAATACCACCGTAGAAGCCGCCCCTCCTGGCCGTGTGGAGGCGGCCAGTGAGTGTATATTTCCTCCATATGCGTTCCTTCTCCTCCTGGTGTGAGCAGCAGGTGTGCTGCGGGGGAGTAGGGACAAATCTCAACCCTCGCCATTAAACCAACCCTGGGGGGCGCAGACCTCATGGTGAAGAGGGTTGGAGGGTGGTGATCCCTTGGTGAATAGTGGGGGTGTGAGTGTGGTGACACAGGGGGACGCCTTTATTGTCAAGTCCAGAGTGAGTTCACCAAAAAAATGACAAATGTATGTGTGCAATAAACGTTCAGGTCCGGACCTGTGTGTGAACGAGCATGTATGGGTCCCACCAAAAAACATCTTGGAAATGTGTTGTGGAGTCTGATCAGCTCTTAGCATACATACACACACATAATCTCATTCCCCAGGTCGGCGCTGTGGAGATGAGTGGTGCCTCCAAAATGAACATGTATTGCCAATACCAGCGGTGCGTTTGTCATAAACCTGAAGTGTCAGGTAATGGTGGGGTGAACTCAGGGTCTGGGCGTCCCCGCTGTAGGTGTTTCCCTAATGAGGGGTGGTCTTGAGGGTCCAGAGGCCCCTCATTAAGGAGGGGGTACTGTCATGATCTGAAGTGATCTGACAGTTTTAAATCACTGGGTGAACTTTTTTTACTTTGGAAAGTTCCAAGGTGTCTTGACTGTCCCCGGTGGTGGTTTTGATATTGCACTTTAGGTTTTGTGCACTTAATCATGTATCAGGTGTTACACCCTATAAAGGTGTGCTAGAGGTGTGCAATCACTGCCTGTGATATTGTGAGTTTGTGTTCACTCTGTTTTTGGAGAGCCTGGAGGAAGGATGGAGCTGGTGAGGAGTCCTGCGCAGCTTAGCCAGGGGGGACTTGTCGCAGCTATGGTGTCTGGACGAAGGGCTGGCATGGCGTGGTGGGGTCGCAGTGATGGAGTCAGCGGGAAGTGTCTTCATGGTCTGGTGGAGTGGCTACTATGGAGAGTGGCACTCACCATGTGGGACTTGGCCGCTGAGCTGGACTCAAGCATGCTCGACTTCGTGGCAGAAGCTGAACACTTCCTTGGGACTCTGGTACTAAGCAGCTGCAACTGGTGTTGGACTCTGCTCCAAGGCTGCACTAAGGTGAAGGGTCCTGTTATGGTGATGGATCCGGGTGGAGGAGAAGACGCACGCAGGTGGTGGGCTCTGTTGCTAGGAGCGCACGCAACAGAGCAAAGCTAAGTGGTGTTTCCCCTGTATTGTCTCTTTCCTCATGTGTGTTATTAGTGCAGTGGTGGGATTAGTTTCCGCACCGACCTATTCCCTAGTGAGGGTTTAGGGTCAGGGCGAGCTAGGGCGTTGAGGTACGCGTGCGGCGCCCGGTGCGAAACCGGCATAGGGAACGTTAGGAGTGCAGGGTCACTGGCTCAGGGGAGCTCAGGAGGTCTCCAATTCCCTTTTCCCTATAGCAAGGCCCACCATTGTTATAGTTACCCAGGTTTCCCCCTTTATTATTTAAATGCGCCTTACTGGAGGCGGTGTTTCCAGATATTGTATGTATAACGTGTAATACCTAAATTCGCCAGGTGGAGGCGGCGTATCCACCTGCACGTTTTATTATTTAAATTCGCCCCACTGGAGGCGGTGTATCCAGGGTCACGTGTGTCACATGGGTTCGCCTTGCGGAAACATCTGCGTCCTGACACACGTGACCATGACAAATGTAAGGTGGCACAAGGGGGTATTACTTTTATGGGGGGATATTGACATATATATATATATATATATATATATATATACAGTAGGTATTTGTATTCTTTGTTTGTACGAAGAAGGTGTATAGTTCCTAGCAGTGGCACTGGGGCATCCAAGCCATAGGTTAGTGGGTGGAGGGGCGACAAGTCCAGACGTTGCCCTGGGACCCATAGAACTCTAGTTATGGTTCTGACAATCTCTGCTACAAACCCGGCAGCAGCACCGGTATAGAATAATGTGACCTAGCATCTAAGAGTCCTTAGGAGAAAAAACAGTCATAGGTCCAATTTCTTTCATCCCGCCTGTATGCAATAGACATTTTTTTTCTTAATTTTGCTTTTCATGTGTATTTGTCAAAAGTAACTTTTTTTTTCTTTCCCAAATAAAAACCAAACAAAAATTTACCACGTGTGAACAAAGCCCAGCTGTATGCTAGTAAGTATCTAATTTATTAGGTTTACTGTCAGTACTTTTTCAGACAGCCAGAAGAACAGTTTTTTCTTAATTTTCTATTTTTAAATGCAATATTTTTCTTAAGGTGATTTACTGATCATTATCTTCTACTCTCTAAGCTCCAGTCACTAGGCATTAAGGACACTGCTCTCTCCTGGTTCTCTTCCTATCTTTCTGACCGCTCCTTCAGTGTTCTGTTCTCTGGCTCCACGTCATCTCCTCTTCCTCTCGCTGTCGGGGTACCTCAGGGCTCAGTCCTTGGCCTCCTTCTCTTCTCTCTCTACACGGCCCCAATTGGACAGACCATCAGCAGATTTGGCTTTCAGAACCATCTTTATGCTGATGACACAACTATACACATCATCCCCCGACCTTACCCCAGCTGTACTACAGAACACCAGTGACTGTCCGCAGTCTCCAACATCATGTCCACTCTCTATCTGAAACTCAACCTCTCCAAAACTGAACTTCTTCTGCTCCCGCCATCTACTAACCTCCCTAAATCTGACATTTCCCTCTCCGTGGGTGGTACCACAATAACACCCCAGCAGCAGGCACGCTGTCTGGGTGTTATGTTTGACTCAGATCTATCCTTCACCTCCCATATACAATCTCTTGCCCGCTCTTGCCACTTACACCTAAAGAACATCTCTAGAATCCGCCCTTTTCTCACCATGGAAACAACAAAAACCCTCACTGTTGCATTGATCCACTCCCGCCTGGATTACTGCAACACTCTATTAATTGGCCTCCCCGTCACTCGACTTTTCCCTCTCCAGTCCATACTTAATACAGTAGCCAGGGTCATCTATCTGGCTAATCGGTACACGGACGCGTCCGCTCTTCGCCAGTCCTTACATTGGCTGCCCATTCATTATAGGATCCAATTCAAAGTACTTGTTCTCACCCACAAAGCTCTCCACAGTGCGGCACCCCGCTACATCTCCTCCCTCATTTCTGTCTATCGGCCTAACCGACCGCTGCGCTCTGCAAACGACTTTCGACTAACCTCTGCACTAATCCGCACCTCCCACTCCCGACTCCAAGACTTCTCCCTGCTGCTCCTATCCTCTGGAATGCTCTACCCCAAGACATCAGGACTATCCACAATTTGCATAGTTTCAGGCGCTCCCTCAAAACACATTTGTTGAAAGCGGCCTATCACGTTCACTAATCAAAGTCATTCTATGTATAAGTGTGCGTGTGTAGCCCATTCACTATCTCCATCCATCCCTCCCTCAAGATGGTCGGACCATCATTGTAGATACATCATTGTAAATACACACCTGTACCTTGTATCTCCCCCACCTCATTATAGATTGTAAGCTCTCACGAGCAGGGGCGTCTTATTTTGCTTTAATTATTGTATTGTTAACGTTGTTACTTATGACTTGTGTTTTGAAACTGTTAAACTGTAAAGCGCTGAGGAATATGTTGGCGCTATATAAATAAAGATTATTATTATTATTATTATTATTACTGATTACCATCAAACACGTGTTCATTGTTACTATAATGGGGACACAAAAATGTCTATGATTTTTACAGTTTTATTAAAGTTAAAGTCAAAGCTCATCCTCCCATTGACAGTAGTGCAGTCTATGGTCACTGTTAGCGTTTCCCAAATTTAAAGCATAGCTGTCATTTTAGTTATTTATTTTCACAAATCAATAATACACCAGAATTGAAGAAACTTTTGTAATACTGTATATCAGAGAAATCTGCTTCTTTCTCCTCCTGGACCGATTTTCAATTCTCAAAATTTTCATAGTGAATACAGGTTTTCCCACTATTGAGATATTGAGATAGGAGGTGACAGTTTGTGCTCATAAACTTCTATGGAGAAGAGTTAACTGTCATTTCAGGAAGACGTCTGTCCCTGCCTCCAGCTCCTCCTCCCCTTGTTATAGAATAGGAACATCGATCTTCACTAAATAAAGATTTTTTAGATATACCCCTGAATTGGCAGTGAACGATCAGTCCAAGAGGGAGAAAAAAGCAGATTTCCCTCATAAGATATATTACAAAGGTGCCCATTTTCATCTGTATTATTGATTTATGAAATAAAAATTAAAACGACGGTTACACTTTAAGGGCTCGCACGAGTCTCGCACGTCAATACCGAGCACTGCCGCCAGCACTCGGGAGTGGAGCGCTCAGCTGCATAGAAATACATACAGCTGAACACTCCGCTCCCGAGTGTCAGCAGCAGTGCCGGGTATTGACGTGCGAGACTCGTCCGAGTTTCTCGCATATGAGTATGAGCCCTAAGACTCAGAAAAAAAGCAGATAAGAGGTGTCTAAATTAAATGTAAATACGAAATATTTAGCCATCTTATGAGCCAAAAGTGCCAAAACAGATCTTACACAGGACATTGGAAAATGCAGCAGTGTCTCGTGTAGTTTCTCATTTGGACCTATGTAGGAGAATGTGTAAGCCGGCGGTGTGAATGCAGCAGAAGATACACCAGGCAAGGATCAACAATCTACTTCTACTTTATTTACTTAAAATGGTTAATACAAGAAAGATTGCAAGTAAATCACATAAACAAAACATTCACAATATTTCTCAAAGTAATATATACAGGGATACGTTAGTTAATGCGCAGCATGAAATATGTCTTCAATGGCAGTTCAAGATTTGTGGTTCAACGACTGTCTGGGATGGAGGTGACAAGTTCTGTATTGTCAGGAACAGTCACTAAGGCGCCTCTGAGATTATCCGGCCCCTTAAAAGGGCTGCTGCTCCACATCTCAACTAACCGCACGTTTTCCTGACAAAGTCTATTCGCTCTCAATGGGCCGCTCTAGCGTCAGCCAGACCCCGTCTGGCCTGCAGACCTCCCAATGCCCACACCCGTTACTGTAAGTCTCTGCTGAAAGTGATGGCCCTTCTCACACGTTGTCTCTGATCACCAGCTCAAGTTTTGGTCTCTGGCTGGATGTCGTCAAGGCCTCTCCGGTACTTGACCACCGATGAATGTCTCCTTGGTCCGTATCAATGTGGGAGTTAGTCCTTGGCTGTTGACTGGTGTCGTTTGGGTCAGGAGCCCTGACCGGAGTTGTTCGGGTCTTCAGTGCTTGATCATCAACAGGTGAAGTCTGGACCTTGACTGGAGTAACTCTAATCTTCTGTGCTTGACCTTCATCGTCAACTGTCAAGGCTGTTGGGGCTGCAGCAGAAGCAACTATCACTTCCCTTGGCACCAAATCTTCTCATCTTCTGGCCTTTTGTATCCAAGGCTGGCTTTGTCACCATCACCTGACTCCAAGAACTACCTAATTCCGTCCCTCCTGCAACTTCTCTCCTTCGGATAATAATAATAATAATAAATTTTATTTTTATAGCGCCGACATATTCCGCAGCACTTTACATTTCAGAGGGGATTTGTACAGACAATAGACATTACAGCATAACAATAATCACATACAGTAGATTATAACAAATACCAAGAGGAGTGAGGGCCCTGCTCGCAAGCTTACAGTCTATGAGGAAAGAGGTAGACACGAAAGGTGGGTGGTAACAGTTGCCCTGATTGTATGGACCAGCCATAATGTTAAGTGTGTAACAGTACAGACACAGAGGGCTAATGGATGCATAAAGCATGTGGGAACATGATGCTGGGAACCTGGTTATGGTAAAATTTTTGGCTCTGCCACACAGGGATAGGTTAGGTTAATGTGTTGAGGCGATAGGCCAGTCTGAATAAATGCGTTTTCAGGACACGCTTAAAATTGTGGGGACTGGGGACTAATCGTATTGACCTGGGAAGTGCATTCCAAAGAATTGGCGCGGCACGTGTAAAGTCTTGGAGACGGGAGTGGGAGGTTCTGACTATTGAGGATACTAACCTCAGGTCATTAGCAGAACGGAGGGCGCGGGTAGGGTGGTATACTGAAACAAGGGAGGAGATGTAGGGTGGTGCTGAGACATGGAGGGCTTTGTGGGTGAGGGTAATAAGTTTATACTGAATTCTGGAGTGGATGGGTAGCCAGTGTAATGACTGGCACAAGGTAGAGGCATCGGTGTAACGATTGGTGAGGAATATGATCCTGGCTGCAGCATTCAAGACAGATTGGAGAGGGGAGAGTTTTGTAAGAGGGAGACCGATTAGAAGAGAGTTACAATAGTCGAGACGAGAATGAATAAGAGAAACAGTAAGAGTTTTTGCAGAGTCAAAAGTAAGAAAAGGTCGAATTCTAGAAATGTTTTTGAGGTGCAGATGACAAGAGCGAGCCAGTGATCGAATGTGGGGGGCAAAGGAAAGCTCGGAATCAAGTATGACCCCAAGACAGCGGGCATGTTGCTGGGGAGTAATAGTGGAACCACAGACGGAAATGGCAATGTCGGGTGTAGGTACATTAGTAGCGGGAGGAAACACAAGGAGTTCAGTCTTTGATAGGTTCAGTTTCAGATATAGTGAGGACATGATATTAGACACAGCGTTTAGACAATCGCCAGTGTTTTCTAGAAAGGCTGGCGTGATGTCAGGAGAAGAAGCGTATAATTGGGTGTCATCAGCATAGAGATGGTACTGGAAACCAAATCTACTGATTGTTTGACCAATAGGGGCAGTGTACAAGGAGAAGAGGAGGGGGCCTAGAACCGATCCTTGAGGAACCCCAACAGTAAGAGGAAGGTGAGAGGAGGAGGAACCGGCAAAAGAAACAGTAAAGGAGCGGTCGGAGAGATAGGAGGAGAACCAGGAGAGAACGGTGTCCTTGAGGCCAATGGAACGGAGCATAGTGAGGAGGAGCTGATGATCCACAGTTCATCGGATCAGTTCTGCAGGGTTTTGTTCTAGCCTGGAAGCTGCACGACATTGCAGAATTTTATCACACGTTCTCCATTCTCCTACAAATGGACTGTGTCATCTCCCTAACTTGACACTAATACCCATTTGCTGTGACCAGTATCACTAATCCGTCTCATGTGTATGACCAATTTACTGATATTCCACCAATGTCTCTGATGAGACAACCCAGGATGAAAAAACTCAAGAGATTCCAATTCACGCCTGGACAGGCTCTGGAGAACCATGTGTCTACTGCTCTAGTTATTGGAAGTCTTTGATTTTCTGATGCATATATCTCACATTCATCAGTCATCTTGGATTTCCATATTTCTGGCTTTTAGAAAAAAATATACAGTTTACAAGAGCGCAGCTTTCAACATGCTCTGCTCCTTCTTCATATAAAGTGATTACACCGCACTTGAAAACATAATAGAATTTTCCATTATTCCTTCAAGCATGAAAATAGAATGCCTCCTCTTCACTATTTTTTTTCCTTCTAAAGGATATTGTCATGGTTTCCTTAAACACGAAAAGCTATCTCAGAAAGTAATGTGACTCGTCTTAGCTTATTTGACACTATAAAACTCTGCTGCTTTCTATATTCGGAAATAGAGATGAGCGAGACTATTCTATGCAGAACAAATTTGTGTGAAATTTTAAGATACTCGCTGAACCAGGCGACTTTGAACAATTTGCAATCGATTTGTGCAAATCGCCTCAAATGCATAAGATTGCATCAGACAGAAAAGACTGACATGATTTGTTGTGTGGCTATGTGGGCTTCCACATAATGCCTTGCGGCTATCATATTACATGTTGTAGAGAATATTATCAGGAAAGACTATCGTGGCTTGTATAAAAGCAGAGGCAGGGAATGCAGCAGCAGCATTGTAATGAATCTGGATAGTGAGAGGACATCACGTTTTACAGATTGGTCAAAGAGCTAGGAAAAGGAAGCCATATATAACTAAATAAACATTACAGATAGTTTGTGACACCACAGGAGTGAAGAACAATTACAATCTGATTACCCATAGCCAGATATCTTGAGGTCATTTTGACATTACTGTGATAGCATTAAAGACCATGACATGTGTTAGGGCCCCGTTACACTCTTCAATGTCCCAGTGATCACAGCAACGATCCGACGTAGATGGGATCGCTGGGACATAGTTAGCTGATCACTGGTGAGCTGTCACATAGGCAGACTCACCAGCGATCAGGACCAGCGAGAACGCCAGCATCCAGGGTAAACAGCAGGTAACTAAGATTCACGCAGCGCTTAGTAACCCGCTGTTTACCCTGGATACCCGATCAGGACTAGTGAGCACGCTGGTATCCAGGGTAAACAGCGGGTTACTAAGCGCTGCGTGAATCTTAGTAACCCGCTGTTTACCCTGGATACCCGATCAGGACTAGTGAGCACGCTGGTATCCAGGGTAAACAGCGGGTACCTTAGCGCCGCACGGCTCTTAATTACCCGCTGTTTACCCTGGATACCAGCTCCCAGGGTCTGCTGTATGGCGCTGGGAGCTCGCTGATCGTTGGTCTCTCGCTGTCACACGCAGCAGTGTGTTGCCCAGCGGGAGACGAACGATAGATTTATGGCCCAGACCATTAGGAAACGATTAACGATCAGCCAACTGATCGTTTATCATTGCTACATGTCACACGCAACAATGTTGTTTTGACAGCGCTCCAACGTCACTAAACTGGTGGCATTGCAACGATATCGTTCACAATATCGTTGTGTGTAATGGGGCCATTAGATATAGTCCAAGGAGAGCACAGAGTGTTACAAACATCTTTTCTGATTCACCTTGGATGAAATTTTCTGGAAAAATCTGTCATAGCTGAAAAATTCTTATTTTAAAATAATTTTTTATCTACATTCAGGAAACAAAAATTCCAAAAATATCATGCAAATAACTGGAATAGATGTACAATGACTTCCTAAGAAGCCTCACAATGTAAAGACTCAACAGCAGCGGTTCTGAGTGGTGAAGACTATAGGGAATGACCTCAGTCATGTACTCAGCCCATTCACCAAGGACACACAAAGGCCTCATGCTACTCCAACCTGGACTACCATTTGTGTAACTCGATACCCTTAGTTGTGTGCAAATCATATACTGTATGATATCATTTGGAAATCAAAATGAAATAAAGCAGAACTCCACTTTTGGAATGAAGTATCTCCTGGAGTCAGTTGCACTTACTACACCATAGTGTTTTTCATTGCAGTGATGCAAAACCCCTGCATCCATAGGAACAGTCAAGAAGTGCTGCCATGACATGAATAGAATGTGACAAGCTTTAAAAGTGCTGCATTTTTAAATTTTTTTAAGCACCCATACTTATTAACGTTTGTGTTGCACAGGAAAGATAAAGTCGCTCCCTCCCCTGAGACCGGCCAGTGGGCGTAGCTGTAGGTACAGCAGGTACGTGGGATGCAGTGACGAGACGGATGTAACTGTTGGTGGTGGCTTTTACTGTATATATATGGATGCCGATGGGGCTATCCTGAGCAACCGAACAAGATAACAATTGTCCTCGCAGGGACCATACACAAAGAAACACGGGCAATGAGAACACGACTAACCCGGCGAAGGCCGGTCACTATAGGGCCGTGGTATGGCCGACTACGGGTCCTTAGTTACTATGTGTCACTTAGCTGTCCTGACGTCCCACGGCGTGCTGTCTGATGATGCTTCGGAGTTGCAGCCGCTGGGCCCAGCCGCTGAGGACCTGGCGGAGGCTTCGGTTGTTCCTACACCCAGGCAAAGTGGGGGCACAATAGGCCCTAGGAGAGTCCTTTGGCGGGGTAACCCCACACGGAGGCAACGGAATCCCACCTGTTAGCGGGAGGATAGAGGCCACAGCCCCCAGGCAGGGACGAGCCGCAGTGATGCGGAGTGGCGGCTGGCAGGCTGGAGTGGAGCGGCAATGGCCATGAGCGGCAGCAGGCAGGCCGCAGCCGCGGACTGGATTGAAGCAGTGTTCCTCAGTCGTTCAGTGCCATCTCCCTGCGGTCCACAGCGAGTCTCCTTCCTGTCTCTCCTGCTGTCTTCCTCTCTGGTGGCTGCTGAGGCTCCTCCTCTCTGGCGTGCTTGAGGACTCCTGCTCCTCTGCCGATCTGCTGACTCACCCTCGCTAGCGTCCTCCGCCCCTTTTATATTAGCTCCTCCCCCAACCGTTATAGAAGTCTCTGCCGTCCGTCCTCTAATTCTGTCCCCCGGGAACAGACCCCCTAGGAACCTTGGTGATGGTCCCCTTGGTTCCGGCCCGGACACGCAGCAGGGGCCCTTCCTCCTACACAGCCTCGCTCCATACACTTATATTGGGCGAGGCCGCGTCCCAGCTAGCGATGTGGTCGGTCAGTGTGCACGACCAACTAGAAACTAGAGAGCGCGGTGTCACTCCATTCAAGTGTATGGAGCGAGGATGGGCCCACCAGACAGGCTCTGGTCGGGAGAATGTATAACACATACATGCCCTCTGGTCCCGGCACAGAAACCAGCAAATACCCACAGCACATAGTTTGTGTCCTAGGGGGATTCATAAGTCTGTAGGCATGCAGAGTGACCGCAGACATCAATTTGGACCTGCTGCTACCAGATTCCAGAGGAGGCGGTGGTCAGAAAACGCCTGAGTCACTGCACAAGACCTGCCACAAAATTAGGTGGCAACAGCACTGAGTTTGTACAATACGGTGGAATCTAAACACTGTAGGTGTCCCTGTCCGGAGACCAAGACGTCGTCACCTCTCTTGAGCAAAAAGCACAAAATGACAGCTACAATATTTTCAAAATGTATAAACAAGTGACAGAAGTTTTGGGATTCTGTTCTGTGGAGCGATGAAGCGAAACTGGAACTTTTCAAGCCAATGGAACAGATATGTGTCTGGAGAAGAAAGAATGAAGCAACAGCTGAAAAGACCATTTTACTTATATAGAGGTATGGCGGTGAATTGGTGATCCCGACAGTGAAGCATGGCTGGGGAGCCCGTTGATACCTGCTTGTGACTTTATCCCTGAGGGTCTCCCACAGCCCCGTGTAGAAGTCTCTGTTCATCCTTTGTCTCATCTTTGTGACTTTTTCTCCAGTATAAATATGATAGGGATGACATCGTTGCTGCCATAGTTGTCCCTGCTGACAAATTTAATAGCCTTTTCGAAGGACCTCAGTAGGCAACACACATCCCTCATTAGCTGCAAATTGCGGATTTCAAAGTAGACCTATCTCCAGTTTGCCTGCTGTCTGCTGCATGGTACAAATCATTCACAGCTTTACACTGCGCATATGCAGCATTGAATTGCGTCACACTGCAACGTTGCGGTTTCTCCAAAGCCTGGTTAAAATGCCCTGACATTCTCCTCGCCATGGGCATCTCCTTTCTTCCAGTAGATGAATTTCTTTAAAACGTTTTTCACATTTTGCAAATATAATATGGGAGCACGTTCTACTTTTCCCAAACATAATGCAGCTACAAAGTTCCAGGCATTGTCGCTTTTTTCAATGCCCAGTTGTAGTTGACAGTGAGCAATCAAGTGTGACATTGTTGCTTAAATCGTCCACTGTATGGCTTTTGTCATCCATGCCCATAAGCTGTGAAAAAAGCTTGGCAGCACTTAAGAGGTACCTGTCAAGTAATTCATGTTGCCCAAACTCTGGGCAGCATGAATCAGAGCCTGGCTGCAGCCAGATATATTTTTATTTTAAACCTTACAGTCGGGTACTGCATGTCTCCCTGTGTTATAGATATAATTGTAAAATCTATGGAGTTTTCATATTAACATTGAATCTTGGATTGAATGGAGCGAAATCTGGCTGTGTGATCTACATATGATCCTTGTCGTTGGCTGAGATCTCCAACCTCCCCCTCCTGCAAAAAGATTATTAAAGTTGGTTATCTAATAGATCACAGACATTCTATTCCTCTAATTTCAGAACAATGGGGGTGGAAGTGACAGATTTATGACTGTTGCCTCCATAACTGCATAGAACTGCAAACAGACTGATGTGAGTTCCTTTGTTCCATTCCAAACTCCTGTATGACTATTGAGGCTTTTATGAACATCAAAGACATAACAGATTTGAAAAAAAAAACAAATTTTCTGAGTCATGATGAAATGGCAAATGTAATGCATTGTCTTATGTCACTGGGCGGTGGTAGTAACACTTTCAAATGAATATCAAAAGATGGATGATGCTATCCATGCCATGTTTCCTCTCTATAGAAAGATGACATTGTGATAGGAAACATGACAGTAATATCTCCCGCCTGGGACCTCCAAGGTCAAAGATTTTGTAGAAGTTGGGGTTCCCATCATTTTCAAAAAATGGCCTGACCACATCCCATTACCGGCCCTGCTGTGAGTCACAGGTGGGGAGGTATGTGTGTAACTTGTATTAAGAAAAGTAAATGCCAAACTATAATCTTTTGTCAGTCCTGGGAGATACAATTTGACTTCAGTTCTGTCCATCTCCAAAAACGACGAGCACCCCTTCATAAAGGCCAGAGCCAACCCTGCGACATCAGGTTTAGTACATTTCTTCTGTTTATCCATTTTATGTAATTGTTTTTACTGTATTGCTTTAACCATTTTGTAACGTCTTTGTATATTTTTATAAACACTGCCAACTTTTTGGATTAAATATATAATATGTAATAGCTCTGTTCCTCTAGTTCTGTAAACCTCACCCCTGAAGCCATATGCCACCTGTAACGAGTGTCCAATCAACCTGTATAAACAATTGGTGGTGGCACCTAGTTCCTTTTGTTACTGTGGAGTTTGGCAGAGATCATACAAGGGTATATACTGTATATAGATTCCATGCATTGGAATCAGATGTGTTTAGACTAGACGCTCACTGTTAGTTCCCCAGTAATAGGCCTAGTAGTGAAAACACCCGTAACCTCTTCCATTGCGCAATTGTCCTGATGATTGGAAGCAGTGGAGTGGTGTTCCCTAACAAATTGGAAACAGCGGTGGAATCTGCGTGATCTCCCGGTTGTTATCCCTGACAAATTGGTACCAGCCAGGAGATCTGTCTCATTCCGCGTGTTGCTATCCTTGACAGTGTGCTATTGATTTGAGTAGGTGGTGGATGTGCAGTACCTGGCCACAGCCACTATGTAGTTGACGGAGCTGTGCAGCTCTACATGTAAGCACTTCTGCCCACCGCCGGCGCTGGTAACAGATGGTCAGCGGGAGTGCCAGGTATAGCACCTCCACTAGTCAGATATTAATGACCTATCCAACAACGTCAAAGTTCCAGACAGCTGCTTTAACTTTTGCTTTTTAAAACACATTTCATACGTTCCCAAAAGTAAGCAACCAATAAGTGTAAGGTTAACCCCAAAAGAACAACAGTGTGTGCATAAAAATTAGACTAAAAACAGGTGGGCAAAAATCAGTGTCACTGTTTTTGACAAGGACGCTTTGTAAAGCTGTCACATACATTTTTTTCTGCAATTTTGTTTGCCTGCTTCTTGAAATCTCAAAAGCCATGTGGATCTGATCACTTAAGCCACTCAAATGACAATCTCTCTTCCTTTAAATTGAATCTTTATTGTTCTCTTTTCCTCACAGACTAATGTTCTATACTCCAGTGATGTCACTCACTATCTGTAAAGTTTTTCAGTGCTTTCATGGATCTCCCTCCTTATCTCTAAGGCTAAACTGTGAGCTGTGACGTCCTCTCACTATCCAGATTCACAACAAAATGGTTGCTGCATTCACCACATAAGCTTTTATACTGGTAATGGTAGTCACTAGTGATGAGTGAGCGTTCTCGGATAAGGTGTTATCTGACCATACTCGGGAGCTAACCGAGTGTCTTTGGCATGCTTGAAAAATATGTTCAAGTCCCCGCGGCTGCATGTCTCGTGACTGTTCAACAGCTACAACACTTGCAGGGATTACCTGTTTGTTTGACAATCCCTGCATGTGTTGCAGCTATTGAACAGCTGTAAGACATTCAGGTGCAGGGACTCGAATATACATTTCGAGCACCTCAAAGACACTCAGCACATGGGCATACTCAGAGAACACCTTATCCAAGAACCTTTGCTCATCACTGGTGACAACCGATACCAGTATAAAAGCTGATGTGGTGAATGCAGCAGCCATTTTGTTGTGAATCTGGACAGTGAACCATCTTAAGGCTTGCCTCTCAGGATAAATCTCCATTAATGCTGAATAACACATAGACCGGTGGCGTCACCAAAGGAGGAAAAGTTTCATTGCAACTTTTCATCAAGTTAAAGTAACAGCTCATTTCCACAGTCAGGTACTGCAGCTCGGCTTTGTGCGGTTGTGTTATGCTGGAACAGTATTTCTTAATAAACAAAAAAGAGGTAGAAAAGATGAAAAATGAATGTCACACAAACATATTATTTACCAATACTGGAGCAAATTTACAAAATGCTAATACCACGATGACAATTAAAGGATGTCTGTAACTCATATATCTGAATGTAACGTTGTCCTGTAGTTTCGTTTAATTTACTTATCATCGAAGGGAGAATCAAAGACCCAAAACAGCTCAAAAGCAAAGGAAAAAAACATTAATCTTCTATTTTCCTGCAGTTGCACAGCTTAGAAAAGATCTAGAGACAAGCAAATTATTAAAACACGAAACCCAAAAATCGCAAATTCAACATCATTTACAGTTGCTTGGGAGGTTTGCTGACTCTTCTGGCTTCCAGGAGATCTCCCTTTTTTCCAGAAGCCATTCCGATTTTTCAGGAAAGTTGGCATGTATGATTCAGGAGTAAATATAATATGTTTTCTTGCAACTCGGGGTGGCCTAAAGAAGACAGTTCCAAAATAAAGCAGGATGCTACTGTCATGACTAACTAATCTCTTAGCTCAGCATCATTCCTAAAATGATTACCTCTTCATGTGCTTTCCTACCTATCTAGAGTATGTTTTCTCTGCCCTCCTTGAGAACATAAATGCTTTATCCTCTCATCACACGCTGATCTGTGTAGAACCCACTCCCTGATGTTACCTATAATACTAAGCAAAGGAGAGCACAGAGAGTTGGCAGAAACTGAAGTAGAGCTCTGATAGTTCTTTACCAAAACTCCCAGCACAGGGGGGTGAAGATGTATGAAATGGAGAGATAGAGAAGAGGCTAGATGAAGCTGCACAGAGGACTAAATGGAAGCTGAAGCAGCAGGACGGATATGTGGTTAGGTAAGCATTTTTTTTTTTATCTCCACTTTTCCAGCCCTCTAAAAATCAGTAAAATGGTGACAAGCACGTCACAAAAAAATTCGGATTTGGGAGAATTCAATTTTTTGTAAAAATATGATGTGAACCAATCTCTTGTGAATAACCTAGCGCCATTAAAGACTTATACATAATTCAGTTTAGATAGCAATGGCACATTGTCATTCTCGAAAAGAGAAGTGACAAATCCAATGGGACTTCTAATGATACTCGCCAAGTTCTACTAATAATTGTTTTTACTAAGAAAAAGAGAACAATTATCGGTTCTTTCCCGACAGGTCTCTCCGGTAGCCTGCAGCACCGCACAGGATCTGTGGATCCACCATGACTTCTGTAAAAATGGAAGCCACCATTCCATGGTGAAAAAAAGTCTTATATTGACTATGGATTTATTTATTTTTAAAATGGAAATATACTTATGTTTCTAGTTATTCAGAAATTTTGATCTATGGTTTGCTTCATAGGAGAACCAATAATACAGTATTGGACACTTGTAAGGATGGAAAGCCACATATTTTCCCCTCCTGGTGTAACAATTAGTGATGAGCGAGTATACTCGTTGCTCGGGTGATCTTCGAGTATTTTGGCGTGCCCTGAGATTTAGTTTTCATTGTCTCATCTGCATGATTTGCGGCTGCTAGACAGCCTGAATACATGTGGGAATTCCCTAACAAACAAGCATTCCACACATGTATTCAAGCTGTCTAGTAGTCGCAAATCATGTAGCTGAGACGGCGAAAACTAAATCTCCGAGCACCCCAAAATACTTGCAGGACACCCGAGCAACGAGTATACTCGCTCATCACTAGTAACATTGAATATATGGGCCATCAAAAAGTGTTCTTGACTTACTGTTCGATATCTGTGTGTTGATACCTTGCGTCCCATACAGGTAGCCGAGTGCCATACCCTGTCACAGTGACGGGCATCAGGAAATCAGACTCTATGGATGCCACTTTTTAGGAAGTCATGTCTACATCTGTAGAGGATGAGAGACGTAGCAAGAGAGAGAGACCTATCCTGAAGTGAAAGAGCATTATGAAGCAGAAACTCTCCACCACAACCTTAGGATCTGTACGGATACTAAAAACCCATTGGAGGTCAGGAGGGAATTTTACGAAAGGTGGCGGCATAGTGTTTGGCAAGAACTGAGTAGGCACCATGCAAAAGTGGATCTATGGTTGGTACAACCCAACCCACAACGTGTAGGTTGGATACACCATTGCAGGAGGAGGCATCCCTTGGAACAAGATTCAGATGAAATCTATCATCTTGAGTACAATCTGACCCCTCTAGGAATTTGGGACAATTCTCACAATCCTTTAGGTGTTCTTCGACTCTCCCTCTAGGTCTGAGTGATAACTTAATCGATGTCTGTGAGCTGTAACACCGCAGGCCCCGTCATTCACACAAAGTCATTCTTATTGCTGGGGTAGAAAAGATGAAATCTGAGCATTATGCAAACACATAATTTAGCATCACTGGAGCATATTTCCATAAAGCTAATACCACGAGGACAAATAAAGGATGTGCGCAGTTCATCCACCTGAACAGAACGCTGTCCTGTAGTTTCGTTTCATTTACTTGCCATCGAAATGAGAATCAAAGGCTCAAAACTGCTCAAAGGCAAAGGAAAAAACATTCATCTTCTAATTTCGTACAGATTGCATTGCTTAGAAAAGATCTAGGGGAAAGCAAATGATTAAAAAAAGAAACCCCAAAAATCAAAAATTCAACAGTTGCTTGTGAGGTTTTGGTGGCTACGGGAGATTTGCCGACTCTTCGGGCATCCAGGAGGTCTCACTTTTTTTTCCTGATACCACTCAGATGTTCCAGGAAAGTTGGTGAGTATGATTCAAGGGGTAATATATTTTGTTTCCTTGCAGCTTAGGGTGGCCTATAGGAGATATCTCATCTAAACAGTTCCAGAGGAGGGCAGGATGCTGCTGTCATGACTAACTCTAATGTATTAGCAAATTCATTCCAGAAGAGATTTCCTCTTCATGTGCTTTCCTCCCTATCTGGCGTCTGTTTTCTCTGCCCTCCTTGAGAACATAGATGCATTATCTCCTCTCGACACTCTGATCTGTGCATAACCCACTCCCTACTGCTGCCTCTAACACTAGAACAAGACGGCCAGACAGCGTCAGCAAATACAGAGATGGAGCTTTGATAGGTTTGTGTCAGAGTTTGCAAACCAGGTTCTTATGTGAAGCATATACATTGTCATGTCAGAAGTCTACTCAGTGCTGGAAGTCATAGGGCAGACTGGAGATGTAGGGAGAGGACATCACATCCCATGGAGAAATAAATAGAGAAGCTGGATGGAGCTGCTTAGAAAACTGGACAAGGGCTGAGACCGTGGGACAAAAGACCTTTAAAAATCAGCAAAATGATAGCAGTAGTAACAATGCATCAGGGCACAGCATCCCAGGGAAGAAGGTTTGGGTAAATTCTAGCATCTTGGGTACAATCTGACCTTCTAGGAAATTTGTGGCAATTCTCACAATCTTCTTGGTGTTCTTCAACTCTCCCTCCAAGTCGGAGCGTTAACTTATTCATATGTGCAGCATCTGTGCTGGTTCCTGTCCCTTCTGTTACTGCGTCATCAGCTTGGAAGTGCTGCGCCTTTGTTGCAGGTGATGCGTGACAGCCTCAGTTCTCTTTTACTCCTGGGATTTTTGGTGCCTCTAGATCTGACAGTTATGGGGTTCCTTTTTTGGTTTTGGTTATTTTGTTAGAGCTTTGGGTGAGGCTGCCTGCTATTGAAACCCCTGGGTCTCTGACTTCCACTGCCAGTCAATGAGTCTTTTTTCCTGGTTTGTAGCTCTAGTCTTTGCTCAGCTTGAATTCTGACTATCTGCTTGTATTCCGATTTTGTATCTGATGTGAGCTTTTGGCTTTGACCCCGTGTGGCAACACTTCTTGCCTCAGGTTGGCTGCTTCGGCCAGCAGCCCTTCCAAAGAAGCAATGCAGTGGAGCTCCTTGTAAGGGGAGACCCCTTTGCAGGGGTTAAAGGGTGAGGTTCTGAATTATTCTGGAATTTGCTAGATGGAGTGGCTTATGCCA
The DNA here is from genome assembly GCF_039654945.1 of Dendrobates tinctorius. Lineage (NCBI taxonomy): Eukaryota > Metazoa > Chordata > Amphibia > Anura > Dendrobatidae > Dendrobates > Dendrobates tinctorius. Next base: position 37,504,207 of record NW_027361784.1, read on the forward strand.
AGTTTATTCTATGTAGCCCCTTTGAGCCTCTGACGTCAGGCAGATGTGACTGTTTGGCAGGAGATGTAAAACTGCACAGTGCATTGTTCCTCTGCATGAGAAGTTACAAATAGGCAAATAAATATTATGTATTATTTAAGAAGATAGTGATCTCTTAACTGACTTTGTCATTTGACACAATTATGGTCATTGTTACTCACCAGTCCCAGCTTCAACCCTGGGTTTTGCACCCTTTGTCTATGATCAGATCCCTCAGTACTAGACCACGGATGAAAGTATCTCTGATCTCATCATCTAGGTCCTTTTAAGGCCAGCTCAGTCAGCCATGGTTTTCTGGAGTATTCAGGAAGCACGGCATCTTTGTACGAAATATTTTTGCAGGAGTTAGCCTCAACCTCCGCTAGACCCTGATCCAGCTAGGTGGCTCATTGTTGAAAAGTTACTCCTGTCTGCTTTGCAACAACTATGCTATTGCTAACAAGCGCTGCTGTGTTAACCTGTATGTGAAAAATTTATCTCTAGTACTAAGAAGCTCTGATGTATCAAGGTACAAGATAAAAACTCATCTTGCTAATAAGATTTGAGTTACTCTCCTGTCCCAGCTCCAGCTCCGGGCCTTGCTCCCCACTCCTTTGGTGGCCACCCATTGCAGTAGTTCATGCGGGTTTTCTCTGGTAACCTGAACTGCTCAGACATCATCACCCAAAGTCTTAAGGCCAGCTCAGGCTGATGCCTGGTGTTTGGGCATTACAAGTTTCAAAGTCCTCTCTACTAATAAGCTCTCAAGCTATGAGTTACAAACTTGTTTTTGCTATTGAGGTAGCTGTTTAATAATTGATTTCTGGTTTCCTGGTGCTAGCAAATAATACAACTTTGCTTCTTCTACAGTTAATCTCTCCCATGCTGCAAATTACCAGATTCCATATACTTCTCTGCAATTACTGTGTGCAACCAGACTCCAGTAGAGTTGAGCGAAACGGGTCGAAAAATTTCAAAAGTCGCCGACTTTTGGCAAAGTCGGGTTTCATGAAACGAAACCCGACCCTAGGATGAGGTCGGCCACGAGGTCGGCGACTTACGCGCCAAAGTCGCGTTTCAAAAGTTTGTTTTGCGCTCTTTTTCAGCCAATCAGGATCCACGGACACTGTGGGCAACGTGATGACATAGGCACGGGTCACCCCCATCTTTCAGAAGGGCATGCAAGTGATTGGCTTGCTTTGGGGGGCGTCACAGGGGGTATAAAAGGGCGTGCACGCCGACCGCCATGTTACTCATGCTGATCTCAGAATAGGGAGAGCTGCTGCTGCTGATGATTTTGTAGGGAGAGCGTTAGGCAGGGAAGAAGACACCAAAAACTGCTTCTGCTGCTAGCGATTTTGCCTGTACAACACACCAGTCACTGTGTGTGCAGTGCAAGGGGAGGCTATATAGTGGTGTATCAGTGGTGTTGGTTGTTGGGCTGCCTTCTAAGGCTTCCTGACATTCCTGCATTGCTGTTTACCCACTGCTCCACAAACTGCTTTTTTAAAAGCAATCCCAATTTTTTTTTTGTCCTGCTGAGGTACTGAGCGTGCATTTTTTCACACCATACAGCGGTGTACGCTCCTCACACAGTACCGTGTAACAGCTGTTATCACAGCCACAGTGAAGCTATCAGTGTGTCACTCTGTGAGAATAAAACGAGGACATGTTCCGTTCTTACAGACCTGCACTCTAGGGAGATTCCTATTCTGCCCAATTCTACATACACCTTGTAGTTTGTGATACACTAGCCAATTTCTGCCTGTGACATAGCGCTGTGATATTCAGTGGGCCTCACACAATCCATAAGTGTCCAGTGTCCACAAGTGTGTGCAGAAATTCAAAATCTCCCTTATCCTCTAGTCACTTTGGTCACAGCTGTGCCATCGAGCCTGTGACAGAGCGCTCAGATATTCATTGGGCCTCACACAATCCAAAAGTGTCCAGTGTCCACAAGTGTCTGCAGAAATTCAAAATCTCCCTTATCCTCTAGTGATTTTGGTCACAGCTGTGCCATCGAGCCTGTGACAGAGCGCTCAGATATTCAGTGGGCCTCACACAATCCAAAAGTGTCCAGTGTCCACAAGTGTTTGCAGAAATTCAAAATCTCCCTTATCCTCTAGTCACTTTGGTCACAGCTGTGCCATCGAGCCTGTGACAGAGCGCTCAGATATTCAGTGGGCCTCACACAATCCAAAAGTGTCCAGTGTCCACAAGTGTGTGCAGAAATTCAAAATCTCCCTTATCCTCTAGTAATTTTGGTCACAGCTGTGCCATCGAGCCTGTGACAGAGCGCTCAGATATTCAGTGGGCCTCACACAATCCAAAAGTGTCCAGTGTCCACAAGTGTCTGCTGAAATTCAAAATCTCACTTATCCTCTAGTCACTTTGGTCACAGCTGTGCCATCGAGCCTGTCACATAGCGCTCAGATATTCATTGGGCCTCACACAATCCAAAAGTGTCCAGTGTCCACAAGTGTCTGCTGAAATTCAAAATCTCACTTATCCTCTAGTCACTTTGGTCACAGCTGTGCCATCGAGCCTGTCACATAGCGCTCAGATATTCATTGGGCCTCACACAATCCAAAAGTGTCCAGTGTCCACAAGTGTCTGCTGAAATTCAAAATCTCCCTTATCCTCTAGTCACTTTTGTCACAGCTGTGCCATCAAGCCTGTGACATAGCGCTCAGATATCAGTGGGCCTCACACAATCCAAAAGTGTCCAGTGTCCACAAGTGTCTGCTGAAATTCAAAATCTCCCTTATCCTCTAGTCACTTTTGTCACAGCTGTGCCATCGAGCCTGTGACATAGCGCTCAGATATCAGTGGGCCTCACACAATCCAAAAGTGTCCAGTGTCCACAAGTGTCTGCAGAAATTCAAAATCTCCCTTATCCTCTCGTCACTTTTGTCACAGCTGTGCCATCGAGCCTGTCACATAGCGCTCAGATATTCATTGGGCCTCACACAATCCAAAAGTGTCCAGTGTCCACAAGTGTCTGCTGAAATTCAAAATCTCCCTTATCCTCTAGTCACTTTTGTCACAGCTGTGCCATCGAGCCTGTGACATAGCGCTCAGATATCAGTGGGCCTCACACAATCCAAAAGTGTCCAGTGTCCACAAGTGTCTGCTGAAATTCAAAATCTCCCTTATCCTCTAGTCACTTTGGTCACAGCTGTGCCATCGAGCCTGTGACATAGCGCTCAGATATCAGTGGGCCTCACACAATCCAAAAGTGTCCAGTGTCCACAAGTGTCTGCTGAAATTCAAAATCTCACTTATCCTCTAGTCACTTTGGTCACAGCTGTGCCATCGAGCCTGTCACATAGCGCTCAGATATTCATTGGGCCTCACACAATCCAAAAGTGTCCAGTGTCCACAAGTGTCTGCTGAAATTCAAAATCTCACTTATCCTCTAGTCACTTTGGTCACAGCTGTGCCATCGAGCCTGTCACATAGCGCTCAGATATTCATTGGGCCTCACACAATCCAAAAGTGTCCAGTGTCCACAAGTGTCTGCTGAAATTCAAAATCTCCCTTATCCTCTAGTCACTTTTGTCACAGCAGTGCCAACGAGCCTGTGACATAGCGCTCAGATATCAGTGGGCCTCACACAATCCAAAAGTGTCCAGTGTCCACAAGTGTCTGCTGAAATTCAAAATCTCACTTATCCTCTAGTCACTTTGGTCACAGCTGTGCCATCGAGCCTGTCACATAGCGCTCAGATATTCATTGGGCCTCACACAATCCAAAAGTGTCCAGTGTCCACAAGTGTCTGCTGAAATTCAAAATCTCCCTTATCCTCTAGTCACTTTTGACACAGCTGTGCCATCGAGCCTGTGACATAGCGCTCAGATATCAGTGGGCCTCACACAATCCAAAAGTGTCCAGTGTCCACAAGTGTCTGCAGAAATTCAAAATCTCCCTTATCCTCTAGTCACTTTGGTCACAGCTGTGCCATCGAGCCTGTGACATAGCGCTCAGATATCAGTGGGCCTCACACAATCCAAAAGTGTCCAGTGTCCACAAGTGTCTGCTGAAATTCAAAATCTCACTTATCCTCTAGTCACTTTGGTCACAGCTGTGCCATCGAGCCTGTCACATAGCGCTCAGATATTCATTGGGCCTCACACAATCCAAAAGTGTCCAGTGTCCACAAGTGTCTGCTGAAATTCAAAATCTCCCTTATCCTCTAGTCACTTTTGTCACAGCTGTGCCATCGAGCCTGTGACATAGCGCTCAGATATCAGTGGGCCTCACACAATCCAAAAGTGTCCAGTGTCCACAAGTGTCTGCTGAAATTCAAAATCTCCCTTATCCTCTCGTCACTTTTGTCACAGCTGTGCCATCGAGCCTGTGACATAGCGCTCAGATAACAGTGGGCCTCACACAATCCAAAAGTGTCCAGTGTCCACAAGTGTCTGCAGAAATTCAAAATCTCCCTTATCCTCTAGTCACTTTTGTCACAGCTGTGCCATCGAGCCTGTCACATAGCGCTCAGATATTCATTGGGCCTCACACAATCCAAAAGTGTCCAGTGTCCACAAGTGTCTGCTGAAATTCAAAATCTCACTTTTCCTCTAGTCACTTTTGTCACAGCTGTGCCATCAAGCCTGTGACATAGCGCTCAGATATCAGTGGGCCTCACACAATCCAAAAGTGTCCAGTGTCCACAAGTGTGTGCAGAAATTCAAAATCTCCCTTATCCTCTAGTCACTTTGGTCACAGCTGTGCCATCGAGCCTGTGACAGAGCGCTCAGATATTCAGTGGGCCTCACACAATCCAAAAGTGTCCAGTGTCCACAAGTGTGTGCAGAAATTCAAAATCTCCCTTATCCTCTAGTCACTTTGGTCACAGCTGTGCCATCGAGCCTGTGACAGAGCGCTCAGATATTCATTGGGCCTCACACAATCCAAAAGTGTCCAGTGTCCACAAGTGTGTGCAGAAATTCAAAATCTCCCTTATCCTCTAGTCACTTTGGTCACAGCTGTGCCATCGAGCCTGTCACATAGCGCTCAGATATTCATTGGGCCTCACACAATCCAAAAGTGTCCTGTGTCCACAAGTGTCTGCTGAAATTCAAAATCTCACTTATCCTCTAGTCACTTTTGTCACAGCTCTGCCATCGAGCCTGTGACATAGCGCTCAGATATCAGTGGGCCTCACACAATCCAAAAGTGTCCAGTGTCCACAAGTGTGTGCAGAAATTCAAAATCTCCCTTATCCTCTAGTCACTTTGGTCACAGCTGTGCCATCGAGCCTGTGACAGAGCGCTCAGATATTCAGTGGGCCTCACACAATCCAAAAGTGTCCAGTGTCCACAATTGTGTGCAGAAATTCAAAATCTCCCTTATCCTCTAGTCACTTTGGTCACAGCTGTGCCATCGAGCCTGTGACAGAGCGCTCAGATATTCAGTGGGCCTCACACAATCCAAAAGTGTCCAGTGTCCACAAGTGTGTGCAGAAATTCAAAATCTCCCTTATCCTCTAGTCACTTTGGTCACAGCTGTGCCATCGAGCCTGTGACAGAGCGCTCAGATATTCAGTGGGCCTCACACAATCCAAAAGTGTCCAGTGTCCACAAGTGTCTGCAGAAATTCAAAATCTCCCCTGTCCTATAGACACCTTGTACCTTGTTTTACATTACTATATAGTTTGTTGGATTTTGTCTACATTTCTACCAAAAATGAGGAAGGCTGGTGGAAGAGGCCGTGGAATTGGGCGGGGGTTGGCAGCTGGTAATGATGGTGTTGGTGGTGGATCTGATGGTAGTGGCAAGAGCAAAATAGGACCGAATGCAGGAGGTGTTGAGCCTGCGTCATCGTCTGGCTACATAAGGCCTCGAACGCTTAGTTTTCTAGGAGTTGGCAAACCGCTTTTAAAGCCAGAGCATCAGGAAAAAGTTTTGTCTTACATTGCTGACTCAGCCTCCTCTTCTTCAGTTGTAAAAAGTAAAAGCACTGAGTCGTCATTGGAGGCTCATGTTCATGAACCACACCTTTCCTTGTGTCCTTCACCCCAACCAAGATTGAAGGATGACGCAGGCCATACTACTGATTACTCCATGGAGCTGTTTTCACATACCATGCCTGGATTATCAAGTGAAATGGTGAATTACCCAGGCCAAGATGAATCTGACATGAAGTGCACTGATGCACAGCCGCTGATGGATGATTCTGCTGGTACATTCACTCAGAGCACTACATTGTCCTCGCAGTGTACAGAGCCAGATTCTGACCCTGATGAGACTCAGGTGCCCCTTCCCGCACACTATATCACCATACACGGTGACACAGAGGAAGGTGCACATGACATAGAAGAGGAGGTGATGGATGACCCAGTTGTTGACCCAGATTGGCATCCATTGGGGGAAGAGGGTGCTGCTTCCAATAGCTCAGATGAGGAGCATCCACAGCAGACATCGACATTGCAACTGCTGTTATCTGGCAGGCCCGGAGCACTCCAAAGACAGGTTCCTAACATCAAACAGAGTTGCTGGACAGCTTGTCCAGAGGGTCAAAAGATCACAGTGTGCTAGGCCGCAAAATGTCTGCCAAAGTAGGAAGAGTGCAGTGTGGCACTTTTTTGAACAAAATCCTCATGATCAGGCCAAGGTTATCTGTAAGAAGTGCGCAAAGACCTTTAGCCGAGGGAAAAATCTGAAAAATTTGAATACCAGTTGCATGCTTAGACATTTAACCACCATGCACTTGCAAGCGTGGACACAACACCAAACCTCAAGTGCCACATGTGCAACTGATCACAACGAAGGTAGTCAGCAACGCTACATTGTTTCCCCCACTGTAAGCCCACCGGTTAGCACAGCAGCAAATGTTGAGGTGTCGTTGCAAGGCCACAGCAGTCAGGGAATCCCACTGTTATATCAACGAAAGACTGATTCTAGGCCATCAGAAAGAACACCAACTCCATCACCATCATCAACCCTCTCTCAGTCCGCCCTGTCCACTGCTACTTCCACCATATGCAGCTCTCAAGTCCAGCTCACCCTCCCAGACACTATGAGTAGGTCAAGAAAGTACTCAGTCTCTCATCCGCGTACACTGGGTTTGAACGCCCACATTGCCAAACTAATCTCGTTTGAGATGATGCCCTTTCGGTTGGTGGAAAGCGCAGCTTTCCGCAAACTCATGGCCTATGCAGTACCACGCTATGACCTACCCAGTCGCCACTTCTTCTCTCGCAAAGCCATCCCAGCCCTCCACCATCATGTGAAAGACCGCATTGTCCATGCACTCAAGCAGTCAGTAAGCGGAAAGGTGCACCTCACAACTGATGCATGGTCCAGTCGGCATGGCCAGGGCCGTTACGTGTCCTTCACTGCGCACTGGGTTAATGTGGTGGATGCAGGGTCCACAGGGGACAGCGGTGGTGGGACAGTGCTGCCTAGCCAACGGTATAGGAAACAGTTGGCTGTAGGCGTTCGACCCTCCTCCTCCTCCAGAAGCGAAAGCTCGTCCACAGAGCGCAGTCGTACGAGCACTCCATCTGCAGCTGCCACTGTTGCACACGAGGTGTCCCCCTATCGAGCAGCTAGTGGAAAGCATCAGCAGGCAGTGTTGCAGATGATGTGTTTGGGCGACAGACACACCGCCGAGGTGCTGGCCGAGTACTTTCAGCGACAAACTGAGTCATGGCTGGGCAGTGTACATCTTGAGGCAGGCAAGGTAGTTAGTGATAACGGGCGTAATTTTGTGGCAGCCATAGCCCTTTCAAAACTCAGCCACATACCTTGCTTGGCTCACACCTTGAACCTGGTGGTGCAGTGCTTCCTCAAAAATTATCCGGAGTTAACAGCCCTGCTCCAGAAGGTGCGAAGACTGTGCGCGCACATCCGCCGGTCGCCTGTACACTCCGTTCGTATGCAGAAGCTGCAGCGATTGCTCCACCTTCCCAACCACTGCCTCATTATCGACATTGCAACAAGGTGGAACTCCACCCTGCACATGGTGGAGCGGCTGTGCAAGCAGAGGCAGGCCATAATGCATTTGTGGGAGGATACACGGCCAGGCACTTTGAGAGCAGACATGGAGTTGACCGGTGTGCAGTGGTCGAAGATGAAAGACCTCTGTAAAGTCCTTCAGTGTTTTGAGGAATGCACACGGCTGGTAAGTGCAGACGACGCCATCCTAAGCATGAGCATCCCACTTATGCGTCTGCTCATGCAAACTTTGACGCACCTTAAGGAGCAGGCTTCTGCAGCCAATGTTGATGAGGAGGAAGAGGAGGAGGGAATCCTTGATGACATTCAGCCATTGTCTGCTCAGGGACCTCTCCTGGACGAGGTGGAGGAAGAAGAGGAGGAGGAGGAGGATGATGGGGATGATTACTTAGGGGAGGAGGATGCATCTCGTGGGGCAAGTGAAAATGTTGGCGTGGCAAGGTCTGGTACAGGGTTTGTGCGTGACTGGAGGGATGTGGATTTGCCAGAAAGTGCTCCTCCAACCAGCACTCGCAGTGCATCATTGACACCGGGAACATTGGCCCACATGTCAGATTATGCCTTGTAGATCCTAAAAAGGGACCCCCGCATTGCCAAAATGATGAACGATGACGACTACTGGTTGGCCAGCATCCTGGATCCACGCTATAAAGGCAAATTACAAAACATCATGCCACAGGAGAACCTTGACCTAATATTGGCTAATAAACAAGCAACTCTGGTAAATCGGTTGCTTGAGGCATTCCCAGCACACAGCAGCGGTGATGGTTCTCACACGAGCCGTACGGGCCGGGGGCAGCTTGGCAGAGGTGTTCGTTGTGCACACAGCAGAAGTGGCGTTGGAGACAGGGGTTTCATGACAATGTTGTGGACTGATTTTTCAAGTACCGCTCACACAACTGGTAATACTGCATCGATGGAAAGTGACAGGAGACAGCAGTTGTCAACTATGGTTACAAACTACTTTTCCTCCCATATCGATGTTCTCCCACACAGGTCATTCCCCTTTGACTATTGGGCCGCTAAACTGGACACCTGGCCTGAATTGGCACAATATGCCTTACAGGAGCTCGCTTGCCCAGCTGCAAGTGTGCTATCAGAAAGAGTCTTCAGTGCAGCTGGATCAATCCTGACAGAAAAAAGGACCCGTCTGTCAACCCAAAATGTGGATGATCTAACCTTCATTAAAATGAGCCACGCATGGGTTTCCAAGGATTTTGTCCCACCTTCCCCTGATGACACATAGGGTGACAGAAAAATGGCTTGCTTTGGTCCACCTCTTCCTGGGACTTGACCTATTTCACCTTTTGCATCAGCTGAATGTCCATCATCAACATATGCCACTTTCTAAAACTCCCTAACTGTGCTGCCTCCCCCCCCCATGGCCGGGGTCACCACCTAGCGCACAACACCGTGCGAGTGCCGTTGCCCCGGACAGGTGGGTAGGCCGACTCTTGGGTGCGGGCACTGGCACAGGGTCCTTCATAGTGCAATCAAGTGTCTCTGACGGTGGTGGTGCACACCCGCCGTCAGACACACCGCCGTACTATGAGGGGCCCAGTGCCAGTACCTACGCCCACGAGTGGGCCCCCCTTGCTTGGGCATTTGCAATCTTTACCTCTCCCTGCTCCTCCGCTGTGTAGTCTGGGCCGTCAAATCCATACTGTGCCTGACACCGTCTGAGCCTGCCTCCTGATGTATAGACATATATTTTGAATGTGTACGCCCATACATGTTATCCGGGGATACGGTACCCTTTCTAACCTTTGTGCAATCATGTGCAATCCATACTGGGCCTAACACCGTCTGAGCCTGCCTCCTGATGTATAGACATATATTTTGAATGTGTACGCTATCCATACATGTTATCTGGGGATACGGTACCCTTTCTAACCTTTGTGCAATCACGTGCAATCCATACTGGGCCTAACACCGTCTGAGCCTGCCTCCTGATGTATAGACATATATTTTGAATGTGTACGCTATCCATACATGTTATCCGGGGAAACGGTACCCTTTCTAACCTTTGTGCAATCACGTGCAATCCATACTGGGCCTAACACCGTCTGAGCCTGCCTCCTGATGTATAGACATATATTTTGAATGTGTACGCTATCCATACATGTTATCTGGGGATACGGTACCCTTTCTAACCTTTGTGCAATCACGTGCAATCCATACTGGGCCTAACACCGTCTGAGCCTGCCTCCTGATGTATAGACATATATTTTGAATGTGTACGCTATCCATACATGTTATCCGGGGATACGGTACCCTTTCTAACCTTTGTGCAATCACGTGCAATCCATACTGGGCCTAACACCGTCTGAGCCTGCCTCCTGATGTATAGACATATATTTTGAATGTGTACGCTATCCATACATGTTATCCGGGGTACGGTACCCTTTCTCACCTTTGTGCAATCACGTGCAATCCATACTGGGCCTAACACCGTCTGAGCCTGCCTCCTGATGTATAGACATATATTTTGAATGTGTACGCTATCCATACATGTTATCTGGGGATACGGTACCCTTTCTAACCTTTGTGCAATCCATACTGGGCCTAACACCGTCTGAGCCTGCCTCCTGATGTATAGACATATATTTTGAATGTGTACGCTATCCATACATGTTATCCGGGGAAACGGTACCCTTTCTAACCTTTGTGCAATCACGTGCAATCCATACTGGGCCTAACACTGTCTGAGCCTGCCTCCTGATGTAGAGATATATATTTTGAATGTGTACGCTATCCATACATGTTATCTGGGGATACGGTACCCTTTCTAACCTTTGTGCAATCACGTGCAATCCATACTGGGCCTAACACCGTCTGAGCCTGCCTCCTGATGTATAGACATATATTTTGAATGTGTACGCTATCCATACATGTTATCCGGGGATACGGTACCCTTTCTAACCTTTGTGCAATCACGTGCAATCCATACTGGGCCTAACACCGTCTGAGCCTGCCTCCTGATGTATAGACATATATTTTGAATGTGTACGCTATCCATACATGTTATCCGGGGTACGGTACCCTTTCTCACCTTTGTGCAATCACGTGCAATCCATACTGGGCCTAACACCGTCTGAGCCTGCCTCCTGATGTATAGACATATATTTTGAATGTGTACGCTATCCATACATGTTATCTGGGGATACGGTACCCTTTCTAACCTTTGTGCAATCACGTGCAATCCATACTGGGCCTAACACCGTCTGAGCCTGCCTCCTGATGTATAGACATATATTTTGAATGTGTACGCTATCCATACATGTTATCCGGGGAAACGGTACCCTTTCTAACCTTTGTGCAATCACGTGCAATCCATACTGGGCCTAACACTGTCTGAGCCTGCCTCCTGATGTAGAGATATATATTTTGAATGTGTACGCTATCCATACATGTTATCTGGGGATACGGTACCCTTTCTAACCTTTGTGCAATCACGTGCAATCCATACTGGGCCTAACACCGTCTGAGCCTGCCTCCTGATGTATAGACATATATTTTGAATGTGTACGCTATCCATACATGTTATCCGGGGATACGGTACCCTTTCTAACCTTTGTGCAATCACGTGCAATCCATACTGGGCCTAACACCGTCTGAGCCTGCCTCCTGATGTATAGACATATATTTTGAATGTGTACGCTATCCATACATGTTATCCGGGGATACGGTACCCTTTCTAACCTTTGTGCAATCACGTGCAATCCATACTGAGCCTAACACCGTCTGAGCCTGCCTCCTGATGTATAGACATATATTTTGAATGTGTACGCTATCCATACATGTTTTCTGGGGATACGGTACCCTTTCTAACCTTTGTGCAATCACGTGTAATCCATACTGGGCGTGAGAACGGCTGGCGAGCACCTGTGGTTTGCACACGTAAGTTTTTCATTTTTTCAGGAATGACGGTTAGGCCTAATTCCGGAACTGCGGTTGACCTGCACTTACTGGGAAATCATCGTTCGCGGGTAATAATTGTAATCAGTGATCCCCATCACTAACGTTGTTCAGCGGGTTATCTGCACCTGTAAGCGACAAACGCTGGCCTTTTCAGTGTAGCGCACATGCAGCCACGGACATGTAAGGGCATGACACACCAGTTATTGGCCAATCTCATGTGCCAGAGCCTCACGTGTCCCTCTAGTAAGCCGGGCTCGGACTGCGGGGCATGATGGAGTCTCGTTCGTTAACGGAATTAAGCTTGCAATGTGTGCATCTGTTCTGTAGCTGGCATGGTTGAGGTTTCCCAGGTGGAGTCGAATTTAACCGTAGGCTCCACTCCTGGTGGTGCCCTTCTGGACATTCCTTTAAGGTTCAGCTTTGCAACCATACTGCCCACGTAAAACAAACACTTTGCCTTCATGACGCTGTTTGGAGGGTCATGGGAATAACGCCGCCCAATCAGTTAACCTGCTAGAGAGATCGTTCGTTGCTCCCAAGCATGACATCACACTCCCTAGGAAGAAGGTAATGCCACTGTGGCGACCGTACTCCTGGGGGCGACACAAGTGCACTGATGCCCAGCCACTGCTCGATGAATCTGCTGGTACATTGACCCAGACCACTACATTCCCCTCGCACGCTACACGACCTGAATCTGACCCTGATGAAACTCAGGTTACCCTTCCCATATAAAGTTCCATCTTACACGGTGACAAAGAGGAAGCTGCAGATGAAAGTGCAGGTTCGGCCCACCCGCCATCAGACACACCACCGTACTATCAGGGGCCCTGTGCCAGTGCCGTCGCCAACGAGTGGGCCCCCCCGCTTGCTCAGGATCACAGCACTTGCAAAGTTGAAATACTGTGCAGTGAGATGGAAGATGGGGACGACGAGGAGTCCAGACAAGTACAGGGATTCCCTAGCGAGGAGACTTATTTGATTGTTTTCAATGTTGGGATAGCAATTTTTGGGTAGCACTATACTCTGGAGAATGATAGATGGGGCCCACCATACACTGGAACATTCCAAAGGTGGACATCAGACACTGGAGCAGCATTTACAGGGCCCATTATACACTAGAGCATTAGAAATGGGGCCCATTATGTTTGGAGCATTATTTGGGCCCATAAGACAGTGGAGCTTCATCCATGGGGACCAACATATACTGTAGCATTATGTGGAGCTCATCATATACTGTTTCAAACATTATATGGGACCAATGATTCTGTATGGAGAAATAGATGGGCCTCGTCATGAGATGTAAAAAGTGAAGTATTTTTCATTGTACTATACCGCTATTTCTCTGCCGTATCGGAGCATGATGAGTTGTGGTATGTGTTAAAGGGGCGCTCTTTCACCCAGGGCACATGAAAACCTGCAGCCAGCCCTCCCCCCACAACTTTAGCCAAATAACCCCCATTTTTCAGTGCGTAACTTGTATTATGAAGTTAATTAAGGTTGACAAGCTTAAGTAAGAAGAATTGATGCTTTTGGCATTCAAATGGGCACTGTAGGTGTGTTTCCTGTCCTCCTCTCACTGCCGACTTTTATTCCCCATTGACTTACATTGGGTTTCGTGTTTCGGGACGACCCCGACTTTTCCCTATAATCGGACGATCTTGCTCGACCCGACTTTTGGAAAAGTCGTGTTTCACGAAACGAAACTCGACCCTAAAAAACCAAAAGTCGCTCAACTCTAGACTCCAGCTGTATGGAGCTTTGCTGTTCCACATAGAATCAAGCTCCACTGCAGCATTGCCTCCGGTCTGTGCTGCTCACCCTTACCTACGACTTAGGTAATTCACCTAACAAGATGAACCCATGACAGTGTAAGAGGCAGCCAGGACAGTAGTGATAGCCGAGGACACCGGGGCTGTGGTGTCCTGACCTCCCCCCACAGAAAAGCCATCAGCTTCTACCGGCGTACCTGTTTGAGGTGCTGGTCCACGGACAGGGATTCCACTGCGGTGCGACCCAGCTCCTGCACACTTGGTTCCAGTGCTTAGGGTTGAAATAACGAATGTAAGAGGGTGAAGTGGAAGAAAAGCCAAAAAGGGGTTACCGCTCCTGCTCCCTGTCCGGAACCACCTAGCCAGACAGCCGAGTTGCCGGGGGGAAGACTTTCTGGCCTTGACCTACTGTACCATGTGACAATAGGGGGCAGTGATGAAAGGGAAGGGGCGATGGACAGGAAGCTGTGCAGGGTGAGGGCGTGAAAGCAGAGCGCGCAAGATGCAGAGCAGAGTGCGCGGTACAGAGAGCAGGCTGCAACACCGCCCTCCCAGAGAAAGAGAACCCCCCCATCAAGCGACTGAGACTGAAGGACGAGGCATTGAGTACTTGGACCCATTATCCTCCGTGACTAGAGGAGACTTCCCCCCTGACAGTGCAGAGACAGTGACACAGGAGCGCAGTCCCAGGGACCGCAGTGACAAGCCGTAGCCCCTGAGAGTGTGGTAAAGAGACTTCCCAGTGTGCGCAGCATCATTCCTGCAGAGAGACAGATGGGGTATCATACAGAGACTCAGAGCAGGGGAGACTCAGGTTCGCAGCATCTTCCTGCTCCTTGCTTTAAACCCCTGAGGTCCCAACTTCATTCAGAGTAGAGAATCTAAAGACTCCAAGCGCCACTGTTGTTTGCGGCAACTTGGGAGAAGTAGACACTACAATCAGGCTTTCCCTGGACTGATAAGTTATAATTATCTGTTTAACCGTTTCAACACCTGCATAACTGTTTTATTGCTTTCTACAGTTCCATTGTGCTGTTTTACTGTTTTATACTGGCACATTTAACCCCTTACTGTTTCTCCCTGCGTGGAGAGAAAATCCCTGTAAATAAACCTTTAACTCTTGGTCTGTCTCGGATCTATGGCGACTTCCTCAGTACCTGCAATTTATTACATGGACACAGATACTGGTTCTGATACCAAATCAACTATTTTACTTTTCTCTTCAAGGGTCCTGGACACATCAGTTACATTACAGTCCACAGAGCATTCCTCCTGCACTTTCCTTTTATTGCTTTCCTTGTCCTCACACACATTACGGGGTAGTACCGCCCTTGGTGGTAACGCAGCGCCACTACTTTAGGACCTCAAGACATAGGGGATCACGTTCATCCGTTTCGCCCCAGACTTGCAAGCTTCAGCCCTATTTAAGATCTGCCACATGGTGAATGTTCTGCATTCTGCATGACTTTTGGACCACATTTTCCTTTCCGTTCATGCTGCTGCCATAAACTGTAATTCTCCGAGTGCTCCATTCTTATCCTGTTCCCGTCTGACTGTGCCCGTGCTTCTCTTCTTTAAACAATGTTGTGTAGCTGCTATGGTGACCTGGGCTTAGAGCCCTTATGGACTTCGGGTGTGCTTGCCCTTCTGACTTATTCCTACAGCCTACACTTGCTTAACTTTTAGCAGCTCCTCCTACAATTAACCCTATGTAAACTTCCTATCAACTATACCTAACAAGGCCCACTAGTACACCCCCATCTAGTGGCCCACAACAGAACTACGCTTAGGCCTGTTTCACATTTCAGTAATTTGATGTCAGTCAAAATCCACCAGGCTGTGAAAAAACGGATCCGTTTACGTTGTTGGCACAAACGGATGGCACAGGATCCATTTTTTGACGGTTCGTTTTTGCAGCTAGTTCCTGAAATTTTAAGGAACACGAGTCTGGGAAAAAAAGGAGAGATAGAGATAGATTTTTCTGCTGCCAGAACGGAATTTGGGGTAAAATTTCTGGCACGGAAATTCTTCTGGGCATGCTCAGTGTCAAAAGGCGGATCCGTTGCCGGATTCTGTCAAAAAACAGTTAGCAAAGGATCCGCCGCCCATAGGCGACCATAATAACAAATGGTGGATAGCGGCAGATCTGTTGCTATCCGCTATTTTGACGCTGACAAAAAATGTTTCATTGTACGTCCTCTGAAGACAGCGGACGCCAAAATTTTGGCGGATCCATCAAAAAACGGATCCAACGGATGACCATCCATCAAAATCCGCCGCTAATGCAAGTCAATGGGAAAAAAAAAGGATCCGCCAAAATAAATGGCGGATCCGTTTTTTTGCAAAACGGTGGATTTTGACTGATGGCAACAAATGGAAATGTGAAACAGGCCTTACGCAGTCTATGGAACTATATACTAACAGTGCCCCCCCTCTAATGACCCCAAAGGGTGCACTGGTTTACCCTAATCTATACATTAATATGCGGCATACAATACAATATATTACAACATGGTAACACATAATGTGGCGGTACCAATGGGACAGGCGGTAATACACAGTAGTGTAGCAGTACCGAAGCATAATAATATCTGTACATCAATTTACAATATATTTACAATAGAACTCCTTAAAGGGTAGGTGGCATTAAAGGGGTATTCTACTTCAATCCCCTACATTTCCCCTTTCCTAAAATTTGGTCGTCCTGACCAAACAAACTTCAATATTTACACTATACATATAAAACATCCTAAAGAATTTACAATGACGCACAACAGATGCAAACCCGGCTCACAGTCCTCCAAGGTAAGTCCATTAATATATATTTATATTCAACATTTTCACAAAATACTGCCCATTTTTCTATAGCCATCAGTCTCTGAGATAGGGCTCCCCCTTTCCTTAAGGAGAGCAGGCTTCCTAATCAGCAAGGAAAACATACATTTATTTTTGCACATGGCCTGTGGTTCAGGCCGTCCAGACAGTCTCTGCTTTTTCCAGCAGAAGGGGCACAACAGGTGCAACAGAAAAAAAAAAAAAAATATATATATATTTTTAACGTTCACATTGGCCGTCCGGCCGTGTCCTTCCCACAGAGTGAGGCATTTTCATGATAGGGACGTGGAACAGTCCCTCCGTAATATTTTCCAGGCGCAACGAGCGCAGCTCTTAAAAAGACTGTACTTAGCAGCGGACGTCCCAGTCCATTGCATCCGGGGCCGAATTCTGTTGCCCGTGGCTACCAGTGGATGAATCAGCTGCAGAATCATAAGACATCCATGGGAGAAGTGCATAGTGGGATGTAGATGGTGGTGGGGCAGCCTGCTTCGGCTGTGGAAATAGCCCCATGTCATCCTCCCTCAAGAGGGTTACCGCAACCTCGTAATTCCCCCGCTGACAATCCTCCTTGAAAAGGGACACTTCATCACCCTCCTCCAGGGCCCTGCCAAATTATATGGAGGCCGCATTCACATACACCTTTGTGTTGGTCCCAGCCTTTCTTATGAAACCGTACCCCCGCTCAATGTCCACGTATGCCAGCCGACCTCAGGTGCGCCGACCTGCCAGAGCGCTTTAACCCTGCTGCAGCTCGGCCCACACCTCCTTTTCCTGCTGCTTTTTCTTCTTAATGACATCTTCCACCCAGGCCGCCTGCCTGGGGGTGGGGAAGGGCCCCTCCGGGGTTAATGGGAAGTGGGGAGCACCCAGACCTGCTGTGGTGAAGGGTACTGCGGAGGCTGCCAAGTGTGAATATGTGGCTGCACCCCCCTCGGGGATGTGCTGTTTGTCAACAGTGGCTGAGTAAGGGGGCGGTGAGCAGGACCATCCCTCAGGGGTAAGGGGTCGAGGCTCACTCACCCTCTCCAGACGCTGGATAGTGGTCGCACCCGTGCCGGGCCCGCTGGCTGCTTTGGTCACCGCTCCTCCCTCTGGTGTTAGCTCCACTGGCCTCCGCTCTTCCGGCTGCGGTTCCGCTCAGGTGGGTGCCGTTTCCGGTCCCCGACAAATCAATGGCGAAGGTTCCATCACACTTGCTTAACCCTTAGCAGCTCCTCCTGTCGGTGTTGGCCCAGAAGCTTTACATGCTGCTCTGCCATTCAACTTCGTCCAGCCGGGGATTCTACACTCTAGGAGCCTGTGGTCGTCACCGGACACTGACTTTGGGGCCATGACAGCTCCATGGAATTGTCCACTGGGGCCTCTGCCAATTCTTCCCAGGGACTGCTGGACCGTGTTCTTTCCTTTTCTTTCCTCCAGCTCCACTCTATTCGGCCCACGCCTTGACAACTCCGGGTGCAGGAGTGCTCCATCGCGCCCGAGTTGCCGTCGCTTACTGGTACGGCACCACTGCTTCCTGAATGTTCTGGAAGGCCACACCTGTTTCTAGGTGAGTACTCCACTGTCAACTCCACCCATGTGCATGAGTTCTGTAGGGGAGGGCAAGGTTTTCTTCTTTTCAGCCACTCCCACCAGGGGAGGGCCAGGGTGCAATTACAGGTGACTTTTTTTGCCAAGGTGGCACAGAAACACCCACAAACGGTGAGGGCTATGTCATCTTATACTTCACCTGCGGTGCCATTTCCCGCCAACTCCATGGCCGCCATCTTGGTTGAAACAAAATCAGGTTTAGGTGCAGCGTCAGTCCAATCCGTTAGGTCAGTCACATCCAATAATACACAATTCTGCATACTTTTTTCCTTCTTAAAGTTAAAGGGCACATCTTCCATCCCCACATCACTTTTCATCTTTCTCTTTGCGGGTTCCCCGCTGCAGACTACGCCAAATGTAAGAGGCGGCCAGGACGGTAGTGATAGCTGAGGACCCCTGGTGTCCTGGCCTCCCCCACAGAAAAACCATCAGCTTCTACCGGCGTACCTGTTTGGGGTGCTGGTCCACAGACAGGGATTCCACTATGGTGCAACCTAGCTCCTGCACACTTGGTTCCAGTGCTCAGGGTTGAAATAGCTGACACAGATATCGGTTCTGATGCCAAATCAATGATTTTACTTTTCTCTTCAACGATCCCGGACACATCAATTACATTACAGTCCACACAGCATTCCTCCTGCACTTTCCCTTTTTTGCTTTCCTTGTCGTCATGCACATTATGGGTAGTAGCGCCCTTGGCGGTACTGCAGCTTCACTACTGTAGAACCTCAAGACATAGGGGATCACGTTCATTCGTTTCGGCCCGGACTTGCAAGCTTCAGCCCTATTTAAGATCTGCCACATGGTGAATGTTCTGCGCCCTGCACGACTTTTGGACCACATTTTCCTTTCCATTCCTGCTGCTACCTTAAACTGTAATTCGCCAGGTGCTCTGGTCTTATCCAGCACCCGTCTGCTTTGCCTGTGCTTCTCTTCTTTAAACAACATTGCGTAGCTGCTATGGTGTCCTGGGCTTAGAGCCCTTGTGGACTTGTCGGGTGTGCTCACCCTTCTGACTTATTCCTAGAGCCTACACTTGCTTAACCCTTAGCAGCTCCGCCTACAATTAACCCTATGAAAACTTCCTATCAACTATACCTAACAAGGCCCACTAGCATACCCCAGTCTATGGAACAATACAGTGGGGCAAAAAAGTATTTAGTCAGTCAGCAATAGTGCAAGTTCCACCACTTAAAAAGATGAGAGGCGTCTGTAATTTACATCATAGGTAGACCTCAACTATGGGAGACAAACTGAGAAAAAAAAATCCAGAAAATCACATTGTCTGTTTTTTTTTCCTTTTATTTGCATATTATGGTGGAAAATAAGTATATGGTCAGAAACAAAATTTCATCTCAATACTTTGTGATATATCCTTTGTTGGCAATGACAGAGGTCAAACGTTTTCTGTAAGTCTTCACAAGGTTGCCACACACTGTTGTTGGTATGTTGGCCCATTCCTCCATGCAGATCTCCTCTAGAGCAGTGATGTTTTTGGCTTTTCGCTTGGCAACACGGACTTTCAACTCCCTCCAAAGGTTTTCTATAGGGTTGAGATCTGGAGACTGGCTAGGCCACTCCAGGACCTTGAAATGCTTCTTACGAAGCCACTCCTTTGTTGCCCTGGCGGTGTGCTTTGGATCATTGTCATGTTGAAAGACCCAGCCACGTTTCATCATCAATGCCCTTGCTGATGGAAGGAGGTTTGCACTCAAAATCTCACGATACATGGCCCCATTCATTCTTTCATGTACCCGGATCAGTCGTCCTGGCCCCTTTGCAGAGAAACAGCCCCAAAGCATGATGTTTCCACCACCATGCTTTACAGTAGGTATGGTGTTTGATGGATGCAACTCAGTATTCTTTTTCCTCCAAACACGACAAGTTGTGTTTCGACCAAACAGTTCCAGTTTGGTTTCATCAGACCATAGGACATTCTCCCAAAACTCCTCTGGATCATCCAAATGCTCTCTAGCAAACTTCAGACGGGCCCGGACATGTACAAGCTTAAGCAGTGGGACACGTCTGGCACTGCAGGATCTGAGTCCATGGTGGCGTAGTGTGTTACTTATGGTAGGCCTTGTTACATTGGTCCCAGCTCTCTGCAGTTCATTCACTAGGTCCCCCCGTGTGGTTCTGGGATTTTTGCTCACCGTTCTTGTGATCATTCTGACCCCACGGGGTGGGATTTTGTGTGGAGCACCAGATCGAGGGAGATTATCAGTGGTCTTGTATGTCTTCCATTTTCTAATTATTGCTCCCACAGTTGATTTCTTCACTCCAAGCTGGTTGGCTATTGCAGATTCAGTCTTCCCAGCCTGGTGCAGGGCTACAATTTTGTTTCTGGTGTCCTTTGACAGCTCTTTGGTCTTCACCATAGTGGAGTTTGGAGTCAGACTGTTTGAGGGTGTGCACAGGTGTCTTTTTATACTGATAACAAGTTTAAACAGGTGCCATTACTACAGGTAATGAGTGGAGGAAAGAGGAGACTCTTAAAGAAGAAGTTACAGGTCTGTGAGAGCCAGAAATCTTGATTGCTTGTTTCTGACCAAATACTTATTTTCCACCATAATATGCAAATAAAATGAAAAAAAAACAGACAATGTGATTTTCTGGATTTTTTTTTCTCAGTTTGTCTCCCATAGTTGAGGTCTACCTATGATGTAAATTACAGACGCCTCTCATCTTTTTAAGTGGTGGAACTTGCACTATTGCTGACTGACTAAATACTTTTTTGCCCCACTGTATACTAACAGTGCCCCCCTCTAATGACCCCAAAGGGTGCACTGGCTTACCTTAATCTATCTAATATATAAAGCTCAAGTGTATGTATGTATGTACGTATGTGTGTATGTATGTGTGTATGTCCGGGATTGGCATCCGCACCGTCGCAGCTCCAGCCACAAAATTTGGCACAGTCACACGGCTGGACCCCGAGAGCGTCATAGGCTATGTTGTGAGGCGAAATTTTAACCCTGTGCGTTCCAATTCACCAAACAATTTTGCCCCTATCTACATAATGGGGAAAAAGTGTGTGTGTATCAAGCCCCGCCCCTCATTATGATGTCATAATGGTTGCCATGGCAACGCTGATGTCATCATAGGTTGCAAGCCCCGCCGCTCATTATGATGTCATAATGGTTGACTATGGGAAGATGATGTGTGATGGGTATATGGGCACTGGAATATGGGATGGAGAATATGTATGACGGGTATATGGGCACGGGACTATGGGATGGAGGATGTGTGATGGGTATATGGGCACTGGACTATGGGATGGAGGATATGTATGATGGGTATATGGGCATGGGACTATGGGATGGAGGATATGTATGATGGGTATATGGGCACGCGACTATGGGATGGAGGATGTGTATGATGGGTATATGGGCACGGGACTATGGGATGGAGGATATGTATGACGGGTATATGGGCACGGGACTATGGGATGGAGGATATGTATGATGGGTATATGGGCACGGGACTATGGGATGGAGGATATGTATGATGGGTATATGGGCACTGGACTATGGGATGGAGGATATGTATGATGGGTATATGGGCACTGGACTATGGGATGGAGGATATGTATGATGGGTATATGGGCATGGGACTATGGGATGGAGGATATGTATGATGGGTATATGGGCACGCGACTATGGGATGGAGGATGTGTAATGGGTATATGGGCACTGGACTATGGGATGGAGGATATGTATGACGGGTATATGGGCACGGGACTATGGGATGGAGGATGTGTGATGGGTATATGGGCACTGGACTATGGGATGGAGGATATGTATGACGGGTATATGGGCACGGGACTATGGGATGGCAGATATGTATGATGGGTATATGGGCACGGGACTATGGGATGGAGGATATGTATGATGGGTATATGGGAACGGGACTATGGGATGGAGGATAATTATAATTTGCTATAACTAACCACAGTTAGTTACTATGCCCGGGCAGCGCCGGACTCTTCAGCTAGTACATTAATATATGGCATACAATACAATATATTACAACATGGTAACACATAATGTGGCAGTACCAATGGGACAGGCGGTAATACACAGTAGTGTAGCAGTACCGAAGGATTATAATATCTATACATCAATTTACAATATATTTACATTAGAACGTCTTAAAGGGGAGGTGGCATTAAAGGGGTATTCTGCTTCAATCTCCTACAACAGAAATGATATTTTTTTCATGTTGTGAATTTGCACTGGACTGCGGGTAAACCCACTCTGCTATTTGTACTTTGAGAGTTAGTAGGAAATGCAGTATCAAAGCAACAAAGACAACGATGCTACATATTCAGTTCACAACTTGGGGAAAAATGACATCAGAAACTGCAGATGAGAGCAAAAAGCAAGAAACATGATTTCATGTACCGTCTGCCCACATGCCCAAGATTATGACAGGCGCTTCCCGTGTAATTACATTTTGTTGTCTGTGTTCTTTTATTATTTATTTTCAGGCTAAATGATGTTTTACTGTAAATCACTTTCATAATGTTCTGTATAACGATGATGACAATTATAGATGTTCCTGCAAACAGTATTCCCGCTAAACCTTTGATACTAGTCTATATAATTGATGTTGACTGAAGCAAGTTTTTCATCTTTTTTCTTCACTTAAGTTGTATTTTCATCGCTGTCCTGCGTCATCCAGAGGAGAGAGTCAGTGCGTGGGTATTGTTTCTCCAAGGAGATCCTCAGGCTTGGCCATTTTCTCTGCCTGAGGATTCTTCTTCAGTGTTTTCCTCAGTTGACGCTTTTTTCTCTGCTTTGAGGCTGATTTATGACGACCCCGATAACGTTGCTATTGCTGAATCAATGATCCGCAGGTTGGTTAAGGGAAATCATAAAGCAGAGGACTACTGCGCTCAGTTCAGACGCTGGGCAGTGGAGACCTCCTAGAATTATTCAAACCTCCATAGTCAACCTTGCCAGGGTCTTTCTAGCCAGATACGAGATATGATGGTCTATAGTGACTGCCCGTTGTCCATGGAAGAGGCCATGTTACTGGCAGTGCATTTGGACAGATGTCAGGATAAGAACAGATTTGAGGGCGTTTTTGTCACTTTGCCCTCTCATCCTATTGAGGCAGGAGAACCGATGCAAATTGGGGCCTGCAGAGAGTCCAAGGAGGGAATTGAACTTGAAGTACCTGCTTGTTTCTGTCTACTGTATACTGCCATCAAATGGGTCATGTAAAGATTCAGTGTTTCAGATACAACAATGAATTTCTCAAAGGCAAAGAGAAAGGAAAAAAATCATTAATATGTGAGGACACTAGCTCTCATGCATACTGCTGGTTGTTTTGACAAGTGCCTTTGGTTACCAAATCTGAAGTTATAGTTACCTCTGCATTTGTTGACTCAAGTTCCACCTTAGATCTCATTGACAGTGATATTGCTATCATAAAATTATTGAATCATAAAATGTTAGAGTTGCAAGGGACCTCAAGGGTCATCGTGTCCAACCCCCTGCTCAATGCAGGATTCACTAAACCATCTCAGACAGATGTCTGTCCATCCTCTGTTTGAAGACTTCATTGAAGGAGAACTCACCAACTCTCGTGGCAGCCTGTTGCACTCATTGATCACCCTCACTGTCAAAAAGTTTTTTCTAATATCTAATCTGTATCTTCTCCCTTTCAGTTTAATTCCATTGTTTCTCGTGTTTCCATGTGTAAATGTGACATCCCTTCATATATTTATAGACAGCTATTAAGTCTTCTCTTAGCCTTCTTTTTTGCAAGCTAAACATTCCCAAATCCTCTAACCATTCCTCATAGGGCATTGTTTGTAGACCGGTCACCATTCTGGTTGCTCTTCTCTGAACTTGCTCCAGGTTGTTGATGCCTTTTCTAAAATGTGGTGCCCAGAACTGGACACAGTATTCCAGATGAGGTCTGACCAAAGAGGAGTATATGGCAATAATGACTTCACGTGATCTAGACTCTATGCTCCACTTAATAAATCCTACAACTGTGTTTGCCTTTTTTGCTGCTGCATCGCACTGTTGACTCATGTGCAGTCAGTGATCAATTAGTATACCCAAGTCTTTTTCACTCTTGCTTTGCTTAGTTCTATTCCTCCCATTCTGAAGATGTCGTTTTGTTTTTTATTGCCCAGATGTAGAATCTTGCATTTCTACCTGTTAAATTCAATTCTATTAGTTGCTGCCAATTGTCCAAGCTTATCTAGATCCTTCTGAATCCTTTCTCTCTCTTCTCTAGTATTAGGGTACCGTTACACCTAGCGATGCACCAGCGATCCCGACCAGCGATATGACGCGGTCAGGATCGCTGGTGCATCGCTAGGTGGTCGCTAGTGAGCTGCCACATAGGCAGATCTCACCAGCGACATCGCTGGGGACGGGGATCGCTACTTACCTGTCAGACGCAGCGATCCCGCGTCCTCCCGCCCATCTCCCCGTGTCACTCGTCGGCGCCACAGGAAGCGCCGCAGGAAGTGGCCGATGAGGAATGGTCCAGGAGCTTCTCGCGCGATCATCGATAACCAGCGGGGGAGCCGGTCGGAGATAAGTATCACATGCAGCGATATCGCTAGCAATCGCAGTGTGTAATGGGGGCTTTAGCTATCCCTCCTAGCTTTGTGTCATCAGCAAAGTTAATCAGTTTACCTTCAAATTCTTCATCAAAAAGATGATGATGCTTAACAATACAGGGCCCAGGACAGAGCCCTGTGGTACCCCACTTGAGACATTCTTACAACTAGATGTGCAGCCATTTATGACCACTCTTTGAATATGATCACGGAGCCAGTTATGAATCCACCTAACAGTTGCTTAGTCCATTCCATACTTAGTTATTTTTTCAATAAGGATGGTGTGAGATTCTTTTAGTATTTAGTACTTATTAGTTACAATCCCATGCTGGCTCTAGTTATTCACTTCATTCTCATCCAGGCACTTAGATGCATGTTGTTTAATAATTTGTTCAAAGATCTTTCCTGGTCTAGAAGTCAGGCTCACAGAAGACATTTGCTCTTCTCCAGTCTTCTGGGACTTCTCCTGTTCTCCAATAATTTTCAAAGATTATGGAGAGTTATAATTTCCTCTGCTATCTCCTTCAGTACTCTGGGATGTAATTCATCTGAATCACAAGATTTAAACTATTTTATGTTAGCTAAGTATTCCCTCACTATCTTTCTGCTTATAGATATCCTGGATTCTTCTATTCCTTTAATTGGATAGTTTAGATCAGTTGATGTTACAATTACTTTCTGAGAGAAAACAGATTCAAAATAGGAATTTAAAAGTTCGGTCTTCTCAACATCATTTTTTACCACGTCACCCTTTTCCTTCTGTTAATATCCTATAGAATCTTTGACTTTTCTTTTACTTTTTACATTTTGACATACCCCCCAAATCATTTTTTTTTTGCTTTTGATGTCTCTTGAAAGCCTTAATTCATGCTTTAGCTAATCAGGTCCTGCAGACAGCATTATAATCTTCTTTCCATTTGATAAACATTTCTTTCTTCCTTTTTAGCATGTGTTTAAGTTCTGTGTTCATCTATTCTGGCCTTAAATGCTTCCTATTCTTCCCTCTTTCATGGATTGTTACCGACTGTGCTTTGAGAATCTAATTTTTCAAAATTTCACATCACTCCTTGACATTTCTGTCCCTAAAGACATCCAGCCATTGGATCCCTCCTATTCTCTTTCTGAGTCCCTTAAAATCTGGCTATATGATATACAAAATTGAAGTCTGAGTCTTCACAGGTCTTCCTCCTCTATCTTCCTCCTCTTATTCCAAATTCTATCCCAAATTCTATGATAGCATGATCGATGCCTCGTTGGGTGCCAGCCACCCTTACCTCCTCAACCATTTCCTCCCTATTCATAAAGATGATCCAAGGTAGTAGATCCCCTTGTTTTCTCCTCTACCTTTTGGAAGATAAAATCGTCAGCAAGAGAGGATAAGAATTTGTTGGACCTGTTACTTTTGCCTGAGAGAGATTTCCAATAAATGTTTGAATAGTGGAAATCTCCCATGATTACTATGTCATATTTTTTGAGAACTTTCCCAGGTTTCCTGTAGTAAACACCTACAATGGTATCCTATGGAGTGTGGATACACAGTTTCACAGTTTTGATAATTTTCCACTTGCCAAAGTGTATGTTACTTCTAAAGTTGAGAATGTGTGCATGAGAGTGCTTCCTTCCTCATCAGCTAAAGTTCCATTCGGTATGCCCTGGCTGGTCAAACACAATCCTACCATCAATTGGGAATTTTGCGACGTTAAGTTATGGGGAGAATTTTAATTTTTCTAGTTGTTTGTCTAAATCCCTGCCATCCATGAGATCTCTTCTTCCAGATTTTATTCAGGATTTTGAGGATGTTTTTTTCTGAGACTGAATGTGAAGTTCTTCAACCGCATAGGTCATATGATTGCTCTATCAAATTTATCCCAGAGGCCAAATTGCCTAAATCTTATTTTCTTAACCTTTCTCTTTCTGAATGAGATGCCTTGAAAGAGTAAATTCAAAAGAGTGTCTCCAAGAGTCACAAAAGGCCTTTCACCTCATCAGTCGCAGTTAAGAAAAAATATGAAAGTTTATGTCCTTGTTTGGATTTTAGAGAGATTAATCATATTACTGAGGTAATCCATACCCATTATATCTTATTCCTGAACTGTTTAATTGACTAGCGAGGGCCAAGATTTTTTTTAAACTGGATCTGAGAGGGCATATAACCTAATATGTGTTCGCCAAGAAGATGAGTGGAAGACTGCCTTCAATACACCTGAGGGTCATTTTGAAAATTTAGTGATGCAATTCGGTTTGACCAATGCTCCAATAGTGTTTCAGAATGTCTTAAATAATATTTTTTCTTCTTTGATGAGTATATTTGTGGTGATATGCTTGGATGATATCTTGATTTACTCCAGTTCTCCTGAGGGGCATCAGGAGCATGTTCAACAGGTGTTTCAGGTTCTTCATGACAATCATGTGTTTGCCAAAATAGAGAAGGGTCAATTTCTGATGCAGCAGATTCAGTTTTTGGGTCTGATGGTTTCCTCTATAGGTTTTCAGATGGATCCTGTAAAGGTACAAGCCATCCTTGATTGGGTGCAACCTACTAATCTTATTGCATTACAGAGGTTCTTACATTTTATCAACGATTATCGTAAGTTTGTTAAGAACTTTTGAGTCAAGGTCATATCTCTTACTAATATGACCAAGAAGGTTACTGATTTTTCCTCTTGGTCTACTGAGGCTGTTAATGCTTTGGCTGCTCTCAAGACAGCATTTTCTAGAGCTCGAGTCCTCAGTCAACCCGATGTTGAATAGCCATTTGTGATTAAGGTAGATGCCTCTTCTGTAGGGATAGGTGCTCTTCTTTCACAACATGAGGGTTACTTTCATCCTTGTGCTTTTTTTCTTGGAAATTCTCATAAGCAAAGTCCAACTGTGATATAGGATATCAAGAACTCTTGGCTGTTAAGAGAGCTTTCGACCAATGGAGGCATTGGTTGTAGGGGGGCTAAGCATATAGTAACAGTCTTATGAGATCACAAAACTTTACTGTATGTTGACGCAGTTAAGTGCTTGAATACTAGAGAGAATCGGTAGGCCCTCCTTTTCTCTCGGTTTGAACTATCTGTGACATATTTTCCTTGTAGTAAGAATGTTAAGGCTAATGCTTTATCACTTAGGTTTGTTGCACAGTTGAGGGATGAAGATGCAGTCAAAATTTTAAGTGAATGATGGTTTTGTATGCTCATACTGATAGGGAATTTAGATTGTGAGCCCCCATCGGGGACAGTGATGAAAATGTGTGCAAACTGTAAAGCGCTGCGGAATATGTTAGCGCTATATAAAAAAAATAAAAATAAAAAAAATAAAGATTATAAAAAAAAGATTATATGCTCTGTAGATTGATTTCAGACAGTGCATTCTGGAAGCTCAGGTTCCATGAGAGGGCTTGCCACCCGGTAAGTTTTTTTGTGCAGTCCTCACATCGCACTGATCTTAACGAAGTGCACAACTCTGTGTTGGTCAGACATCCTGATTCCTCTGCCACCTGGAGAGCTGTTTCAAGGGACTGTTGGTGGCAGAGTGCTCAAAAAGATGTTGATGAGTATGTCCGTAAGTGCAGAGTTTGCGAAAGGTCTAAAGCCTGTCACAAGTTCCATTAGGATTTCTTTTGCCTAACGAGGATCCATCTCAATCTTCCAATCAATTATCCAAGGATTTTGTCACAGATTTGCCTCATTCTGGTCGTAATACTGTTATATGGGTGGTGGTTGACCGTTTCATCAAGATGGTTCATTTGGTTCCTCTACTAAAATTGCCTGCAGCTAAGAGATTAGTTACATTGTTTATCTCTCACATCGTTAAATTACATGGTGTTACCAAAAAAAATATCTCAGATGCAATGATTCTGTTTATAGCTAGCTTTTGGTGTAGCTTTTGCTCCAGATTAGGAATTAAGCTTTTGTTCTCCTTAGGTTATCATCTTGAGACTAATGGTCAGAGAGAGAGAATTAATCAGTAATTTGAACAATATTTAAGATGTTTTGTTTCATGTATTCAAGAGAACTATGGGGATTTTAGTTTTCTTGCTGAGTTTGTTCCCAATAACCGCACCTGCTACTTGTACCTTGCCTTTTTTGGTTGTAAGAGTTTTTATCCAGTTTTTGGATTTTTTTCTGGTTTGCAGTCTGCGGTTCGAGAGGAGGAAAGATATTACTCTTGTATGATTAAGGTCTGTACAGAAGTTGGAAAAACTCATTTGATAACTTGTGATAGGACTACGGAAACGGCGAACCGCAGACGTAGGATGGCTAATGTCTTTAAAATGGGAAATTTTGTTTGGCTATAATCAAAAAATCTTTATACTAAAGTTCTATTAAGGAAATTTGCTTTGTATAAGGTAATTAAAATCAATAATCCTGTGATGGTCAAGCTTCAACTCTCAGTTGCTTGAAGGATTAATAATTACTTCCATCCTTCTCCTTAGAAAAAGTTTGAGGGAATGCGGGGTCCTCGGGACATCATTAAAGCGAACCTGTCGGCAGCATTCTGCAAAGTAAACTACAGACATTGTCAGGTTGGGTCTGTTATACTGATTAAAATGATACCTTGGTTGTTAAATCTGTATTTGCAATTTTCAATTATTGAGAATCTCGTGCTGCGGTGCAGGCCTCTGGGCATGGATATTCATCCCTATGGGGATATGACAGGTCACTGATCCTTCAGTGGCCTCCCTTCTATTTTACATAACATAGTAACATAGTTTTGAAGGCTGAAGGAAGACCTTATGTCCATCTAGTTCAGCCTATTTTTAGTGCATATAATGCATATAATCTTGTTGGCTTAGAAAAAAAATTAACTTCAGCAAAATCGCGCCAGTGCTATTTTTCTACAGCCATGCAGTCAATTTTTTTTTCCTCCAGCAAAATGGTGCTGCTGGCATCAGTGCATGCATAGTAATGTCTATCGCTTGCCGATAGATGCTACTACACAAGTGCCACTGGCGGCACTCTTTTGTTGAAGGAAAAAAAAATTTGGCTGCAGCAAAATGGCGTAGGACACTTACGCAGTAGCATCTATTGGCAAGTGATAGATGCTACTGCGAATGCGCCGTCTCCGCCACCATTTTGATTAAGTTTCTTTTTTTCTAAACAATATTATATGCATTATGTAAAATATGAGTCAGGTCATTGAAGGATCAGTGACTTGTCATAAGACCATAAGGATGAATATGTGAACTGAGCATCACATAAAGATGTACCCGCAGGCCCGTCGTGGAGCACGAGATTTTTAAAACTGCAAATACTGATGTTTAATGTTTAATAACCAGAAGACAGATTTCACCAACCAAGGTATCATTTTAATCAGTATAACAGCACCAACCTGACAGTGTCTGTAGTTTACTTAGCAAAATCCTGCTGACAGTTTTGCTTTGAGCTTCACTTGGAGGAGGACAAGGATTATAAGGTGGAACGAGTTTTGGGGTTTTGGGTTATATACATGTCAGACGTCGACTACAATATCTTGCTAAATGGAGGGATTTTGTACCAGAGGGGAGGGAGTTCTGTCAGTGGCTTCAGCAGTTGGGAATCTCAGTAGGGCCAGTGACCCCTCATAGAAGGGGGGTACTGTCATGCATCTGAGTTTGTACCCTTGAGCCTGTGCTGGGTTACTGTTGGCATTCTTAATCATCTAGAGCAGTAAAAGTTTGGATATCAACATACCTAGTGGTCTATGATAGGGGTGGGGAACAATTTTTCTGCTAAGTGACTGTCATGCATCTGTGTTATGATTGAGTCACCGTAGGAGGCAAAAACAAAAATGCTAGCTAAGTCCAGAAAACCAGAGAGGTTGGCAGCTATCGGATTGCAGACCCCTGATCCTATCACAACAACTAACAGTAGCCGTGGGGGGTTCCTACGATGCCCTAGACCCCTCGATCACAGCCGGAGAATTAAATAGGCCTAAAGAAAGAAAGGGGAAATCTAAACTGCCCCAGAGCAGACCCCAAAGCAATAGGCAGCACCAACATATAATGACGGTGAAGCAAGATGAAAACACTAACACAGACAGAAAGATAGACTGAGCAAAGACAGGGCCCAAAACTACCTAGATAGGAAAGGACAGGAATGCTGCTGTCTGCAATCCGTGAAAAACCCTATGAAAATAAGAGCCAACAGACTGACAGTGAAAAAGGCCCTGAAGACGCTAGGCTTCAAAAAAGCTATGTCAGTACTCAGGAATATTCTGAAGACAGAGTAACAGGCAAAAGGAGATTCAGCTCATCCCAGCAGGGAATGGCAGAATCCAGAAAAGCAAGGAAAACAAACACAAAACATAAATGCAAACAGGCAAAGCAGAAACTTAGATTTAGGGAAGCAGGAATCAGACTGGTGTCCTAGAAGTCCACAGAGAAATCACACGCAGGGCAGAAGGGCGTCGGCAGCCTTATATCCAGTCAGTGACTCCACTCAGCCAGTCATCCTCATTGGACTCAGGTGACTGATAATCAGGCTCATTACCTTCCTTTACCAGAATAGGGTGTTCCCTAGACCTCAGTGACGAAGGGGAAAATGAACTCACAGCAGTACCTCCCCCTTGAGGAGAGGTCACTGAACCCTCAACCACGCCACCAGGGCCATCAGGGTGAGCCCGATGAAAGGCACGCACCAATCTTTTGGCATGAATATCAGAGGCAGAGACCCAGGAATTATCCTCCTGACTAGAGTTGAGCGAAACGGGTCGAAAAATTTCAAAAGTCGCCGACTTTTGGCAAAGTCGGGTTTCATGAAACGAAACCCGACCCTAGGATGAGGTCGGCCACGAGGTCGGCGACTTACGCGCCAAAGTCGCGTTTCAAAAGTTTGTTTTGCGCTCTTTTTCAGCCAATCAGGATCCACGGACACTGTGGGCAACGTGATGACATAGGCACGGGTCACCACCATCTTTCAGAAGGGCATGCAAGTGATTGGCTTGCTTTGGTGGGCGTCACAGGGGGTATAAAAGGGCGTGCACGCCGACCGCCATCTTACTTCTGCCGATCTTAGCATAGGGAGAAGTTGCTGCTGATTCTGTAGGGAGAGTGTTAGGCAGGGAAGAAGAAAAAAAACTGCTTCTGCTGCTAGCGATTGTGCCTGTACAACACACCAGTCACAGTGTGTGCAGTGCAAGGGGAGGCTATATTGTGGTGTATCAGTGGTGTTGGTTGTTGGGCTGCCTTCTAAGGTTTCCTGACAGCTGCATTGCTGTTTACCCACTGCTCTGCAAACTGCTTTTTTAAAAGCAATCCCAATTTTTTTTTTTTGTCCTGCTGAGGTACTGAGCTGCAAACTGCTTTTTTAAAAGTAATCCCAATTTTTTTTTTTTGTCCTGCTGAGGTACTGAGCGTGCATTTTTTCACACCATACAGCGGTGTACGCTCCTCACACAGTACCATGTAACGGCTGTTATCACAGCCACAATGAAGCTATCTGTGTCACTCTGTGAGAATAAGTCGAGGACATGTTCCGTTCTTACAGACCTGCACTCTAGGGAGATTCCTACTCTGCCCAATTCTACATACACCTTGTAGTTTGTGATACACTAGCCAATTTCTGCCTGTGACATAGCGCTGTGATATTCAGTGGGCCTCACACAATCCAAAAGTGTCCAGTGTCCACAAGTGTCTGCAGAAATTCAAAATCTCACTTATCCTCTAGTCACTTTGGTCACAGCTGTGCCATCGAGCCTGTGACATAGCGCTCAGATATTCAGTGGGCCTCACACAATCCAAAAGTGTCTAGTGTCCACAAGTGTGTGCAGAAATTCAAAATCTCACTTATCCTCTAGTCACTTTGGTCACAGCTGTGCCATCGAGCCTGTGACATAGCGCTCAGATATTCAGTGGGCCTCACACAATCCAAAAGTGTCCAGTGTCCACAAGTGTCTGCAGAAATTCAAAATCTCACTTATCCTCTAGTCACTTTGGTCACAGCTGTGCCATCGAGCCTGTGACATAGCGCTCAGATATTCAGTGGGCCTCACACAATCCAAAAGTGTCCAGTGTCCACAAGTGTCTGCAGAAATTCAAAATCTCACTTATCCTCTAGTCACTTTGGTCACAGCTGTGCCATCGAGCCTGTGACATAGCGCTCAGATATTCAGTGGGCCTCACACAATCCAAAAGTGTCCAGTGTCCACTAGTGTGAGCAGAAATTCAAAATCTCACTTATTCTCTAGTCACTTTGGTCACAGCTGTGCCATCGAGCCTGTGACATAGCGCTCAGATATTCAGTGGGCCTCACACAATCCAAAAGTGTCCAGTGTCCACAAGTGTCTGCAGAAATTCAAAATCTCACTTATCCTCTAGTCACTTTGGTCACAGCTGTGCCATCGAGCCTGTGACATAGCGCTCAGATATTCAGTGGGCCTCACATAATCCAAAAGTGTCCAGTGTTCACAAGTGTCTGCAGAAATTCAAAATCTCACTTATCCTCTTGTCACTTTGGTCACAGCTGTGCCATCGAGCCTGTGACATAGCGCTCAGATATTCAGTGGGCCTCACACAATCCAAAAGTGTCCAGTGTCCACTAATGTGAGCAGAAATTCAAAATCTCACTTATCCTCTGGTCACTTTGGTCACAGCTGTGCCATCGAGCCTGTGACATAGCGCTCAGATATTCAGTGGGCCTCACACAATCCAAAAGTGTCCAGTGTCCACAAGTGTCTGCAGAAATTCAAAATCTCACTTATCCTCTAGTCACTTTGGTCACAGCTGTGCCATCGAGCCTGTGACATAGCGCTCAGATATTCAGTGGGCCTCACACAATCCAAAAGTGTCCAGTGTCCACAAGTGTCTGCAGAAATTCAAAATCTCACTTATCCTCTAGTCACTTTGGTCACAGCTGTGCCATCGAGCCTGTGACATAGCGCTCAGATATTCAGTGGGCCTCACACAATCCAAAAGTGTCCAGTGTCCACAAGCGTGAGCAGAAATTCAAAATCTCACTTATCCTCTAGTCACTTTGGTCACAGCTGTGCCATCGAGCATGTGACATAGCGCTCAGATATTCAGTGGGCCTCACACAATCCAAAAGTGTCCAGTGTCCACTAGTGTGAGCAGAAATTCAAAATCTCACTTATCCTCTAGTCACTTTGGTCACAGCTGTGCCATCGAGCCTGTGACATAGCGCTCAGATATTCAGTGGGCCTCACACAATCCAAAAGTGTCCAGTGTCCACAAATGTCTGCAGAAATTCAAAATCTCACTTATCCTCTAGTCACTTTGGTCACAGCTGTGCCATCGAGCCTGTGACATAGCGCTCAGATATTCAGTGGGCCTCACACAATCCAAAAGTGTCCAGTGTCCACAAGTGTCTGCAGAAATTCAAAATCTCACTTATCCTCTAGTCACTTTGGTCACAGCTGTACCATCGAGCCTGTGACATAGCACTCAGATATTCAGTGGGCCTCACACAATCCAAAAGTGTCCAGTGTCCACAAGTGTCTGCAGAAATTCAAAATCTCACTTATCCTCTAGTCACTTTGGTCACAGCTGTGCCATCGAGCCTGTGACATAGCGCTCAGATATTCAGTGGGCCTCACACAATCCAAAAGTGTCCAGTGTCCACAAGTGTCTGCAGAAATTCAAAATCTCACTTATCCTCTAGTCACTTTGGTCACAGCTGTGCCATCGAGCCTGTGACATAGCGCTCAGATATTCAGTGGGCCTCACACAATCCAAAAGTGTCCAGTGTCCACTAGTGTGAGCAGAAATTCAAAATCTCACTTATCCTCTAGTCACTTTGGTCACAGCTGTGCCATCGAGCCTGTGACATAGCGCTCAGATATTCAGTGGGCCTCACACAATCCAAAAGTGTCCAGTGACCACAAGTGTCTGCAGAAATTCAAAATCTCACTTATCCTCTAGTCACTTTGGTCACAGCTGTGCCATCGAGCCTGTGACATAGCGCTCAGATATTCAGTGGGCCTCACACAATCCAAAAGTGTCCAGTGTCCACAAGTGTGTGCAGAAATTCAAAATCTCACTTATCCTCTAGTCACTTTGGTCACAGCTGTGCCATCGAGCCTGTGACATAGCGCTCAGCTATTCAGTGGGCCTCACACAATCCAAAAGTGTCCAGTGTCCACAAGTGTCTGCAGAAATTCAAAATCTCACTTATCCTCTAGTCACTTTGGTCACAGCTGTGCCATCGAGCCTGTGACATAGCGCTCAGATATTCAGTGGGCCTCACACAATCCAAAAGTGTCCAGTGTCCACAAGTGTCTGCAGAAATTCAAAATCTCACTTATCCTCTAGTCACTTTGGTCACAGCTGTGCCATCGAGCCTGTGACATAGCGCTCAGATATTCAGTGGGCCTCACACAATCCAAAAGTGTCCAGTGTCCACAAGTGTCTGCAGAAATTCAAAATCTCACTTATCCTCTAGTCACTTTGGTCACAGCTGTGCCATCGAGCCTGTGACATAGCGCTCAGATATTCAGTGGGCCTCACACAATCCAAAAGTGTCCAGTGTCCACAAGTGTCTGCAGAAATTCAAAATCTCACTTATCCTCTAGTCACTTTGGTCACAGCTGTGCCATCGAGCCTGTGACATAGCGCTCAGATATTCAGTGGGCCTCATACAATCCAAAAGTGTCCAGTGTCCACAAGTGTCTGCACAAATTCAAAATCTCACTTATCCTCTAGTCACTTTGGTCACAGCTGTGCCATCAAGCCTGTGACATAGCGCTCAGATATTCAGTGGGCCTCACACAATCCAAAAGTGTCCAGTGTCCACTAGTGTGAGCAGAAATTCAAAATCTCACTTATCCTCTAGTCACTTTGGTCACAGCTGTGCCATCGAGCCTGTGACATAGCGCTCAGATATTCAGTGGGCCTCACACAATCCAAAAGTGTCCAGTGTCCACAAGTGTCTGCAGAAATTCAAAATCTCACTTATCCTCTAGTCACTTTGGTCACAGCTGTGCCATCGAGCCTGTGACATAGCGCTCAGATATTCAGTGGGCCTCACACAATCCAAAAGTGTCCAGTGTCCACTAGTGTGAGCAGAAATTCAAAATCTCACTTATCCTCTAGTCACTTTGGTCACAGCTTTGCCATCGAGCCTGTGACATAGCGCTCAGATATTCAGTGGGCCTCACACAATCCAAAAGTGTCCAGTGTCCACAAGTGTCTGCAGAAATTCAAAATCTCACTTATCCTCTAGTCACTTTGGTCACAGCTGTGCCATCGAGCCTGTGACATAGCGCTCAGATATTCAGTGGGCCTCACACAATCCAAAAGTGTCCAGTGTCCACTAGTGTGAGCAGAAATTCAAAATCTCACTTATCCTCTAGTCACTTTGGTCACAGCTGTGCCATCGAGCCTGTGACATAGCGCTCAGATATTCAGTGGGCCTCACACAATCCAAAAGTGTCCAGTGTCCACAAGTGTGTGCAGAAATTCAAAATCTCACTTATCCTCTAGTCACTTTGGTCACAGCTGTGCCATCGAGCCTGTGACATAGCGCTCAGATATTCAGTGGGCCTCACACAATCCAAAAGTGTCCAGTGTCCACAAGTGTGTGCAGAAATTCAAAATCTCACTTATCCTCTAGTCACTTTGGTCACAGCTGTGCCATCGAGCCTGTGACATAGCGCTCAGATATTCAGTGGGCCTCACACAATCCAAAAGTGTCCAGTGTCCACTAGTGTGAGCAGAAATTCAAAATCTTCCCTGTCCTATAGACACCTTGTACCTTGTTTTACATTACTATATAGTTTGTTGGATTTTGTCTACATTTCTACCAAAAAAGAGGAAGGCTGGTGGAAGAGGCCGTGGAATTGGGCGGGGGTTGGCAGCTGGTAATGATGGTGTTGGTGGTGGATCTGATGGTAGTGGCTAGAGCAAAATAGGACCGAATGCAGGAGGTGTTGAGCCTGCGTCATCGTCTGGCTCCATAAAGCTTCGAAGGCTTAGTTTTCTAGGAGTTGGCAAACCGCTTTTAAAGCCAGAGCATCAGGAAAAAGTTTTGTCTTACATTGCTGACTCAGCCTCCAGCTCTATCGCCTCCTCTTCTTCAGTTGTAAAAAGTAAAAGCACTGAGTCGTCATTGGAGGCTCATGTTCATGAACCACACCTTTCCTTGTGTCCTTCACCCCAACCAAGATTGAAGGATGACGCAGGCCATACTACTGATTACTCCATGGAGCTGTTTTCACATACCATGCCTGGATTATCAAGTCAAATGGTGAATTACCCAGGCCAAGATGAATCTGACATGGAGTGCACTGATGCACAGCCACTGATGGATGATTCTGCTGGTACATTCACTCAGAGCACTACATTGTCCTCGCAGTGTACAGAGTCAGATTCTCACCCTGATGAGACACAGGTGCCCCTTCCCGCACACTATACCACCATACACGGTGACACAGAGGAAGGTGCACATGACATTGAAGAGGAGGTGATGGATGACCCAGTTGTTGACCCAGATTGGCATCCATTGGGGGAAGAGGGTGCTGCTTCCAATAGCTCAGATGAGGAGCATCCACAGCAGACATCGACATTGCAACAGCTGTTATCTGGCAGGCCCGGAGCACTCCAAAGACAGGTTCAAAAATCAAAAGAGTTGCTGGACAGCTTGTCCAGAGGGTCAAAAGATCACAGTGTGCTAGGCCGCAAAATGTCTGCCAAAGTAGGAAGAGTGCAGTGTGGCACTTTTTTGAACAAAATCCTCATGATCAGGCCAAGGTTATCTGTAAGAAGTGCGCAAAGACCTTTAGCCGAGGGAAAAATCTGAAAAATTTGAATACCAGTTGCATGCTTAGACATTTAACCACCATGCACTTGCAAGCGTGGACACAACACCAAACCTCATGTGCAACTGATCACAACAAAGGTAGTC
Organism: Dendrobates tinctorius; assembly: GCF_039654945.1. Classification (NCBI taxonomy): domain Eukaryota; kingdom Metazoa; phylum Chordata; class Amphibia; order Anura; family Dendrobatidae; genus Dendrobates; species Dendrobates tinctorius. The sequence continues at coordinate 37,541,720 of NW_027361784.1, forward strand.
AGCAACGCTACATTGTTTCCCCCACTGTAAGCCCACCGGTTAGCACAGCAGCAAATGTTGAGGTGTCGTTGCAAGGCCACAGCAGTCAGGGAATCCCACTGTTATATCAACGAAAGACTGATTCTAGGCCATCAGAAAGAACACCAACTCCATCACCATCATCAACCCTCTCTCAGTCCGCCCTGTCCACCGCTACTTCCACCATATGCAGCTCTCAAGTCCAGCTCACCCTCCCAGACACTATGAGTAGGTCAAGAAAGTACTCAGTCTCTCATCCGCGTACACTGGGTTTGAACGCCCACATTGCCAAACTAATCTCGTTTGAGATGATGCCCTTTCGGTTGGTGGAAAGCGCAGCTTTCTGCGAACTCATGGCCTATGCAGTACCACGCTATGACCTACCCAGTCGCCACTTCTTCTCTCGCAAAGCCGTCCCAGCCCTCCACCATCATGTGAAAGACCGCATTGTCCATGCACTCAAGCAGTCAGTGAGCGGAAAGGTGCACCTAACAACTGATGCATGGTCCAGTCGGCATGGCCTGGGCCGTTAAGTGTCCATCACTGCACACTGGGTTAATGTGGTGGATGCAGGGTCCACAGGGGACAGCGGTGGTGGGACAGTGCTGCCTAGCCCACGGTATAGGAAACAGTTGGCTGTAGGCGTTCGACCCTCCTCCTCCTCCTCCAGAAGCGAAAGCTCGTCCACAGAGCGCAGTCGTACGAGCACTCCATCTGCAGCTGCCACTGTTGCACACGAGGTGTCCCCCTATCGAGCAGCTAGTGGAAAGCGTCAGCAGGCTGTGTTGCAGATGATGTGTTTGGGCGACAGACACACCGCCTAGGTGCTGGCCGAGTACTTGAAGCGACAAACTGAGTCATGGCTGGGCAGTGTACATCTTGAGGTAGGCAAGGTAGTTAGTGATAACGGCCGTAATTTTGTGGCAGCCATAGCCCTTTCAAAACTCAGGCACATACCTTGCTTGGCTCACACCTTGAACCTGGTGGTGCAGTGCTTCCTCAAAAATTATCCGGCGTTAACAGCCCTGCTCCAGAAGGTGCGAAGACTGTGCGCGCACATCCGCCGGTCGCCTGTACACTCCGTTCGTATGCAGAAGCTGCAGCGATTGCTCCACCTTCCCAACCACCGCCTCATTATCGACATTGCAACAAGGTGGAACTCCACCCTGCACATGGTGTAGCGGCTGTGCGAGCAGAGGTAGGCCATAATGCATTTGTGGGAGGATACACGGCCAGGCACTTTGAGAGCAGACATGGAGTTGACAGGTGTGTAGTGGTCGAAGCTGAAAGACCTCTGTAAAGTCCTTCAGTGTTTTGAGGAATGCACACGGCTGGTAAGCGCAGACGACGCCATCCTAAGCATGAGCATCCCACTTATGCGTCTGCTCATGCAAACTTTGACGCACCTTAAGAAGCAGGCTTCTGCAGCCAATGTTGATGAGGAGGAAGAGGAGGATGGAATCCTTGATGACATTCAGCCATTGTCTGCTCAGGGACCGCTCCTGGATGAGGTGGAGGAAGAAGAGGAGGAGGAGGAGGAGGATGATGGGAATGATTACTTAGGGGAGGAGGATGCATCTCGTGGGGCAAGTGAAAATGTTGGCGTGGCAAGGTCTGGTACAGGGTTTGTGCGTGACTGGAGGGATGTGGATTTGCCAGAAAGTGCTCCTCCAACCAGCACTCGCAGTGCATCATTGACACCGGGAACATTGGCCCACATGTCAGATTATGCCTTGCAGATCCTAAAAAGGGACCCCCGCATTGCCAAAGTGATGAACGATGACGACTACTGGTTGGCCAGCATCCTGGATCCACGCTATAAAGGTAAATTACAAAACATCATGCCACAGGAGAACCTTGACCTAATATTGGCTAATAAACAAGCAACTTTGGTAAATCGGTTGCTTGAGGCATTCCCAGCACACAGCAGCGGTGATGGTTCTCACACGAGCCGTACGGGCCGGGGTCAGCTTGGCAGAGGTGTTCGTGGTGCACACAGCAGAAGTGGCGTTGGAGACAGGGGTTTCATGACAATGTTGTGGACTGATTTTTCAAGTACCGCTCACACAACTGGTAATACTGCATCGATGGAAAGTGACAGGAGACAGCAGTTGTCAACTATGGTTACAAACTACTTTTCCTCCCATATCGATGTTCTCCCACACAGGTCATTCCCCTTTGACTATTGGGCCGCTAAACTGGACACCTGGCCTGAATTGGCACAATATGCCTTACAGGAGCTCGCTTGCCCAGCTGCAAGTGTGCTATCGGAAAGAGTCTTCAGTGCAGCTGGATCAATCCTGACAGAAAAAAGGACCTGTCTGTCAACCCAAAATGTGGATGATCTAACCTTCATTAAAATGAACCACGCATGGGTTTCCAAGGATTTTGTCCCACCTTCCCCTGATGACACATAGGGTGACAGAAAAATGGCTTGCTTTGGTCCACCTCTTCCTGGGACTTGACCTGTTTCACCTTTTTCATCAGCTGAATGTCCAACATCAACATATGCCACTTTCTAAAACTCCCTAACTGTGCTGCCTCCCCCCCATGGCCGGGGTCACCACTTAGCGCATGACACCGTGCGAGTGCCGTTGCCCTGGACAGGTGGGTAGGCCGACTCTTGGGCGCGGGCACTGGCACAGGGTCCCTCATAGTGCAATCAAGTGTCTCTGATGGTGGTGGTGCACACCCGCCATCAGACACACCGCCGTACTATGAGGGGCCCAGTGCCAGTACCGACGCCCACGAGTGGGCCCCCCTTGCTTGGGCAGGGCCCCAGCATTTGCAATCTTTACCTCTCCCTGCTCCTCCGCTGTGTAGTCTGGGCCGTCAAATCCATACTGTGCCTGACACCGTTTGAGCCTGCCTCCTGATGTATAGACATATATTTTGAATGTGTACGCTATCCATACATGTTATCTGGGGATACGGTACCCTTTCTCACCTTTGTGCAATCACGTGCAATCCATACTGGGCCTAACACCGTCTGAGCCTGCCTCCTGATGTATAGACATATATTTTGAATGTGTACGCTATCCATACATGTTATCTGGGGATACGGTACCCTTTCTAACCTTTGTGCAATCACGTGCAATCCATACTGGGCCTAACACCGTCTGAGCCTGCCTCCTGATGTATAGACATATATTTTGAATGTGTACGCTATCCATACATGTTATCTGGGGATACGGTACCCTTTCTAACCTTTGTGCAATCACGTGCAATCCATACTGGGCCTAACACCGTCTGAGCCTGCCTCCTGATGTATAGACATATATTTTGAATGTGTACGCTATCCATACATGTTATCTGGGGATACGGTACCCTTTTTAACCTTTGTGCAATCACGTGCAATCCATACTGGGCCTAACACCGTCTGAGCCTGCCTCCTGATGTATAGACATATATTTTGAATGTGTACGCTATCCATACATGTTATCTGGGGATACGGTACCCTTTCTCACCTTTGTGCAATCACGTGTAATCCATACTGGGCGTGAGAACGGCTGGCGAGCTGTTAAGCAAGCTACAGCACCTGTGGTTTGCACACGTAAGTTTTTCATTTTTTCAGGAATGACGGTTAGGCCTAATTCCGGAACTGCGGTTGACCTGCACTTACTGGGAAATCATTGTACGCGGGTAATAATTGTAATCAGTGATCCCCATCACTAACGTTGTTCAGCGGGTTATCTGCACCTGTAAGCGACAAACGCTGGCCTTTTCAGTGTAGCGCACATGCAGCCACGGACATGTAAGGGCATGACACACCAGTTATTGGCCAATCTCATGTGCCAGAGCCTCACGTGTCCCTCTATTAAGCCGGACTCGGACTGCGGGGCATGACGGAGTCTCGTTCGTTAACGGAATTAAGCTTGCAATGTGTGCATCTGTTCTGTAGCTGGCATGGTTGAGGTTTCCCAGGTGGAGTCGAATTTAACCGTAGGCTCCACTCCTGGTGGTGCCCTTCTGGACATTCCTTTAAGGTTCAGCTTTGCAACCATACTGCCCACGTAAAACAAACACTTTGCCTTCATGAACGCTGTTTGGAGGGTCATGACTCGTGGGAATAACGCCGCCCAATTAGTTAACCTGCTAGAGAGATTGTTCGTTGCTCCCAAGCATGACATCACACTCCCTAGGAAGAAGGTAATGCCACTGTGGCGACCGTACTCCTGGGGGCGACACAAGTGCACTGATGCCCAGCCACTGCTCGATGAATCTGCTGGTACATTGACAGAGACCACTATATTCCCCTCGCACGCTACACGGCCTGAATGTGACCCTGATGAAACTCAGGTTACCCTTCCCATATACAGTTCCATCTTACACGGTGACAAAGAGGAAGCTGCAGATGAAAGTGCAGGTTCGGCCCACCCGCCATCAGACACACCACCGTACTGTCAGGGGCCCTGTGCCAGTGCCGTCGCCAATGAGTGGGCCCCCCCTGCTTGCTCAGGATCACAGCACTTGCAAAGTTGAAATACTGTGCAGTGAGATGGAAGATGGGGACGACGAGGAGTCCAGACAAGTACAGGGATTCCCTAGCGAGGAGACTTATTTGATTGTTTTCAATGTTGGGACAGCAATTTTTGGGGAGCACTATACTCTGGAGAATGATAGATGGGGCCCACCATACACTGGAATATTCCAAAGGTGGACATCAGACACTGGAGCAGCATTTACAGGGCCCATTATACACTAGAGCATTAGAAATGGGGCCCATTATGTTTGGAGCATTATTTGGGCCCATAAGACAGTGGAGCTTCATCCATGGGGACCAACATATACTGTAGCATTATGTGGAGCTCATCATATACTGTTTCAAACATTATATGGGACCAATGATTCTGTATGGAGAAATAGATGGGCCTCGTCATGAGATGTAAAAAGTGAAGTATTTTTCATTGTACTATACCGCTATTTCTCTGCCGTATCGGAGCATGATCAGTTGTGGTATGTGTTAAAGGGGCGCTCTTTTGCCCAGGGCACATGAAAACCTGGAGCCAGCCCTCCCCCCCCACAACTGTAGCCAAATAACCCCCATTTTTCAGTGCGTAACTTGTATTATGAAGTTAATTAAGGTTGACAAGCTTAAGTAAGAAGAATTGATGCTTTTGGCATTCAAATGGGCACTGTTGGTGTGTTTCCTGTCCTCCTCTCACTGCCGACTTTTATTCCCCATTGACTTACATTGGGTTTCGTGTTTCGGGACGACCCCGACTTTTCCCTATAATCGGACGATCTTGCTCGACCCGACTTTTGGAAAAGTCGGGTTTCACGAAACGAAACGCGACCCTAAAAAACCAAAAGTCGCTCAACTCTACACCTGACCATAACCCTTCCACTTAACCAAACACTGGAGTCTCCGTCTAGCCAGACGGGAATCCAGTATTTTCTCTACCTCATATTCCATGTTACCTTCAACCAATACAGGGTCTGGAGGTGCCACCCCAGGAACAACTGGTTCAACAAACCTCTTCAACAAGGACTTATGGAACACGTTATGGATTTTAAATGTGACAGGAAGAGCCAAACGAAAAGAGACCGGATTAATAATCTCTAAAATCTTGTAAGGTCCAATAATTCTAGGCTTAAACTTAGGAGAAGCCACCTTCATAGCAATATTTTTTTAAGCAATATTTTTTTAAGATAACCACACCATATCACCAATCTTAAACTGGAGACCAATGGTCCTATGTCGATTGCAAAACCGCTGGGCCTTTTCCTGGGAGAGAGATAACTTATCCACCACTTGGTCCCAGATCTGGTGCATTCTCTCCACCACAGTGTCAACACCTGGGCAGGCAGAAGGCTCCACCTGCCCTGAAGAAAATCGAGGATGAAACCCAAAGTTACAAAAAAAGGTGACATCAAAGTGGCAGAACTAGCTCTATTATTTAAAGCAAATTCGGCCAAGGGCAAAAATGAATCCCAATCATCCTGATCAGCGGAAATAAAACATCTCAAATACGACTCCAAGGTCTGGTTTGTTCTCTCTGTCTGCCCATTGGTCTGAGGGTGAAAAGCAGAGGAGAAGGACAACTGAATTCCCAGCTTGGAACAGAAAGTCCTCCAAAATCTAAACACAAACTAAACTCCTCTGTCAGATACAATGTTCTCAGGAATCCCGTGCAAGCGAACCACTTGTTGCAAAAACAGGGGCACCAACTCAGAGGAAGATGGTAACTTAGGGAGTGGTACAAGATGAACCATCTTAGAGAACCTATCACAAATTACCCAAATAACAGTCATTCTTTGAGAGACCGGCATATCAGAGATGAAATCCATTGAAATATGGGTCCATGGCCTCCTGGGGACCGGCAAAGGCATCAACAACCCACTAGAGCAAGAACAAGATTTAGACCGGGAGCAAGTCCCACAGGACTGCACAAAATTCCTGACATCATGAGACAAGGTGGGCCACCAAAAAGAGCGACTCACCAGATCTCTAGTACCAAAAATACCTGGATGACCAGCCAATGCAGAGCAATGAACTTCAGACATCACTCTCTTCTTCCACTGGTCAGGAACATACAACTTTCCACTGGGACAACGCTCAGGTTTGTCCTCCTGGAACTCTTGCAGAGCAAGTCTCAAATCGGGCGAGATGGCAGAAAGAACTACCCCTTCGCCTAAGATGGTAGCAGGCTTGGTCACCACAGGAGAATCAGCAAAGAAACTCCTAGAGAGGGCGTCTGCCTTGACATTCTTAGTTCCAGGAAGAAAAGAAACCACAAAATCAAAACGTGTAAAAAACAAGGCCCACCTAGCCTGTCTAGGGTTCAAGCGTTTAGCCGACTCTAGGTAAATCAAATTCTTGTGGTCAGTGAGGACCACAACTTGATGTTTAGCTCCCTCCAACCAATGTCTCCACTCCTCAAATGCCCATTTCATGGCCAACAGTTCCCAATTCCCCACATCATAGTTACGTTCAGATGGAGAGAACTTTCGGGAAAAGAAAGCACAGGGATTCATTTTAGATGTTACAGGATCCTTTTGGGACAAAACAGCTCCTGCACCAATCTCAGAAGCATCCACCTCTACCTGGAACGGGAGTGAGACATCCGGTTGCCGCAAAACCGGGTCGGAGGTAAATCTTCGCTTCAGCTCCTGAAAGGAAGCAACAGCCTCCGGAGACCAATTCAACACATCAGCACCCTTCTTAGTCAGATCAGTCAATGGCTTGGCAACACTAGAAAATTTTGCTATAAATTTCCGATAAAAATTAGCAAACCCCAAAAACTTCTGGAGGGCTTTCAAAGAAGTTGGCTGAACCCAATCATAAATGGCCTGTACCTTGGCCGGGTCCATTTCAATAGTTGACGGAGACAAAATAAATCCCAAAAATGAAATCCTCTGTACTCCAAAAAGGCATTTCGATCCTTTGACATACAGGTAATTCTCCCTCAAGATCCGGAACACAGTCCGAATATGTTCCACATGAGAATCCCAATCCTTGGAGAAGATCAAAATATCATCCAGATAGATAATCAAAAATTTATCGACAAAGTCTCGGAAAATATCGTTCATGAAGCACTGGAAGACAGAAGGGGCATTAGTGAGCCCAAAAGGCATCACCAGGTACTCAAAATGTCCCTCCGGAGTATTAAACGCCGTCTTCCATTCATCCCCCTGCTTAATGCGGATAAGATTATACGCCCCCTGAGGTCAAGCTTGGTAAACCAGCAAGCACCTCTAACTCTAGAGAATACATCCGAAATCAGGGGTAACGGATACTGATATTTAATAGCAATTTTATTGAGGGCACGATAATCAATACAAGGCCTTAAAGAACCATCCTTTTTGGCCACAAAAAAAACCCCGGCACCTAAGGGTGAAGAGGATGGTCTAATATGACCCTTCTCCAACGCCTCCTTAATATAGGACCGCATAGCCTCGTGCTCGGGTACAGATAAATTGAAGAGCCGACCCTTGGGAAATTTACACCCCGGGCTTAGTTCAATTGCACAGTCATAACTCCTATGAGGAGGCAAGGACGCAGACTCATTCTCACTAAATACATCATAAAAGTCCGCCAAATAGTCAGGAACATCATGCGACTGAGGAGAGGTGGAAAAAACTGGAGCCTCACTAAAGGCACACCGACAACCCCAACTCACCACAGACACAGACTTCCAATCCAAAACTGGATTATGAATTTGAAACCAGGGAAACCCCAGAACAACGGCATCATGCAGACCATGCAACACCAAAAATCTGCAATTTTCTTGATGGTCTAGGGCGACCCGCATGACCACCTGGGTCCAAAACTGAGGTTTATTTTTAGCCAAAGGAGTAGCATCAATCCCCCTCAAAGGGATAGGCGCCTGCAGAGGTGTCATCGGAAATCCACAACGTTTAGCAAAATCCAAGTCCATTAGGTTTAGCGCTACTCCCGAATCCACAAAAGCCTTGGCGGAAAATGTGGACAGGGAGCAGATCAGAGTAATTGCCAGAAGAAACTTAGGTTGAACACCACCAACAGAAAACGTGTGTGCAAAGCGTTTCTCTCTTTTAGGACAAATAGAAATAATATGCGAGGCATCTCCACAGAAAAAACACAGCTTATTACGCCTTCTGAACTCCTGACGTTGCGCCTTAGACAAAACTCTATCACATTGCATAGGTTCGGACGTCAGTTCAACCGGTGGCAACACCTCTCGTGCAATCCTGCGTTCACGTAAACGCCGATCAACCTGAATGGCTAATGACATAGAATCGTCCAGACCAGAGGGAACAGGAAATCCCACCATAGTATCTTTTACGGCTTCTGACAAACCCTTCCGAAAGAGAGCAGCCAAGGCATTATCATTCCAGGTAGTAAGGACCGCCCACTTTCGGAACTTTTGACAGTACAACTCTGCAGAATCTCGACCCTGGTTTAATGCCAACAGGGTCTTTTCAGCCTGATCAATAGCATTAGGTTCATCATACAACAACCCCAAAGCTTGAAAGAATGCGTTCACATTAGTCAGAATAGGATCATCTGGTTTCAAAGAAAACACCCAATCCTGGGGATCGCCACGCAGCAAAGAGATGACAATTTTAACCTGCTGCGCGAAGCTCCCTGACGAGTTAGGCTTCAAGGCAAAAAATAATTTACAATTATTTTTGAAACTCAAAAATTTAGATCGATCCCCAAAAAATATATCAGGTGTAGGGATCTTTGGTTCAACAGCATGCGAACGAGCAAGGTAGGCGGAAATTCCCAGCCCTTCCGCAGCGAGCTGCTCCACACGATCAGACAATTGCTTTATCTCCATTGAGAGAAAAAAAATTCCCCCTACGGCCTCAGAGATATAGAGGAAAGAATATTCACACACTTTTTTTTTTTTAAACACAAATCTTTCCTGCTATTGAGTACTCTAGGATCTGCGGTATGGCGGGTGATTCTGTTATGATTGAGTCACCGTAGGAGGCAAAAACAAAAATGCTAGCTAAGTCCAGAAAACCAGAGAGGTTGGCAGCTATCGGATTGCAGACCCCTGATCCTATCACAACAACTAACAGTAGCCGTGGGGGGTTCCTACGATGCCCTAGACCCTTCGTTCACAGCCGGAGAATTAAATAGGCCTAAAGAAAGAAAGGGGAAATCTAAACTGCCCCAGAACAGACCCCAAAGCAATAGGCAGCCCCCAACATATAATGACGGTGAAGCAAGATGAAAACACTAACACAGACAGAAAGATAGACTGAGCAAAGACGGGGCCCAAAACTACCTAGATAGGAAAGGACAGGAAGGCTGCTGTCTGCAATCCGTGAAAAACCCTATGAAAATAAGAGCCAACAGACTGACAGTGAAAAAGGCCCTGAAGACGCTAGGCTTCAAAAAAGCTATGTCAGTACTCAGGAATATTCTGAAGACAGAGTAACAGGCAAAAGGAGATTCAGCTCATCCCAGCAGGGAATGGCAGAATCCAGAAAAGCAAGGAAAACAAACACAAACCATAAATGCAAACAGGCAAAGCAGAAACTTAGCTTTAGGGAAGCAGGAATCAGACTGGTGTCCTAGAAGTCCACAGAGAAATCACCCGCAGGGCAGAAGGGCGTCGGCAGCCTTATATCCAGTCAGTGACTCCACTCAGCCAGTCATCCTCATTAGACTCAGGTGCCTGATAATCAGGCTCATTACCTTCCTTTACCAGAATAGGGAGTTCCCCAGACCTCAGTGACGAAGGGGAAAATGAACTCACAACACATCTGGGATCGAACCCTTGAGTCTGTACTTTGTCGTCGACTTCTCTGTCTGCCAGGCCACAGCAGATAAACCTGTGTGTTTAGTATCTGTTATCCTTGCTGCAATCTTTTTAGGATAACAGGTGTTCTTCTTTCCTCATTTGTCTGCCCTATCACCTTTCGGGTGCGGCTTTATAACTTTCCACCTGCTGGGATTTCCTGCTGGTGATAATCTTATTTGGATGTCCAGTCATTCTGCTGCAGTTTAAGCCAGTCAAGGAAAGACCCTCTAGGGTTTATTTATTTGCTGTTTATGTTCTTTACCCTGTACCTGTCTCTTGCTTCATTTTAGGAAGTAGGTGGCATATTTTCTAAAATCCTTTATTTTGGAGTTCTTGGTTTGTTTTACTAACTCTTTTGCAGGTAATTTACACTCTGTTCTGCCCTCCAGTTCTTTAAATGAGAAGCGATCAACGGCCTTTCAGGCAGCGGAAGTCCAAGTTGCCATTGTCTAGTCTGTGGTTAGGGCTATCTCAACTCATGCAGGAACCACTAGGTGCGGCAGGGTCAGCATCTCTAGACTGTGCAGGAACCTGAGGTTTACTGCAGTTTTTAGTGTGTTGCCTATTTTCCGGAGTGAGTAGCCACAATATCATAACAGCACCATTTGGATGTTTATAACATCACTCAGGGGCAGCACAAAATTATCAACATGAAAACTAGCCTGCTCTATTTGGTCAAACATTTAATGAACTCACCCCTAATGTGATGGCTGGAACGGCTTCTCTCTAGTGAGGTGTGTGATATTAGGCGGTATGGATGATATTGCGATTTGCCATTGCTTTTCCAGGTTTGCATCAATCTGGATATTCGGTCCAGAGATGTAGATCTGTGTGTCATCAGCATAGAGGTGATACTGAAAGCCGTAAGATTCTATGAGCTGTCCGAGGCCGAAGGTGTAAATGGAGAAGGGCAGGGGCCCTAGGACTGAACCTTGTGGGACTCTAACAGATAGGGGGCGAGGTGAGGAGGTGGTGTGTGAGTGGGACGCTGAATGTCCGGTCTGTTAGGTATGTTGTGATCCAAGATACAGTGCCTTGTGAAAGTATTCAGCCCCCTGGAACTTTTCAGGCTTTTCCCACATATCATGCTTCAAACATAAAAATACCAAATATAAATTTTTACAAAAAAAAACCCTGTTTGGGAGAGAAGAACAGACAATTCGCGGCGCCCTAAGTGCGTGAACACAATATTGTAGTCTTTAAAGAGTGCACAATTTTATGCACTCACCTGCTAGAAGACTAATATGGCTTTAGATTGTGTATCCTCAAAAATCCTTCCTTCTGGGATACTTCTCAGTAGACAGGGCTTGCAGCTTGCCTCGGGTGGATCCAAATGAAAGAGCCAGGTTCAGGCTCACACAGGATGAGTAAATCAAGAAAGGCACATCCAGCCCATGAACGGCAGCGCTTCCCTGGACTCACATCCAAAGATGATATTTCATATTTTTTTATTTCATAGGTTAAAAAAGAGGCGATACAACGCGTTTCGGATACAGTGTATATCCTTCATCAGGTAACATAAAAACACAGTACAAATCCTAATAGTATAAAATTCAGTCACACTTATATATAGTAGCAACCTTTTATCCCAGTCTCAGAAACTTGATTTAGGGTGTGGACCAAGTTCAGGAACACACCCACTGATTGATGCAATCTTCACAACATAGATGCAAGAAGAGAAAAAAAAAACCCAGAGGAAAAAAAAAACCCAGGAAAAGAAAAAAAAACCCCAGAGGGAAAAAATAAATAAATAAATAAAACAGAAAAACAAAGGCAACGTTCAAACTCTCTCTATGATTTCATTCAATCCATTTGGATATAATGTTCCCAGACGATATATCCAAAACATTTCTTTCTGGTTTAAAAGAACATTCCTATTTGCAGCACCAGAGGGGATCTGCTCCACCGGAGTTACTTTTATGTTAAAAATTTTGTTATGTTTAATTAGCAGATGCCTTGAGAGACTATGTTCTAAAAAGCCGTTTTTTGCTCTATTTCTGTGACCATTAATGCGGGACCGCAGCGTCTGCACAGTGCGTCCCACATATTGCAAACCGCAACTGCATGTGATTACATATACAACAAAATCACTGCTACAGCTGAGTCTTTGTGAAATCTCAGAGACCTCACCAGTACTATTACATTTGATAGTTTTAGCCCTGTGATCTAGGATCCCACAGGTACAACTTTTTTTTTAGAGGTGCATTTAAAAACTCCGGTTCCTTGAGAAACTCCACATAAAATTTGATCCGTACTTTTTTTTAATGTTTTTTACTTTTGAATCCAACTGTTTTTTTAATTTACTGGGGCCACCAAATTTTTCAAAGTTTTCCTCTTCTATATGTAATCCCTGGTTTATCAGGGAGATGTTTTCCCAAAACAGGGTCACGCTTCAAGATATACCAATATTTTGAAAGCACAGTTCTTATGACTTTATTTCCCCTATTGAATGTTGTCAAAAAATTCAATTTCCAGGGATCATCACTTTTTTCTTTACCAATGGTCAAATTATCCCCCTTCCTATTTTTTCCTTTTAAACATTCCTCCTGTGTTTTTGCTTTGTTTTCCCTATATGCACCATTTATCAAATTTTTTGGGTATCTTTTTTCCTTAAATTTTCTTTTTAGAATTTTAGACTGAGCTACATAATCAGATTCTCTCGTACAATTCTTTCTTATACGAAAAAATTGGCTGTGGGGTATATTAACCTTCCACTTCTTGTAATGTGCACTGTTGAAATCTAAAAAGCCGTTTGAATACACCTTTTTAGGCTGTGGGCACACGTAGCGTTTTAAAACACTCACTAAAAACCGGACTCCTTCCCAGAAATTGCGCGTTTTTTTCTGCGCGATTTCACCGCGATTTCACCGCGATTATGATCGCAATTTTGCCGCGATTTTCGCGTGCAATATTCAAGCACTTTCCAAGCGATTTGAAGCATTGCTTGGAAAGTGATTGACAGGTTGGTCACACTCGTCAAACATAGTGTTTGACAAGTGTGACCAGGTTTTTACTATTGAGGCCGCCTATGCCACATCAATAGTAAAAGATAGGATGTTAAAAATGCTAATAAAAAAAATAAAAAAATCGGGGTATATTTACCTTCCGGCGTCCCGCGCTGCCATCCCGGGCCTCAGCGTTCCCAGTAATGCCTTGCGAGACCTGTGATAACATAGTCTTGCGTTGCTATAGCGATCTCGCGAGACCGCTAGAGTCACGCGAGACTACGTCATTACAGGGCCTTGCCACAAGGCATTACTGGGAACGCTAAGGCCGGGAAAGCAGCGCGTGACATCGGAAGGTAAATATACCCCGATTTTTTATTTTTTATTCTTTTTTTTACAGGGGTATGGTGCCCAGGGCCTGGAGGACAGTCTCCTCTCCTCCACACCGTGGGTACCAACCGCACATGAGATGCTTAACTTCCCGCATGGTGGGCATAGCCACATGCGGGAAGTAAGCGATTCTCATGCATTCCTATGGGTGCGGAATCACGGCAATTGTTTGCGATTCTGCACAAAAGAATGAGCATGCTGAGATTTTTTCAGCGATGCGATTCCGCCGCGGAAAAAAGCGCAGCATTAGCACAGCATGTGCGGAATGCCATAGGAATGCATGGGGGGGCGTTCTGTACACGATTTTTAAGCGTTTTCGCTGCATTTTCGCACCGAAAATCGCGGCAAAAACACTTAAAAATCGCTACATGTGCACATAGCCTTAAAGTGGGTTTTTGTAATAATTTTTTTCCCACTATGGCTGCTCTCTAGATCAAGAAACACCATTTTTTCTTTATTAATTTGTGATGTAAAGGTAATCCCCCAGGTGTTATTATTGAGCCTCAATAGTAACACCTGGGGGATTACCTTTTAAGCCAAAAAGAAACGTTTTGGATATATCGTCTGGGAACATTATATCCAAATGGATTGAATGATATCATAGATATTTTTTTTTTTTCTGTTTTATTTATTTTTTTCCCTCTGGGTTTTTTTTTTCTTCTTGCAACTATGTTGTCAAGGTTGGATCAATCAGTGGGTGTGTTCCTGAACTTGGTCCACACCCTAAATCAAGTTTCTGAGACTGGGATAGAAGGTTGCTACTATACATAAGTGCGACTGAATTTTATACTATTAGGATTTGTACTGTTTTTATGTACCTGATGAAGGATATACACTGTATCCGAAATGTGTTGTATCTCCTCTTTTTTAACCTATCAAATAAAAAAATATGAAATATCATCATGGATGGATGTGAGTCCTGGGAAGCGCTGCCATTCATGGGCTGCATGTGCCTTTCTTGAAATATAAATTTTTGGTGAAGAATCAACAACACGTGGGACACAATTGTGAAGCTGAACGAAATTTATTGGTTATTTTAAATTTTTGTGGAAATTCAAAAACTGAAAAGTGGGGCGTGCAGTATTATTCGGCCCCTTTAACTTAATACTTTGTTGCGCCACCTTTTGCTGCGATTACAGCTGCAGTCGCTTGGGGTATGTCTCTATCAGTTTTGTACATTGAGAGACTGAAATTCTCGCCCATTCTTCCTTGGCAAACAGCTCGAGCTCAGTGAGGTTTGATGGAGATCGTTTGTGAACAGCAGTTTTCAGCTCTTTCCACATATTCTCGATTGGATTCAGGTCTGGACTGTGACTTGGCCATTCTAACACCTGGATATGTTTATTTGTCAACCATTCCCTTGTAGATTTTGCTTTATGTTTGGGATCATTGTCTTGTTGGAAGACAAATCTCTGTCCCAGTCTCAGCTCTTTTGCAGACTCCAACAGGTTTTCTTCAGGAATGATCCTGTATTTGGCTCCATTCATCTTCCCATCAATTTTAACCATCTTCCCTGTCCCTGCTGAAGAAAAGCAGGCCCAAACCATGATGCTGCCACCACCATGTTTGACAGTGGGGATGTTGTGTTCAGGGTGATGAGCTGTTATGCCTTTACGCCAAACATATCGTTTGGCATTTGTTATGATTGAGTCACCGTAGGAGGCAAAAATAGAAATGCTTAGCTAAGTCCAGAAAACCAGAGAAGTTGGCAGCTATCGGATTGCAGACCCCTGAACCTATCAACACAACTAGCAGTAGCCGTGGGGGGCTCCTACGATGCCCTAGGCCTCTCGATCACAGCCGGAGGACTACATAGCCTAAAGACAGAAAGGGAAATCTAAACTGCCCCAGAGCAGACCCCAAAGCAAAAGGCAGCCCCCCCACATATAATTACGGTGAAGCAAGAAGAACGAACAAAACACAGACAGAAAGACAGACTGAGCAAAGATGGGGCCCAAGCTAGCTTAGATAGGAAAGGACAGGAAGGCTGCTGTCTGCAATCCGCGAAAAAAAACCCCATGAAAATAAGAGCCAACAAACTGACAGTAAAAAAGGCCCTGAAGACGCTAGGCTTCAAAAAAGGCTATGTCAGTACTCAGGAATATTCTGAAGACAGAGCAACAGGCAAAAGGAGATTCAGCTCACCCCAGCAGGGAATGGCAGAATCCAGAAAAGCAAGGAAAACAAAACACAATGCAAAAAGACAAAGCAGAAATCTTAGCTTTAGATGAGCAGGAATCAGACTGGTTTCCTAGAAGTCCACAGAGAAATCACCCGCAGGCCAGAAGGGCGTCGGCAGACTTATATCCAGTCACAAACTCCACTCAGCCAGTCATCATCATCAGCCCCAGGTGTTTGACAATCAGGCTCACTACCTTTCTTCACCAGAAGAGGGAGTTCCTCGGGCCTCAGTAGTGAAGGGGAAAATGAACTCACAACAGGCATTGTTGCCAAAAAGTTCGATTTTGGTTTCATCTGACCAGAGGGCCTTCTTCCACATGTTTGGTGTGTCTCCCAGGTGGCTTGTTGCAAACTTTAGACGACACTTTTTATGGATATCTTTGACAAATGGCTTTCTTCTTGCCACTCTTCCATAAAAGGCCAGATTTGTGCAGTGTACAACTGATTGTTGTCCTATGGACAGACTGTCCCACCTCAGCTGTAGATCTCTGCAGTTCATCCAGAGTTATCATGGGCCTCTTGGCTGCATCTCTGATCAGTCTTCTCCTTGTTTGAGATGAACTTTTAGAGGAACGGCCAGGTCTTGGTAGATTTGCAGTGGTATCATACTCCTTCCATTTCAATATGATCACTTGCACAGTGCTCCTTGGAATGTTTAAAGTTTTGGAAATCATTTTGCATCCAAATCCGGCTTTAAAATTCTCCACAACAGTATCACGGACCTGCCTGTTGTGTTCCTTGGTCTTCATGATGCTCGCTGTGCTTCAAACAGAACCCTGAGACTATCACAGAGCAGGTGCATTTATACGGAGACTTGATTACACACAGGTGGATTATATTTATCATCATTAGTTATTTAGGACAACATTGGATCATTCAGAGATCCACAATGAACTTCTGGAGTGAGTTTGCTGCACTGAAAGTAAAGGGGCTGAATAATATTGCACGCCCCACTTTTCAGTTTTTGAATTTCCACAAAAATTTAAAATAACCAATAAATTTTGTTCAACTTCACAATTGTGTCCCACTTGTTGATTCTTCACCAAAAATTTACATTTGGTATCTTTATGTTTGAAGCATGATATGTGGGAAAAGGTTGAAAAGTTCCAGGGGGCCGAATACTTTCGCAAGGCACTGTAGGGCCAAGTTTGTGATGCCAAGAGATGAGAGGGTCTGTAGTAATAGGGAATGGTCCACTGTGTCAAAGACAGAGGATGAGTAAGAGAGGTTAGATAGGGAGCAGAGGCGGGTGAAGATGAGGTCCAGTGTGACCATCTTTGTGAGTGGCTGCAGAAGACCATAGAGTGAGACCGAAGGAGGAAGTGAGAGATAGAAGTTTAGTAGCAGCTGAGAGGGAAGTATCAACAGGGATGTTGAAGTCGCCCAAGATGATAGTGGGGATGTTACTGCCCCCCAGAGCCAGCCAAAGAAGGTGGTGGCTGGCCCTGGGGTGCAGTAAATGACAGCTAGTTTGAGGTTGGAGGGGGAGTAGATGCGCACAGAGTGCCCCTCAAAGGAAGGGAGGGTAACAGAGGGTGTATTTCTGTATACAGGGGGCTCCCCATAGTGGTGGCTGTAGATTGAATTTTATCATGTATTTCTGTAGACTGGGTGCTCCCCTTTGTGGTTAGGAGAATCTAATCAAGTATCTTTATATGCAGGGAGCTCCCCCTAGTGGTGACTGCACTGAGAATTTAATCAGCATCTCTGTATACAGGGAGCTCCCCCTAGTGGTGGCTGCAAGTAGAATCTTATCATGTATCTCTGCTGGGAGAGTCTCTGGTGGCTGCAGACAACAATCATTTTACTTTTTAATATTCTGGAAATTCCACTGTGTAAAAGATAAACCATCTTGAAAGAAAAGTGATGGAAAAATTAGGAAGTGATTTGGTTAATAAGAATATGGTAATTGAGAGGCACTACGGATTATAAACCCATAGACAGAGCTTAGTTTACAAGCAGAATGTGAGCGGGCATATACGACCTATGAATGAAGTCCAGTAATGCTACAGTCTAATTACAGTTTGTGCACAGAATACAGCGCTAATGAGGCAGGTGTTCTGCGAAGATATGGAAGAAGCTGCCGGAGATCCAGTGCGTGTAATTATATTCCTACAAAAGACGGAAGAAAATCTGAAATATCATTAAAAGCTCAGGGAATAAAAATACTAACTCTGAAAAAAATGACCTTAATATAACTTAATTAGATTTCTCTATTTACTGTTCTTAATGGAAGCGGCGGATAATTATACGGGATCCTTACCAGTTGCGCAAAATGTCTCTGCGTTTCGGGTTATGTCAATGTTACATTAAGAAGCCGGACGCTATGTGAAGACATCGCACTGATTATAGTATTTACACTTATTGCTTTTCCCTGTATAGAGATATCATTAACTTTACATTGTCTTACTGTATAGTCACCTCCAGAGCAGCATTCAGGATTCTGCAGGTTGTTGATAAAAGTCTGTTATCTCTGAAAAGAAAACACTGTGTCTTCCCAGGATCATATTGATTCATCACACCATGTTGTATTGCATTCTTGAGGTTAAGGAAGGATTTCCAGAGACAAAGCTATAGGGGCTGCAAAAATTCTAGATGTTCCTGTGCCCTGATGTCTGAGGTCACCCAAATATATCAGCATGTGAAATAGTTCATGGTTTGTCGGGGCTTGCTACTGATTTTGCTTTGGCGTCATGGAGCCTCAGGTTACACCTCTAATGAATTCTCACTACAATAAAGGCATATTGATAGCATGACCCTAAATACTGATTAATGGGGACCACATGGGATTTCACTGGAATTCAATGTTTCTGTACAGTGCTGATCACAGATGTACTGTAGGTTAGGTCAGATGGGGCAATAGTTCTCAGGGCTTCACTACCCGGAGAGTCTCACCATCCTCCTAACTTCCCAATTTGTAACTTTGTCAAAAAAATGTGCGGCAATATTTTTCAGATGACTATTGTTTACTTACACCAAATCTTCATTCTCACCTTGTCCGCTGTCCATCTCATAATTTTACCAAGACTGTTCTGAAAACTACATGACAAAAGTAGACATTTGGGATGTTCCCAAGAGCAGGGCTTACATATCCCAAATTTCTACTTTTTATGTAGTTTATGTGCCTTTCTAGCACTTTGCATTTAGCTCAAGAAGTTCTACTTTGGTCTCATCTGACCAGAGTACATTCTTTCACATGTCATGTACACAGCAAGCATATGGAAGAAGGAGCTCTGATCAGATGAGACAAATGTACATTTTTGGGGGCTAAATGCAAATTCTATGTGTGGTGGAAGTCTAACACTGCACATCACAGTGAAAACACCATCCCCACAGTCAAACATGGCGGTGGCAGCATCATGCTATGGAGAGGCTTTTCTTCATCAAGTACAGTGAAGCTGGTCAGAGTTGATGGGAATATAGATGGAGCTAAATACGGGGCAATCCTGGAGGAAAACCTGTTAGAGGCTGCAAAAGACTTGATTCTGGAGAATAGGTTGACCTTCCTGCAGGATAACGACCCGAAATATGTTGACAGAGCTACAGTGGAGGATTTGGAAATTTGGATCAAATCATATTCATGTGTGTGTGACTGGCCCAGTCACAGTCCCGACCTACACTGATGAGCAAAAGGGTAACAATGTTGTGAACTTTTGACTTTCAGGTTCCATATCTCACCATCCACTACTGCTTATAACATGAGAACGCCATAATTTATAGACAATCATCTTGGCTTTCTCATACAATTTGAATTGCAACTATTTAGCATATTATTAGTTATGCAGATTCTTGTTATGTCACTGCATTGTTCCTGTATTGCTACTGGTGGAGGAAAAATCATATTTCTTCCTGTATACTTCAAAATACAATCTGTTTTCACATTCCCTAATAGCTCAGCAGGTTATTAGATTGATTCTCAAGCGTAAGGTCACTGGTTTGAATTGAGGAGCAGTTATGAAGATTTCCCAAGAAAAAAGTAACAGTATCATGAAGGTCATCAGTTGGTCTCTCAACCAAGAAAATTGCAAAACTGCATCATGTGAGTGCCATGACAGTTGGAAGAATATGAAATGAAGTATGTCCATCCATTCAGAAGCCAAGAGGTGGTCATCCAGGCAAAATATCGGACTCAACAAGTTGGCCCATCATAAGGTCTATCAGTTCTGGCACAACAAACATTTCAGTGGAGGTTGCTTGTATGCTTCATAATATTGAGATCATAGATGTCTTCTCATCCACTATCTTCTCACGCGCCGGTCTCACACCCTCAGCAGATACCACATGTCCCACATACTCAATTTGCCTACGGAAAAGGTGGCATTTTTGGGGCTTCACTTTCAGGCCATGTTTCTGCAGCAGACTCAACAGCCATCAGAGATATTCTTCAAAAGTGGCGGCATAGACGATGATGTCATCAAGATAAATGAGGGTAGCCTCAAAGTTCAGGTCCCAAACATCTCTCCATCAGCCGCTGAAAGGTTCCAGGGGCATGAGTAAGGCTGAAGGGCATCCGAATGAACTCAAACAACCCCTTGGGCAGTATGAATGCTGTCTTCGGCCGGTCATGCTCCACCATGGGCACCTGTCAATACCCACTGGCCAGATCTAGAGATGAGAATTACTTTGTTTTTCCCAGGGCGGACAATGACTCCTCAATTCTTGGTAGGGGATAAGAGTCTTGCTCGGTACATGCATTCAGTCACCTATAGTCAACACAAAACGCAGGGTTCCGTCCTTTTTCCAAAATAGAACGATAGCAGCTTTCCACAGTCTCTGGCTCTCCCATATGACTCCACTCTGCAGCATGTGTGCCAACATTTCTTTCACGTCCTTGTACATTTGTGGCGGGATCTGCCGATATTGCTTCCGAATCAGTGCAGCACTTCCTGTGGGTATCTCATGGGTTATGGCTGCGGTGCACCTGAAGTCATCGTCATGACAGGTGAAGACATCCTAGTAACGCTCCAACACAACTTCCACCTGTTGCAGCAGTTGTGATGAGAGTCCCGTCAGTTCAGCCCCCATCTGCTCTAGGATCCGGCGCCCTTCTTTCATGCTACCAGAAGGATGCTCTGAGGACATGGTAACAGCTACAGTCGAGGGATCTCCTTGTCTTACTGCTAACTGAATGGAATCCAGTTGCATCATTTCTTCTGACATGCCCAGCACCTGCGCCACTTCACTCTTGGAAGAGAGCATGAGACTGTCCTCCCTTAGGTTGACACACTGCACCACTACATTACCATTGCGAACGATGGCTAATGTCCGGACAATGAGGAGTACGGAGGGTAGTTGATCCATTAGGGCTGGCTCTATCTGGACTTCCACTCCTTCGAGGGGTGCACAAGCTCGCACAGGCAGCGTGAACACAGTCTGACCAGGTGGCAGAAAGAATTTAGCAACGTCCGGAACTACCACCTTCCCCAGAACCTTTCCTTCACTTGACGTTTCTTGAGACTGGGCAACCCCTATCAGTTGCTGAAACACCTTCCTCTGAGGGGGGGCGAGGGCTTCATTTATAGAGAAAAGCATCTGGTGACTCACTGATCAGGATGGTCCCAAGTTCCTTCAGCACATTCACCACTAAAGTCACCGTGGGGCCATTGCCAGAGTCTCCGGCGGTCAACACAACAACTTTCCGGCCCACATCTTTGCCGAACACTATAATTTTCATCCAGACCACCCCTGCAACCGGGATGGGCAATTGATTGGCCACTGTTAACTTGATCACTGGGCCCCATTCATGCCATGTCGCCTCAGAAAAATGACATCTGAAATAGGTTTCTGGCATTGTGGTCACTTGAGAATCAGTATCAACTAGACAGCGGATGGCCCGCTCATCCATTTCAGCCCGTACGAGGGGGCTCAGGGATATCAAACTTGTGGGACTACCTTCTCTCCTCTTTGACTGCTCAGGCTCCGGGTGGCGTCCCCCAGCCATGGAGCCCACTAGTTTAACGACCGCCCTCGCCTTGCACACCCTCAGGCATAATGTACCCACACTTAAAACAAATCGGGTGTTTCTCTGCTTGGGATTGCCCCATTTCCTGGCGTAGCACAGTGGACAGACAGTACTTGAGGTCAATTCTGTCTCTGGAAAGGAGAGGGGTTTTTTCTTAGGCCTGACCACTCTTCTTGCATGTCCTGGATTTCCTTCCGGATCTCTTTGACCCATCCTGGTTCAGCCGTGGGCGGAACGGACACCTCCCCATTCTGGACCTTCCCTACCGAGGCTGCCATCCCATGCTCCTGCTTGACTACATGCGCTTCTGCCCCAATTTCAAGGAAAGACATGCATGGATTAGCCCGCAAGCGCTCCCGCAAGGCCTGCTTAAGCAGCACATCCCTGAGGCCTGCTACAAGTCTGTCTCTCAACATCACATCAGGAGGCCCCACGCCTACATCATCCCACTTATTGATTGCTGCGTGGATCTCTTGCAACACGTTCATATATTGGGTCACGGACTCCCCCTCCCTTTGGGCGCGACTAAACAAGCGCATCCGCAATTTATCGACATCCGTGGGGTCCCCATGCAACTCCTCCAAGATCTGCAAAAGCTTGGTGAAAGTGTTCCGCTCATGCGGGGGCTGAAACATGACGGAGCATCTAGCTCCAGGGCCATCACAGCAATCTCTGTCTGCATAGCGGGGGTCATGGGGTGCATCCTTAGCATGCCTTTAACCTGCTAGACCCAGTCCCACAGCAGTGAATTGCTTCCTATAAACTTTGGGAGATTGCTGAGCATTGCCCCCAGTGGCAAGCTGGCCCTTGGGACTCCCACAGCCATTTGGTCTGCTTCATCTGCACCCATGGACTGCATCCTGCCGACTACATCAAATGTAAGAAGGTTGCAAGATGCAGTGACGCAAGGAAGGCAGAGCAAGGGATTACAATTTAATTAACAGTAGAGATTCTCCTCGCAGGGAGATAAACAGTTAAACTGTGGATGGATAAAGGGTAATAGCACAAAAAGCAAAAAAAATAGCAACAGTTCAATCAGCAAACTTATTGTGTCTGGGGTTTCCTCAGCCGCAGATGTCCCGCTGAGGGTTGTAGTCCTTGGTGACAGCCGACGAAATGTCTTCAGATGAGGATCCTCAGCTCACGATCCAGCTTCTGGCGGCAATGGGCGGTCTCTGGTCCATGAATTCGTGCAGCTAAATTAACAGGTGCTGCAACAGTCCAGGTATCAGGTGAAGTCTCTGATGTGAAGGTCAGTAAGGGGTGACCGCAGTGCTGGGTCTCGTACACAGCCCACGCTTCTATGCACGCAGACGGCCCTAAACTTAACTGAGCCCACGGGCCTGTCTCTGCTCACAGTTCCAATGCCACACCCGTGGGAGGTCAGCTGCAGCCCATTGCGACCCTGCTCCCCGGAGGCCGAAGCATCCCGTCTGCCTCAGTCTCTGCCGGCAGGAAACTGCTTGTCGCTGCGCATGCTTTTGCTTTTAACACGCCCCTCCCCCCCAAGTCACTGGGTCCGTCTGGTCCCCTATTCCTTCCCCCGGGCAACAAGGGATGCAGCCTCAACAGTTCCGGATCCGGCTCGGTACAGGTACCCGCAGCCTGGTCTTCCTCCTTATACCACCATGGAATTACTTCAGCAAGAAGTCCGTCTTCAGACCTGAACAGTGACTTTCTAGTATGAACACCGAACATTTCTGTTCTGGTTCGCCCATTGATTGTCTGGAAGACAGAAAGGAAAAAGAGGCTAACGTGTCAAGAAATTGAAGGAGCATGCAAGTTCACTGGAGGAGGCCTAATGACATGGGGTTTTTTCACAGTCAAAGTCATTCGATACTTGACCAGAATCGATGGTGGTCTCAATGCTGAGCTATATGTGGGTATCCTACAGGATGAGTTATTTCATACACTCAAATACTATGGGTATAAAAAGCATGACATAGTGTTTCAGTAGGACCACGACCCTGTGCATACGTTGAGATTGGAGAACGAATGGTTCAATGACAGTGAAGTAGAGGTGCTAGATTGGGTTGAAGTCTGGGGACTGTGGTGCCAATCGAACACATGTGGGTAGAGTTGAATAAAAAGCTGTATAAACCCAAGTGAGTCGACTAATAAGTACCAACTTTGAGAACCTGTAGAAGAGACCTGGGATCAGATTACAGTTGAGACAAACTTGAATCTGATGGAGAGCAGCCTAGAAGGATTCAGGAAGTGTTGAAAAAGTGAATTTGCAAAATACTAGCAAGATAATAAAAATTAAAACTTGGATTTTTAGGAGCAAAACATTGACATGACAAGAATCTGCATAAATAATCATATGCTAAATATTTGCAAGGCATATTTATGTACGAGATAGCAAAGATAATGGTCTATAAAATGATGGTAGTCTCACGTTTGAAGCAGTGGTGGATGGTGAGTTATAGAGCTTGAAAGTCAAAAGTTCAAAACATTGTTAATCTTTTGCTCATCAGTGTAAATCCCATTGAGATTCTGTGGCAAGACAATTGCTGTTCAAAGATGTCTCCATCCAATCTAACTGAGCAACAATGAATGTGCAAAGAAGAAGGAGCAAAAATGTCACCTCTAGATGTGTAAAGCTAGTAAAGAGATTCCCCAAAAGAATTAGAACAGTGATTGCAGTGAAAGATGGTTCTACAAAGTATTGACTCGGAGAGTATGAATGCATGTTACAATTTTCAGATCAATATTTTTAAAATACCGTATATACTCAAGTAGAAGCCGACCGAGTATAAACCGAGGCCCCTAATTTTGCCACAAAAAACTGGGAAAACTCGTTGACTCGAATATAAGCCTAGGGTGGGAAATACAGCAGCTACTGGTAAATTTCAAAAATAAAAATAGATACCAATGAAAGTAAAATTAATTGAGACATCAGTAGGTTAAATGTTTTTGAATATCCATATTGAATCAGGAGCCCCATAAAATGCTCCATACAGTTCATGATGGCCCCATAAGATGCTCCATACAAAATACACCTCATATAATGCTCCATAAAGTTTATGATGGGCCCCATAAGATGCTCCATATAAAAATATGCCCCATATAATGCTGCACAAAGGTTAATAATGGCCCCATAAGATGATCCATAGAAAAATATGACCCATATGCTGCTCCATAAAGGTTGATGGCTCCATAAGATACTCCGTATAATGCATAAAGGTTATGGCCCCATAACCCCATAAGATGCTCCATAGAATATGTCCCATATGCTGCTCCACAAAGGTTGATAGCCCCATAAGATGCCCAATAGATATATATGCCCCGTATGCTACTGCTGCTACTGTGATTAAAAGAAAAAGATATACTTACCTCTCATCGCTGGGGGCCAGGTGCCGGTGTCCTGAGCAGGCGGGCACACTGGCGCGCTATGGGGGACAGTTGCCGATGTCGCCGGTGGCTCAGGGCCTCGACACTTCTGGCATTCACCTATCCCTGTTCCGCCGCCTCGCGCCACTCTGTCTTCCGGGTCTCTGGAGTGACTGTTCAGGCACAGGGCGCGCACAAACCATGTCAATGCACCCTCTGACCAGAACGTCACAGCCAGAGGACTCTGAAGACAGAGTGGCATGTGGCGGTGGAACGGAGACAGGTTAATATGGCTCCCCGTCCTCCCCATCATACTCAACCCCTCCAGGCGCATCTCTGCAGTTCCTGCTTCTCCGATGGTCTCCGACAGCTCCTTCCAGTGTTTAGCAGTCACATGGTACCGCTGATTAAAGTAATGAATATGCACATATTCATTACTTTAATCAGCGGTACCACGTGACCGCTGAACACAGGAAGAGCTGTGGTGCCGGAGACCATCTGAGAAGCAGGGACTGCAGAGACTGCGCCAGGAGGGGGTGAGTATGATCTGACAGCCGCGCTCCCCCTCCCCCGCCGACCCCTGGGACAATGACTCAAGTATAAGCCGAGAAGGGCACTTTCAGCTTAAAAAAATGGGCTGAAAATCTCGGCTTATACCGAGTATATATGATAAATATAAAACCATGTATCATTTCATTTAAACTTCATAAATACTAGTTACTTTGTGTTTCTATATGATATAAAATCTCAATAAAATATATTAAGTGTAACATGAAATAAATGTAGAAAAGTTCATGGTTAATGAATACTTTTTCAAGGCACTGTATCTGTATTTACTTACTGGTTCAGACCTGCAATTAACCATGTATCTGCTGTAGACATATAAAACTGTTTTCTGCTATACTGGTGCTGTTAGCACTATAATACTGCTGCAACAGTGTGTAATTTGTCTGTTCATTACTTCTGCCTGCAATTAACCATTTATCTCTGATTGCTTACGTGTCTGCCATTGACCATCTGTCTGCTGATAGCATGCAACTCGGTCATTAACCATTTGTTTGCCGCAAGTCCTGGACTGACTACAGATCTACAGTTCCTGTGTATATCTACATTCCTGGCTTTGTGCCTGCTAATGTTTACTGCTCTGCTTGTCTGCCTGCTGTCCTGCATGCCCTACTTTTCTAGTCATTGCTGATCATCCAGCAAGTACTGCCTGTTGTGCCATTGCCTTTAGTCTGTGAATATCACCCTGACCTACTGCTCATTAAATTCATCTCACCAGGTGAGCCTGTAACAGCTTTGTCCTCAGGGTCAGACACTGACAGCTTGGGGCCCCTGTGCAAGAAATGTGTCTGGGCCCCCTTCCTTTTATGGCGACAAAGCTACATATATATATATATATATATATATAGCCAAACAAATACATGTATATATATATTATATAGTCTCCTTTATTATGTATATTGCTGTCCCTTTTGCAGTGCCTGTTCTGTAACCACATGAGGCGAATGGAGGTATAGTTGATTGGGGCTGGGAGAGATTCCTACCTTCCGTTTCCTCAATGCAGGGCAGACAGGACCAATATGATGCTCAGCATCCGGAGAGATGATGCACACCAGGATTTGTACAGTCCAGACTTGTTTAATTGGAAATCTGGACATACAGCGTATGATTGGCAATACACTAAGTTCTCCAGAAATGCAGTGTTAACAACAAGGTGCGAGCAACGAAGTGTGTGTGGTCAAAAGACTGATGCCTTTAACAGCTCAGTACAAGCATGTCTCTCCCAGGAGAAAGTGAAACTAACAAAGGCTGGAAGGAGGAAGAGAAGACGTGACCTCTGAACCGTAAGTGAAAAGCATGTACAAGAATTAATTAGCTGCAGGCTGCCATACAGAAAAAACACCAGCAGGTGGCAGCAGAGCAAATGCAAGACTATTATACACGGCATCGAAAATAACACAATCTATGGAAACCATAGAAACATTCAGACAGAACAGCACAGTGCCCTCCCTTGTTATGTACAGTACATATTGGATTATATAGAGCCCTATTTTTTATTACATACCGTCCTGTCTTGTTAGCTGTATAATGCAATGATGGCTGATGGAGCATGGGAAAGCTTCTTTTCTAATGGAGGGACTGATGGACTGGTCACCGACTCCTCAATCTGCAGTCATTTTATATCTAAAAGAGAGGGGACTATGTAATAAAAGAGGACACTGTAAATAACAAAATTAACAAGAATACACTATGTAAGGCTAGTTTCACACTAGCGTTTTTTTGCTGCATTTGGAGCGCACATGAAACGCATGTCAAAAGCGCATGCAAACGCTTGTAAACGCTGCGGTTTTTTGTAGCATTATTGTGCGCATAACTACAAAAAAATTGCAGCGTTTGTAAGCGTTTTTCATGCGTTTGCATTTTTTATGCACAATAAACTGGAGAAAAAATCCTTGAAAAATTCTTGCAACACACTCCACCAATGGGACAGCAGTGGGCATGTCTTATGGAAATTCTTTATATAGCCCGTTTACAGCTAAATTCTTCACATTTGCTTGTATTTGACTTGAGAAACATGGATCTGCACTGGAAGAGCTTTGACTTTGACTTGGATCTGGACATGAGGATGGCTCAGGCTTATGCCGTTGCTTGCCATGAACAGAGGGAGAGAGGCAGCGAAGACGGCAGCGGCGGCATTTGTGGATACATCCGATTGTTGAACTCTGGGAGAGCCATGGAGCGTACCACACCCTCTACAGCGAGCTCCAGGCAAACCCAGAGAAATTTACGGATTATACCCGGATGACCAATGAAACCTTTCACTATTTGCTTGGTCGGGTAAAAGAAGTCATCCGGAGACAGGACACGCAGCTCCGGCGTGCGATTACTCCTGAGGAACGCCTCCTGGTCACATTACGGTATGTAGTTTTGCTAAACCAATGCCTGCTGATATTTCTTGGTTGTGACATGTACTCTTCAAAATCTGGCAGAATTACAGTTCTGCCATGTCGTTAAAAAAAGGCTGCCGTAATTTTTTGATGCCATGTAATGAACCAAAGGCTGCAGATTTTTTTTTTTTTAATTTAATGTGTGTAAAAAAATTACGTATACACAAATATTATTTTTTTTTGTTTTCTTTGTGTCACAGATTCCTGGCTACTGGAGAGACCCTCTCGTCACTGCACTTCCAGTACCGGATTGGAATCTCCACGTTGTCTGGAATTGTAGCGGACATCTGCCGAGTTCTCTGGAACGTTCTCTGTCCCGAATTCATGCCCATGCCAATCGCAGAAAAGTGGTTGGAAATAGCCTACAGATTCTGGACTGTGTGCAATTTCCCTAACTGTTTGGAAGCGGTGGATGGGAAACACATCCAGATTATCAAGCCCAAAAGAACAGGCTCTGAGTTCTATAACTACAAAAAGTACTTTTCTACTGTACTGATGGCCAATGCGGATGCAGAGTGTATGTTTATTGCAGTGGACATTGGGGCATTTGGCCGTGGTAATGACTCCCAGGCTTTTAAGACATCAGACATGAGCAGGAGGTTGTATGGCAACAACTTCAATTTCCCCATGCCACGGCCTCTTCCCAACACCGAAGGTCCGCCACCGCCATTTGTAATGGTTGGTGATGAAGTGTTCCAGATGTGCCAAAACCTGCTCAAACCCTACTCCAGCCGGGACTTGGACCTACAAAAAAGAATTTATAATTACAGGCTCACCAGGGCCAGGAGAACAGTAGAGTGTGCCTTTGGTATACTTGTATCTAGATGGTGCATTCTTGGCACAGCTATTAATCTGAAACTGGAAACAGTGGATGAGGTGGTCAAGGCCTGTGCTGTTCTACATAATTTTGTAATTTCTCGAGAGCCCCTGAACTTAGATCTTGATGATGTTGCTCCTAATCCATTGCCTGAATTTACTCAGCACCCTCTCAGGTCATCCGCCGAAGTTGGACAAATGAGGGACCAATTTGCGGCATACTTCAACTCAGATGTAGGACGGGTGGAATGGCAAGAGCAAATGGTGTAAAATTATTTTATTGCATGTTGTTGGTATGTTAATAAAAAAAACTGTTTTGCTACCTGTACTGAGTGCATTCTCTGTTTTTACACTCCCAATACCATTAGCAAGTAGCCAGGTGTCTCGGTGAATTTATGATGCTGTGTTTTGTGCATCATGGATTCACGAATACTCCTCAGTAGGTGACATACACACACAAGTTGTATTACCTTTATAATCTCTACAGTGTGTTCAATTAACAGCGTTGGTGGAGATAATACAACTGTGTCAGGTAACATACCCAGGCCTTGTGTCAGGCTGAATACTTATCACAAATGGCCATTACAATACAGATTAAACTGCAGCATCACTACACTCTTCTGCAAAATATATGGAGCGTTATAGCAACGCTGCAGGTTCCAAATCAATTCACCTGCCCAGGTGTGATAGTGATGCAAGGTCAGGGTATTTGGGAAGTATATATAACATTTATTTTCACCATCAGTAATGTGTTTCTTCCACAAACACGTAATAGAGTATGTGGTTATTTACAAGGTATATCTATAGTTCCTTGCCTTTTCTCTAATAGTTAAATGCGAACGGAAAAAAAAAAGGCAAGGTAACAATAGATATGCCTTGCACTCAACACCATCCTCTATGCCAGGGTTTCCAAAATGTAGTCCTAAATGTCAACCAACAGATCATGTTTCCCTTTTTTTTTTTTTGTAACTCAAATGGAATTACTAAAAACATGATTTGTTTGTTGGCTTTTAACACTGTAGTTGGGGAATCCTTCCATAATTTAGTGTGTGCAATACACCAGATATCGCCATTACTGATGTTTCTTGTGTCAGTCAAGGAGATATGTGTTGTCAACGAAACCAATCTACATGACTTGTCTTTTTCACAGCAGTCTCTACATTCTTTTAATATTGCACAGACTGTATCCAGCATGGTTCCCCAACTCCACTCCTCACGGTCCACCAACAGATCATGTTGTAATGAAATACATATCTCCATTGATAACGGTTTCACAAGAGCCCAAAAAAAGAGGATTCCATACAACATGATCTGTTGGTGGACCTTGAGGACTGTAGTTGGGGAACCCTGCTAGATCCAGTCTGTGCAATATTAAAAGAATGTAGAGACTGCTGTGAAAAAGACAAGTCATGTAGATTGGTTTTGTTTTTTGGACAACACATATCTATATCAGTTGTCTTTTCCACAGCAGTCTCTACATTCTAGTAATATTGCACAGACTAGATCCAGCAGGGTTCCCCAACTCTACTCCTCAAGGTCCACCAACAGATCATGTTGTAATGAAATCCATAGCTCCATTGCTAACTGCTTCACATGAGCACAAAAAAAAGAGGATTCCATACAACATGATCTGATGGTGTATCTTGAGGACTAGAGTTGTGGAAGTATGCTGGATCCAGTCTGTGCAATATTACAAGAATGTTGAGACTGTTGTTGAAAAGACAAGTCATGTAGATTTGTTTCGTTGACAACACATATCTCCAAGACTGACACAAGAAACATCTCTCAGTAATGGAGATATCTGGTGGCAAAAACGCTAAGTGTACGGCGCTGTGTGTGTACGGCGCAATTTGTGTAGTCGGCGATTGACACAGTAACCAATCAAAATATTTTGAAAGCACAATTGCACATTTATTTTTTAACAAAAAATAAAAAAAATTTTTTTATTAGGAATGACGTTTGGGGGAAGATTGGGATACTTTGGGTGTGTGGAGAGACAAGGAACGACTGGAGGTTGAGGAAGGGGTTCTAGGAGAAGGGGCGATGAAAATACTGGGGGAAGGGAGCTCTGGAATGGACATGGAGGCAGGTTGAGACACATTAGGAGGAGAGGGTGGATGGACGAACAAAGTTTTTTTTTTCTTTGGCGCAGTAATATCCTGCCCAGACTGACTTGCAGCCTGTGACCGCCTTACTTTGGTCGACCTCCTGGTGATGGTGGACTGTGTCGTTGCCCCGTAAAATAGGGAATGCGGATCACCCCTTTGCTGCTCTGTGGTGGTGGTGGCGGTGCTGCTAGAAGTGTCAGTTTCGGTGCTCCTAGAAGGGGAGAAAGTTGGGTCGGTGCTCCGAGCAGGAGGCTGCCTGTCTGGGATCTCAGCCAAAGTTCTTGGGGGACTCCGAGGAGGAGTATTGGTGGTGGTGATCTTAAGATGAGGAGTGCTGGCGGTGCTCCTTTGATGAGGAGTGCTGGCGGTGCTCCTTTGATGAGGAGTGTTGGCGGTGCTCCTTTGATGAGGAGTGCTGACGGTGCTCCTTTGATGAGGAGTGCTGGCGGTGCTCTGTTGCTGAAGAGTGCTGGCGTGCTCTGTTGCTGAGAAGTGCTGGCGGTGCTCTGTTGCTGAAGAGTGCTGGCGGTTCCCTGTTGCTGAGGAGTGCTGGCGGTGCTCTGTTGCTGAGGAGTGCTGGCAGTGCTCTGTTGCTGAAGAGTGGTGGCGGTGCTCCTTTGGTGTTGACTGGTGGTGTCTGTGGCCCAAGCAGGTTCTGTGGTGGTTTGACTCCAAGCTGGTGGTGTTGTGGCAGTGGGGGTGCTCCATACAGGAGCAGCGCTTGCCATAGTGGTGGTGGTGGAGGAGTGTCCAGCAGCACTCTGACTTGGGGTGGTGTGGTGGTGTCCGGCTTCACTGGGAATGCAGGTGGCCGTGCAGTGGTATGCAGCAGAAGTCGGTAGTGTGGTGAAGCGAGTCAGTGGTGGAACTGTTGGAAATGACACCACTGACTGCTGCACATACCGATTCTGCTGCATAGCCTGCAATTAAGCAGTGTTGCAGGCCTGTAACACACTCAGCTGTTGCTCAGGACTAAGGTGTTCCGCCATGCCCTGTTCAATTTTACTGAAAAAATGGTGCGCTGGTCTGTTGAGGTCGGCCTCCAGACGGTCAAGGCGCTGGTCAACAGAGTGGAAGCGGTGTTCCATGTGGTTAAAACCACGATCCATCAGGGAAAAATCGCTTTCCATTCTGGCGGACAGTGTGGCGCCCCTGAGGCTCAGTCGCCACAGAGGTACTGCACCTTCTCCTAAGGTGTGGTGCCCCACCATCCAGGTAAGTTGAGAACTCCTGACCATGCTCCAACACTCGCATCCCACACAATAGTGTAGTTCAGCAAAGCCACATTGCGGCTCCTTGCTTAGAGAGAAGCAGAGCACCTTTGGTGGTTCCCTGCTTGGAACCCTAAACGTGCTGGGAGGTGGGTGGAGTTGAGAATACATAAAAGAGTGGGAAGGTTTAGGATTACAGGTTAGTCAGTCAGTTGGGGAGACTGAGGGAGGAAGTCACTCGGAGAGGAGTGAGGGAAGGAGATCCCTGGAAGAGTGATGGAGGAAGGAGTGCTGCAGCAGACCTGAGTGACCTGGGTCTGCTGGCACGGGAAAGGAAAGGAGAAAGACATTGAACTGAAGCCTGAGCTTCCATAAGAAAGAAAGACAAGTACGGAACGTAGGAGAATAAGGGAACATAGAGGACGTGGGTTAGAGGAAGAACCCTGCCTAGAAGTTCTAAGCGCAAGGCCGGGGCCCGGTCCTCAAGGTTGTATGGACACTAATGGTTCTGCAGCAGACACTGGTGGAGTAGTGGGCTGTAAATGCACTACTCCCATCTAAAACTTGGGGGCACAACAGCAACACAGATAGAGAGCTGGGATTCAGGAGTAGAGAGTCCCCGAAGCAGGCTACAGCTGTCTGCCGCACAAGTAGAGTTCTTGGGAACATCTCTCAGGAGGAACTCCAGTGTAACTCAGTACTAGGAGATCTTCGCACTTAAAGGCGCTATAAGAGGAGAAGTTCAGAAAGTACATGTTGGCGGAGTGTTGGAAGGGAGCATTCCATCTTACCTGGAGGTTGACTGAGTCCCTGACCCGGAGGACACGGCACAGAAGCGGGCACTACAGACTGTAAGTAAAGCTTTGGAACTACATGCCCTGGTGTCCTCCATTCCTTCCTGCGTCCGTCCGCCTGGCACTGCTACATCCCCTGCGCCAAACACTGCACCATCTAGGTGTCACTTCACCTATTCTGCCCTGGGACTACAGCTTCACCTGTGGGGAGCTTCACCATCTTGGCTGCAACATACCACCAGCCCCAGAGGATCTGCATGCAGCATCGGCCTAACATCCCACTTGCTGAACACCACAGGTGGCGTCACAAACTATTCCATTAACTACATTCCACCAGTCGCATTCCCCGCCATTACTTGGGCGCCCAGGGCCACGGACCGGGTCACCACTGCTGTGACACATCCCGCTGACACCGGCCCGGTACCGAGTACCCCACAGCCCTGGGAGGGCGACCCAGACAGCACCTTGAGGCTGCCCTTAAAGGCCTCGTTCAAGAGCATGAACTCGGGCATGACAGGCCTGTCCGAGGCCCTCTGCTGCTGGCGGGTAGTGCCAGCATAACCAGTGACAGAGACCTGGGAGAGGGGAACACCTGATGGACCAGCTTCCTGGTCACCAGCTGTCTGTGTTGCTGACCTGCAAGATGCTTCCTGGCTGTCGGATGGCTGGGATGGGTTCCAGGTCGATCGATGAAGAACCGCTCCCGGGACAGGTTGCAGGGTGCTGCTCCAAGTGCTGTGGAAAGAAAGGGAAAACATTAGTATCATGTATTTACAAGAAGCATAACCTGTGGAATTGAAAAGCACATAGTAATAACAAACCAAAAAAAAAAAAAACACTTGCGCTCTGCTAGCAAGGACCGGTCTCGGGAAAGCCAACTTGCGATGATAGCGGTACTTTCTTCTGTGCCTTGCCGCTGAACCACTTCGAACCTGTCCCTCAGCACGAACATTAGTGTTGAAGCGGTCCTTCATCAAGCGCCAATGTGTGCGGATTTTGCTCACTGTTGGGAAAAAAAAATAAAAAAAAAAATTAGAAAATGCACTTAAGGCAACTTAATTATCAGCACACACACCGGATAGAACTTTGCAAACAGTCAATGCTGCAGCACAAATAAAATTCTAGACACAATGCAGTCACTGTTGATACTGAGGACACTGTTATGTTTCCTGCTAGAATATATGTAGCAGCGAAAACAACAGTATCATCCGGAGCAAGAGTGAAAACCGGATCAAAACAGCAGTTGACAAAGCAATCACTTTTTTCCACATGGCATTGGTGTTTTTAATGCAAGAATATATCTTGCCAAAAAAACCACCAGCACTATCAGGACCATAAAGCAATGCAGCAGTTGAAGACAAAAATCAATCACTGTTTTCCACATGGCATTGGTGTTTTGAATGCAAGAATGTATCTTGCCAAAAAAACACCAGCACCATCAGTACCATAAATCAATGCAGCAGTTGAAGACAAAAATCAATCAATGTATTCCACAAGGCATTGATGTGTTTAATGCAAGAATATATCTTGCAGAAAACACATCAGCACCATCAGGTCCAAAAATCAATGCAGTATCACAGAGCATCTTTATACTTACTGAACGCCCTTTTTGAACTTGGAGAGGCGCTGTCCCAGCCTTCCATCATCGTGCGGTCACCTCATTTCAGAGCTGCCGGATCACCACTGTGTCTTTGTACTGCTGGTCATGGCTGTCCCACAGCGGGATACGCTTCTCAACAAGGCGGATCAGGTGCTCGTTGTCGATGTACACTACTTCTTCATCATCCCGTTGTGGAACCTAGAAAAAATAATATTATAATGTTTAGAATTTTTGAAAATGAAACAGATACAAAAAGAAACAGAGAAATAGCAAGATAAATAAAGACAGAAAAAACAATATAGTAATATATACTAACATTGCGTCACCTCGCCACGACTTGACTACGCTGCTCCCACTCAGAATCCTCCCGCTCAGACTGCTCCCGCTCAGACCGCTCCCGCACTTCATCTTCACTGCCCGTGTCCGATGTCTGTAAAGAAAGAAAAAATTAAAACACATTTCTAGAGGCAGCTAAACTTACCCAGAGGCAGCAACATCCTCACCTCACGGTCAGCTTGGGCCAGTTCTTGCCGAGATGGCGAATACACCGATCCGGAAGAAGACATGCTGAAATGAAAACAAAAAATACATTAGTACATTATAAAATTGTACAGGACACACAGACATTATGTTGAAGAATGCTCACATTTTGGCTCCTGAAGCTTGAATCCACACTTGGAAGGCTCTTCTAGGCTCTAGTCTACTCTCTGCAAGGCTGTCTGTAGAGTAAATGTCCCTGAAGACACCTTCTTTATCTACACTCCTCCCAAACAATGTTGCTTATTTAGGGGGAGTTTTAGACAAGTGTCTAGACATTGTTTACTCAAATCGCGTGTGCGCACAAGACGCTGACGTGCGCGCTGCCAAGCGCTCGTCAGCGACAACATAGACTGTAATGCTATTTTTGGGCGCACACGAGCGCGCACTATTTTTTTAACGATGTAGGCGGAAGAAAAAATGCAACATGTAGCGTACGGCGCGTCTGGGCGCACACCTGTAAAATGCACAGCGTATGCTAAACGCTGATGAGCGCATACATTCGCAAGACCCTGCGACCACCATGTTAAAGATAGGGGAACATTGCGCGTGTGCCCGATAGCGCCTGTTACGCTTCGCAATCAAACGCTAGTGTGAAACCAGCCTAAGAGACAGCACTATACTTAACAGCAGAGGAAGCTATATAATAAGGGATGGCACCATATATAACTAGAGAGGATGGTACGTAATAAGGGACGGTGTTATACATGATAAAAGAGGAAATTATGTAACTAAAGATTGTGTTATACAGAATTAGTGAGAACACTACAGTATATACTAACGGTCTGTGTTAGACATAGTGAGTACGCTATATACTGTACTAAGGGACTATGTTAGACATAATAAGTGAGTACACTATAAACTAAGGGACTGTGTTAGACATAATAAGCGATAATGTCTTCCTCCACCTCCTCCTGTTTCTAAGGCCATTATAAGTCCCCCTTCCTCCTATCCCAATCCCCACACCCCTCATTGTCCTCCTCACCCCGCATCCCATTATTGTCCACTCCCCCACCCCATCATTGCCCTCTTCACCACCTCCATAATTGCCTTCTCCCTCACCACTATCTTTGCTTTCTCCCCCACCACTCCCATCATTGCCCATTTCACCACCTCCATCATTTTCTCCTCCTCCACCACCCCCATTATTGCCCTTTCCACCACCACCATCATTGCATTCTCCCCCACCACCCCATCATCATTTCCTTTTCCCCACCACCCCATCATTGCCCTTTCCACCACCTCCATTATTGCCTTCTCCCCTACCACCCCATCATTGTCCTCTCCATCACCCCCATCATTGCCTTCTCCCCATCACCACCAACATTTCCTTTTCCCCATCACTCCCATTATTGCCTGCTCCATCACCCCCATCATTGCTTTCTAACCATCACCCCCATCATTGCCTTCTCCCCATCACTCCCATCATTACCTGCTCCATCACCCCCATCATTGCCTTCTCCCCATCACTCCCATCATTACCTGCTCCATCACCCCCATCATTGCCTTCTCCCCATCACTGCTTTCTCCCCATAGCCCCATCATTCCCCACTTCTCCACCTACAGACAGACACACACACAGCACCATTCACCTCTCTGCATATTCCCCCGCAGCACTACGCATGCAAGCACGCACACACACACCACCACTCATCTATAACACATACATACATACAAAAAACACACACAGCACCTCTCACCTGTCCGCAGCGGCAGCATCACCAGCGCTCGCACTTCCTTGCTCTGGCACAGCGGCCGCAGAATGATGACGTCATCCAGCGGCGCTGCTCTATGTGTCAAAGACAGGAAGCGCGGGCTCCAGGCAGGACGCAGGATAGATCCTTGCAGCTCTGCTCCTGCTATTTTCTCTTGCAGGCAGCACATGAGGGCAATCTGGCCAGGGGCCCCCTGGAGGCTCGGGCCCAGAGAAACGAGAAACTGGCCAGATTGCCCTCATTATTAGCCGCCCTGCAGGGGCCCCCTGGAGCCTCTGGGCACCGGTGCAGCTGCACCGGTTGAACCGGCGATATGTCTGCCCATATTCATCCTACTAGTTACAAATCTGAGCAGCTATTCCTGTGTCTGTCTGTCTATCTATCTATCTGTCTGTTCCAGTTGCCACTTTTCCATCCTGCCTATTCTATGTTATGTTTGTTATGAGCTGTAGATTTGCTTGGATTGTGTTTCCTCTTTAGTAAGACTTTCTCGCCATCTCAGACAGCAGAGAGGTCTCCTCGGGCTCTCCTTTAGGCTGTGTGCACACACAGCATTTTTTTAGCTTTTTTTTACAGCGGATTTGCCAAAAAATCCGCTCAAAAAACGCTAAAAATAAGCTTCCCATTCATTTCTATGCATTTTGCACTTTTTGTGCATATTGATGCGTTTTTTACCGCGAAAAAAAACGCTTTGCGGTAAAAAACGCAGCATGCTCATTAATTTCACGGATTTTTCCGCATTTCTGGCTATTTCTATGTGTCAGAAACCGTGCGGAAAAAAAACGCATAAAAAACGCGCATTTTTGCACAAAAACGCGCAAGAAACGAGCAGAAAAAACGCGTGGTTTCTGGGAAGGGAGTCTGGTTTTTAAGCAGAAATTTTCTGCTACGTGTGCACATTATTGATGTCTGTTCTGTAGATGTCTTTTGTGTATTTCCACCACCTCTGTTTGACCTTTGTTTCATCAGTTTCTTATGAGTGGCCTGTTGATCCCTTTCAGCAGACACTCGAGGAGGAAATTTCTTTTTGATCTCTCGGAAACAATCTTAGTTTTCCATTTCTGTTTCTCTTATAGTATTTTACTTTTGTTACAAAGTTGTTCTTCACCTTGTGCCTATTGTCTAGCTTCTAGAACCATTTTGACTAGTTTTCTTAGGTTTAATTTACCCTAAATCATGTAGTTGAGCCTATCCCAGGACTGCATGAGGAGGATCGCTGCATAATAGCGGGATGATCTACTTTTCTGACCACATTGTGATCACATCCTCCTGTAGAGGGCACGATAGTAAATCCCCTATGACAATTACACAGGAACACAAAGAAACACAATTCAATGAGTCAATGATAGTAGAGGTTAAAAAAAATTGATTCTGAGAAAAAAATCCACTGTGTAATTATCATAAATAAAAACGAACGCATGGGCCATGCACATACAGTGAACAAGTCGGTAGGACAGTGTTCACACCACCAAGAGCCTGGAACGCAAAGTAACACAGTGCAATAAACGTGAAAAAATACTCTGCTGAAAAAAAATTTCAATTATGAACAGCAAGTGCTAGAAAAAAGATGATAACAAACTCAATACCCTGTTTTGGTATCATCTTTTTTCTAGCACTTGCTGTTCATTGTTGAAATTTTTTTTTCAGCAGAGTATTTTTTCACGTTTATTGCACTGTGTTACTTTGCGTTCCAGGCTCTCGGTGGTGTGAACACTGTCCTACCGACTTGTTCACTGTATGTGCATGGCCCATGCGTTCGTTTTTATTTATAATTACACAGTGGATTTTTTTCTCAGAATCAATTTTTTTTAACCTCTACTATCATTGACTCATTGAACTGCATTATGCAAATTTACCCTTGTGGGTAAATAAAAAGTGCCAAATAGTGTCTATGAGATAAAACCAAACAGTGCGCACGTAATAGCTGCATACGTTAGCCTTGCTTTACTGATTGTCAAATGCATTGGCCACACATTCAATCGAAACACAAGCAAATT
This sequence comes from Dendrobates tinctorius, assembly GCF_039654945.1. Classification (NCBI taxonomy): domain Eukaryota; kingdom Metazoa; phylum Chordata; class Amphibia; order Anura; family Dendrobatidae; genus Dendrobates; species Dendrobates tinctorius. Next base: position 37,580,519 of record NW_027361784.1, read on the forward strand.
ATGGAGTTCAAATAATACTGTCTATTCTGACTACAAAACTAGGCTGTGAGTGTGGGGCTCTTGAGCCATCATTTCCATAGCTGTCTGTATGTACCAGTACTCACACAAAGTGATTTCATCTGATAGCTTGCCTCGACTACAGAGGCAAGTATGGAGATTCCAGAAGAAGGTTTATTTTCAAGCTGAATTCTTGTAATTATGCATAATTACAGTAGGTAAAAAAAGACAATTCTGAACCAGAGCTGGGTAGAGATGATCCTAGAAAGATGGATGACACACTATCTGGGGAAGAAGGGGAGGGTTTCTTACATTAGAGCTGGGCTATAGGGAGAGGGCAAACTTCTAAAAGGCAAAGCGGATTCCATAGCAGTCTAACAGAAACAATACAATTGTATTTTACAATGCAATACTGTATAATTCCCAAGTCGTGGGACATGGCACTGTGTAAAAGAGGCACACAGAGTGGAAATAATACTGTCATATAGTGCATGACAGAAAAACCCACAATGGTGACAGAAATAACTTGAATCTGACAAAAGTAATAATAAATCAAAAATCTATGAAAATAAATAAATGAAAGTCAGACATCGCTTTTCAGCCATGCTTCCACAGAATTTAAAAAAAATAAAACTCATGTAATAGGCTTGGACAGAAATGATGGTTCCCTTAATCTAATATTTTGTTGCACAACCTTTTGAGGTAATCGCTGCAATCAAACGATTCCTGTAGCTGTCAATGAGACTTCTGCACCTCTCGACAGGTATTGTGGCCCACTCATCAAGAGCAAACTGCTCCAGTTGTCTCGTGTTTGAAGGTCGCCTTTTCCAGACGCCATGTCTCAGCTATTTCCAAAGATGCTCAATAGCTTTTAGGTCAGGGCTCCTAAAAGACCACTTCAGAATAGTCCAATGTTTTTCTCTTAGTCATTCTTGTGTGTTGTTAGCTGTGTATCTTGGGTCATTATCTTGTTGCAAGACCCAAGACTGAGACCAAGCTTTCTGACACTGGGCAGCACATTTCTCTCTAGAATCCCTTGATAGTCTAGAGATTTCATTGTACCCTGCACAGATTCTAGACACCCTGTGCCAGATGCAGCAAAGCAGCCCCAGAACATAATAATAATAATAATCATCTTTATTTTTATATAGCGCTAACATATTCCGCAGCGCTTTACATTTTGCACACATTTTCATCACTGTCCCCGATGGGGCTCACAATCTAAATTCCCTATTAGTATGTCTTTAGAATGTGGGAGGAAACCGGAGTACCCAGAGGAAACCCACTGATTCCAAGATTGTAGACTCCTGTGATGCTAATTAGTGGACACACCGTGATTTAACATGTCCCTTTAGTCACATTATTTTCAGGGGTACCATCATTTCTGTCCAGGCCTATTTCATGAGTTTTATTTTTTTTTTAAATTCTGTGGAAGCATGGCTGGAAAGCAATGTCTGACTTTCATTTGTTCATTTTCATAGATCTTTTATGTATTATAACTTTTGTCAGATTCAAGTTATTTCTGTCACCATTGTGGGTTTTTCTGTCATTAAACGAGGGGTACCAAAAATTTTGACCACGTGTGCATAAAAGTGTCATAGAGTTCATAAATCTTAGTGTCATGAAATGTGCAACTAGAACATTATAAAAGTGTCATACAATGCATTAGAGTGCAAATAATACTGTCAAATTGTGTATGCATATCACACAGTGCATAAAAAAGTGGCACATGGTGTGATGATACTGTATGTACGCAAGTTGAGTATTTGCTTGCAGAAATTTCTGGTTGGAAGCAAAAACGCAACATTTTTTATGCGTAATACTTTTTGGAGCTAAATAAAGATATTTAAAAAAAAAAGGAAAAAAAAAGTTTTTTGATGTAATTTCTTTGTTCATCACCTTTTTCATGATTATTTGCCCCGTCCCAAGCTAAAAATACCAGCCCTAAGAGACCCCAGAAATGGCCCTTCATATTTGAAGCACCAATTCTGACACTTAGCCCAGGGTCTTCTTGATGCCCTGGTGCAGTTGCATCGGGGTAATGGGACTAGGGGTTGTGGTCAGCAGCTGTCGTTGACACCAAGCCCTAGGTTTAGTAATGAAGAGGTGTCAGGCACACATCCTCATTACTAAACCTGTAAGGCTACTTTCACACTTGCTTTGTTGTGCAGCGCCTTTTTCCCGCAAAAAAGCGCATAGAAAAAACAAACGCATACAAATGCTGCGTTTTTTTCAAGCATTTTTATGAGCATGCATGAAAAAAACGCAGCGTTTTTATGCGTTTGTATGCGTTTTTAGTGCGTTTTTACCACGTTTGCGGGTTTTTTTCCAACATTAGTTGGCCCCTCACACTAACCCAAACCATGACTTTACTAACCCTAACCCTAACCCTGACCCTAACCCTGACCCTAACCCTAACCCTTAACCAAACCATACTAACCCTAACCCTTAACCAAACCCTACCCAAACCCTAACTAACCCTAAACCCTATGCCTTAACCAAACCATACTAACCCTAACCCAAACCCTAACCCTAACCCTAAACCCCCTTAACTAACCCTAACTCTAACCCAAACCACTAAATTCCATTGTCTAACAAAAAAATGCATGCGCAAAAAAACACATACATGAGCATGCCAATGTGCACATATGCGCACCCATAGACTTATAATGGGTGTCTTGCTGTAAAAAAACGAATTGCGTGCGCATGCGTTTTTTTGAGGCAAGTCGGACGCCCAAAAAATGCAACAGGATGCATTTTGTGCGCCCGAGCGCACACCACAAAAAAACGCATGCGCGTAAAAACGCATACAAACGCATGTGTATGCGCACATAAGCGCATCCCTTGCAAAATATAGGGAAAAAAATGCATGCGTTTTTTAGCGCTAAAATACAGCGCAAAAAAAGCAAGTGTGAAGCCAGCCTAAGTAAAGAGTTAAATAAACAGACACACTGAGAATAAAACACTTTATTTGAAATAAAACAGACACATTCTTTAATCATTTAAATTAACCCAATATACTCACCCCAGGTCCGACAGTAATCCAAGGGTTAAAGTAGTGTGCCACGCTGTCACCAGCCAATGTAGGAGCATTCACAGGATGAACCTACACAGGCTGTAACCAAACAGCAACTGACAAAACCTCGGCGCGCACCGTGATACCTGGCGGCGGTGACGCGCGTAGGGTTATTAGGGCTCATACTCATTTGCAAGTAAAATGGGCGAGTGCAAAGATCAGATTGCACTCTGACCAATGTTGTTCTATGAGTCACAGCTCATCTGCAATTTTTTTTCTCAACTGAATTCGGACAGAGAAAAAAAATCGTAACATGCTGCTATTGTCCTCATATTTCGAACGAGATTCGCCATTGCAAGTCAATGGGTGAGAGAAAAAAAATCGCACATCACTTGAACCATGTGAGTGCCGTGCAATTTTTACACACCCATGTCCTTGAAAACCCGACATTTCATCTGCCACGTACCGTAAAATCACAGCGTGACCCGACAAAATAGAATAGATATATACACACAGAATAGATAGATAGATATAAAGATGTCAGTGATATCTGTAATTAGTACAGTGCATGTGCAGCTTACTGTACATGTATTTAATTAATAAATGATTATTTTTCTGAAAAAATGGAGTGGGATCCAGCGTAATTTTCATAACAAGCAGATGGAAAGCCAATGACTGGGAGCAGATGTTTATAGCCTGGTAAGAGGGTAATACCAATGGAACTTCCCTGGCTATTAATATCAGCTCACAGCTGTATACGTAGCCTTTTCTAGGTGTTTAAATGGGGGACCCCCTCAAAAAAATGATGTGGGTTCCCCCTATATTTAATAGCCAGCAAAGACTAGGCAGACAGCTGTGGGCTCATATTAATAGCCTAGGAAGTGGCCATGGATATTGCCCCCTCCCAAACTAAAAACATCAGCTCTCAGCTGCCCCAGAAAAGGCGCATCGATAAGATGTGCCAATTCTGGCACTTATCCTCGCTCGTCCCAGCTTCCCTGGTGTGGTGGCAACAGGGGCGATAGTTGAGGGGGTTAATGTGACCTTTGTATAGTCAGGTGACATCAAGCCCAGATATTATTAATGGAGAGGTGTCTGTAAGATGCCCCCATTACTAACCCCATAGTGATATTTAAAAAAACAGACCCAGAATAAAGTCCTATAATTTAAATAATGACAAAGACTCCTTTATTGACTCTAAATTAAACCATACTCACGTTATCGCTCAGTCCATAGATGCCAATGTCTCCTGTAAATGAATTAAAATCATAAACAACAATATTCCTCACCTGTCCTAAGTGAAGAGATAATTGTTACGGTTCTAGGTAGAAACCCGAGAGTGGACCCTCTGGGTCGTGGCTCCAGAGCCCCCGAGGGCAAGTGGATCAGGTGACCACCCCCTATACAGGGAGTGTTAGGGACAGGCCCAAGGGAGATGGAACCACCGCAGCCGGAACCAAAGGGACGACCCGGGGGGTATACAGGAGAGCAGATCAGAGTGTGGGAGGGTATACGAGGGATTGAGTGGACCCAAGGCAGGAGGAAACAGGCTGTTGGAACCGGGAAGGAAAAGGATGGAGCCGAGGCCAATAGCTGGAATGGAAGAAGGACACAAGGAGATTAGGAGACACTGGACCTTGGGGTTCTGGCAGAGCACAAGATAGGGGGAAGGAGCAGAATACACAGGAGACAGACAATTACAGAGGCAGCGGTACAGGCGGGAAGCGGGCACAGGATAATACAGGATGGCGAACAGAGGACCAGGAGAGGGAGGTAGGATGGAAGAGTGGAGGAGGTAGCAGTAGCAGGGAGACACCGGACAGGAATCCCAGAGGAGAAACAGGGCAGAGGGCAGAGCACAGCACAGGGGGTGCGCAGGGACCTGAGAGCCGGGGGTGACACTGCGCAAGGATTGCAAGCGCCACGGACAATGACAAACAGGCTTCTTACCTGCCAAGACGCCAAGCAGAAATACCCGGTGGGCGCCGCCATGATGGGGCGGGACCACGGGTCACGTGCTCCCAGGATGCCCAGCGGCTGGGGAAGGGCGAGCGCGCATGCGCGGGCCTCTGACGCGAAGTGACCCTGTAAAGCCAGACAGGGGACGGCGCGAGGCATCGGAAGGTGTAACAATAATCCATAATGTCCCATGACGATCCTCATGGTGTGACTGCTCTCAGGGATAGCAGGCTCTCACTGACACAGGAGCATATAATTGCTCCTGCAGTGTGTAGCACTGAGCTGTGGTGTGAAAGTTCACCAGAGTTTATCAGCTGATGAACCCTGGTGATTTCACATATGGCACCTCTGCTATGTGAGAACTTTCTCACGCAGCAGTGCCATAAGTGAGGTCACCAGGGCTCATGAGCTGATGATCTACAGTGAACTTTCTCACCACACTGCAGGAGTGTTTACGAGCTCAAGTCAGTGTGTCACCAGCTGCCGGATAGAGCAGCTGCATCAGTTGATGTGACTGCTCTATAAGTGATCCGAATCATCGAGGGACAGAATGAATTATGGCGGATAGGCAAGGGATATGGTGGTTTATTATTTTTTCTCTTTTCTATTTGACATGGGCATTGGGGATTAAGCGTTAAGGTGAGTACTGTATATGGTGATTTTTTATTTTTTACAGAAGACAAAGGACTTTAGGGATTAGGTGTAACATGAGTATGTACTGTGTTTTTATTTTATGTCAATATTTATTTCTTTTTTTTACTTTGAGCACAGGCGCTGGCTGATGACTACGCCCATCAGCCGCTGCCTGCTCCCACTGTAATCAGTGACAGCAGACGTTGGCTGATGGAAATAGTTTTTACCGCGGTTCACAGTCGCATCTGCGGGGTCACGCTGACACCTGACAGCGTGACTCCACAATGCTCTGACCGACGGTAATGATCTACCAGCGGTTGATCGCCGTGTCAGAGTTTATCACTCTGTCACACAGATGATAGCATGGGAAAGACCATTGGAAGTCCAGAAAAAAGCAAGCTAAAACTCAGCAAATCTGCAGAAAATCCGCAAATATTTTTTTTACCTGCGGATTAGACTGATTCAATTGAAGTCAATGGGTGAAAAACGAGGAAAAAACGCACAATTGACATGCTGCGAATTTAAAAGCAGCACAAATCCGGAAAGGAAAATTACTAATCATGTACACCGCACTTCATGATTCTCATTGACTTTCCCTAGCATTTTGAGGCCAATTCCGCATGGAAAAAAACGCCGTAAAAATGCAACGTGTGCACACAGCCATAGAGTGCAATAGTAAAAGTGTATATTAAATACAAATTGCACTTAAATATTGTCACATGCTGCATGTTTAAAAGGAATCTAAAGCTGATAACGCCATGCTGGGCGCAAATTACCGCCATATAGTGCACATGTAGAGGTGTCATTGATATATAGTACTTTTATAAAAGTGGCATACAGTCAGCAAATAATATTGTGAAATATTGCATATATAACAGTGGAATACAAAGTGTGAATGCTTCTACGATCGCAAAAAGCACTGCTTTCACATCTACCAGCACATGGTCACATGCAGCACTGCTCTCGCTTGTCCTTATCATGGTTGTGCCACATCATTAAGCACCACGCATCGCTGGTGTCACTAACAGGGCACCTTTATATTATTAAAGCCTTGTGAAATACAAGGATTTACTGGAACACACATTGATAGGAGCGCTAACAGCTCCTCTATAATCCCAGTGACTCACAGATTATATTTTCTTTGATTGTAGACATTTGTCTTTTCTTCTCCATCCAGCTCAGACCAACATGACGACTTCTCTTGATGACTGCGGAGTTTGCTGCTAGCATCTTTGACCCCTCGCTTCTTCAGCCATCCGCAGCCTCTATAGCAAAACAAATATTCACCCCTGAGATAAAAGGTCATGAAAGTTTGCTATATAAAATCACCTAGTTCCCTTTCTAGATGCCACTCATGTACATCTGTGCCCATGGTCTGCCATATCCCTATAGATTGCTTGCATTCGACCAAGCATTGCCGAGCCCTTCTGATTTCTCCATGGTTGCCTGTAGTTCTGTACCCATATCTTAAACTCAGTTTGATCCTGAACTTTTGTGCTCCTACCAATCCTGGAACTTGTAGTTTTACATGTGACTCTGACCTGGACTGTATCCTGACCACGCTCCAGTCTCCTCCTCCAGATGTCTTCCTTGTTCTATAGTTCCTACAGTTCCTGTAGTTCTGAAATGCTTGCATCACATTCTTGCACTACACTCCAGTTCAATAGTCCTACATTACAGCTCCTGCTTGCTTCCAGTCTTGTCTAATCTCCTATGGCCCCCATAAAATTATACAGCTAAAGCCTACACTGCTCACCTCTCCTGCTGACACCATTCGTGTGGTGTCGGCATAGGCTCTCCCATTGGTGGCATAGGTTCTGTCTGAAGGCGGGGACAGTGACACCAGTGCTGATTGGGTGCCGGTGTCACGTATCACAACAACGACACAGGCTTTAATCCTAATAGTGGACAACTCCTTTAAGGGTACAGATGAACAGATCAATGTGCAGGACTCTGGTCAAGTTTCTAGAGAAAGCTGTGTGTTAGGTCAGCGAAACACGCGTTGGGGCTACATCAGGCGTGGGGGTCCCCTCTCGTAACCCTCCAACACTAGGTAAGCTCTTCCTGTCCTTGTTTGTTTTACAGCACTTTTTTATGCATACTTTGTACTATGGGCATCATAAGGGCGTCATCACCTGGTACTGCACCATGTGTTATGGAAGCCCTTATATATGGTGTTTAAAATTCTGGCATTATGAATCCATAAACATGAGCTATTTAGGTACCTTTGTCTGAGGGTGATACCCCAGTACTTTGGGACGTTCCTGGAAACATGTATTATGTCTTTGTAATATCCATGTGCTTTTATAATGTATTGTGTCCTTAATAAATATTTTTCAGTAAATTTTTTACCGCAAACTCCTTGTTCTCTGGTATTGGGAGTAGGTAACAGGTGTTTGGGTGGTTTATACTGTGCATCCACCCTATAATACCAATTATGCAGCTGGGTTGTCTGACACAAGTTTCTAGGTACGTGGAAATTGACAGCTAGATGGGTGGCCTACAAATGTCTTACCTTCTGATGTCCACAGAGCACCAGCCCTTATAAATCAAAAGCCATGTGAGGCATGCTGGAGGCTAAGATATTTGTAGGCCTCCCGTCTACCCATCAGATAGCACTTACCTGGACACTGGACCAAAGTCCTGCAAATCGAACGGCTCATCTCTACTTAAGAGCAAATCCAAACATCTATTAAACATGATCCGTGTACAGACGATGATGCACAGACTGACTGCGGAACTCCATACCTGAACTTAACAGGCTCATATACTGTATGTCTACAACGCCGTGAGGTTCGAAACTGGAGACCGGTCTGTGTTTCATGAACATATAAATTTGCATGACCAGACCTGGAAGCAAAGTGGGTCTGACCAGATGGAGGGAAAAGAGGTCTCCTGCCTAGATCCCCAGGCATTGAAATATATAAACAACATGTCTCCATCCCGTTGTTTCCATCGTTCCACATTATTTCCTTCTCAGTGTTGAAATTTGAATGTTAAGTGTACGATCCACTGGTCATATATCCTGGTCAATAGCACACAATGAACATGATCACTTAAGAGGAGCAAGAAGGAAGGAACAAGAAAAAATGTTTTGATTATAATAAAAGCAGTATAATTCATTGTTCTCTTTATATGTAAGAAACTATAATCTGTCTCCCATCATTTTGGATATTTCTATAGCAGTAACATTGTTGAATCTGTCTTGAATTATATCACTTCTCATCATAATATTTCAGACTGAAATGTAAATTTAACCCAATGCAAATTGATTATTCAGTTTGTTTGTTCATTAGATCAGAAAGGTTCATTGTAAAAATCAATAATGCTGAACACAAAGAAATTACAACAAAGATAAAAATGACTGCACATGTAGATTACTCTGAAAGACAGCGAAGAAACAATTACAAATTATAATTAGCGTAGGCAATGACAAAGACTAACGAGAAATCCGATATTTTGAAGAAAAAAATTGGCTTATGTTCTTCAAGTTCATATGGTTACCTATACGCAAGAATATACAGTCATGGCCAAAAGTATTGACACCCCTGCAATTCTGTCAGATGATATTCAGTTTCTTCCTGAAAATGATTGCAAAGCAACCCCAAAACATCAGGGAACCTCCGCCATGTTTGACTGTAGGGACCGTGTACTTTTCTTTGAATGCCTCTTTTTTCTCCTGTAAACTCTATGTTGATGCTTTTGCCCTAAAAGCTCTACTTTTGTCTCATCTGACCAAAGAACATTCTTCCAAAATGTTTTAGGCTTTTTCAGGTAAGTTTTGGCAAACTCCAGCCTGGCTTTTTTATGTCTCGGGGTAAGAAGTGGAGTCTTCCTGGGTCTCCTACCATACAGTCCCTTTTCATTCAGATGCCGACGGATAGTACGGGTTGACACTGTTGTACCCTCGGACTGCAGGGTAGCTTGAACTTGTTTGGATGTTAGTGAAGGTTCTTTATCCAACATCCGCACAATCTTGCGTTGAAATCTCTTGTCAATTTTTCTTTTCCGGCCACATCTAGGGAGGTTAGCCACAGTGCCATGGGCTTTAAATTTCTTGATGACACTGCGCACGGTAGACACAGGAACATTCAGGTCTTTGGAGATAGACTTGTATCCTTGAGATTGCTCATGCTTCCTCACAATTTGGTTTCTCAAGTCCTCAGACAGTTCTTTGGTCTTCTTTCTTTTCTCCATGCTCAATGTGGTACACACAAGGACACAGGACAGATGTTGAGTCAACTTTAATCCATGTCAACTGGCTGCAAGTGTGATTTAGTTATTGCCAACACCTGTTAGGTGCCACAGGTAAGTTACAGGTGCTGTTAATTACACAAATTAGAGAAGCATCACATGATTTTTCGCACAGTGCCAATACTTTTGTCCACCCTCTTTTTTATGTTTGGTGTGGAATTATATCCAATTTGGCTTTAGGATAATTCTTTTTGTGTTTTTTCATTTAAGACAAATTAAATGAAGATAATAATACCAAAGAATTTGTGTTTGCAATCATTTTCAGGAAGAAACTGAGTATTATCTGACAGAATTGCAGGGGTGTCAATACTTTTGGCCATGACTGTAACTACTATAATACTGCTCCTATGCACAAGAATATAACTACTATAATACTGCCCCTATGTACAAGAATATAACTACTATAATACTTCCCCTATGTACAAGAATATAAATACTATAATACTGCCTCCTATGTACAAGAATATAACTACTATAATACTGCTCCTATGTCCAAGAATATAACTACTATAATACTGCCTCTATATACAAGAATATAACTACTATAATACTTCCCCCTATGTACAAGAATATAACTACTATAATACTGCCCCCTATGTACAAGAATATAACTACTATAATACTGCTCCTATGTCCAAGAATATAACTACTATAATACTGCCTCTATATACAAGAATATAACTACTATAATACTTCCCCCTATGTACAAGAATATAACTACTATAATACTGCCCCCTATGTACAAGAATATAACTACTATAATACTGCTCCTATGTCCAAGAATATAACTACTATAATACTGCCTCTATATACAAGAATATAACTACTATAATACTGCTCCTATGTACAAGAATAGAGCTTCTATAATACTGCTCCAATGTACAAGAATATAACTACTATAATACTGTCCCCTATGGACAAGAATATATCTACTATAATACTGCCTCCTATGTACAAGAATATAACTACTATAATACTGCCCCCTATGTACAAAAATATAACTACTATAATACTGCCCCCTATGTACAAGAATATAACTACTATAATACTGCCCCTATGTACAAGAATATAAGTACTATAATACTGCCCCTATGTACAAGAATATAACTACTATAACAATGCCCCCTATGTACAAAAATATAACTACTATAATACTGCCCCTATGTACAAGAATATAACTACTATAATACTGCCCCCTATGTACAAGAATATAACTACTATAATACTGCCCCTATGTACAAGAATATAAGTACTATAATAATGCCACTATGTACAAGAATATAACTACTATAACAATGCCCCCTATGTACAAGAATATAACTACTATAATACTGCCCCTATGTACAAGAATATAACTACTATAATACTGCCCCTATGCACAAGAATATAACTACTATAATACTGCCCCTATGTACAAGAATATAACTACTATAACAATGCCCCCTATGTACAAGAATATAACTACTATAATACTGCCCCTATGTACAAGAATATAACTACTGTAATACTGCCTCCTATGTAGAAGAATATAACTACTATAATAATGCTCCTATGTACCAGAATATAACTACTATAATACTGCCCCCTATGTACAAGAATATAACTACTATAATACTGCTCCTATGTCCAAGAATATAACTACTATAATACTGCCTCTATATACAAGAATATAACTACTATAATACTTCCCCCTATGTACAAGAATATAACTACTATAATACTGCCCCTATGTACAAGAATATAACTACTATAATACTGCTCCTATGTCCAAGAATATAACTACTATAATACTGCCTCAAATATACAAGAATATAACTACTATAATACTGCTCCTATGTACAAGAATAGAGCTTCTATAATACTGCTCCAATGTACAAGAATATAACTACTATAATACTGTCCCCTAAGGACAAGAATATATCTACTATAATACTGCCTCCTATGTACAAGAATATAACTACTATAATACTGCCCCCTATGTACAAAAATATAACTACTATAATAGTGCCCCCTATGTACAAGAATATAACTGCTATAATACTGCCCCTATGTACAAGAATATAAGTACTATAATACTGCCCCTATGTACAAGAATATAACTACTATAATACTGCCCCTATGTACAAGAATATAACTACTATAATACTGCCCCTATGTACAAGAATATAACTACTATAACAATGCCCCCTATGTACAAGAATATAACTACTATAATACTGCCCCTATGTAAAAGAATATAACTACTATAATACTGCCCCTATGTACAAGAATATAACTACTATAACAATGCCCCCTATGTACAAGAATATAACTACTATAATACTGCCCCTATGTACAAGAATATAACTACTATAATACTGCTGCTATGTACAAGAATATAACTACTATAATACTGCTCCCCAGGTACAAGAATATGACTACTATAATACTGCCCCCTATGTACAAGAATATAACTACTGTACTATAATACTGTTCCTATATACAAGAATATAACAACTATAATACTGCTCCTATGTACAAGAATATAACTTCTATAATACTGCTCCTATGGACAAGAATATATCTACTATAATACTGCCTCCTATGTACAAGAATATAACTACTATAATACTGCCCCCATGTACAAAAATATAACTACTATAATACTGCCCCTATGTACAAGAATATAACTACTATAATGCTGCCCTATGTACAAGAATATAACTACTATAACAATGCCCCATATGTACAAGAATATAACTACTATAATATTGTCCCCTATGTACAAGAATATAACTACTATAATACTGCTCCCCAGGTACAATAATATAACTACTATAATACTGCCCCCTATGTACAAGAATATAACTACTGTACTATAATACTGTTCCTATTGTGGTGTAGTTACCACTATGTCCGCTAGGGGGCGCTGTGTGGGTGTCCCAGGACCGGTGTACAGGCACATTCAGTGTGGTAACAGGAGCAGGGTCCTAAATGACCATTATGGGTCTCAAGGTGGGTGGCCTTGGGATGCAGGCTCCAGGGTGTATTGATCAGCAGAGGTACTGCTGATCTTTCTGTTACACTGTGTCAGGGAAGCCTGTGTGTGTCTATACAACCTTTAGTGATGTCATAGCCATGTGATCACCTGTGGGTGTGGTTACAGGGCTATGTAATTGAGGTGTTTGGCACATGTGAGAGAGTGTGAGAGTGAGTCTGTCTGAGTGTGGACAGACTTCCATGTGTCCAGGTGGGACACTACAGAGAGTGTATATGGGGAGGACTACAGCTCCCAGCATGTGCTGAGACTCTCAGTCCGAGTCTGAAGCCACGGACATTTCTGTTCCTTTGCCTGAGCTGAAGGTTACATTTCAGTGTTATGCTGCCTTGTGGGTTTATGAAGTTAATAAACCACATGAACTTTGGGAAGAACCTGCCTCATAATTGTCTCCCGCTGCACCTGAGCGAGTCACATCCTTATAATTGGTGACAGACTGCGGGCAGCGACTCCCAGAAGCACGTGTGGCAGCGCTGGCGATTCTGAGCCAGGAGAGCAGACGGTCTGACAACCGTGAGTAATACTGACCGAGGTCAGAGAAAGTGACTATTAATATTTGTGGGATACCTCTGAGGAGAAGAGGCGTCCGGGAAACTGTGTGGCCGACACAGGTAACAGACAGGAGTCTGTGTTGCACTGACCAGGGTCAGTGAGAGACTGTGTTCCTGGAGGGGTCAGTGAGCAAGGTCCTGGAGGGTCAGTGTTGGGAAGAGCCCTGAAGCACGTGCTATGACCTTGGACCTGGTGAGGCGTGTGTTGGGCAGTCTCAGGTGGAGACGGGATGTCCTGAAGAGCACCCGCTGAGCCCCTGGACCTGGTGAGGCCGGTGTGTTGGGAGACCCTGGGAGGAGGGCTGCTCCCTGAATAGCACCCAGTGCGCCCTGTGTGGTGGACGGTCTCAGGCGGAGACGGTACGTCCTGAGTGGCACACGAACAGGACACGTGAGAGACTGTGCATGTGTTTTTTTTTTCCTTTTCCTCGTTTTCTCTGCAAAAACCTGAAAGTGCTTGCTGTGGCTCAGTGGGGTCATGAAGGTCTCGCAGCACAGGGCCCTGGTGTTTTTCCTGGGAGCATTGGTAGCAGACGCTGTCTGTCTACACCATCCTGCTGCAGCTTTATTGCATGTGACTAAGCGGATACAGTAGTTGTGGCTTTACACAACTATTAAGGGTGAGTACCCTGTATTATTGCTGCATAACCCATTATACCTGCACTGGTAAGGCCCTATGGGCGCACTTTTGTGGCTTTTTTATCTTTGAGGGTGACAAGCGGCTTCCAGTAACCCGGCGGGGTTACGAAGGTGACAAGCAGCTTCCGGTGGATCGGCGGGTCCACGAAGATGGCGCAGCAGGAGCTGCAGTGACACCAGCCGCTGTGTATGTGTGTGAACAGCAGCCGGAGGTGCCGGTGATCAGTGACAGCAGGAGCTGTGGTGGTGCCAGCAAAGACTTGTGTGGTATCGTTAAAAGACAAACTGTACTGTGTGAACTGTGGCCTAAGAGGTTCTGCAGGACGGACATGGGGAAATCCCAAAAGGGGGCGGTGACCCAAATTGGGGCGGTGACCCAAATTGGGACGGTGACCCAAATTGGAGTGGTAACCCAAAAAGGGGTGGAGTTCCAAAAGGGGGCGGTGATCAAAATTGGGGTGGCAACCCAAAGCGGGGTGGTGGTCCAGAAAGGGGCCAAGTGTGAAGAAGTGACAGCACTGGGTGACTCAGTAGGTATGTCTGGAGTACCGCAGTGTATGTGCAGGTCTTTTTCAGAATGTGGAATATCCTTTCCGGGTAGTAATGATGGGCCACAGATGTGTACCGTGATGTTGCACCGGGAAGGAGCCTTTGGTCGGCTGGAATCAGAGAGTCAGGTGACTCTGACAGGAACTCCTCTCGTTTTCTCTCTGACCGAGAAAAACATCAGGGTTCGCTGTAAACACGGGGTCACGGTGAACTACGCAGTAGACAGAGTAGTGTTTGAGGGGACCAAAGGTGGTGAGTGCCAAGGTAGAGGGATACCACGGGACTTAGTCTATGCCTGGGAGAGGGGCCGGGACTTTCTTTTGTTTGATGACGTTTGGTCTGACGATGGAGATGCTTCGACTGTGGGGCAAGCAGACACTGAGACAGTGACGGCTCCTGACATGGACAGGGTCAGAGGTAGAACTGACCAGAGGAAGAAGTACATCTGCCCAACTGACGGACCTGACATCTCGTGATAAGACAGATGGTGGGCTGGGAGATGAGACGACTGGACTAGACACATTGGTGCTGGACGGTAACTGGAGGGTTCACTCGACTGGGGTGACTGACCCAGTGGTACCCTTTAACGATATAATTAAAGAGGTAGTAGTGAGACACGTGATGGACAAAAGAGAGCAGGATCGTGAGATACAGCTGATAAAGGAGACTGTAACAGAACATGTCGAACGGGAAAGAGTCCTAAGGCAAGCAGCTGAGCACAGAGTGGATGAGCTGGAGAAGGAAGTCTCTGAGCTCAGAGGTCACCTGTCCGCTTGTAAAACCATGAACAAGACCCTGTTGGAAGATATGGAGGTGCTCAGAGAGGCCCAAGAGAAGCATCAACAGGAGATTCTCAGGAGAGAGGGTGAGCGTCGCTACCTGGCAGAGGAGCGAGATAAAGTTCTGCAAGAACTCAGTGGAGTAGTAAAAGGTCTTCTGCAGGAGAAGTGGATGGGCGAAGACGTACAGCGGCCGTGCCCGACTGATAGCAAGGCAGAACTGCCAAAGCCCATCTTGGAAAAGGGTCCTGAAGACTGTAAATCTCAGGAAGATGGTGAGCCAAGAGCTGCACAAGACAGTCACCCGGTCTTGGCAGATACCTTGAGGGAAGTGTCCGTGGGGAACCCAGAGCCATCTGTCCAGGATGAGAGCAAGTCCATGACCTTCAAGTGCGTGATGGAGGTACCCGAAGACGTGCGAGAAGCGTGTGCCAGCGAAGGTGTGCATGAGACCTTTAAAAAGGCAGTAAAGGCCTATAGTGTGAGCTGGGCACCAGAAACAGACCAGTTGGTGATACTGGCAGAAACGGAAGACACAGAGAGAAGGGTGGCTGTCCTGAAGGAGATGCACCTACAATGTCTCCGCACGAAACAGATGCTCGTGGAGCGTAATAGGAAAGCCGCTCGACGTCTGGAGCTTGCAAGGGAAGCACAAAGTCGGCTGGGCTTTGTGGAAGACATAATTCCGGTGCCCAGAAATCTGGTGGGGAAAGTCGTTGGCAGACTTGGAAAGGTGATGCAGGAGATGGTGAATCGATCCTGTGTGAAGAGAGTGAGGATCCCACCTGCTGGTGAAATACAAGTCGATATTGAAGATGACATGGTTCCTGTCATTGTGGTTGGTTCGGTGGAAAGCATTGGGAAGCTTCGCATGCTCCTGGAATATCGGGTAGCGTACCTGAAGGAGATTGAGCAGCTAAGACAGGATCGACTGCAGATGAATGAGCAGATAGAGAACGTCAGGTGGCGTCCCCCTCCAACCCAAGGTGTAAGGACCCGAAGGGATCCTCCAAGGAATGAAAGGACAGGTAGTCGAAGGCAAGAACGTCGAGAGTCTGCAAGTGGCCGTTCTAATCTTAGTAACATAGGCACGAGACTCGGTGGTGGACATAGCGACAGAGGGTCAGACTCAGACCAGCCAGTTGGCCCAGCTGGACGTGGGACTCATGACCGTGCGAACTGGGAGAGCCAGCCAGTGAGAGAAAGGTCGCGTGATGAAGCACACTGCAGACAGGTGGAGACTAAAGAGTGTCTGGTCACACTGACGGACGTTGACGGGAAGGCCAAAGCCCAAGGCCGAGATACTGACCGCTGGGGGCAGGGGAGGCCTAACGTAATTATGCAGTATGACTACCGAAACAGACGGAGATGGTCCTCCCGACTGGTAGGGCAAGGTGACATGGGTGCCAGGTCTCAAGATCCCTGGGTGATGTCATGTGTTCAACCCCACAAGTTTGAACAGAGGGGGGAGGTATGTGGTGTAGTTACCACTATGTCAGCTAGGGGGCGCTGTGTGGGTGTCCCAGGACGGGTGTACAGGCACATTCAGTGTGGTAACAGGAGCAGGGTCCTAAATGACCATTATGGGTCTCAAGGTGGGTGGCCTTGGGATGCAGGCTCCAGGGTGTATTGATCAGCAGAGGTACTGGTGATCTTTCTGTTACACTGTGTCAGGGAAGACTGTGTGTGTCTATACAACCTTTAGTGATGTCATAGCCATGTGATCACCTGTGGGCGTGGTTACAGGGCTATGTAATTGAGGTGTTTGGCACATGTGAGAGAGTGTGAGAGTGAGTCTGTCTGAGTGTGGACAGACTTCCATGTGTCCAGGTGGGACACTACAGAGAGTGTATATGGGGTGGACTACAGCTCCCAGCATGTGCTGAGACTCTCAGTCCGAGTCTGAAGCCACGGACATTTCTGTTCCTTTGCCTGAAGTGAAGGTTACATTTCAGTGTTATGCTGCCTTGTGGGTTTATGAAGTTAATAAACCACATGGACTTTGGGAAAACCTGCCTCATAATTGTCTCCCGCTGCACCTGAGCGAGTCACATCCCTACACTATATACAAGAATATAATAACTATAATACTGCTCCTATGTACAAGAATAGAGCTTCTATAATACTGCCCCTATGTACAAGAATATAACTACTATAATACTGCCCCTATGTACAAGAATATAACTACTATAACACTGCCCCCTATGTACAAGAATATAACTACTATAATACTGTCCCTATGTACAAGAATATAACTACTATAACACTGCCCTCTATGTACAAGAATATAACTACTATAATACTGCTCTTATGTACAAGAATATAACTACTTTAATACTGCCCCTATGTACAAGAATATAACTACTATAACAATGCCCCCTATGTACAAGAATATAACTACTTTAATACTGCCCTTATGTACAAGAATATAACTACTATAATACTGCTCCTATGTACAAGAATATAACTACTTTAATACTGCCCCTATGTACAAGAATATAACTACTATAACAATGCCCCCTATGTACAAGAATATAACTACTATAATAATGCCCCTATGTACAAGAATATAACTACTATAATACTGCCCCTATGTACAAGAATATAACTACTTTAATACTGCCCCTATGTACAAGAATATAACTACTATAACAATGCCCCCATGTACAAAAATATAACTACTATAATACTGCCCCTATGTACAAGAATATAAGTACTATAATACTGCCCTTATGTACAAGAATATAACTACTATAATACTGCCCCTATGTACAAGAATATAACTACTATAACACTGCCCCCATTGTACAAGAATATAACTACTTTAATACTGCCCCTATGTACAAGAATATAACTACTATAATACTGCCCCTATGTACAAGAATATAACTACTATAATACTGCCCCCGTGTACAAGAATATAACTACTATAATACTGCGCCTATGTACAAGAATATAACTACTATAATACTGCCCCTATGTACAAGAATACAACTACTATAATACTGCCCCTATGTACAAGAATATATCTACTATAATACTGCTCCTATGTACAAGAATATAACTACTATAATACTGCCCCCTATGTACAAGAATATAACTACTATAATACTGCTCCTATGTACAAGAATATAACTACTATAATACTGCCTCCTATGTAGAAGAATATAACTACTATAATAATGCTCCTATGTACCAGAATATAACTACTATAATACTGCCCCCTATGTCAAGAATATAACTACTATAATACTGCTCCTATGTCCAAGAATATAACTACTATAATACTGCCTCTATATACAAGAATATAACTACTATAATACTTCCCCCTATGTACAAGAATATAACTACTATAATACTGCTCCTATGTACAAGAATATAACTACTATAATACTGCCCCTATGTACAAGAATATAACTACTATAATACTGTCCCCTATGTACAAGAATATAACTACTATAATACTGCTCCTATGTACAAGAATATAACTACTATAATACTGCTCCTATGTACAAGAATATAACAACTATAATACTGCCCCTATGTACAAGAATATAACTACTATAATACTGCTCCTATGTCCAAGAATATAACTACTATAATACTGCCTCTATATACAAGAATATAACTACTATAATACTTCCCCCTATGTGCAAGAATATAACTACTATAATACTGCCCCTACTGTATGTACAAGAATATAACTACTATAATACTGCCCCCTATGTACAAGAATATAACTACTATAATACTGCTCCTATGTACAAGAATATAACTACTATAATACTGCTCCTATGTACAAGAATATAACTACTATAATACTGCCCCTATGTACAAGAATATAACTGCTATAATACTGCTCCTATGTACAGGAATATAACTACTATAATACTGCTCCTATGTACAAGAATATAACTACTATAATACTGCCCCTATGTACAAGAATATGACTACTATATTACAGCTCCTATGTACAAGAATATAACTACTATAATACTGCCCTATGTATTAGTATACTACTATTTTGTATATAAACTAACTGTCCTTTTGTTAGGCAGACACTATAAGCAGATTGAGTACGCCGGACACCATGTAGATAGGTCAGCAGTTGAATGGAGTGATAATTTGCCCTGTGCTTTGTAGTTTCTTTGTTTTCGGCTCCTTTCTTAGTATTTTTGCTGATTTTACAAAAACCTGCAGCATGTTTCACTCTGGCGTCTGTCCTTGGTATCTATGGAAACAATGAAGAAATCGCATCCATCATCCATCATGTGTAAGTACAGTTCTCCTACGTATTCCACCGTATTTGTCACCCGTGAAGAGGTCACATGTGGAAAGCAATGAAATAGTATCAGTGGTAAACATTGCCGAATCAAGCGTGGAAACAGATGACTCTAAGCAGTGATCCTGTAAAATGAAAATCTCTGGCAGAGCTGGGCCGTTACAGACAGTGACCACTGGTGGTGGTGGTTATGGTTCTGTATCGAGAGGTCCAGGCTTGTGCCAAACATCAAGGTCAGTACTGAAGGGTTTGCGACTGGTGTTGCTGGCATGGACACGTGGAGTTTGCATCCTCACGCCCACGCTTGATGTGAAGATATTAGGAAGTAGTTTGACTCTCCTGTTTCAGGGGTGGACATACCATTGGTGCAACCTGGGCAGCCGCACAGGGGCTCAAGAGGTAAGTGGGGGCCATCTTGTACCTACAAAGCAGTTGGAGTTGTGCATCATGATGAGCTACTAGACAGCAAAGGGCCCATCTATTCTTCCTCTACAGGGGCCCTTTACTGATTGGGCAGTGTAATGGAGTGTTAATTGGGCTCTTTATAGTACTCCATATGAAGAGGCATAAATAGAAGGTACCAATCAGCCAAAAGATCCTGCAGAACTCCCGATGTATGACAAAGTTAAAGGGATTGACCAGCATTAGAAGGATAGGATCTGCCTTTTTTTTTCAGTAAAAGCGCCTCTCTAGAAAACACAGGTTGTGTCTGGTATTGCACTTCCATTCTATTACTCAGGAATACAGTGAGCAGTGTTTTAATATCCTTTGTGTCTTTCTCGTTGTTTGGACCCCGCACTTAATCCCTGATTGACATCTGATGTCCAATACTGCACACAGTTTTTGATTAAACGAGGCAGGAGGTTGTTTCAAACATCTTGGAGACCTGACCCCAGATCTTTTGTGGATGAGGCTTGTGCAGATCCTTCTGTCTCTTTGTGAGGCGACTGCAAGCACGTAGGATGCAGTAATGGACTGTACACAGACCAAGGGTGAAAGGGGTTTATTATACAGTAGAAACTCCATGCAGGGAGAAAATGGAGAGATAATATTCTCTAATACAGCAAAAGGCTAATGGGGATAACTTAAGGAACAGGGACAAATAAAGCTGACAATACAATAAAATATAAATGTCACGGGGCAGTAGGGAAAAACATGAGATGTGGAACCTGGGCCCCTGAACTGCCCCTCAGGCTAAGGGGGTACCCAGACTTTACTTAACTTGGGGGTACACTTGATGGTAGTGAGGACCAAGTCCCCGACCTGTCCCTGTCTCCTGTTAAGCCCTGTGCTAAACCCCAACCCCCTCCCCAGGAGGTGAGACAGGGAAAAAGAGTACTGCACTAAATAACACACAAGGAAATGTGGCGCCCCTGAGGCTCAGTCGCCACAGAGGTACTGCACCTTCTCCTAAGGTGTTGTCCCCCACCATCCAGGTAAGGTGGGAACTCCATTCCATGCTCCAACACCTACACCCCACACACACAGGGTAGTTCTGCACAGCCACAAGCGGCTCTGTACTTAGAGAGTAGCAGAGCACCTTTGGTGGTTCCCTGCTTGGAACACTGGATGTGCTGGGAGGTGGGTGGAGTTAAGGCATATAAAAGACTGGGAAGGATTAGAATTACAGGTCAGTCTGACGAGAGGTCAGTCCGTCTGGAGTCAGATAGAAGGTCGGCGGAGTAGTAGGACACTCCGGGAGGAGTGAGGATCCTTGGAAGATGGGATGGAGGAAGGAGTGCTGCAGCTGCCTCAGTGACCTGAGCCAGCTGGCACGGGAAAAGAGAGAAAGGAGAAAGAAGTAGAACTGTAATCTAAGTTTCTATAAGAAAGAGAGTCAAGTATGGAACGAAGGAGTAGAGAACAGAGAGGAGACGTGGGTTGGAAGAGGAACCCTGCCTATAGGTTCTCAGCGCAAGGCCGGGGCCCGGTCCCCGAGGTTGTATGGACACTTATGGTTCTGCAGCAGACACCGGTGGTGTAGTTGGCTGTAAATGCACTACTCCCATCTAAGACTTGGGGCAAACAGCATCTGTATAGAGAGCCGGGACTCAGGAGAAGGGAGTCCCGGAAACAGGCTACAGCTGTCTGCCATACGAGTAGAGAATACAGGAACATCTGTAAGGAGGAACTCCAGCATAACTTAGTGCTAGGAGATCTTCACACTTAAAGGCGCAATAGAGGAGACGTTCAGAAAGGTACATGTTGTCGGAGTGTTGGAGAGGAGCCTTCCATCTTGCCTGGGGGTTGACTAAGTCCCTGACCCGGAGGACACAGCACGGAGGCAAGCACCTGTGTGCCCAACTGACTGTGAGTAAAGCGTTGGAACTACAGACCCTGGTGTCCTCCATTCATTATCGCGCCTACACCCTCAGCACCACTACATCTGGGTACCAGCTCCTACACCGCCTGTGCCTCTCCTCATTTATTAATACTACACTGCCCTGGGGCTACAGCTTCACCTGTGGGGAGCTACACCATCTATGCTGCAACACACCACCAGCCCCAGAGGATCTGCATGCAGCGTCGGCCTAACATCCCACTTGCCGAACACCACGGGTGGCGTCACGAACTATTACACTACAAACCGCAACCGCCATTGATTTGGGTGCCCAGGGCCACGGACTGGGTCGCCACTGCTGTGACACATCCCCCTGGCACCGGCCCGGTGCCGAGTGCCCCGCAGCCCTGGGAGGGCGACCCAACTTGGCGTCACAAACAGGATGACGAGACCCGATGCCATCGGATTCTGTGTGCCTGAAATTTGTTGGACTTTACACTTTTGAAAATGTGCAGAAGACCTAATTTAATAGAC
This sequence comes from Dendrobates tinctorius, assembly GCF_039654945.1. Lineage (NCBI taxonomy): Eukaryota > Metazoa > Chordata > Amphibia > Anura > Dendrobatidae > Dendrobates > Dendrobates tinctorius. The sequence continues at coordinate 37,603,030 of NW_027361784.1, forward strand.
TGTAAAATGGACATTAGAAATGGCCGCTGGTGTGGAGAAGAAGGGCGTGAAGAGATGGGAGGTCCTAGGAAAAGACTGCGAAGAGTCTTGGGCCTCCCCTGCCTGAATTACTATGTGACAGCAACATGGCCCACCCTCCGAGGGGTTCGTATACTGGCTTGGTATGGAGGCGCTGGAAGAAGACGCCGCCCCCGGAAGGAGGGGCAGAAGAAGCCAGTGGCGGGAAAGGGGCTGAGGCAGGAAGAACGCCAGAACACCATTTTGGAGAGAGAAGGAAGGAGGCCTGGAGAGCGCGCGGAGGTTGAGTCGGATCTCCCCGGCGCCATGGCTGAAGGCTCCGACCCCGTCTCTGAAATGACCCACCAGCAGCTGGAGGATGACATCGCCCAGCTGACATGCCGTCTGCGACTGAGGCAGGAGGCCTTATGGAGGCTGAGCAGGCCGCACGCCCGGAGGGGCCTATGCCACAGGCACCTCCCAGCTTGGTCCCCACGCCGCCGGCACCTGCCACCGCTGCACCGGACTGTCCTCAGCCAGCGCTAGTCTACATATCCACGCTGTCCATTCAGTTGGTCGCGGCCTGCCCGGAGGAGTCACCGGAGGCCCGGGAGCTGAGGCCGTGCTTCCGCTTGGACCTGACGCGACTGCGCAGGTCCCACCGGAGGCCCCCGCGGACCCGGAGCCACCACCCGCTTCCACCGACCCGCTTCCACCGGCATCGGAGCAGAGACCACACCGCCCGGAGGCCCCAGGTATGTCTGATACCCCGACACCTGGGAAGGCCCTGGGGTGTACTGCGGTCGCAGCGGCTGGCCAGGTCGTGCTAGATCTGGTCTGGGACCGGGATGTCTGTCCCTGGGGGGAAACACCGGAACCCCTGGAGGTGGCACCGCTGTACAAAACCAGTCTAGAGCGGTCCCGGGAAGAACAGGAGGATGAGGAGAACTGGGCTAGGTGCCAGTCTACCATCTGGCAATTAGCAGCGGAACACCTGGAGAGGGAGCAGCACCGGCTAGCAGTACTAGGCCCGGATTTGGACCGGAAGGAGAGGGCCCATGCGGGTCGCTACGGTCCCCGGGACTCAGCTGGATGGGGACAGGTCCTCAATGTGAACCGTGAATGGGGGTTTGGGTTCATCGCCGACCCCCAGAGGATCTCTGATTTGTTCTTTAGCTGGAGGGATGTGGAGTCCCACCTCCGGAAGGGACACTGTTGTGAGTTCATTTTCCCCTTCACTACTGAGGCCCGAGGAACTCCCTCTTCTGGTGAAGAAAAGTAGTGAGCCTGATTGTCAAACACCTGGGGCTGATGATGATGACTGGCTGAGTGGAGTTAATGACTGGATATAAGGCTGCCGACGCCCTTCTGGCCTGCGGGTGTTTTCTCTGTGGACTTCTAGGAAACCAGTCTGATTCCTGCTCATCTAAAGCTAAGATTTCTGCTTTGCCTTTTTGCATTAGTGTTTTGTTTTCCTTGCTTTTCTGGATTCTGCCATTCCCTGCTGGGGTGAGCTGAATCTCCTTTTGCCTGTTGCTCTGTCTTCAGAATATTCCTGAGTTCTGACATAGCTTTTTGAAGCCTAGCGTCTTCAGGGCCTTTTTTACTGTCAGTTTGTTGGCTCTTATTTTCATAGGGTTTTTCACGGATTGCAGACAGCAGCCTTCCTGTCCTTTCCTATCTAAGCTAGCGTGGGCCCCATCTTTGCTCCGTCTATCTTTCTGTCTGTGTTTTGTTCTTTCTTCTTGCTTCACCGTCATTATATGTGGGGGGCTGCCTTTTGCTTTGGGGTCTGCTCTGGGGCAGTTTAGATTTCCCTTTCTGTCTTTAGGCTATGTAGTCCTCCGGCTGTGATTGAGGGGCCTAGGGCATCGTAGGAGCCCCCCACGGCTTCTGCTAGTTGTGTTGATAGGTTCAGGGGTCTGCAATCCAATAGCTGCCAACTTCTCTGGTTTTCTGGACTTAGCTAGCATTTCTATTTTTGCCTCCTACGGTGACTCAATCATAACAGGACACCCAGCGCGAGACTTACAGGCAGGGGAGTATGTGACCTATACCAGGCATGAGGGACTACGCGGCTGGTACGCGTCAAACATCCGCCACATACCAGAAGCCCTGCTGTCCACTTACCTGAAATAGAAAGGCCGTGTTCCTTCCCCGGTACCCGTTACCACCCCATGCGGTACCCCAGGCAGCAGCTACATCTCGGCAGCAACCACCTACTGTTCCCACTGCCCATAATGTACCCAATGTACAAAAAGCCTCCGGCTTCACCCCACAAGAGGAGGAGTATCTGAGGACTGTAAATGCGTTCTTTTCACCTGGTAGCAGTTCCAGTACAGCTTCCAGAACCCCAGGAGGGGATCAACAGTAAAAGTCTCGTTACCCAGGAGGGTATTTTGCACCGTTGTGCCTTTTTGTTTGCATCATGGTTTTGTTTTTTCTTAGAGTTGCCCTGTTTTACTGGCAGCCTTTACATTTGAACTGAGCGATCATGAACTTGGAGTGATCCAAAAACTTTGTTGTAAATAGTTGCGCCTCTTTAGGTGCCCTCTCTTGGTTTTACATAAAGACACTTTGCGAAGATAAGGTGTTTTACATAAGGACACTTTGCGAAGATGATGTCTACCTCAAGGGACACTGCAAGAAATCCCGGCTGGGAGCAGTGTTCAGCACTTACAAGAATTTTTGAATATTTTATTGTGAAGTATTTGATAATGTGTCTTATGATAGCTTTTACATAGAATTAGGAATGTTTTAAGGAAGACATGGGAGATTTGAATAAAGAGTTGGAAATGCACTAGAATGTGCACTAGAGATGAGTAAGAAATGTGCAGATGAAGAGTACTGAAGTGATAGTGAGTAACAGATGATAGCACTTTGAATTTAGTATTGTGTGAAGAATTGCACCTTTGATTTAGCTAGATAGTTAATTAAGAATTGTTTGCAACGTTTAAGGACAGTGCCTCTCATATTGGGAAGTATCGAATAAGCAATGTTTATTTAGCATTATAAAATTTTCGTATGTTCCTGTACTGTCAACTTTGTTTGCCTTGCAGCCCGCGGACGTGCTGTGTTTAACGGGGGGTATGTGGTGCCCCTGAGGCTCAGTCGCCACAGAGGTACTGCACCTTCTCCTAAGGTGTAGTGCCCCACCATCCAGGTAAGGTGGGAACTCCATTCCATGCTCCAACACCTACACCCCACACACACAGGGTAGTTCTGCACAGCCATAAGTGGATCTGTACTTAGAGAGTAGCAGAGCACCTTTGGTGGTTCCCTGCTTGGAACACTGGATGTGCTGGGAGGTGGGTGGAGTTAAGGCATATAAAAGATTGGGAAGGTTTAGAATTACAGGTCAGTCTGACGAGAGGTCAGTCCGTCTGGAGTCAGATAGAAGGTCGGCGGAGTAGTAGGACACTCCGGGAGGAGTGAGGATCCCTGGAAGAAGGGATGGAGGAAGGAGTGCTGCAGCTGCCTCAGTGACCTGAGCCAGCTGGCACGGGAAAGGAGAGAAAGGATAAAGATGTAGAACTGTAACCTAAGTTTCCATAAGAAAGAGAGTCAAGTACGGAACGAAGGAGTAGAGAACAGAGAGGAGACGTGGGTTGGAAGAGGAACCCTGCCTATAGGTTCTCAGCGCAAGGCCGGGGCCCGATCCCCAAGGTTGTATGGTCACTTATGGTTCTGCAGCAGACACCGGTGGAGTAGTTGGCTGTAAATGCACTACTCCCATCTAAGACTTGGGGCACGACAGCATCTGTATAGAGAGCCGGGACTCAGGAGAAGGGAGTCCCCGAAGCAGGCTACAGCTGTCTGCCATACAAGTAGAGAACACAGGAACATCTGTAAGGAGGAACTCCAGCGTAACTTAGTGCTAGGAGATCTTCACACTTAAAGGCGCAATAGAGGAGACGTTCAGAAAGGTACATGTTGGCGGAGTGTTGGAGAGGAGCCTTCCATCTTGCCTGGGGGTTGACTGAGTCCCTGACCCGGAGGACACAGCACGGAGGCAGGCACCTGTGTGCCCTACTGACTGTGAGTAACGCGTTGAAACTACAGACCCTGGTGTCCTCCATTCATTATCGCGCCTACACCCTCAGCACCGCTACATCTGTGTACCAGCTCCTACACCGCCTGTGCCTCTCCTCATTTATTAATACTACACTGCCCTGGGGCTACAGCTTCACCTGTGGGGAGCTACACCATCTATGCTGCAACACACCACCAGCCCCAGAGGATCTGCATGCAGCGTCGGCCAAACATCCCACTTGTCGAACACCACGGGTGGCTTCCCGAACTATTACACTACAAACCACAACCGCCATTGATTTGGGTGCCCAGGGCCACGGACCGGGTCGCCGCTGCTGTGACACATCCCCCTGGCACTGGCCCGGTGCCGAGTGCCCAGCAGCCCTGGAAGGGTGACCCAGAAATATAAAACAGACACCACGGGGTTAAAGCTACTAAAAAACAAAACTTAGCTTTGTCTGTTGCCAATGCTCCAAGCAGCAAAAAGCTCCTGAACTCAGCTTTCAGCAGCATCCACCACTGCTCCCGATAGCTCCTCTCTTTAGCAGCAACACCACTGCTCCAGATAAGCTGAACCCCCTCTGCACCAGGTAGGTCCAGTCTTCACCACAGTTGGTTTCCAAATGAACAGTATTACCAACAGGGAGCTACAGCAGCTGATGACCTTTTAGAGGAAGGAGGGGGGAGGTCATCACCTGCTGACTAATTAAACCTGTAGTAACACCAGCGGCCACTGGGGGGGTAGAACCCAGCAGCCGGCCAACTACAGTTGTAGTAACACCAGTGGCAAAAACCCATCAGCAGACTAACTAATGTTGTAGTAACACCAGCGGCCACCGGAGGCAAAAACTGACATTAACCCCCGAAGGCTTGAAAGGAAAAAAGTTTATATATGAGGATGCAGATCTGACATCGATCCAAAAATGGATCGTGACAATAACTTATTACTCAGGCGCCAGTCACGGTTGAACTTCTGTCTGTGACTGTTGCTGCCTAGATTGCTACGCAGTGGGAGTCTGTCACAATCCTGAGGTAAATGATGTAGTATCTGTGACACCCCAGGAGTTCAATTGCCGCAATGGCCTTGCCTCCCTCCAGGGGGAGTGATGTCATACCTGGAAGCAAAGAAGGTATCCCCTTACCAGGTAGTTCTAGCATGCAACACAGTTATTGCTCCAGGCCTGCAGGGGGAGCACTAAACCAGACTTCAGGGGAGCTGCTCTCTCTGGTCAGGAGGAGGAAGTTAGTAGAGAGAGTTAGAGCCTGAACAAGGTTGAGAGAGGAAGTGTGGAAAGGAGCTGGGCATAGGAGCTCTCTCTGAGCTCAACCCAGGCTTGAGCGCCAGTGACCGGGCACCGGAGCCTGAGGCTGTGTAGGTACTAAAGCCGCAGCAGCAGAATCCGGAGGGCAGAGAACCACAGATCCTCTGTCACCTACTGCTAATCGACAACACAGCAGCACGTGTGACCCGGAGATGACAGACAGGAGCGACCCTTGAAGCAGGCTCCAGCTGCCTGTCATGCGAGTGGAGTTCTACCTAAGCATCAGACAGAAAGAGGGACTTAAATAGAGTATACAGCAGCAAGTACCTCAGAGAATAGCACTAGAAAGGAGGCCTCACAACCCACCTGACTAGGGAAATTCCCAAATTGCTTCCAGGCTGACCAGCTCCAAAACCATCTGTAACCTGAGCCCTGGACTGTACCTGCATTGCTCAGTAAAAGGTAAAAGAAACTGCACCCTGCTGTGTCTTCTGAATCATTCCTGCATCACCTTCCCTGCAGCACATTCACCATCCTCACCATTAACATCTACTTCCAAACTGCCCTGGATACCGCTCTACCTGTGGAGAGCTCAACCATCTCTGATGACCTTTCACCATCCCAGATGATTTGCATAGCAGCGTTGGTCCCCTGATCGAATACCACAGGTGGCGTCGCAAACACTTTATTATCCCTTGTTCACTATCCCTTTTATTGGACATCCAGGGCCACGGACCGGGTAACTGCTGCTGTGACACTTCCCCTTTAAGAAGCTGCCCGGTACTGAGTATCCCCATCATCCTGGCAGCCGATCCATATCTTTTGACTTTGGCAGCGTCTCCCCGTGGTCCTGACGATGGTGGCGAATCCTCGGGATCCTGATGCCGGTCTTGGGTCCAGCAGATGAGGTGATGAAGAGCAATATGTCCTTATCCCCAGCAGTGAGTGTCCCAACATTACAGAGATTTGCAGCACTACCCAAATACATTTTACAATGGGCAGCCCTGTTCGCTGTGCCAAATCGACACACACCTAAGTCCCGTTCACAGACTTTGACTCTCACGGTCAGTACTGTCAGCGGGGGCGGCTGTGGCAGCGTTGTTGACTGTGTCAGCAGTCTCAGTAAGGGCAGTGATATCAGCTGGGAAAGCGGTGTCTGAGTGGTACTCAGTCGACAGTCTCCTGTCAAAGCGCTCTGCGGTCCCAGGCTCTGCTCTGCTCAGACACGTCTCAGCTGATTTTACCTCACAGGCGTCCTATGCGCCCGAAGTTCTCGCCCAAACTGTCTGGTCACTCACGCGCTGCGGCTCTGTCTGCTTAGCCATGCCCCCTTTTCTCAAGCACAGAGTACGGTCTGGAGTCTCAAGCTTTCTGCCTCGCAATATAGGTGACAGCCCCGACGGTTCCGGACCCTTCACGGAGGAGACATGCTGTCATGTCGGTGGTCACGGCTGCACCCGCTCCCGCCCCTCCTCCAGCGGCAAACGCCGCCACCTCCTCCTACCGGCGTCCTCGCCGCGGCACGCTCCCACGCTCTGCCTCCCCTCCTGTGACGGCACCGCGCTCCTTCCTTAGGGCGCGCACGCGCACCAGCGTCCCCTCTTCTGCCTACGGGGGGTGGCACCGGGGGCGGCACGTACCGCCCGCTTCCGGACCCTAGGGTATTTCTGGCGCGCTCTCTATTGAGAGGACGCCTGAGAGTTGCTGTGTGCTTATCACGCTGCGCTTTGGCTCCTTTCCGGTTCCTATAGTGCCGCCTGTGTCCTGTCTGTCTTCCCCGTGGCTACCAACCCCCCGGCTCTGCTTCCTTGTTCCCGGTGTTCTCTCACCCTGCATGACCGCCCTGTTCTCCCTCCTGGTACCTCCTTGTGTGCTTCCTCCCGGTCCTCTCCCCTCTAGTACCTGCTCCCTGTCTGTCTACCCATCCTGTAGTCCTGTTAAGGTCCTCTACCTCTCAGTCCAGTACTCCTGCCTACGGGCGCCTCTTGTCCTTGAGCCGCCCCTCCTGGTACCGGCTGTCGCGGTTCTGTCCTCGGTAGTCTTGCCCCAAACGATCCCTGTATAGGGGGCGGTCTTCACCTGGAGCGCTCGACCCCCGGGGCTCCAGATCCGCGACCCAGAGGGTCCACTCTTGGACGTCCGTTTTCGAAAAACGTCACAGTACTCTCAGGCCATGGACCCCGCCGGTGCCACGGCTGCCACGCAGAAGGAACTGTTGTTCCTGCGCGAAAATCAGGCCCGAATCATGTCTTTCATGAAGTCCATGGACACCCGTTTGTCCGCTATGCAGACCTCTGACCCCAGGCATGCTCCCCTCCTAGCCAGCCTGCAGCAGGAGCTCGCGCAGCAGCGCGATGCCCAGTCCCACGTTTTGGGGTATATGGCGTCCATCGATGACCGACTGCTTGCCTTGCAGTCCGCTGCGGTCATCTCTATCCCTCCCAGGGACGCCGTCTCCTCCCCGCCCCCTCGCCTGGGTAAGCCTCCCAGATATGGTGGAGATCCTAAACTTTGTCGGGGCTTTTTAAACCAGTGCAGACTGCACTTCGAGCTGTTGCCCCAACAATATCCCACGGATCGCGCCAAGGTGGCGTTCATAGTATCCCACCTCGAGGGAGAAGCCCTGTCCTGGGTGAACCCTCTATGGGAGAGGGATGATCCCGTCGTAGCGAGTATCCAGAACTTCCTGGAAACATTTCGTAAGGTGTTTGACGAACCCGGCTGCTTGGCTTCTACCACAGAAGCCCTCTTTAATCTCCGCCAAGGGTCGCTTACTGTGGGGCAGTACGCCATCCGTTTTCGGACGTTGTCGTCAGAACTCGGATGGAATAATGAGGCACTTGTGGGTGCCTTCTGGAGAGGCCTTTCCAGCAAGATTAAAGACGAGCTAGCCGGTTGGGATAACCCCACCTCTCTGAAGGACCTTATAGCCCTGGCTACGCGCATAGACCTCCGATTTTTGGAGCGCTCGCGGGAATCAGTTAGAGAACGCAGACCCTTCAGGCTATATCAAGCGCCCATTCCACGCTCTGCAGCTCCCTCTACTAGCAGCGTCCCCGAGCCCATGCAGGTAGATCAGGTCAGGTTGACTGAGCAGCGTCGCAGAGAGAGGATGACAAACGGGCTCTGCCTGTACTGTGGTGGGGCTAATCACTTCATCCGCACTTGTCCTGAGAGGCCAGGAAACGCCTCCACCTAGGTCAGGTAAGAGAGGTCTCCCTAGGTGATCATAATTCCTCTCTGCCTCTTACCCTTTCAGCTTTAATTGTTTCAGGACGGGAGCACAGATCTGTAGAGGCGTATGTGGACTCGGGTGCGGCTGGCAATTTCATCCGGCAGCAAGAGGTGGACCACCTCCTTCCTTAGGGCGCGCGCGCGCACCAGCGTCCCCTCTTCTGCCTACGGGGGGTGGCGCCGGACCCTAGGGTATTTCTGGCGCGCTCTCTATTGAGAGGACGCCTGAGAGTTGCTGTGTGCTCATCACGCTGCACTTTGGCCCCTTTCCGGTTCCTATAGTGCCGCCTGTGTCCTGTCTGTCTTCCCCGTGGCTACCAGCCCCCGGCGCTGCTTCCTTTTTCCCGGTGTTCTCTCACCCTGCATGACCGCCCTGTTCTCCCTCCTGGTACCTCCTTGTGTGCTTCCTCCCGGTCCTCTCCCCTCTAGTACCTGCTCCCTGTCTGTCTACCCATCCTGTAGTCCTGTTAAGGTCCTCTACCTCTCAGTCCAGTACTCCTGCCTACGGGCGCCTCTTGTCCTTGAGCCGCCCCTCCTGGTACCGGCTGTCGCGGTTCTGTCCTCGGTAGTCTTGCCCCAAACGATCCCTGTATAGGGGTCGGTCTTCACCTGGAGCGCTCGACCCCCGGGGCTCCAGATCCGCGACCCAGAGGGTCCACTCTCGGACGTCCGTTTTCGAAAAACGTCACACATGCCTAGCTAGTTCCTTCCCCTTACATCTTCATGTGATCCCAGACAGCCTGGATAATGTGAGATCAAGGCTCTGTGGGGCCGGATCATCACTTCCAGGAATCCTTGTACTTAATTGCATTGGCTGGATGTTGGGGGTCATTGTGTTTTTGCAACAGAATAAATATAAAGCCAATAAGATGCATCTCCAATGGTACTGCCCCTAACAGCAGCAACCTGAGCTAGAACCGATCACTGCTGTTTTAATCGTTATAATTCACAGTCAGTCTGTGATGTTGGCACTTAAATGCCTGTGACAAGAGCCCACCATCCCACCAGTAATGAGACTGCAGCGTGCCGATGGATTCCCAAGACATCACCACCTTGGTTGCCACAGATTGGGCTTCATAAGAGACTGTGATTTGTAATATATACTGCTCAAAAAAATAAAGGGAACACTTAAACAGCAGGGTGCTGTTTAAGTGTTCCTTTTATTTTTTTGAGCGGTAAATATATACTGAAAATTATCACAGGTTCAAAATCCCTAGAAGAATACAAAATACAGTGGAAACTAATTTGAAAAAATGTAATAACAAGAAAAATAAATAAAAATGTTGAAATCACATTTTTCCCCCATTCCAAAAAAAAGAAATGCTTAAAAATTATTTAACCTACGAGTATATGGTAAACGCCACCAAGAAAAAATAAAACAAAATATCAGAATCAGAAAGTGGTGCAATGAAAAGTGATTTATTGGAGGGAACACTCAAAGATATCCCTGGCAAGCATCACTGGCAAGATTATTTAAAGCTGAGGATCAGTAATTAATGTGTGATTGAGGAGGCAACAACCCAGATGAGCAACAAAATGGCTGGCACTTACTGATCATTACTGGGCTGTCCATGAACATGTGCCTTTTACTGCCATAATGCACATATGTCTATTAATGATGATCGAGCACTAAAATGCTCAAGTGCTCGGTACTCGAATTGAAGTCAATGGGAATGTCACAACTCGGTTGTCGGATGTCCCGGGACCAGGGGTTTCTTCCCTGTCCTTCACAATAGGGGTGCCCTAACTCGCCCTGTTCCCTGGATTACTTCTGAAGGTGAAGACGCTGGGGCCACGTACCTTGTCTTAGCTCTTGAATTCCACCTCAGTCTGTACCCTTCCTCCACCCAGGGAAGTGGGGAGTAGTAGTATACCATAATACACCACCCAGACTAACAAGGTAATACAAACAGGGATAAAGGAAAATACCAATCATACAAATATACTCACATAAACAACAGAGGTAAACACCGGGGAGTGGAAAATGGGGTAAAACCAAAGTAGGAGAAGGAGGGGGATTAGCACACAATCAAAACCTAGCAACAGTCTCAGATGAATCCACCAAACGCCTTTTCAAGTAACAACAACAGCAACCCACCATCTCCTAAACTATGTAACATGAAGCTATCTCTGGCAATGTGTGCTTGCCAGGTCCCAGTTTATATAGGAAATGGGAGTGGCCAGCACTGAACAGCTGAGAGCCTTAATGCAGGAAAGCTTCCAGAAGCATTGAACTAAGCTGATTAACCCCTGCACTACAAAAAGAAACCTGCACCATTTAATATGAAGTTGAAATGCTTCTAATAAATGCGTGAGCAGGATAAATCATACGCTGCGGTCTTCTGACTTTTCAATGTCGTAGTAAACCCGTGTCAGGGAAACTCAAGCTTTTTAAAGAAAACTCTAACAGGAGGGCTATGCGGACGCATCAGCATACAACACATGTCCCTGCATACCCAATGTTAAAGATAGGTATGCAGGGAAATTCTGGACGCATGCAGCTGTAGGTGGAACGTAGCTGGAGCTTCGCGGAGGAAAGAAAGAGGAAATAGACTGCCATCCGCAGCCCTCCTGAACGTTAATGTGAAACTAGCCTTAGAGAGTTTTGTTTTAATGTGTTTTTTGCATCCTTTTGATTGGACAGTGCTTAGTTGGAGCAGATTAAATCAAGAGCAGTTACTAAGCAGTAACAAAGTACTTTCTTAGACATTACTACAAATGTTTTTAGAGTGATTTTTCAGTTTGTTTTTTTTAAAAAGTCAAATCCCCTTAAAAACTTGAAAAAGTCAGCAAAAAGACTCAGCGGCAAAACTGTTGGCAAAATTGTTTCAGAGAAACGACCGCAAACACTTTTCTGAAGATGCTTTGCATAGGAAAACTCAGCGACTCTGCTGGTGTCTAAATGGCTACGTGTGCGCATACCCCAGAAGATATGTGGACACAATGGGAAAATCGAAAAAAAACCAGAAACAATCTAGATCTAATAAGCACACCAATAAATATGGGGGGGGGAGTAAAAAAAAAAATCACAAACAATCCAGAACTAATAAACACACCAATAAATATTGGGGAAAAATAGAAAAAAAACAATCCAGAACTAATAAACACACCAATAAATATGGGGTGGGAAAGAAAAAAAACACAAACAATCCAGAACTAATAAACACACCAATAAATATGGGGGGAAAATAGAAAAAAAGAAAACACAAATAATCCAGAACTAATAAACACTCCAATAAATATGGGGGGAAATAGAATCATAGAATCATAGAATCATAGAATCGTAGAGTTGGAAGGGACCTCCTGGGCCATCTGGTCCAACCCCCTGCTCAAAGCAGGAATCGCTAAATCATCCCAGTCAGATGTCTGTCCAGCCTCTGTTTGAAGACTTCCATTGAAGGAGAACTCACCACTTCTCGTGGCAGCCTGTTCCACTCATTGATCACTCTAACTGTCAAAAAGTTTTTTCTAATATCTAATCTGTGTCTCCTCCCATTCAGTTTCATCCCATTGCTTCTAGTCTTTCCTTGTGCAAATGAGAATAAAGTTGATCCTTCTACAATGTGACAGCCCTTTAGATATTTGTAGACAGCTATTAAGTCTCCTCTCAGTCTTCTCTTTTGCAAACTAAACATTCCCAAATCCTGCAACCTTTCCTCATAAGACAGGGTTTGCAGACCGGTCACCATTCTGGTCGCTCTTTTCTGAACTTGCTCCAGTTTGTTGATGTCTTTTTTAAAATGTGGTGCCCAAAACTGGACACAATATTCCAGATGAGGTCTGACCAAAGAGGAGTAGAGGGAAATAATGACTTCACGTGATCTAGACTGTATGCTTCTGTTAATACATCCTAGAATTGCATTTGCCTTTTTTGCTGCTGCATCACACTGTTGACTCATATTCAGTCTGTGATCTATTAGTATACCCAAGTCTTTTTCACATGTGCTGTCACTTAGCCCTATTCCTCCCATTCTATATATGCTTTTTCCATTTTTATTGCCCAGATGTAGTACTTTGCATTTCTCTCTGTTAAAAACCATTCTGTTAGTTGCTGCCCACTTCTCCAGTTTATTTAAATCTTTTTGAATCATCTCTCTCTCTTCTCTAGTATTAGCTATCCCTCCTAGCTTTGTGTCATCAGCAAATTTAATCAGTTTACCCTCAATTCCTTCTTCTAAATCGTTGATAAAGATGTTGAACAATACAGGGCCCAGGACAGAGCCCTGTGGTACCCCACTTGAGACATTCTTCCAACTGGATGTGCAGCCATTTACGACCACTCTTTGGGTCCGATCACTAAGCCAGTTATGAATCCACCTAACAGTTGCCTTGTCCATTCCATACTTAATCATTTTTTCAATAAGGATTGTATGAGAGACTTTGTCAAATGCTTTGCTGAAGTCAAGATATACTATATCTACAGCATTTCCTTGATCCACCCAATCAGTGATACCGTCATAGAAGGAAATTAAGTTAGTCTGACATGACTTATTAGTTACAAACCCATGCTGACTCTGTTTAATCACTTCATTCTTATCCAGGTATTGACATACATGTTGTTTAATAATTTGTTCAAAGATCTTTCCTGGTATAGAAGTCAGACTCACCGGCCTATAGTTACCTGGGTCCACCTTCTTCCCCTTTTTGAAGATAGGAACAACATTTGCTCTTCTCCAGTCTTCTGGCACTTCTCCTGTTCTCCAAGAATTTTCAAAGATTATAGAGAGGGGTTCAAAAATTTCTTCTGCTATCTCCTTCAGTACTCTGGGGTGTAATTCATCTGGACCTGGAGACTTGAATTCATTTAGGCTAGCTAAGTGTTTCCTCACTATCTTTCTGTTTATAGATATCCTGGATTCTTCTATTCCCTTAATAGGACAGTGAATAACAGTTGATGTTACATTTCCTTTCTGAGAGAAAACAGATGCAAAATAGGAATTTAAAAGTTCAGCCTTCTCAACATCCTGTCTTACCATTTCATCATTTTCATCCTGTAAAAATCCTATAGCATCTTTGACTTTTCTTTTACTTTTGACATATCCCCAAAATCCTTTATTATTGCTTTTGACATCTCTTGCAAGCCTCAATTCATTTTCAGCTTTAGCTAATCTGATTTGTGCCCTGCAGGTTCTGCAGACAGCATTATATTCTTCTTTAGATATGCCTCCCTCTTTCCATTTTATAAACATTTTTTTCTTCCTTTTTAGCATGTGCTTAAGTTCTGTGTTCATCCATCCTGGTTTCCTTAACTGCTTCCTATTCTTCCCTCTTTTCGGAATTGTTAACAACTGTGCTTTGAGAATTTCATTTTTCAAGATTTCCCATCCTTCCTGGACATTTTTGTCTTTAAGGATATCCAGCCATTGGATCCCTCCAATTCTCTTTCTGAATCCCTTAAAATCTGCCTTTCTGAAATCTAACCTTGACGTCTGAGTCTTCACAGGTCTTCCGCCTCTAGTTATCCAAAATTCTAAAATAGCATGGTCGCTACCTCCTAGGGTCCCAGCCACTTTTACCTCCTCAACCATTTCCTCCCTGTTTATAAGGATTAGATCCAAGGTAGCAGTTCCCCTTGAAAAAAACACAAACAATGCAAAACTAATAATCACACCGATAAACATGGGGGGAAAAATAGAAAAAAGAAAACACAAACAATCCAGAACTAATAAACACTCCAATAAGTATGAGGAAAATTAGAAAATAACACAAACAATACAAACTAATAAACACACCAATAAATATGGAGGAAGAAAATAGAAAAAAAAATGCAAATAATAAACTCAGACAACCCTAACAAGTTTTTCAAGCAAGAGATGCTTCAGGAAACTTGAATTTATTTCCTGACTCGTCTTTTGTGTCGTTTTTTCAGTTCTTTCCTGAGCTTTTATAGAAATGCATATGTTCATCCTTTTTAGGGTGTTCTGAAAAAGGTGTGGTGTGCACGTATCCAAAAATTGTTTCTAAAACTCGTGGCAAACTTTTCCATTTCACTTCTATGCCAAATCCCATTCACTTTTATTGGAGGTTTTTTTTCCTGAATAGGTTTATAAAAACTCCAAGGGAGGGGAAAAGAAAAGGACATGTTACTTTTTTGAAGCAAAATCTGTAGGATACCTTTCCAAACTAGGCATTGTCTAATCAGTTTGTGAAGCGGTTTCTGCTTGACAGACTCATGTGTTTTCACGTACCCTAATGGATGTGAAAAAATTGCCTCCCCAAAAAAAAAGCTAGAAGAAATGCTTAATAAATGTTTACATAAAATACGATGGAAAAAACACAGAAATAAAGATCATAAAAAAAACACTGAGAAGGAGCTTAAAAAAATAGACATGTTTGACAACTGGGAAAAAAAATGTCGTGTGGGCATATCCTCAAGCTATGTTCACACATTGCATTTGTGCTGTTGCTTTTGTTTGCTGCACTTTTTATGTCAATAAAAAACTACTTTTTACAGCAAAAACTATGAAATTTTAGAAATCTCATGCACACGATTGTTTTTTATTTTTCCCTGACTGGATTGGAAAATTGCTGCGTTTTTGAAAACTGCAACATGTCAATTCCTTCAGCGTTTTTGCAGTGGTTTTTTTTTTTCACTACAGAGAGCAGCGAGGAAGTGCAAAAACACAGCAACAAATGCAACCAAGGCACTTTTGCCGCGTTTTTGTTGAATAAAACTAACTTTCTTAAACAAAAATGCAGCAAATCTGAGCAAAACCAGCTTTTTGTAAGCATCTACTGTCAAGAGGAAAGGTTTTGCTGCAGAATAAAAAGCAGCTAGAAAGTAACGTTTGAACATGGCCTTAAAGTATTCTTATTGGTTTATTATACCCAGTGCTATGGAGTAGTGTAAAAACAGCACTGTCCGAGGAAAACAATAGCTTGATTACCCCTCAACAGAGACCGGAGAAAGAGTAAGGCCGGGATCACACACAGCGAGATACGGCCGAGTCTCGCAGGTTAAAGCCAAGCTCTGGCGCCGGCACTCCGGAGCGGAGCGTGCAGCCGCCCAGTAATACATGGAAATTAAAACAGTGGGGAATAAAAATAATATACCAAAATAAACAGTTTAATACAATAATTAAATATATAATAAAAGATATATATAAAAAAAAACCCTCTGGAAAAATTGGATGGCAAACCATCCGGTGAAAATACCACTGTATACTCTGGGTATGGTGGAAGATGAAACCGGCAGGGTGTAGAAATAAAAAAGATATATTGAATATTATGTGTGTAATATATAATAAAAAAGCACACAGAATAAAATAATAAATAAAGGCCTTTATTAGGATATAGAACAACAATAGGTGTGCACTAAAAATGAATCAAAAAGGCACCACAAATGTATACATGGTATTATAAATACATAATAAGCTATATAATAAAGCTTTCCTAATAACCATGCTAAACTGGCTCAATGATTGACAGGCAAATAAAATACATACAATGACCCAAAACATAAAAATATAAAAATATAGTGCAATGTGTTGCAAAAAATGAAGTGCACTAGTGGAGTCACTCAAAAAATGGCAGTGAATACCTATAAGTGAAAAAAATGAAACGCCACACAATTAAAAAAGTGACACAAGGAATTAACAATTACCTGGTGAGCCAGCTAATGGTGCCAAAAATAACGCGCCCTGACGCGCGTTTCGGAGTTGCTCTCCTTCGTCAGTAATACATGGAGCTGCACGCTCCGCTCCAGAATGCCGGTGCCAGAGCTTGGTTTTAACCTGCGAGACTCAGCCGTATCTCGCAGCATTGTGACCCCGGCCTTAGAGAGACTAAACTGTAAAACACATTCAAGAAACCACCAAGCATCTGTGCCTCTTGTGAAAATTGCAACCATCAAGTTGTGCCTCTGAAAAAATAAATGATTGCACAGTGGCGCCATTCTGCAGAACAAAATATCATCTTTTCACTGGACGATTTTTTTTAAACCAAGTAAATTGCAAATATTACGGTATTTATTTTTTATGATCTATAAAATGAATGTGAACTGTCCTTGTGGATTTACTTGTTTACTCCATGGCAGTCATTATCATTAGATCTAATCATCATTAGATCTAATATCAATCCCTATAATACTACTTGAAGCAATAACCTCAGACACCTGACCTTCAAATCCTGCAAAATCCATATCTGTTAGAAAAGTTATTAATAAAAGGATAAACATATAGAAAAGAAATGGCGCCAAACTCCTAGAATTTCTGCTCATAAATTTTCACAATCGAAGAATTTCTTTAAGGAAAACAAAAAGAAAAAAAAAACTAAAATAACAAAATGAGTGATTGTCAGAGGCGTCCTGCCGGGATGTGTAGAATTTATAAGACTAGTACGATTATAATGATAATTATCGGAGCCGCCAAACGCCGTAGGAATGGTAGATGACAGCTTTGGGAAAATAACCCGAATATCAGCAACGCGTCTCTGCCAGAAAATAGATGCTTGTATCTTATATTTAGATTCCTCATTGTGTTATTTCAGTGCTTTCCGTGATCAGAGGACGGCGAGAGGTTTAATATGGATGTTTGATTGCTATTGTTGAAAAGCGTATCATAAGATGAAAGAATGCGCTTGACGGTAATAGATCCAGAGTCATGCACCGCCGGTCAATAGCTCTGAAAATAGGATGAAAACAACGGAAATTATTTTTTTCCAACCGAACCCTTTGTCATTATGGAGCAATGCTATCGTGACATTGCTCTGATAATGGCTTTGCTTTGGTACATACGAATCAGCCATATTTTTGTAAATGGAACTACTACTTAGAGAACCTTTTTAAAGGAAATCTGTCGGCAAGATCTTACCCCCCCAAACCGTTTATATAGGCATGTACAGTAGGTCAGTGAAAGGTAAATGCACTTTTATTTGCATAATATGCAAATATGACGTTAAGTGCTTTGTCATGCCCAGAGCACTTTACAGAACTATGCCTCCTGAAGTTATTTCCATCCTTAGCACCTCCTAAGTTTCTCCTTCTGCCTCCTGAAGTTATTGCCATCATTAGCACCTACTAAGTATCTTCTTCTGTCTCCTGAAGTTGTTTATATCCTTAGCACCTGCTAAGCGTCTTCTTCTGAATCCTGAGGTTATTTCCATCCTTAGCGCCTCCTGCTTTCTTCGCACTATGGGCACTGACTTCAGTATTCTATGGAGTATGTACCGCAAACCCATGATGTTCACCCAGAAGAAGAGCAATGTGGATGCTTGACATGTCCGGGTGTACAGTAGGGCCGGGCAGCGCATGTGCAGTAAAGCACTAAAGCAAGTGCCCATAGCAGGGCACTTTAGTGAGTAGGAATGAGGAACAGGCAGTAAACCAAGGGATGTAGACATTAGAAATATATTTTTCAATGCTAAAGTGCGCAAGTTTTGCCCATTTTAAGATTCAGTCCAGGGGGCAGTCCTATGGAAAATAACTGCTGGCAAGTATGAGTTACCAAGTTAACGTTCTAAAAGACTATTTGCGGGGCAATGACTGATGCTTGCTCCGGCTCATTTCTTTGGTTTTGCTGTAGTTTCTTGTACTTTGCACAAACAGGGTCATGGCTCCCCCTTTCTCATCTAGGTATTTGATCTATATAGCTTCCCATGGGCAGACGACTGAACAGTCGGGTCTCTGTCCTGCTCTACACTGAGGTCGGCTCACACAAGGTAAGGTTTTAATACTAGAGGATAGGATAGTCCCGATTGGGTGCACCTTGTCGAGGTGGGATGACTTTTAAACTTTTTGAATAAAATAGTGTTAACTTAGAAACCCAGGTTATTTACATATACTATTACTATTTACTTGCTGCAGGGAAGATGCTCATTTTGTTTTTTAGAGGGTTTTAGAGTAGGAGCAAAGACCCAGTAATGACATGAGCCAAGGCACCGGAAAAGGAGAGAATATAAATACAGTGTAGAGAGCTATGCTTGGAAATGTTAGAAGCTAATGTGCCTCCATATTAGGCGAGATTTCCTGATTTTATTGGCACCCAATTGAGGAACGGTAGAGATAGCAGTGACATTTGGTTTGTGTCTCTTATCACCACCACTATAGCACATTCCTATACAGCTGTCACGTGGACCCGTCTTGTGTGACACGACCTGCAGGTCGATAACTGAAACAACAAGGCAAGGCACGTGTAACTGTCCTGTGTGACACGACCCGCAGGCCGGTAACTGAAACAGCAAGACATGGGGAAAGGGGCAACAGTTACAACGGTGGGCCCTGCGATAGCGAACGGGGACTTGGAGACCTTCTGCACTCCCCTGAGTCAGTGTCCCTCCACTCCTAACGATCCCTTGGCCGGTTCCGCACCGGGCGCCGATCAGGATACCTGTCACCCTAGCACACCCTACACCTATCCCTTGCTAGGGAACTGGGTGGTGCAGGCACTGGCCCCACTGCTGTACTAATACACACCAGGTAAAAATACAAACAGGGGAAACACCAAAAAGACTTATCTTGCTCTGCTGCAGCACCAGGCAGCAGAGTGCATCACCGGATTAACTTTTCGCAGTGGCTCGACACCTCAGAGCCAGCTGCCACCTTTACCATATCACTCTGCTGCGGACACCGGGCAGCCAGAGTTCAACACCAGTTTCAGCAGTGGCTCCAACCTTCAAGCCAGCTGCTAACTTCACCAGGTTTCTGCAGTGGCTTCACACCTCAGCCAGCTTGTCACGTCCGCTCTGTCACTCCTGACTAGTCCCAAGGCTCTGCCTTGGCTCGGCTCTGGGCTTCGGCCTACGCTCCGCTGCTAGTTCTATGTCTCGTATCCTGGCTAGTCCCAAGGCTCTCCCTTGGCCCGGCTCTGGGCTTCAGCATACGTTCCGCTGCTAGACTCTGTCCTCTGGTGCTCTCTAGCACACTCCTGACTAGTCACAAGGCACTGCCTTGGCTTGGCTCTGGGCTTCGGCCTACGCTCCGCTGCTAGTTCTATGTCTCGTTTCCTGGCTAGTCCCAAGGCGCTCCCTTGGCCCAGCTCTGGGCTTCGGCCTACGCTCCGCTGCTAGCTCTGTTCTTTCTCTGACCTGGCTCTGTTTCGGCCTATGTTTCCGCTCCGTTTTCTGTACCCTGTCCTGCCTTGTCCCTTGCTTGTCCTTGCCTTGAACCCCGGCGTGGGTTCCCCTGGCCGCCTCCTGTGCCATAGTAGTGCCTCGTGCTTGTGTACAGCCGTGTGCACTGGCCAGCGAGGCGTGCCTCCTGCATGGCTCCTAGCACGCAGCCCTTCCTTGAACCCTGGCGTGGCTCCTAGCACGCACCCTGCCTTGAACCCTGCCGTGGCTCCTAGCATGCAGCCCTTCCTTGAACCCTGGCATGGCTCCTAGCAAGCTTCCTGCCTTGAACCCTGGCGTGGCTCCTAGCACGCACCCTGCCTTGAACCCTGACCCTGGCGTGTCTTTCTGCACGCGCAGGACTCTGCCTTGAACCCTGACCCTGGCGTGTCTTTCTGCACGCGCAGGACTCTGTCTTGTACCTTGTGCCTTGGCGTGTCTCTACACACGCACTCTGTCTTGTACCTTGTGCCTTGGTGTGTCTCTACACACGCACTCTGTCTTGTACTTTGTGCCTAGGCGTGTCTCTCTACATGCACCCTGTCTTGTTTGTTGCTTTGAACCCTGGTGTGTCCCCTTCTCTCACCCTGCATGACCGCCCTGTTCTCCCTCCTGGTACCTCCTTGTGTGCTTCCTCCCGGTCCTCTCCCCTCTAGTACCTGCTCCCTGTCTGTCTACCCATCCTGTAGTCCTGTTAAGGTCCTCTACCTCTCAGTCCAGTACTCCTGCCTACGGGCGCCTCTTGTCCTTGAGCCGCCCCTCCTGGTACCGGCTGTCGCGGTTCTGTCCTCGGTAGTCTTGCCCCAAACGATCCCTGTATAGGGGTCGGTCTTCACCTGGAGCGCTCGACCCCCGGGGCTCCAGATCCGCGACCCAGAGGGTCCACTCTCGGACGTCCGTTTTCGAAAAACGTCACAGTACTCTCAGGCCATGGACCCCGCCGGTGCCACGGCTGCCACGCAGAAGGAACTGTTGTTCCTGCGCGAAAATCAGGCCCGAATCATGTCTTTCATGAAGTCCATGGACACCCGTTTGTCCGCTATGCAGACCTCTGACCCCGGGCATGCTCCCCTCCTAGCCAGCCTGCAGCAGGAGCTCGCGCAGCAGCGCGATGCCCAGTCCCACGTTTTGGGGTATATGGCGTCCATCGATGACCGACTGCTTGC
Source organism: Dendrobates tinctorius (assembly GCF_039654945.1). Lineage (NCBI taxonomy): Eukaryota > Metazoa > Chordata > Amphibia > Anura > Dendrobatidae > Dendrobates > Dendrobates tinctorius. Next base: position 37,623,767 of record NW_027361784.1, read on the forward strand.
CTTGCAGTCCGCTGCGGTCATCTCTATCCCTCCCAGGGACGCCGTCTCCTCCCCGCCCCCTCGCCTGGGTAAGCCTCCCAGATATGGTGGAGATCCTAAACTTTGTCGGGGCTTTTTAAACCAGTGCAGACTGCACTTCGAGCTGTTGCCCCAACAATATCCCACGGATCGCGCCAAGGTGGCGTTCATAGTATCCCACCTCGAGGGAGAAGCCCTGTCCTGGGTGAACCCTCTATGGGAGAGGGATGATCCCGTCGTAGCGAGTATCCAGAACTTCCTGGAAACATTTCGTAAGGTGTTTGACGAACCCGGCTGCTTGGCTTCTACCACAGAAGCCCTCTTTAATCTCCGCCAAGGGTCACTTACTGTGGGGCAGTACGCCATCCGTTTTCGGACGTTGTCGTCAGAACTCGGATGGAATAATGAGGCACTTGTGGGTGCCTTCTGGAGAGGCCTTTCCAGCAAGATTAAAGACGAGCTAGCCGGTTGGGATAACCCCACCTCTCTGGAGGACCTTATAGCCCTGGCTACGCGCATAGACCTCCGATTTTTGGAGCGCTCGCGGGAATCGGTTAGAGAACGCAGACCCTTCAGGCTATATCAAGCGCCCATTCCACGCTCTGCAGCTCCCTCTACTAGCAGCGTCCCCGAGCCCATGCAGGTAGATCAGGTCAGGTTGACTGAGCAGCGTCGCAGAGAGAGGATGACAAACGGGCTCTGCCTGTACTGTGGTGGGGCTAATCACTTCATCCGCACTTGTCCTGAGAGGCCAGGAAACGCCTCCACCTAGGTCAGGTAAGAGAGGTCTCCCTAGGTGATCATAATTCCTCTCTGCCTCTTACCCTTTCAGCTTTAATTGTTTCAGGACGGGAGCACAGATCTGTAGAGGCGTATGTGGACTCGGGTGCGGCTGGCAATTTCATCCGGCAGCAAGAGGTGGACCACCTCCTTCCTTAGGGCGCGCGCGCGCACCAGCGTCCCCTCTTCTGCCTACGGGGGGTGGCGCCGGGTGCGGCACGTACCGCCCGCTTCCGGACCCTAGGGTATTTCTGGCGCGCTCTCTATTGAGAGGACGCCTGAGAGTTGCTGTGTGCTCATCACGCTGCACTTTGGCCCCTTTCCGGTTCCTATAGTGCCGCCTGTGTCCTGTCTGTCTTCCCCGTGGCTACCAGCCCCCGGCACTGCTTCCTTTTTCCCGGTGTTCTCTCACCCTGCATGACCGCCCTGTTCTCCCTCCTGGTACCTCCTTGTGTGCTTCCTCCCGGTCCTCTCCCCTCTAGTACCTGCTCCCTGTCTGTCTACCCATCCTGTAGTCCTGTTAAGGTCCTCTACCTCTCAGTCCAGTACTCCTGCCTACGGGCGCCTCTTGTCCTTGAGCCGCCCCTCCTGGTACCGGCTGTCGCGGTTCTGTCCTCGGTAGTCTTGCCCCAAACGATCCCTGTATAGGGGTCGGTCTTCACCTGGAGCGCTCGACCCCCGGGGCTCCAGATCCGCGACCCAGAGGGTCCACTCTCGGACGTCCGTTTTCGAAAAACGTCACACATGCCTAGCTAGTTCCTTCCCCTTACATCTTCATGTGATCCCAGACAGCCTGGATAATGTGAGAGCAAGGCTCTGTGGGGCCGGATCATCACTTTCAGGAATCCTTGTACTTAATTGCATTGGCTGGATGTTGGGGGTCATTGTGTTTTTGCAACAGAATAAATATAAAGCCAATAAGATGCATCTCCAATGGTACTGCCCCTAACAGCAGCAACCTGAGCTAGAACCGATCACTGCTGTTTTAATCGTTATAATTCACAGTCAGTCTGTGATGTTGGCACTTAAATGCCTGTGACAAGAGCCCACCATCCCACCAGTAATGAGACTGCAGCGTGCCGATGGATTCCCAAGACATCACCACCTTGGTTGCCACAGATTGGGCTTCATAAGAGACTGTGATTTGTAATATATACTGCTCAAAAAAATAAAGGGAACACTTAAACAGCAGGGTGCTGTTTAAGTGTTCCTTTTATTTTTTTGAGCGGTAAATATATACTGAAAATTATCACAGGTTCAAAATCCCTAGAAGAATACCAAATACAGTGGAAACTAATTTGAAAAAATGTAATAACAAGAAAAATAAATAAAAATGTTGAAATCACATTTTTCCCCCATTCCAAAAAAAAGAAATGCTTAAAAATTATTTAACCTACGAGTATATGGTAAACGCCACCAAGAAAAAATAAAACAAAATATCAGAATCAGAAAGTGGTGCAATGAAAAGTGATTTATTGGAGGGAACACTCAAAGATATCCCTGGCAAGCATCACTGGCAAGATTATTTAAAGCTGAGGATCAGTAATTAATGTGTGATTGAGGAGGCAACAACCCAGATGAGCAACAAAATGGCTGGCACTTACTGATCATTACTGGGCTGTCCATGAACATGTGCCTTTTACTGCCATAATGCACATATGTCTATTAATGATGATCGAGCACTAAAATGCTCAAGTGCTCGGTACTCGAATTGAAGTCAATGGGAATGTCACAACTCGGTTGTCGGATGTCCCGGGACCAGGGGTTTCTTCCCTGTCCTTCACAATAGGGGTGCCCTAACTCGCCCTGTTCCCTGGATTACTTCTGAAGGTGAAGACGCTGGGGCCACGTACCTTGTCTTAGCTCTTGAATTCCACCTCAGTCTGTACCCTTCCTCCACCCAGGGAAGTGGGGAGTAGTAGTATACCATAATACACCACCCAGACTAACAAGGTAATACAAACAGGGATAAAGGAAAATACCAATCATACAAATATACTCACATAAACAACAGAGGTAAACACCGGGGAGTGGAAAATGGGGTAAAACCAAAGTAGGAGAAGGAGGGGGATTAGCACACAATCAAAACCTAGCAACAGTCTCAGATGAATCCACCAAACGCCTTTTCAAGTAACAACAACAGCAACCCACCATCTCCTAAACTATGTAACATGAAGCTATCTCTGGCAATGTGTGCTTGCCAGGTCCCAGTTTATATAGGAAATGGGAGTGGCCAGCACTGAACAGCTGAGAGCCTTAATGCAGGAAAGCTTCCAGAAGCATTGAACTAAGCTGATTAACCCCTGCACTACAAAAAGAAACCGGCACCATTTAATATGAAGTTGAAATGCTTCTAATAAATGCGTGAGCAGGATAAATCATACGCTGCGGTCTTCTGACTTTTCAATGTCGTAGTAAACCCGTGTCAGGGAAACTCAAGCTTTTTAAAGAAAACTCTAACAGGAGGGCTATGCGGACGCATCAGCATACAACACATGTCCCTGCATACCCAATGTTAAAGATAGGTATGCAGGGAAATTCTGGACGCATGCAGCTGTAGGTGGAACGTAGCTGGAGCTTCGCGGAGGAAAGAAAGAGGAAATAGACTGCCATCCGCAGCCCTCCTGAACGTTAATGTGAAACTAGCCTTAGAGAGTTTTGTTTTAATGTGTTTTTTGCATCCTTTTGATTGGACAGTGCTTAGTTGGAGCAGATTAAATCAAGAGCAGTTACTAAGCAGTAACAAAGTACTTTCTTAGACATTACTACAAATGTTTTTAGAGTGATTTTTCAGTTTGTTTTTTTTAAAAAGTCAAATCCCCTTAAAAACTTGAAAAAGTCAGCAAAAAGACTCAGCGGCAAAACTGTTGGCAAAATTGTTTCAGAGAAACGACCGCAAACACTTTTCTGAAGATGCTTTGCATAGGAAAACTCAGCGACTCTGCTGGTGTCTAAATGGCTACGTGTGCGCATACCCCAGAAGATATGTGGACACAATGGGAAAATCGAAAAAAAAACAGAAACAATCTAGATCTAATAAGCACACCAATAAATATGGGGGGGGGAGTAAAAAAAAAAATCACAAACAATCCAGAACTAATAAACACACCAATAAATATTGGGGAAAAATAGAAAAAAAACAATCCAGAACTAATAAACACACCAATAAATATGGGGTGGGAAAGAAAAAAAACACAAACAATCCAGAACTAATAAACACACCAATAAATATGGGGGGAAAATAGAAAAAAAGAAAACACAAATAATCCAGAACTAATAAACACTCCAATAAATATGGGGGGAAATAGAATCATAGAATCATAGAATCGTAGAGTTGGAAGGGACCTCCTGGGCCATCTGGTCCAACCCCCTGCTCAAAGCAGGAATCGCTAAATCATCCCAGTCAGATGTCTGTCCAGCCTCTGTTTGAAGACTTCCATTGAAGGAGAACTCACCACTTCTCGTGGCAGCCTGTTCCACTCATTGATCACTCTAACTGTCAAAAAGTTTTTTCTAATATCTAATCTGTGTCTCCTCCCATTCAGTTTCATCCCATTGCTTCTAGTCTTTCCTTGTGCAAATGAGAATAAAGTTGATCCTTCTACAATGTGACAGCCCTTTAGATATTTGTAGACAGCTATTAAGTCTCCTCTCAGTCTTCTCTTTTGCAAACTAAACATTCCCAAATCCTGCAACCTTTCCTCATAAGACAGGGTTTGCAGACCGGTCACCATTCTGGTCGCTCTTTTCTGAACTTGCTCCAGTTTGTTGATGTCTTTTTTAAAATGTGGTGCCCAAAACTGGACACAATATTCCAGATGAGGTCTGACCAAAGAGGAGTAGAGGGAAATAATGACTTCACGTGATCTAGACTGTATGCTTCTGTTAATACATCCTAGAATTGCATTTGCCTTTTTTGCTGCTGCATCACACTGTTGACTCATATTCAGTCTGTGATCTATTAGTATACCCAAGTCTTTTTCACATGTGCTGTCACTTAGCCCTATTCCTCCCATTCTATATATGCTTTTTCCATTTTTATTGCCCAGATGTAGTACTTTGCATTTCTCCCTGTTAAAAACCATTCTGTTAGTTGCTGCCCACTTCTCCAGTTTATTTAAATCTTTTTGAATCCTCTCTCTCTCTTCTCTAGTATTAGCTATCCCTCCTAGCTTTGTGTCATCAGCAAATTTAATCAGTTTACCCTCAATTCCTTCTTCTAAATCGTTGATAAAGATGTTGAACAATACAGGGCCCAGGACAGAGCCCTGTGGTACCCCACTTGAGACATTCTTCCAACTGGATGTGCAGCCATTTACGACCACTCTTTGGGTCCGATCACTAAGCCAGTTATGAATCCACCTAACAGTTGCCTTGTCCATTCCATACTTAATCATTTTTTCAATAAGGATTGTATGAGAGACTTTGTCAAATGCTTTGCTGAAGTCAAGATATACTATATCTACAGCATTTCCTTGATCCACCCAATCAGTGATACCGTCATAGAAGGAAATTAAGTTAGTCTGACATGACTTATTAGTTACAAACCCATGCTGACTCTGTTTAATCACTTCATTCTTATCCAGGTATTGACATACATGTTGTTTAATAATTTGTTCAAAGATCTTTCCTGGTATAGAAGTCAGACTCACCGGCCTATAGTTACCTGGGTCCACCTTCTTCCCCTTTTTGAAGATAGGAACAACATTTGCTCTTCTCCAGTCTTCTGGCACTTCTCCTGTTCTCCAAGAATTTTCAAAGATTATAGAGAGGGGTTCAAAAATTTCTTCTGCTATCTCCTTCAGTACTCTGGGGTGTAATTCATCTGGACCTGGAGACTTGAATTCATTTAGGCTAGCTAAGTGTTTCCTCACTATCTTTCTGTTTATAGATATCCTGGATTCTTCTATTCCCTTAATAGGACAGTGAATAACAGTTGATGTTACATTTCCTTTCTGAGAGAAAACAGATGCAAAATAGGAATTTAAAAGTTCAGCCTTCTCAACATCCTGTCTTACCATTTCATCATTTTCATCCTGTAAAAATCCTATAGCATCTTTGACTTTTCTTTTACTTTTGACATATCCCCAAAATCCTTTATTATTGCTTTTGACATCTCTTGCAAGCCTCAATTCATTTTCAGCTTTAGCTAATCTGATTTGTGCCCTGCAGGTTCTGCAGACAGCATTATATTCTTCTTTAGATATGCCTCCCTCTTTCCATTTTATAAACATTTTTTTCTTCCTTTTTAGCATGTGCTTAAGTTCTGTGTTCATCCATCCTGGTTTCCTTAACTGCTTCCTATTCTTCCCTCTTTTCGGAATTGTTAACAACTGTGCTTTGAGAATTTCATTTTTCAAGATTTCCCATCCTTCCTGGACATTTTTGTCTTTAAGGATATCCAGCCATTGGATCCCTCCAATTCTCTTTCTGAATCCCTTAAAATCTGCCTTTCTGAAATCTAACCTTGACGTCTGAGTCTTCACAGGTCTTCCGCCTCTAGTTATCCAAAATTCTAAAATAGCATGGTCGCTACCTCCTAGGGTCCCAGCCACTTTTACCTCCTCAACCATTTCCTCCCTGTTTATAAGGATTAGATCCAAGGTAGCAGTTCCCCTTGAAAAAAACACAAACAATGCAAAACTAATAATCACACCGATAAACATGGGGGGAAAAATAGAAAAAAGAAAACACAAACAATCCAGAACTAATAAACACTCCAATAAGTATGAGGAAAATTAGAAAATAACACAAACAATACAAACTAATAAACACACCAATAAATATGGAGGAAGAAAATAGAAAAAAAAATGCAAATAATAAACTCAGACAACCCTAACAAGTTTTTCAAGCAAGAGATGCTTCAGGAAACTTGAATTTATTTCCTGACTCGTCTTTTGTGTCGTTTTTTCAGTTCTTTCCTGAGCTTTTATAGAAATGCATATGTTCATCCTTTTTAGGGTGTTCTGAAAAAGGTGTGGTGTGCACGTATCCAAAAATTGTTTCTAAAACTCGTGGCAAACTTTTCCATTTCACTTCTATGCCAAATCCCATTCACTTTTATTGGAGGTTTTTTTTCCTGAATAGGTTTATAAAAACTCCAAGGGAGGGGAAAAGAAAAGGACATGTTACTTTTTTGAAGCAAAATCTGTAGGATACCTTTCCAAACTAGGCATTGTCTAATCAGTTTGTGAAGCGGTTTCTGCTTGACAGACTCATGTGTTTTCACGTACCCTAATGGATGTGAAAAAATTGCCTCCCCAAAAAAAAAGCTAGAAGAAATGCTTAATAAATGTTTACATAAAATACGATGGAAAAAACACAGAAATAAAGATCATAAAAAAAACACTGAGAAGGAGCTTAAAAAAATAGACATGTTTGACAACTGGGAAAAAAAATGTCGTGTGGGCATATCCTCAAGCTATGTTCACACATTGCATTTGTGCTGTTGCTTTTGTTTGCTGCACTTTTTATGTCAATAAAAAACTACTTTTTACAGCAAAAACTATGAAATTTTAGAAATCTCATGCACACGATTGTTTTTTATTTTTCCCTGACTGGATTGGAAAATTGCTGCGTTTTTGAAAACTGCAACATGTCAATTCCTTCAGCGTTTTTGCAGTGGTTTTTTTTTTTCACTACAGAGAGCAGCGAGGAAGTGCAAAAACACAGCAACAAATGCAACCAAGGCACTTTTGCCGCGTTTTTGTTGAATAAAACTAACTTTCTTAAACAAAAATGCAGCAAATCTGAGCAAAACCAGCTTTTTGTAAGCATCTACTGTCAAGAGGGAAGGTTTTGCTGCAGAATAAAAAGCAGCTAGAAAGTAACGTTTGAACATGGCCTTAAAGTATTCTTATTGGTTTATTATACCCAGTGCTATGGAGTAGTGTAAAAACAGCACTGTCCGAGGAAAACAATAGCTTGATTACCCCTCAACAGAGACCGGAGAAAGAGTAAGGCCGGGATCACACACAGCGAGATACGGCCGAGTCTCGCAGGTTAAAGCCAAGCTCTGGCGCCGGCACTCCGGAGCGGAGCGTGCAGCCGCCCAGTAATACATGGAAATTAAAACAGTGGGGAATAAAAATAATATACCAAAATAAACAGTTTAATACAATAATTAAATATATAATAAAAGATATATATAAAAAAAAACCCTCTGGAAAAATTGGATGGCAAACCATCCGGTGAAAATACCACTGTATACTCTGGGTATGGTGGAAGATGAAACCGGCAGGGTGTAGAAATAAAAAAGATATATTGAATATTATGTGTGTAATATATAATAAAAAAGCACACAGAATAAAATAATAAATAAAGGCCTTTATTAGGATATAGAACAACAATAGGTGTGCACTAAAAATGAATCAAAAAGGCACCACAAATGTATACATGGTATTATAAATACATAATAAGCTATATAATAAAGCTTTCCTAATAACCATGCTAAACTGGCTCAATGATTGACAGGCAAATAAAATACATACAATGACCCAAAACATAAAAATATAAAAATATAGTGCAATGTGTTGCAAAAAATGAAGTGCACTAGTGGAGTCACTCAAAAAATGGCAGTGAATACCTATAAGTGAAAAAAATGAAACGCCACACAATTAAAAAGTGACACAAGGAATTAACAATTACCTGGTGAGCCAGCTAATGGTGCCAAAAATAACGCGCCCTGACGCGCGTTTCGGAGTTGCTCTCCTTCGTCAGTAATACATGGAGCTGCACGCTCCGCTCCAGAATGCCGGTGCCAGAGCTTGGTTTTAACCTGCGAGACTCGGCCGTATCTCGCAGCATTGTGACCCCGGCCTTAGAGAGACTAAACTGTAAAACACATTCAAGAAACCACCAAGCATCTGTGCCTCTTGTGAAAATTGCAACCATCAAGTTGTGCCTCTGAAAAAATAAATGATTGCACAGTGGCGCCATTCTGCAGAACAAAATATCATCTCTTCACTGGACGATTTTTTTTAAACCAAGTAAATTGCAAATATTACGGTATTTATTTTTTATGATCTATAAAATGAATGTGAACTGTCCTTGTGGATTTATTTGTTTACTCCATGGCAGTCATTATCATTAGATCTAATCATCATTAGATCTAATATCAATCCCTATAATACTACTTGAAGCAATAACCTCAGACACCTGACCTTCAAATCCTGCAAAATCCATATCTGTTAGAAAAGTTATTAATAAAAGGATAAACATATAGAAAAGAAATGGCGCCAAACTCCTAGAATTTCTGCTCATAAATTTTCACAATCGAAGAATTTCTTTAAGGAAAACAAAAAGAAAAAAAAAACTAAAATAACAAAATGAGTGATTGTCAGAGGCGTCCTGCCGGGATGTGTAGAATTTATAAGACTAGTACGATTATAATGATAATTATCGGAGCCGCCAAACGCCGTCGGAATGGTAGATGACAGCTTTGGGAAAATAACCCGAATATCAGCAACGCGTCTCTGCCAGAAAATAGATGCTTGTATCTTATATTTAGATTCCTCATTGTGTTATTTCAGTGCTTTCCGTGATCAGAGGACGGCGAGAGGTTTAATATGGATGTTTGATTGCTATTGTTGAAAAGCGTATCATAAGATGAAAGAATGCGCTTGACGGTAATAGATCCAGAGTCATGCACCGCCGGTCAATAGCTCTGAAAATAGGATGAAAACAACGGAAATTATTTTTTTTCCAACCGAACCCTTTGTCATTATGGAGCAATGCTATCGTGACATTGCTCTGATAATGGCTTTGCTTTGGTACATACGAATCAGCCATATTTTTGTAAATGGAACTACTACTTAGAGAACCTTTTTAAAGGAAATCTGTCGGCAAGATCTTACCCCCCCAAACCGTTTATATAGGCATGTACAGTAGGTCAGTGAAAGGTAAATGCACTTTTATTTGCATAATATGCAAATATGACGTTAAGTGCTTTGTCATGCCCAGAGCACTTTACAGAACTATGCCTCCTGAAGTTATTTCCATCCTTAGCACCTCCTAAGTTTCTCCTTCTGCCTCCTGAAGTTATTGCCATCATTAGCACCTACTAAGTATCTTCTTCTGTCTCCTGAAGTTGTTTATATCCTTAGCACCTGCTAAGCGTCTTCTTCTGAATCCTGAGGTTATTTCCATCCTTAGCGCCTCCTGCTTTCTTCGCACTATGGGCACTGACTTCAGTATTCTATGGAGTATGTACCGCAAACCCATGATGTTCACCCAGAAGAAGAGCAATGTGGATGCTTGACATGTCCGGGTGTACAGTAGGGCCGGGCAGCGCATGTGCAGTAAAGCACTAAAGCAAGTGCCCATAGCAGGGCACTTTAGTGAGTAGGAATGAGGAACAGGCAGTAAACCAAGGGATGTAGACATTAGAAATATATTTTTCAATGCTAAAGTGCGCAAGTTTTGCCCATTTTAAGATTCAGTCCAGGGGGCAGTCCTATGGAAAATAACTGCTGGCAAGTATGAGTTACCAAGTTAACGTTCTAAAAGACTATTTGCGGGGCAATGACTGATGCTTGCTCCGGCTCATTTCTTTGGTTTTGCTGTAGTTTCTTGTACTTTGCACAAACAGGGTCATGGCTCCCCCTTTCTCATCTAGGTATTTGATCTATATAGCTTCCCATGGGCAGACGACTGAACAGTCGGGTCTCTGTCCTGCTCTACACTGAGGTCGGCTCACACAAGGTAAGGTTTTAATACTAGAGGATAGGATAGTCCCGATTGGGTGCACCTTGTCGAGGTGGGATGACTTTTAAACTTTTTGAATAAAATAGTGTTAACTTAGAAACCCAGGTTATTTACATATACTATTACTATTTACTTGCTGCAGGGAAGATGCTCATTTTGTTTTTTAGAGGGTTTTAGAGTAGGAGCAAAGACCCAGTAATGACATGAGCCAAGGCACCGGAAAAGGAGAGAATATAAATACAGTGTAGAGAGCTATGCTTGGAAATGTTAGAAGCTAATGTGCCTCCATATTAGGCGAGATTTCCTGATTTTATTGGCACCCAGTTGAGGAACGGTAGAGATAGCAGTGACATTTGGTTTGTGTCTCTTATCACCACCACTATAGCACATTCCTATACAGCTGTCACGTGGACCCGTCTTGTGTGACACGACCTGCAGGTCGATAACTGAAACAACAAGGCAAGACACGTGTAACTGTCCTGTGTGACACGACCCGCAGGCCGGTAACTGAAACAGCAAGACATGGGGAATGGGGCAACAGTTACAACGGTGGGCCCTGCGATAGCGAACGGGGACTTGGAGACCTTCTGCACTCCCCTGAGTCAGTGTCCCTCCACTCCTAACGATCCCTTGGCCGGTTCCGCACCGGGCGCCGATCAGGATACCTGTCACCCTAGCACACCCTACACCTATCCCTTGCTAGGGAACTGGGTGGTGCAGGCACTGGCCCCACTGCTGTACTAATACACAGCAGGTAAAAATACAAACAGGGGAAACACCAAAAAGACTTATCTTGCTCTGCTGCAGCACCAGGCAGCAGAGTGCATCACCGGATTAACTTTTCGCAGTGGCTCGACACCTCAGAGCCAGCTGCCACCTTCACCATATCACTCTGCTGCGGACACCGGGCAGCCAGAGTTCAACACCAGTTTCAGCAGTGGCTCCAACCTTCAAGCCAGCTGCTAACTTCACCAGGTTTCTGCAGTGGCTTCACACCTCAGCCAGCTTGTCACGTCCGCTCTGTCACTCCTGACTAGTCCCAAGGCTCTGCCTTGGCTCGGCTCTGGGCTTCGGCCTACGCTCCGCTGCTAGTTCTATGTCTCGTATCCTGGCTAGTCCCAAGGCTCTCCCTTGGCCCGGCTCTGGGCTTCGGCATACGTTCCGCTGCTAGACTCTGTCCTCTGGTGCTCTCTAGCACACTCCTGACTAGTCACAAGGCACTGCCTTGGCTTGGCTCTGGGCTTCGGCCTACGCTCCGCTGCTAGTTCTATGTCTCGTTTCCTGGCTAGTCCCAAGGCTCTCCCTTGGCCCAGCTCTGGGCTTCGGCCTACGCTCCGCTGCTAGCTCTGTTCTTTCTCTGACCTGGCTCTGTTTCGGCCTATGTTTCCGCTCCGTTTTCTGTACCCTGTCCTGCCTTGTCCCTTGCTTGTCCTTGCCTTGAACCCCGGCGTGGGTTCCCCTGGCCGCCTCCTGTGCCATAGTAGTGCCTCGTGCTTGTGTACAGCCTTGTGCACTGGCCAGCGAGGCGTGCCTCCTGCATGGCTCCTAGCACGCAGCCCTTCCTTGAACCCTGGCGTGGCTCCTAGCACGCACCCTGCCTTGAACCCTGCCGTGGCTCCTAGCATGCAGCCCTTCCTTGAACCCTGGCGTGGCTCCTAGCAAGCTTCCTGCCTTGAACCCTGGCGTGGCTCCTAGCACGCACCCTGCCTTGAACCCTGACCCTGGCGTGTCTTTCTGCATGCGCAGGACTCTGCCTTGAACCCTGACCCTGGCGTGTCTTTCTGCACGCGCAGGACTCTGTCTTGTACCTTGTGCCTTGGCGTGTCTCTACACACGCACTCTGTCTTGTACCTTGTGCCTTGGCGTGTCTCTACACACGCACTCTGTCTTGTACTTTGTGCCTAGGCGTGTCTCTCTACATGCACCCTGTCTTGTTTTTTGCTTTGAACCCTGGTGTGTCCCCTACACACACACCTTGCCTTGCACCTTGCTGTGAACCCTGGCATGTCCCCTACACACGCACCTTGCCTTGCACCTTGCTTTGAACCCTGGCGTGTCCCCTACACACGCACCTTGCCTTGCACCTAGCCTTGGACCTTGGCATGTTCCCTAACACGCACCATGCCTGGATATCTGTTGTGCCTCCTTGCCTGAACCCTGGTTTGCCTGCCGGATGCCCAGAACCAGCCGATCGCTGCCAGAGATTTTAAGACTGATGACTGCGGCCTGCTGTCCGGAGCTGATGTCCGCAGCCTGATGCCCTGATCATGTCGATCGTTGCCAGCTGTCTGGAGTCCCATGCCATTGTGCCTTTGCCTGTACCCAGGCGTGCCACCTGGCACGTACTATGCTATGGACCTTGGCGTGCCACGCACGCACCTTGCACGTTTTGCTTGTTTTCACGTTTGCACTGAAGGTTATCCTGAAGTTCTTAATGAAGATACCTTGCACTTACCTCTTGTCTTGTCTTGTTTCCTGCTTGTCCCTGGTCGTCAGACACACCCATAGTGTCCCCCTGAGCTGGCCGTCTAGTCCCAGCAGTCGTGGTGGCTCACCCCCTTGGTCTTGCCCCTGACACTCCCTGTATAGGGGGTGGTTCCTCACAAGGTCAGCTCGCCCTCGGTGGGTGGGTGCCACGACCCAGAGGGTCCACTCAAAAAATGGGCTCAGCAGAAGCTGAGTCCGTCACACAGCTGCTCCCTTCACCGTGGTTGGAATCCCAAAAAGACGCTATCACCAAACCCTGCTCATAGACCATGTGACCCTATATAGGAAAAGGGAATGGAAAATGATCAGAGGCCAAAAACTGCTATAACCCCGGTGACCACTGGGGGCAAAAGGCAAAGCAAAGAAAACATCAAGTGCAATTACCCTAACGGCCACCGGGGCAAAACTAGAACTGAAACCACACAGTGAGGAAAAAAAGGTTACTAGTGCTTTTATCTGTCATGATCAAGCATGGATCATGACAACTGTGGAGAGGCCGTTCTTGGGTACTGCAGCTCAGCTGCTATTGATTTGAATGTGATCTGATTCTAGTTTTCTTTTTATTGTGAAGCAAGCAACAAAAAGGGCAAAATAGCTGAAAACTTGTGTGTGCATAACTATTCACCCCCTAAAGTCAGTACTTTAGTACTTCAGTAGAGCCTCCTTTTGCAGCAACTACAGCTGTAAGTCACTTTGGATAAGTCTCTATGAGCTTTCCTCACCTGGCCACTAGGATTTGTGCCATTCCTCAAGGCAAAACTGCTCCAGCTCCTCCAAGTTAGATGGTTTCGTGTGGTAAACAGCGATCTTCATGTCTGACCACAGATTCTCAATTTTATTAAGGTCTGGGCTGTGACTCGGCAAATCTAAAATATTTTCACGTTTCCCCTTAAACCACTTGAGTGTTGCTTTAGCAGTATGCTTTGGGCTATTGTCTTGTTGGAAGGTTAACCTCTGTCACAGTTTCAAATGACAGACTGAAACAGGTTTTGCTCAAGAATATCTCTGTATTTTATACCATCCATCTTCTCCTTGACTTGAACCATTTTCCCTGCCCCTACTGCCAAAAAACATCCCCACAGCATAATGCTGCCACCACCATGTTTTACTGTGGGCATGGTGTTCTGGTGGTGATGAGCTGTATTGGTTTGTTTTGCGTTTACCTTGGTGGCCAATAAGTTAAATTTACATCTCATCTGACCACAGCACCTTCCTCTCTACATTTGGCAGTCTCCCACATGCCTTTTGGTATTTTTGCATGTAAGTAAAGGTTTTCTTCTGGCTACTCCTCCATAGAGGCCACCTCTATGGAGTGTACGGCTTATTGCGGTCGTATGGACAGATACTCCAGTCTCTGCTTGGGAACTCTGCAGCTCCATGAGGGTCACCTTTGGTCTCTGTGCTGCCCCTCTGATTAATGCCCTCTTTGCCCGGACTGAGGGTTTTGGTGGGTGACCCTCTCCCGGCAGGTTTGTTGTGGTACCTTGTTCTTTCCATTTGATGATAATGGATTGATGGTGCTCCGGGGGATCATCAGAGATTGGGATATTTCCTTATAACCCAACCCTGACTTGTTCTTCTCATCAACTTTGCCCCCTGACTTATTTGGAGATCTCCTTGGTCTTCATGGTGGTGTTTGGTTAGTGTTGCCTCCTGTTATTAGTGTTGCAGCCTCTGTGGGATTTCAGAAAAGGTAAAGTGTATATACTGACAGACATGTGACACTTACATTGTGCACAGGTGGACGTCCTGTCACTAAGCAAGTGACTTATGACGGGAATGGCTTGGTGCAGAAATTTTTAGGGGCTTCATTGCAAAAGGGTTGAATACATATGCACATGCCAATGTTTAGCTATTTGATCCCATAAATTTAATTTATGCCTATATTTTTCTCACTTCACCAACTTAGACTACTTACTACTTATGCATCACACAAGAATCAGTAAAACGCCAATGGAGGTGAATACTATCACAAGCCACGTATTACATATTAGTTTAATCATACCACATTTAACTGATTATTTCTCTTATAAGACTTTCTTGTTCTGGACTCTGGTTTTGCTAAAAATAAAAAAAATACATATTAGAAAGTGTTTATCCGAACCAAGTGTGTAACCAAGTTTACTCTGTCACTATACAGCAGTATTATTTAGTCACCATATAGTGGTATTATTCATTCATTTCATGCCAGTTCCATTATTATTCAGTCACCATATAGTGGTATTATACATTCCTTTATGTCAATATTTTCAGTCACTGTACAATTTTTTTACACAGCATGATGGTATTTTCTACGCACTGTATGGTAGTATTATTATATTCTTTGGTCAACAAGGTTAAAAAAAAATCACATAGTTTTAATTTAAAAAAAATGAATTTTTAGCCAGTTCTCCCTTAGAAGGCATCAGATGACTATCTTGTGGTTTTTAGGTCCCCAAAAAACCAGGATGCCTATAGTGGTCTTCTTGTATGGCAAAACCACCACCAGGGCCTATGTGTGACAGCTAGAGCTAGTCCCCAAAATTATTAATTCTGGCTACGGCTACAATATTTTTGGATGGGCCACAAAAACAGACTATAGATGCCATATTACGGTTTTATACAGCACAGTGCTGTAGCTTACTAAATAATACCGCCATAATTTACCACCAAGATTTGAATTAAGCTTAAATGGAGATCGCCGTTAATTGCGGCCTCACTAATGACCAATTAGATGCCATTCCCCTGTGTGAGCGCGATGTAAGCCATATATAATGCCGCGTGCCCCGAACAGTCTATTTCAGCTGTAAACGTCGCAGATTACATCCAGCAACATCGATAATTTACAACATTATTTTTAGTTCCCCTTATTAAAATGAGGCATACGAGCAGAAATAATGAGACGTCACCGGTGGAATCTGCTTGACAACCTTTTCTTACGTTGACATTACTGTGAATTGTGGAGGGGTAAAATGTGCCAGGTGGGACTCAGGAGAAACAAGATGGTTAAATAACGAGTGATTTAGCGTCTTCAGCCAAGTTTTTTCTGTCGGGAAATCTGCCAAATCTCTCAGAAAGGATCCCGTTCACTGTTGTTTTGGCAGAGATCGGCGCTTTAGCACTCGTGACATCTTCAGGACTGACAGCTTTCATGATTATTCTGATAAAAAGGTACAGAAGGCGGTATACGTTTAGTGCCAGATGTCCCTTGGGCCCATTTTGGCCTCTTCAGGAATGAAGCATTTAGTCCACATGTTGATCCTGACAGAAGCGACTCGTTAATTAATTTATTGATTTGTAACGTTGTACAAGGCAGTAACTTCACTTATAGAGCCTGTATGGCGACCCGAGGGTTCCTTTCTGCACAACTATAGGCATCTTGTGTGACGTCATATGGTGACAATAGTTAACACCGTAATATGGAAATATTCTACACTATGGCCGGCATGATTTATAATGTTGTGCAAGGCAGTGACTATACATACAAGGTCTATATGGAGACCTAAGGGTTCCTTTATTACATAGGCATCTTGTGTGACATCATATGGTAGCAATGTTTAGCACCGTAATATGGAAATATTGTACACTATGGCCGGTATGATTTACAATGTTGTGAAAGGCAGTGACTTCACATACAAGGTCTATATGGAGACCCGAGGGTTCCTATCTGCACAGCTACAGTTGTGGCCAAAAGTATTGACACCCCTGCAATTCTGCCAGATAATACTCAGTTTCTTCCTGAAAATGATTGCAAACACAAATTCTTTGTTATTATTATCTTCATTTAATTTGTCTTAAATGAAAAAACACAAAAAGAATTGTCCTAAAGCCAAATTGGATATAATTCCACACCAAACATAAAAAAGAGGGTGGACAAAAGTATTGGCACTGTTCGAAAAATCCTGTGATGCTTCTCTAATTTGTGTAACTAACAGCACCTGTAACTTACCTGTGGCACCTAACAGGTGTTGGCAATAACTAAATCACACTTGCAGCCAGTTGACATGGATTAAAGTTGACTCAACCTCTGTCCTGTGTCCTTGTGTGTACCACATGGAGCATGGAGAAAAGAAAGAAGACCAAAGAACTGTCTGAGGACTTGAGAAACCAAATTGTGAGGAAGCATGAGCAATCTCAAGGCTACAAGTCCATCTCCAAAGACCTGAATGTTCCTGTGTCTACCGTGCGCAGTGTCATCAAGAAGTTTAAAGCCCATGGCACTGTGGCTAACCTCCCTAGATGTGGACGGAAAAGAAAAATTGACAAGAGATTTCAACACAAGATTGTGCGGCTGTTGGATAAAGAACCTCGACTAACATCCAAACAAGTTTAAGCTGCCCTGCAGTCCGAGGGTACAACAGTGTCAACCCGTACTATCCGTCGGCGTCTGAATGAAAAGGGACTGTATGGTAGGAGACCCAGGAAGACCCCACTTCTTACCCCGAGACATAAAAAAGCCAGGCTGGAGTTTGCCAAAACTTACCTGAAAAAGCCTAAAACGTTTTGGAAGAATGTTCTCTGGTCAGATGAGACAAAAGTAGAGCTTTTTGGGCAAAGGCATCAACATAGAGTTTACAGGAGAAAAAAGAGGCATTCAAAGGAAAGAACACGGTCCCTACTGTCAAACATGGCGGAGGTTCCCTGATGTTTTGGGGTTGCTTTGCTGCCTCTGGCACTGGACTGCTTGACCGTGTGCATGGCATTATGAGGTCTGAAGACTGCCAACAAATTTTGCAGCACAATGTAGGGCCCAGTGTGAGAAAGCTGTGTCTCCCTCAGAGGTCATGGGTCTTCCAGCAGGACAATGACCCAAAACACACTTCAAAAAGCACTAGAAAATGGTTTGAGAGAAAGCACTGGAGACTTCTAAGGTGGCCAGCAATCAGTCCAGACCTGAATCCCATAGAACACCTGTGGAAAGATCTAAAAATGGCAGTTTGGAGAAGGCACCCTTCTAATATCAGGGACCTGGAGTAGTTTTCCAAAGAAGAATGGTCTAAAATTCCAGCAGAGCATTGTAAGAAACTCATTGATGGTTACCGGAAGCGGTTGGTCGCAGTTATTTTGGCTAAAGGTTGTGCAACCAAGTATTAGGCTGAGGGTGCCAATACTTTGGTCTGGCCCATTTTTGGAGCATTGTGTGAAATGATCAATGTTTTGCTTTTTGTTTCATTCCCTTTTGTGTTTTTTTTCATTTAAGACAAATTAAATGAAGATAATACCAAAGAATTTGTGTTTGCAATCATTTTCAGGAAGAAACTGAACATTATCTGACAGAATTACAGGGGTGTCAATACTTTTGGCCATAACTGTATAGGCATCTTGTGTGACGTCATATGGTGAACATAATTAGCACTGTAATGTGGAAATATTCTACACTATGGCCGGTATGATTTCTAAAGTTGTATAAGGCAGTGACTTCATATACATAGTCTGTTTGGAAACCCAAAGGGTTCCTTTCTTCATATACATAGGCATTTTTTGTGCCGCCATATGGTGACAATGTTCAACACCGTACTATGAAAGCATTCTACTTAATAGCTAATATGAATTATAATGTTGAACAAGACAGTAACTTCACATATAAAGTCTGCCCTTGGGTTCCCTTCTGCACAGCTATAAACAGCTAATGTGTCGCTATATAGTGTCACTTTTTAGCACCGCCCTATGGAAATATTCTACTCTATGGCTGATATGATTTTTAATGTTGTATAAGGCAGTGACTTCATGAATAATGTCTGTATGGAGACACTAATGTCCCGTTCTTCATATCCATAAGCACCTTGTGTGTCGCCATATGGTGCCAAAGCTCATTTCCGCCAGTTTGATTCCTCTCAATACAGTTATAGACATATTGTGTGCCGCCATATGGTGCCAATGTACAGCCCCATCTGTGGAAATTTTTTATTCTATGGCCTGATTGATTTATTATGTTGTACAAGACAGTGATTTCATGTACAGTGACTGTTTGGAGATGACAGGATTCCTGTCTACAACACTATAGGCATCTTTTGTGCCGTCATATGATGCCAATTTTTAGCGCCATACTATGAAAATGTTCTATCCTATGGTCGGTATAAGTTATAATGTTGTTCAATGCAGTGACTTCATGTACTGAGCTTGTATGGAGACCCTAGGGTTCCTTTCTACATAGCTGTAGGCGTCCCGTGTACCGCCACATGGTCTAATGTTCAGCACTACTGTGCTATAGAGATATTCTATCCTAAATGAGTGCCTTATAACAGTACTACAGCACAATACTAAACATTATCTTTAGGTTTTATGTGCGCCACACGTGAAAACTCTAGAATTCATTAATTCTGAGCCATACACATTCTGTGTGCCACCATATGGTGCCAATGTTCTGCACCGTACTATGTAACTATTAGACTCCTTAACTGATAGGGGTTTGTTATAAATCTCCAAAAATAATGGAAGCTACAGAGAATATCCTCATAAAGCAAATAGATGAAGCAGCGACTCAAGGAGAAGTCATTATTATGGGGGACTTCAACTACCCTGAAATACATTGGGGAACAGAAACCTGCAGTTCCAGCAAAGGTGATAGGTGTCTGACAACGATGAGAGACAATTACCAACTGGTTCAGGACCCAACAAGAGGGGGGGCACTGCTAGACCTAATAACCAACAGGCCAGACCGCAGATCAAATGTAAGGGTTGGGGGTCACTGGGGGGATAGTGATCACAAGATAATAAGTTTTCATGTATCCTATAATAAGATGTGTAGTAGAGGGGTTACAAGGACACTAAACTTCAGGAAGGCAAATTTCCAACGGATGAGAGATGATCTTGGTGCAATTAACTGGGACGATATCCTGAGACATAAAAATACACAAAGAAAATGGGAGACGTTTATTAGCATCCTGAATAGGACCTGTGCACAATATATACTGTATGGGAATAAACCTGCGAGAAATAGGAGGAAACCACTATGGCTAAATAGAGCTGTAAGGGGTGCAATAAGGGACAAAAATAAAGCATTTAGAGAATTAAAGCAAGTAGGTAGTGATGAGGCATTAAATAAATACAGAAGATTAAATAAATTCTGTAAAAAGCAAATCAAGACAGCAAAGATTGAGACAGAGAGACTCATTGCCAGAGAAAGTAAAAATAATCCCAAAACATTCTTTAACTACATAAATAGTAAGAAGCTAAAACATGATAGTGTTGGTCCCCTTAAAAATAGTCTGGGTGAAATGGTGGATGAGGATGAGGAAAAAGCCAATATGCTAAATGACTTTTTTTCAACAGTATTTACACAAGAAAATCCCATGACGGATAACATGATCAGGGATAAAAATTCTCCATTAAATGTCACCTGCTTAACCCAGCAGGAAGTACGGCGGCATCTACAAATCACTAAAATTGACAAATCCCCGTGCCCGCATGGGATACACCCCCGAGTACTGCAGGAATTAAGCACAGTCATAGATAGACCACTATTTTTAATCTTTAAAGATTCCATAATAACAGGGTCTGTACCACAGGACTGGCGTATAGCAAATGTGGTGCCAATATTCAAAAAGGGGACAAAAAGTGAACTTGGAAATTATAGGCCAGTAAGTTTAACCTCAACTGTGGGTAAAATCCTGGAGGGTTTTCTAAGAGATACTATACTGGAGTATCTGGAGAAGAATAACCTTATGACCCAATATCAACATGGGTTTACAAGAGACCGTTCCTGTCAGACTAATCTGATAAGCTTTTATGAAGAGGTAAGTTCCGGACTGGACCAAGGGAATGCAGTGGACGTGGTGTACATGGACTTTTCAAAAGCTTTTGATACGGTGCCACACAAAAGGTTGATACATAAAATGAGAACAATGGGGATAGGGGAAAATATGTGTAGGTGGGTTAAGAGCTGGCTCAGGGATAGGAAACAAAGGGTGGTTATTAATGGAGCACACTCAGACTGGGTCATGGTTAGCAGTGGGGTACCACAGGGGTCAGTTTTGGGCCCGCTTCTTTTTAACATATTTATTAATGACCTTGTAGGGGGCATAGAGAGTAGAATTTCAATATTTGCAGATGACACTAAACTCTGCAGGGTAATTAATACAGAGGAGGACAATTTTATATTACAGGAGGATTTATGTAAACTAGAAGCTTGGGCTGATAAATGGCAAATGAGCTTTAATGGGGATAAATGTAAGGTCATGCACTTGGGTAGAACGAACAAGTTGTATAATTATGTGCTTAATTGTAAAACACTGGGCAAAACAGTCACTGAAAAAGACCTGGGTGTATGGGTGGACGACAAACTCACATTTAGTGGCCAGAGTCAAGCAGCTGCTGCAAAGGCAAATAAAATAATGGGATGCATTAAAAGAGGCATAGATGCTCATGAGGAGAACATAATTTTACCTCTATATAAGTCACTAGTGCGACCACACTTAGAATACTGTGTACAGTTCTGGTCTCCGGTGTATAAGAAAGACATAGCTGAACTGGAGCGGATGCAGAGAAGAGCGACCAAGGTTATTAGGGAACTAGGGGGTCTGCAATACCAAGACAGGTTATTACACTTGGGGTTATTTAGTTTGGAGAATCGAAGGCTTAGGGGTGATCTTATTACAATGTATAAATATATGCGGGGACAGTACAAAGACCTTTCTAATGATCTTTTTACTCTTAGACCTGTGACGGGGACAAGGGGGCATCCTCTACGTCTGGAGGAAAGAAGGTTTAAGCATACTCACAGACGCGGATTCTTTACTGTAAGAGCAGTGAGACTATGGAACTCTCTGCCATATGATGTTGTAATGAGTGATTCACTACAAAAATTTAAGAAGGGACTGGATGCCTTTCTTGAAAAGTATAATATTACAGGGTATATACACTAGTCTCCTTAATATTGCGTTGATCCAGGGAGCTAGTCTGATTGCCGTATGTGGAGTCGGGAAGGAATTTTTTTCCCCAATGTGAAGCTTACTGTTTGCCACATGGGGTTTTTTTGCCTTCCTCTAGATCAACATGTTAGGGCAAGCTCGGATAGGATATGGGTTGAACTAGATGGACTTAAAGTCTCCCTTCAACCTTAATAACTATGTTACTATGTTACTATGTTACTATGATATGATTTATAATGTTGTACAAGGAAGTGATGCCATGTACGGAGCCTGTATTGAAACCATAGGATTCCTTACTATACAGCCATAGACATTCCGTGTGCCACCATATGGTGCCAATGTTTAGCACGAAAGTCTGTAATCACCCTGAGTGACTGCAGACATGTGAATCCTCAAAGCATGCTCGTCGAAAAGACCAGGCGGTCATGTGACTGCAAGTTTGTGATATGCATACTCCCAGCCACATTAAATCTAGATGTCCACAGCGTCACTCAGTTATCTTGCAGCACGGTGGCTCAGTGGTTAGCGCTGCAGCCTTGCAGCGCTGGGGTCCTGGGTTCGAATCCCACCAAGGACAACATCTGCAAGGAGTTTGTATGTTCTCCCCGTGTTTGCGTGGGTTTCCTCCGGGTACTCCGGTTTCCTCCCACATTCCAAAGACATACTGATAGGGAATTTAGATTGTGAGCCCCCATCGGGGACAGTGATGAAAATGTGTGCAAACTGTAAAGCGCTGCGGAATATGTTAGCGCTATATAAAAAAATAAAGATTATTATTATTGTATTGAATTAGGACTCGCACGTCTAGTTGGAATGTGGCCACAGGTATACATATTGTATACTCCTGCTCCCGGTGTTGAACTGGATAATCCTGATAGCACGCAGTGTGCTCAGTGTGAGGATTCACAAGTCTGCAGTCACATAGAGTATCTGCAGACTTTCGGGCCAAATCTGGATAAATCCTTTAACATGAAGTCACCTCTCTGTATAAATAATAGCGTCCTCTCTTTTGGGAAGGATTTCCATAAGATTTTGGAGGCATCTGTGGGAAATTTTACCCCTTTATCCAGAAAAGCATTTGTGAGGTCAAAAACTGATGTTGAGGAGAGGCCGGGCTCACAATCTCTATTCTAGTTCATCTGAAAGGTGTTGGATGGGGCTGGGGTCGAAACTCTGTGCGGCATGTTCTCCCCTCCCCATATCTTTATGGACTTTGTGCACTGGGCGCAGTGTTGGGGAACAGAAAAGGGTCTTCCCCAAACTGTTCACTCAGAGCTGAAAGGTACAATTGTCCACAATTGCTTGTGCTGAAATATTAAGATTTCTCCTCCAGAGTCCAGTGGTGGCGGCTTTACATCACTCCATCCGACGCTCTGCATTGTGCTTGGTGATGTACGGCTGCATGCAGCAGCTCTGCCTTGAAGCTCCCGGCGGGGGTGCAGAGGAGGTCTGGACTCTGCAGTTATGGAGTCAACAGAGCGTTGGTGACTTTTCTGCCCCTCAGCACTCAGCCCCCCGCTCTGTAAGGTTACAGGGCCTCCATTTCATGGGTGAGTTGCTGCGGTTCCGTCAACCTCTTAATAATATCACTCATAGGTGATGGGGGAAGATTCAGGAGGAAGAAATGTCATAAACGGACTTGTTACTCCGGTGGCTCCTATTACAGGACTGCGCTGGTATCTATGAGCTCAGCACCACCGGCCAGTCTGTCACATGTTGTCAAAAGCAGACGGCATGGCGGGGTTCAGATATTATACACCAGGGATGGGGGCTCGAATATTATACAAAAGGGGACCAAATACTATACGCCAAGGGCGAAATGTTAGATGTTTTATTACGGAAGCAAAGGGTTAGATGTTATACAACGGGACGAGGGTCCGGATGCCATCGGGGTCAATGGTGTTGGATATTAAACACCAAAGGCTTATGTAAAGAATGGAGACCTCCAATCTCAGGCGCTAACGTTGGAGACAAACTGTTCCGGCATTGTAGTTGGGCACCAACCTCCGGTTGACCTTGAGCATCCATTTAGGAATGATTTAGATCAGGATCACCGTAAGAGACCATTAGAATGCAGCAAAGCTTCGATTAGACAGTGGCCAACCATCGCCAGAGTATTACTGTACACCGGTGCAGGACTTCTTCTGCAAAACGACATATTAACGGTGATTAAGAGGTTAATAATAGAGGGAGACGCCCTTTTTTTTGTTGTTAACAGCAATAAATCCTCATGATAAATACATTACTAAAGCGTAAAAAAAGGAACAATGACAACAGCAACAAGACAAAGTTCCGGGTTTCTACATTGTTTCGGCGCGGCGTAGCTGCACACTTGTGAAGTAATACGATAATTACAATTTCTCTCGGTAAATCTAAATCCCCATCCTATTGTTCTTATTGAACGGAGCTCATCAGACCCCGGGGGGGGGAACAAATAACATTTCTAAATCAATGTATTTTCTTTTTATTTTTTCTCCCATCTTTGTAATGGCATTAGATATTACTTGCGCGCTCGCAGATAATAAGTAGAACTGATTGAGATGGTTTATTAAGTTCTGCTATTTGTTTTCTTCTACGACTAGTGCAGAAAGCTCTCATTGCGTTTTGTATCACCAGCGGCTTACCTGCAGAACCTTCATCTCGGCGCCAATCTGGAATGAAACGCGCTTTTCAAGGCTTCATTCGATTAATCAATTTTCAATGTGAAATGCAAGAAATGAAATCAAAGAAGAAAAAACATTATTTCCCGACCGCGCTAATTCTATGTCGTTACTCAGAAGTACATTGTCTTTTTTTTATGTTTAAGTTCATTTACCGATTGTTATCGCTTTCATATTATTTTGCAAAATGAGAAAATACCAAGATGAGATATAGCAGCGGCGCAACTAATACCGCCTAATACCGATTATTGAGAAGGAACGAGAACTGCCTCCCCGAGCCAATATCGCAGAGAGCGGAGTCATGCCGTAATTTCACAATAGCGTCAGCCTTCATGTTGGTGGCGGCTGCATCTGTATATTAAGCAGCTCATAAAAGCTGCAGGCTAACGTGAGATTAGTAAGGCTTAGCTTACAGAGACTCAGCTCAGGCAAACGTACGATGTCCGTTATAAAATAATCAATTTCATATTTAATAAGGATTCACCTATATGGTTTTGAAAATTATGCTAAAAGTGAAATGACAGCACAAAGATCTAAGATTTTCAAAAAGTTAACAAATGTCTCAGTTTGGGGGATCTAAAAGTATTATCCCTGTATTGAGTGCATTATCCCTGTACTGTATCACTGTGTGCATTATCCCTGTACTGTGACATCACTGTGTATATTATCTCTGTACTGTGACATTATGTATTATCCCTGTACTGTGACATCACTGTGTGTATTATCTCTGTACTGTGACATCACTGTGTGATTATCCCTGTACTGTGACATCAATGTGTGTATTATCTCTGTACTGTGACATCACTGTGTGTATTATCTCTGTACTGTGACATTGTGTATTATCCCTGTACTGTGACATCACTGTGTATATTACCTCTGTACTGTGACATCAATGTGTATATCATCTCTGTACTGTGACATCAATGTGTGTATTATCCCTGTACTGTGACATCACTGTGTGTATTATCTCTGTACTGTGACATCACTGTGTGTATTATCCCTGTATTGCGACATTGTGTATTATCACTGTACTGTGACATCACTGTGTATATTACCTCTGTACTGTGACATCGCTGTGTATATTATCTCTGTACTGTGACATCACTGTGTGTATTATCTCTGTACTGTGACACCACTGTGTGTATTATCTCTGTACTGTGACATTGTGTATTATCCCTGTACTGTGACATCACTGTGTGTATTATCTCTGTACTGTGACATCACTGTGTGTATTATCCCTGTACTGTGACATCACTGTGTGTATTATCTCTGTACTGTGACATTGTGTATTATCCCTGTACTGTGACATCGCTGTGTATGTTACCACTGTACTGTGATATCACTGTGTGTATTATCCCTGTACTGTGACATCACTGTGTGTATTATCCCTGTACTGTGACATCGCTGTGTATATTACCTCTGTACTGCGACATCACTGTGTATTATCCCTGTACTGTGACATCACTGTGTGCATTGTCTCTGCTGTGACATCACTGTGTGTATTATCCCTGTATTGTGACATTGCTGTGTGTATTATCCCTGTACTGTGACATCACTGTGTGTATTATCCCTGTACTGTGACATCACTGTGTGTATTATCTCTGTACTGTGACATTGTGTATTATCCCTGTACTGTGACATCACTGTGTGTATTATCTCTGTACTGTGACATCACTGTGTGTATTATCCCTGTACTGTGACATTGTGTATTATCACTGTACTGTGACATCACTGTGTATATTACCTCTGTACTGTGACATCGCTGTGTATATTATCTCTGTACTCTGACATCACTGTGTGTATTATCTCTGTTCTGTGACACCACTGTGTGTATTATCTCTGTACTGTGACATTGTGTATTATCCCTGTACTGTGACATCACTGTGTGTATTATCTCTGTACTGTGACATCGCTGTGTGTATTATCTCTGTACTGTGACATTGTGTATTATCCCTGTACTGTGACATCACTGTGTATATTATCTCTGTACTGGGACATCACTGTGTGTATTATCACTGTGCTGTGACATCACTGTTTGTATTATCCCTGTACTGTGACATCACTGTGTGTATTATCCCTGTACAGTGACATCACTATGTGTATTATCCCTGTACTGTGACATCACTGTGCATATTACTTCTGTACTGTGACATCGCTGTGTATATTACTGTGTATATTATTATGTAAAGTGCTGCAGAATATGTCGGCTGTTATGATGAGTCACCGAAGGAGGAAAAAACAAAATACCAGCTAAGTCCAGAAAAACCAGAGAGGTTGGCAGCTATCGGATTGCAGACCCCTGAACCTATCCACAACAACTAGCAGTAGCCGTGGGGGGTTCCTACGGTGCCCTAGACCCCTCGATCACAGCCGGAGAACTACATAGCCTAAAGACAGAAAGGGGAAAACTAAACTGCCCCAGAGCAGACCCCAAAGCAATAGGCTGCCCCTAACATATAATGACGGTGAAGCAAGATGAAAACACTAACACAGATAGAAAGATAGGTTGAGCAAATGATGGGGCCCAAGCTAACTACATAGGACAGGATAGGAAAGCTGCTGTCTGCCATCCGCAAAAACCCTATCAAAATGGGCCAACCGACTGATAGGAAAAACAGGCCCTGAAGTCGCTAGGCTTCAAAAGACTATATCAGCACTCAGGTATATTCTGAAGACAGAGCAAAAGATCAACAGATCAGAGACAAAAATGGAATACAGCTCACCCCCGGCCGGGGATGGCAGAACTCCCAAAAAACAAGGCAAAACAAAAACAAAACTGAAGAGTACAAAGCAGAGCAGAAAAACTTAGCTTTGAGATGCAGGAATCAGACTGGTCTCCAAGAATCCAGCAGGAAATTCACCAGCCAGGAAGAAGGGCGTTGGCAGCCTTATATCCAGTCCTCAATTCCAGCCACCCAGTCATCATCTAGCTGCCCATGTGTTTGGTAATCAGCCTCACTACCTTCCTTCACCAGAGGAAGGAGTTCATCAGACCTCAATGATGAAGGCAAAAATGAACTCACAACAGTCGGCGCTATAGAAATAAAATGTATTATTATATTATTATTACCCCTGTACTATGACATCACTTTGTGTATTATCCCTGTACTGTGACATCACTGTGTGTATTATCCCTGTACTGTGACATCACTGTGTGTATTATCCCTGTACTGTGACATCACTGTGTGCATTATCTCTGTACTGTGACATCACTGTGTGTATTATCCCTGTACTGTGACATTGCTGTGTGTATTATCCCTGTACTGTGACATCACTGTGTGTATTATCCCTGTACTGTGACATCACTGTGTGCATTATCTCTGTACTGTGACATCACTATGTGTATTATCCCTGTACTGTGACATTGCTGTGTGTATTATCCCTGTACTGTGACATCACTGTGTGTATTATCCCTGTACTGTGACATCGCTGTGTATATTATATCTGTACTGTGACATCACTGTGTGTATTATCTCTGTACTGTTACATCACTGTGTATATCATCTCTGTGCTGTGACATCACTGTGTGTAATATCTCTGGGCAATAAGGACATACACGTTACACAGATAATCGTACTGTTTTATGTTCTGAATTTATTACTGACGATGGGCTTTGTGGAGTTTGGTTGTCTTTTTCAAGGCTGAGCGTGATGTCACAAGTAACAAGATTTGCTGATAGTAACATTTTGGAATCTTTATTCTTGTATCGTAAGAACGATTTTGTGTTGAATTTCCAGGCAAGAAGGCAAAACACAAGGAGGACTTCATTAATAGAAAATAAAATCTTCCTAATTATCTACTACTAAAATACAATTTTGTTTCATGCTAATGTAACCTGTGTCCTGCAATTAACAAAAGGCACTAGATATAAGAGTCCACTGCGTTAAAGTCTCCCCACCACATTACCCGGTATCAAACCGAGGAACCTTGTCCCCACCTTGAGCCTGGACCTTCTCTAGGGTTCTCTGTTTCTAGGATGGATTGTAATGACCCTCCTCTTAGCCCTTTTCTTGTTTTTTTTTTTTAAAATTATGATGCAAAATGATCTCTTGTGTCATATTTTCATTGGTTCTGATCCCTATTTTGAATGGATGCTCAAGTCTATGTAGCATGGGAGGAAGTCAACTGTAAAGCAGAAAGAACTTCCGAGACCACTTCATTACGCAAAGTCGGGTCGACTACAACCATGGTCACCTAGAGAAGAAGACAAAGGGGACGTTTCTAGAACAAAACATAGCGGATTATTGCTGGTTTATGAGTGACAAAGTCTAGGTTTAAATTATTTTTGTGTCTCTACTGTGCGAGTTGATTT
The DNA here is from genome assembly GCF_039654945.1 of Dendrobates tinctorius. Lineage (NCBI taxonomy): Eukaryota > Metazoa > Chordata > Amphibia > Anura > Dendrobatidae > Dendrobates > Dendrobates tinctorius. The sequence continues at coordinate 37,652,578 of NW_027361784.1, forward strand.
ATGTGACTATGAAACTGTATCAAATCCTACATAAACCGGAGTCGACCAGCGTAAAACACAGACGCCCGTCTTCGGAGCCTGGGTTCTTTCCTCTGAGCGCTATGCGTTATCTGTCATCCTTTTCTGTCATCACCATAAATTACTCTCGACTCATTATATCGCGGAACAGTTTTATGAAGTGCTGCCGTCAAAGGGATTTCAGTCAAACTTTTCAAGTCGTATTCAAGAAGACTCTATGCAAGACGAGCTTTGAACAAAGACGATCTTTGCAGGAATAAAAATATATTAATAGTCAGAGACCTAATTACACATTTCCAGCAAATGGAAAATTCCTTAAGAAAAAAAAATCCTTTAATTTTTTTTTCCAATGAGTTCATTTATTACAAATTAAAAGTATTTTCTTGATGTTCGCATTAAAAGATATAAAGAGCAAAATAAAAATTAAGAGTTAAAGTTAAGGAAACTTTTCAAACGATGCTATTTGTGTGTACAGCAGCAAAAAAATAAAAAATATTTTCATGCACTTTCTCACAATGGACTAGATGAGGATCAACAATATTACTGGCCATTATATGACTTTGTTTCTTGCATTTTTACCAGCTTCTTCCTCTGCAGATTCTATCTCTAAATTTGCAATTAACTCTGAGCTAGTGGAGCTGGTGGATGAAGAGTAAAGCCCCCGTCACACACAGCGATCTTGCTAGCGAGATCGCTGCTGAGTCACGAGTTTTGTGATGCAACAGCGATCTCACCAGCGAGATCGCTGTGTGTGACACTTATCAGCGACTGGCCCCTCTGCCGGGTATCGCTGATCGTCCTGGAATGGCCAGGACTTTTTTTTGATCGCTGGCCAGCACGGCAGGCAGGAGACCAGCAATCGGTGAGCTGGAGCTGGTAACCAAGGTAAACATCAGGTTTCTAAGCGCCGCGCGGTGCTTAGAAACCCGATGTGTACCTTGGTTACCAGCTCCCTGCACCAGCGCGCTGGTAACTAAGGTACACAGTGGGTAACTAAGCGATGTGCGTCGCTTGTTACCCGCGTGTCGCTGTCCTGATCGCTGGTGAAGCTGCCTGTTTGGCAGCTCAACAATGGTCATGTAGCAACACACCAGCGATCCTGACAAGTTCACATCGTTGTCGTCGGGATCGCTGGTGAGTCGCTATGTGTGACAGGGGGCCCTAACTGATACGATGTCTCCTAGACACAGCACACTGTTAGGGGTTGTCTCATTCAGCTGCTTTCAGAAGTAGACACAGGAATGTTTCTTAGGTGAGTCATCTGCTGGTTTATTACGGGACAGCATAAACTGTAGCAGGGTTCAGCTACATAAACATGGCCTTTCTGGCATAACGGCAAAACAAAAGCTAAATCACAGCAAAGTAATTATATCTGAGGGGTTCGCCCGCTCAGACCACCATATCTCTTCAGCTCCTCCTGGAGCCACATCTGGAGACTTTCCTCTCCAAGCCACAACACAGAGAAAAAAAATAGTGGATGAGCATTGAACTTCCCATCCATACCCTTTAGGTGGAGATTTTATGAGTAGGCGTTCTGCCCATCTCTGACCTACTCACCTATAAAACCCTGTTCCTTCTCATAGATGATTAACCCATTCAGCACCTGGCATGCTGGAGAGAAACTTATGGGTTTTTTTAAATCACAGAAGAAAGCAATCTTCGAGACACAGAGTCAGAGATTAAAAAGAGTCAGCATGGGTTTGTAACTAATAAATCATGTCAGACTAACTTAATTTCCTTCTATGACAGAATCACTGACTGGGTGGATCAAGGAAATGCTGTAGATATAGTATACCTTGACTTCAGCAAAGCATTTGACAAAGTATCTCACACAATCCTTATTGAAAAAATGGCTAAGTATGGAATGGACAAGGAAACTGTTAGGTGGATTCATAACTGGCTTAGTGATCGGACCCAAAGAGTGGTCGTAAATGGCTGCTCATCCAGTTGGAAGAATGTCTCGAGTGGGGTACCACAGGGCTCTGTCCTGGGCCCTGTATTGTTCAACATCTTTATCAACAATTTAGATGAAGGAATTGAGGGTACACTGATTAAATTTGCTGATGACACAAAGCTAGGAGGGATAGCTAATACTACAGAAGAGAGAGAGAGGATTCAAAAAGATATAAATAAACTGGAGCAGTGGGCAGCAACTAACAGAATGGTTTTTAACAGGGAAAAATGCAAAGTACTACATAATGGCAATAAAAATGAAAAAAGCATATACAGAATGGGAGGAATAGGGCTAAGCAACCGCACATGTGAAAAAGACTTGGGTATACTAATAGATCACAGACTGAATATGAGTCAACAGTGTGATGCAGCAGCAAAAAGGCAAATTCTAGGATGTATTAACAGAAAGATACAGTTTAGATCATGTGACGTCATTATTGCCCTCTGCTCCTCTTTGGTCAGACCTCATCTGGAATACTGTGTCCAGTTTTGGGCGCCACATTTTAAAAAACACATCAACAAATTGGAGCAAGTTCAGAAAAGAGCGACCAGAATGGTGAGAGGTCTGCAAACCATGTGCTATGAGAGGTTGCAGGATTTGGGAATGTTTAGCTTGCAGAAGAGAAGACTGAGAGGAGACTTAATAGCTGTCTACAAATATCTCAAGGGCTGTCACATTGTAGAAGGATCATCTTTATTCTCATTTGCACAAGGACAGACTAGAAGCAATGGGATGAAACTGAATGGGAGGAGACACAGATTAGATACTAGGAAAAACTTTTTGACAGAGTGATCAAAGAGTGGAACAGGCGACTGTTATGATTGAGTCACCGTAGGAGGCAGACACAAAAATAGAAGCTACGTCCAGAAAACCAGAGAAGTTGGCAACTATCAGATTGCAGACCCCTGAACCTATCAACACAACTAGCAGTAGCCATGGGGGGTTCCTACGGTGCCCTAGACCCCTCGATCACAGCCGGAGAGCTAAATAGCCTAAAGACAGAAAAGGAAATCTAAACTGCCCCAGAGCAGACCCCAAAGTAAAAGGCAGTCCCCAACATATAATGACGGTGAAGCAAGATGAAAAAACACTCACACAGATAGAAAGATAGGCTGAGCAAACGATGGGGCCCAAGCTAACTAAACAGAACAGGAAAGGAAGGTTGCTGTCTGCAATCTGCCAAAACCCTATCAAAGACATAAGCCAACAAGCTGATATGGAAAAAGACCCTGAAGCAGCTAGGCTTCAAAAACTAAATCAGCACTCAGGTATTTTCAGAAGACTGAGCTAAAGGAATTCAGCTCACCCCAGCAGGGAATGGCAGAAATCCAGAAAAACAAAGCAAAACAAAGCCAAAGCACAAATGCAAAAAGCCGAGCAGAAAACTTAGCTTTAGAAGAGCAGGAATTCAGACTGGTCTCCAAGGATCCCACAGAGAAATCACCCGCAGGGCAGAAGGGCGTTGGCAGCCTTATATCCAGTCAGTAACTCCACTCAGCCAGTCATCATCATTAGGCTCAGGTGTTTGATAATCAGGCTCACTACCTTTCTTTACCAGAAGAGGGAGTTCCTCGGGCCTCAGTAGTGAAGGGGAAAATGAACTCACAACAGTACCTCCCCCTTGAGGAGGGGTCACCGAACCCTCAACCACGCCACCAGGGCGATCAGGGTGAGCCCGATGAAAGGCACGCACCAATCTTTTGGCATGAATATCAGAGGCAGAGACCCAGGAATTATCCTCCTGACCATAACCCTTCCACTTAACCAAATACTGGAGTCTCCGTCTAGCCAGACGGGAATCCAGTACTTTCTCTACCTCATATTCCATTTTACCTTCAACCAATACAGGGTCTGGAGGTGCCACCCCATGAACAACAGGTTCAACAAACCTTTTCAACAAAGATTTATGGAACACATTATGGATTTTAAATGTGACAGGAAGAGCCAAACGAAAAGAGACTGGATTAATAATCTCCAAAATCTTGTAAGGTCCAATAAATCTAGGCTTAAACTTAGGAGAAGCCACCTTCATAGCAATATTTTTTTGATGATAACCACACCATATCACCAACCTTAAACTGGGGACCAATGGTCCTATGTCGGTTGGAAAACCGCTGGGCCTTTTCCTGGGAGAGAGATAACTTATCCACCACTTGGTCCCAGATCTGGTGCATTCTCTCCACCACAGTGTCAACACCTGGGCAGGCAGAGGGCTCCACCTGCCCTTAAGAAAATCGAGGATGAAACCCAAAGTTACAAAAAAAAGGTGACATCAAAGTGGCAGAACTAGCTCTATTATTTAAAGCAAATTCGGCCAAGGGCAAAAATGAAACCCAACCATCCTGATCAGCGGAAATAAAACATCTCAAATACGACTCCAAGGTCTGGTTTGTTCTCTCTGTCTGCCCATTGGTCTGAGGGTGAAAAGCAGAGGAGAAGGACAACTGAATTCCCAGCTTGGAACAGAAAGTTCTCCAAAATCTAGACACAAACTGAACTCCTCTGTCAGATACAATGTTCTCAGGAATCCCGTGCAAGCGAACCACCTGTTGCAAAAACAGGGGCACCAACTCAGAGGAAGACGGCAACTTAGGGAGTGGTACAAGATGAACCATCTTAGAGAACCTATCACAAATCACCCAAATAACAGTCATCCTTTGAGAGACAGGCATATCAGAGATGAAATCCATTGAAATATGGGTCCATGGCATCTTGGGGACAGGCAAAGGCATCAACAACCCACTAGAGCGAGAACACAATTTAGACCGGGAGCACGTCCCACAGGACTGCACAAAATTCCTGACATCACGAGACAAGGAGGGCCACCAAAAAGACCGACTCACCAGATCTCTAGTACCAAAAATACCTGGATGACCAGCCAAAGCTGAGCAATGAACTTCAGACATCACTCTCTTCTTCCACTGGTCAGGAACATACAACTTTCCACTGGGACAACGCTCAGGTTTGTCCTCCTGGAACTCTTCCAGAGCACGTCTCAAATCGGGCGAGATGGCAGAAAGAACTACCCCTTCGCCTAAGATGGTAGCAGGCTTGGTCACCACAGGAGAATCATTAAAGAAGCTCCTAGAGAGGGCGTCTGCCTTGACATTCTTAGTTCCAGGAAGAAAAGAAACCACAAAATCAAAACGTGTAAAAAACAAGGCCCACCTAGCCTGTCTAGGGTTCAAGCGCTTAGCCGACTCTAGGTAAATCAAATTCTTGTGGTCAGTGAGGACCACGACTTGATGCTTAGCTCCCTCCAACCAATGTCTCCACTCCTCAAATGCCCATTTCATGGCCAACAGTTCCCGATTCCCCACATCATAGTTACGTTCAGATGGAGAGAACTTTCGGGAAAAGAAAGCACAGGGATTCATTTTAGATGTTACAGGATCCTTTTGGGACAAAACAGCTCCTGCACCAATCTCTGAAGCATCCACCTCTACCTGGAACGGAAGTGAGACATCAGGTTGCCGCAAAACCGGGGTGGAGGTGAATCTTCGCTTCAGCTCCTGAAAGGAAGAAACAGCCTCCGGAGACCAATTTAACACATCAGCACTAGAGTTGAGCGAAACGGGTCGAAAAAATTCAAAAGTCGCCGACTTTTGGCAAAGTCGGGTTTCATGAAACGAAACCCGACCCTAGGATGAGGTCGGCCACGAGGTCGGCGACTTACGCGCCAAAGTCGCGTTTCAAAAGTTTGTTTTGCGCTCTTTTTCAGCCAATCAGGATCCACGGACACTGTGGGCAACGTGATGACATAGGCACGGGTCACCACCATCTTTCAGAAGGGCATGCAAGTGATTGGCTTGCTTTGGTGGGTGTCACAGGGGGTATAAAAGGGCGTGCACGCCGACCGCCATCTTACTTCTGCCGATCTTAGTATAGGGAGAGGTTGCTGCTGATTCTGTAGGGAGAGCGATAGGCAGGGAAGAAGACAAAAAAACTGCTTCTGCTGCTAGCGATTTGGCCTGCACAACACACCAGTCACTGTGTGTGCAGTGCAAGGGGAGGCTATATAGTGGTGTATCAGTGGTGTTGGTTGTTGGGCTGCCTTTTAAGGCTTCCTGACAGGCTGGCATTGCTGTTTACCCACTGCTCCGCAAACTGCTTTTTTAAAAGCAATCCCAATTTTTTTTTTGTCCTGCTGAGAAGAAAAAAAAACTGCTTCTGCTGCTAGCAATTTGGCCTGCACAACACACCAGTCACTGTGTGTGCAGTGCAAGGGGAGGCTATATTGTAGTGTATCAGTGGTGTTGGTTGTTGGGCTGCCTTCTAAGGCTTCCTGACAGGCTGGCATTGCTGTTTACCCACTGCTCCGCAAACTGCTTTTTTGAAAGCAATCCAATCTCCCTTATCCTCTAGTCACTTTTGTCACAGCTGTGCCATCGAGCCTGTCACATAGCGCTCAGATATTCATTGGGCCTCAGACAATCCAAAAGTGTCCAGTGTCCAAAAGTGTGTGCAGAGATTCAAAATCTCCCTTATCCTCTAGTCACTTTGGTCACAGCTGTGCCATCGAGCCTGTCACATAGCGCTCAGATATCAGTGGGCCTCACACAATCCAAAAGTGTCCACTGTCCACAAGTGTGTGCAGAAATTCAAAATCTCCCTTATCCTCTAGTCACTTTTGTCACAGCTGTGCCATCGAGCCTGTCACATAGCGCTCAGATATCAGTGGGCCTCACACAATCCAAAAGTGTCCACTGTCCACAAGTGTGTGCAGAAATTCAAAATCTCCCTTATCCTCTAGTCACTTTTGTCACAGCTGTGCCATCGAGCCTGTCACATAGCGCTCAGATATCAGTGGGCCTCACACAATCCAAAAGTGTCCACTGTCCACAAGTGTGTGCAGAAATTCAAAATCTCCCTTATCCTCTAGTCACTTTTGTCACAGCTGTGCCATCGAGCCTGTCACATAGCGCTCAGATATCAGTGGGCCTCACACAATCCAAAAGTGTCCACTGTCCACAAGTGTGTGCAGAAATTCAAAATCTCCCCTGTCCTATAGACACCTTGTACCTTGTTTTACATTACTATATAGTTTGTTGGATTTTGTCTACATTTTTACCAAAAATGAAGAAGGCTGGTGGAAGAGGCCGTGGAATTGGGCGGGGATTGGCAGCTGGTAATGATGGTGTTGGTGGTGGATCTGATGGTAGTGGCAAGAGCAAAATAGGACCGAATGCAGGAGGTGCTGACCCTGCGTCATCGTCTGGCTACATAAGGCCTCGAACGCTTAGTTTTCTAGGAGTTGGCAAACCGCTTTTAAAGCCAGAGCATCAGGAAAAAGTTTTGTCTTACATTGCTGACTCAGCCTCCAGCTCTATCGCCTCCTCTTCTTCAGTTGTAAAAAGTAAAAGCACTGAGTCGTCATTGGAGGCTCATGTTCATGAACCACACCTTTCCTTGTGTCCTTCACCCCATCCAAGATTGAAGGATGACACAGGCCATACTACTGATTACTCCATGGAGCTGTTTTCACATACCATGCCTGGATTATCAAGTCAAATGGTGAATTACCCAGGCCAAGATGAATCTGACATGGAGTGCACTGATGCACAGCCGCTGATGGATGATTCTGCTGGTACATTCACTCAGAGCACTACATTGTCCTCGCAGTGTACAGAGCCAGATTCTGACCCTGATGAGACTCAGGTGCCCCTTCCCGCACACTATACCACCATACACGGTGACACAGAGGAAGGTGCACATGACATAGAAGAGGAGGTGATGGATGACCCAGTTGTTGACCCAGATTGGCATTCATTGGGGGAAGAGGGTGCTGCTTCCAATAGCTCAGATGAGGAGCATCCACAGCAGATATCGACATCGCAACAGCTGTTATCTGGCAGGCCCGGAGCACTCCAAAGACAGGTTCCAAACATCAAAAGAGTTGCTGGACAGCTTGTCCAGAGGGTCAAAAGATCACAGCGTGCTAGGCCGCAAAATGTCTGCCAAAGTAGGAAGAGTGCAGTGTGGCACTTTTTTGAACAAAATCCTCATGATCAGGCCAAGGTTATCTGTAAGAAGTGCGCAAAGACCTTTAGCCGAGGGAAAAATCTGAAAAATTTGAATACCAGTTGCATGCTTAGACATTTAACCAGCATGCACTTGCAAGCGTGGACACAACACCAAACCTCAAGTGCCACATGTGCAACTGATCACAACGAAGGTAGTCAGCAACGCTACATTGTTTCCCCCACTGTAAGCCCACCGGTTAGCACAGCAGCAAATGTTGAGGTGTCGTTGCAAGGCCACAGCAGTCAGGGAATCCCACTGTTATATCAACGAAATACTGATTCTAGGCCATCAGAAAGAACACCAACTCCATCACCATCATCAACCCTCTCTCAGTCCGCCCTGTCCACCGCTACTTCCACCATATGCAGCTCTCAAGTCCAGCCCACCCTCCCAGACACTATGAGTAGGTCAAGAAAGTACGCAGTCTCTCATCCGCGTACACTGGGTTTGAACGCCCACATTGCCAAACTAATCTCGTTTGAGATGATGCCCTTTCGGTTGGTGGAAAGCACAGCTTTCCGCGAACTCATGGCCTATGCAGTACCACGCTATGACCTACCCAGTCGCCACTTCTTCTCTCGCAAAGCCATCCCAGCCCTCCACCATCATGTGAAAGACCGCATTGTCCATGCACTCAAGCAGTCAGTGAGCGGAAAGGTGCACCTCACAACTGATGCATGGTCCAGTCGGCATGGCCAGGGCCGTTACGTGTCCATCACTGCGCACTGGGTTAATGTGGTGGATGCAGGGTCCACAGGGGACAGCGGTGGTGGGACAGTGCTGCCTAGCCCACGGTATAGGAAACAGTTGGCTGTAGGCGTTCGACCATCCTCCTCCTCCACCTCCTCCAGAAGCGAAAGCTCGTCCACAGAGCGCAGTCGTACGAGCACTCCATCTGCAGCTGCCACTGTTGCACACGATGTGTCCCCCTATCGAGCAGCTAGTGGAAAGCGTCAGCATGCTGTGTTGCAGATGATGTGTTTGGGAGACAGACACACCGCCGAGGTGCTGGCCGAGTACTTGAAGCGACAAACTGAGTCATGGCTGGGCAGTGTACATCTTGAGGCAGGCAAGGTAGTTAGTGATAACGGCCGTAATTTTGTGGCAGCCATAGCCCTTTCAAAACTCTGCCACATACCTTGCTTGGCTCACACCTTGAACCTGGTGGTGCAGTGCTTCCTCAAAAATTATCCGGAGTTAACAGCCCTGCTCCAGAAGGTGCGAAGACTGTGCGCGCACATCCGCCGGTCGCCTGTACACTCCGTTCGTATGCAGAAGCTGCAGCGATTGCTCCACATTCCCAACCACCGCCTCATTATCGACATTGCAACAAGGTGGAACTCCACCCTGCACATGGTGGAGCGGCTGTGCGAGCAGAGGCAGGCCATAATGCATTTGTGGGAGGATACACGGCCAGGCACTTTGAGAGCAGACATGGAGTTGACAGGTGTGCAGTGGTCGAAGCTGAAAGACCTTTGTAAAGTCCTTCAGTGTTTTGAGGAATGCACACGGCTGGTAAGCGCAGACGACGCCATCCTAAGCATGAGCATCCCACTTATGCGTCTGCTCATGCAAACTTTGACGCACCTTAAGGAGCAGGCGTCTGCAGCCAATGTTGATGAGGAGGAAGAGGAGGAGGGAATCCTTGATGACATTCAGCCATTGTCTGCTCAGGGACCTCTCCTGGACGAGGTGGAGGAAGAAGAGGAGGAGGAGGAGGATGATGGGGATGATTACTTAGGGGAGGAGGCTGCATCTCGTGGGGCAAGTGAAAATGTTGGCGTGGCAAGGTCTGGTACATGGTTTGTGCGTGACTGGAGGGATGTGGATTTGCCAGAAAGTGCTCCTCCACCCAGCACTCGCAGTGCATCATTGACACCGGGAACATTGGCCCACATGTCAGATTATGCCTTGCGGATCCTAAAAAGGGACCCCCGCATTGCCAAAATGATGAACGATGACGACTACTGGTTGGCCAGCATCCTGGATCCACGCTATAAAGGCAAATTACAAAACATCATGCCACAGGAGAACCTTGACCTAATATTGGCTAATAAACAAGCAACTCTGGTAAATCGGTTGCTTGAGGCATTCCCAGCACACAGCAGCGGTGATGGTTCTCACACGAGCCGTACGGGCCGGGGGCAGCTTGGCAGAGGTGTTCGTGGTGCACACAGCAGAAGTGGTGTTGGAGACAGGGGTTTCATGACAATGTTGTGGACTGATTTTTCAAATACCGCTCACACAACTGGTAATACTGCATCGATGGAAAGTGACAGGAGACAGCAGTTGTCAACTATGGTAACAAACTACTTTTCCTCCCATATCGATGTTCTCCCACACAGGTCATTCCCCTTTGACTATTGGGCCGCTAAACTGGACACCTGGCCTGAATTGGCCCAATATGCCTTACAGGAGCTCGCTTGCCCAGCTGCAAGTGTGCTATCGGAAAGAGTCTTCAGTGCAGCTGGATCAATCCTGACAGAAAAAAGGACCCGCCTGTCAACCCAAAATGTGGATGATCTAACCTTCATTAAAATGAACCACGCATGGGTTTCCAAGGATTTTGTCCCACCTTCCCCTGATGACACATAGGGTGACAGAAAAATGGCTTGCTTTGGTCCACCTCTTCCTGGTACTTCACCTATTTCGCCTTTTGCATCAGCTGAATGTCCAACATCAACATATGCCACTTTCTAAAACTCCCTAACTGTGCTGCCTCCCCCCCCATGGCCGGGGTCACCACCTACCGCACGACACCGTGCGAGTGCTGTTGCCCTGGACAGGTGGGTAGGCCGACTCTTGGGCACGGGCACTGGCACAGGGTCCCTCATAGTGCAATCAAGTGTCTCTGACGGTGGTGGTGCACACCCGCCGTCAGACACACCGCTGTACTATGAGGGGCCCAGTGCCAGTACCAACGCCCACGAGTGGGCCCCCCTTGCTTGGGCAGGGCCCCAGCATTTGCAATCTTTACCTCTCCCTTCTCCTCCGCTGTGTAATCTGGGCCGTCAAATCCATACTGTGCCTGACACCGTCTGAGCCTGCCTCCTGAGACATATATTTTGAATGTGTACGCTATCCATACATGTTATCCAGGGATACGGTACCCTTTCTAACCTTTGTGCAATCACGTGCAATCCATACTGGGCCTAACACCGTCTGAGCCTGCCTCCTGAGACATATATTTTGAATGTGTACGCTATCCATACATGTTATCCGGGGATACGGTACCCTTTCTAACCTTTGTGCAATCACGTGCAATCCATACTGGGCCTAACACCGTCTGAGCCTGCCTCCTGAGACATATATTTTGAATGTGTATGCTATCCATACATGTTATCCAGGGATACGGTACCCTTTCTAACCTTTGTGCAATCACGTGCAATCCATACTGGGCCTAACACCGTCTGAGCCTGCCTCATGCTGTATAGACATATATTTTGAATGTGTACGCTATCCATACATGTTATCCGGGGATACGGTACCCTTTCTAACCTTTGTGCAATCACGTGCAATCCATACTGGGCCTAACACCGTCTGAGCCTGCCTCCTGAGACATATATTTTGAATGTGTACGCTATCCATACATGTTATCTGGGGATACGGTACCCTTTCTCACCTTTGTGCAATCACGTGCAATCCATACTGGGCGTGAGAACGGCTGGCGAGCTGTTAAGCAAGCTACAGCACCTGTCCAGACAAGTACAGGGATTCCCTAGCGAGGAGACTTATTTGATTGTTTTCTATGTTGGGACAGCAATTTTTGGGGAGCACTATACTCTGGAGAATGATAGATGGGGCCCACCATACACTGGAACATTCCAAAGGTGGACATCTGACACTGGAGCAGCATTTACAGGGCCCATTATACACTAGAGCATTAGAAATGGGGCCCATTATGTTTGGAGCATTATTTGGGCCCATAAGACAGTGGAGCTTCATCCATCCAAACATTATATGGGACCAATGATTCTGTATGGAGAAATAGATGGGCCTCGTCATGAGATGTAAAAAGTGAGGTATTTTTCATTGTACTATACCGCTATTTATCTGCCGTATCGGAGCATGATGAGTTGTGGTATGTGTTAAAGGGCGCTCTTTCGCCCAGGGCACATGAAAACTTGGAGCCAGCCCTCCCCCCCCACAGTTTGTAGCCAAATAACCCCCATTTTTCAGTGCGTAACTTGTATTATGAAGTTAATTAAGGTTGACAAGCTTAAGTAAGAAGAATTGATGCTTTTGGCATTCAAATGGGCACTGTAGGTGTGTTTCCTGTCCTCCTCTCACTGCCGACTTTTATTCCCCATTGACTTACATTGGGTTTCGTGTTTCGGGACGACCCCGACTTTTCCCTATAATCGGACGATCTTGCTCGACCCGACTTTTGGAAAAGTCGGGTTTCACGAAACAAAACGCGACCCTAAAAAACCAAAAGTCGCTCAACTCTAATCAGCACCCTTCTTAGTCAAATCAGTCAATGGCTTGGCAATACTAGAAAATTTTGCTATAAATTTCCGATAAAAATTAGCAAAACCCAAAAACTTCTGGAGGGCCTTCAAAGAAGTGGGCTGAACCCAATCATAAATGGCCTGTACCTTGGCCGGGTCCATTTCAATAGTTGACAGGGACAAAATAAATCCCAAAAAAGAAATCCTCTGTACTCCAAAAAGGCATTTAGATCCTTTGACATACAGGGAATTCTCCCTCAAGATCCGGAACACAGTCCGAATATGTTCCACATGAGAATCCCAATCCTTGGAGAAGATCAAAATATCATCCAGATAGATAATCAAAAACTTATCGACAAAATCTCGGAAAATATCGTTCATGAAGCACAGGAAGACAGAAGGGGCATTAGTGAGCCCAAAAGGCATCACCAGGTACTCAAAATGTCCCTCCGGAGTATTAAACGCCGTCTTCCATTCATCCCCATGCTTAATGCGAATAAGATTATACGCCCCCCTGAGGTCAAGCTTGGTAAACCAGCAAGCACCTTTAACTCTGGAGAATAGATCAGAAATCAGGGGTAACGGATACTGATATTTAACAGTAATTTTGTTGAGGGCACGATAATCAATACAAGGCCATAATGAACCATCCTTTTTGGCTACAAAAAAAAAAACGGCACCTAAGGGTGATGGTCTAATATGACCCTTCTCCAACGCCTCCTTAATATAGGATCGCATAGCCTCGTGCTCGGGTACAGATAAATTGAAGAGCCGACCCTTGGGAAATTTACACCCCGGGCTCAGTTCAATTGCACAGTCATAACTCCAATGAGGAGGCAGAGACGCAGACTCATTCTCACTAAATACATCATAAAAGTCCGCCAAATAATCAGGAACATCATGCGACTGAGGAGAGGTGGAAAACACCGGAGCCTCACTAAAGGCACACCGACAACCCCAACTCACCACAGACACAGATTTCCAATCCAAAACTGGATTATCAATTTGTAACCAGGGAAACCCCAGAACAATAGTATCATGCAGATTATGAAACACCAAAAATCTGCAATTTTCTTGATGGTCTGGGGCGACCCGCATTACCACCTGGGTCCAAAACTGAGGTTTATTTTTAGCCAAAGGAGTAGCATCAATCCCCCTCAAAGGGATAGGCGTCTGCAGAGGTGTCATCGGAAATCCACAACGTTTAGCAAAATCCAAGTCCATTAGGTTTAGGGCTGCTCCCGAATCCACAAAAGCCTTGGCGGAAAATGTGGAAAGGGAACAGATCAGCGTAATAGCCAGAAGAAACTTAGGTTGAACACCACCAACAGAAAACGTGTGTGCAAAGCGTTTCTCTCGTTTAGGACAGACAGAAATAATATGCGAGGCATCTCCACAGAAAAACACGACTTATTACGCCTTCTGAACTCCTGACGCTGCTCTCTGGACAAAACTCTATCACATTGCATAGGTTCAGACATTTGTTCAACAGGTGGCAACACCTCTCGTGCAGCTTTGCGTTCGCGCAAACGCCGATCAACCTGAATGGCTAATGACATAGAATCGTCAAGACCAGAGGGAACAGGAAATCCCACCATAGTATCTTTTATGGCTTCTGACAACCCCTTCCGAAAGAGAGCAGCCAAGGCATTATCATTCCAGGTAGTAAGTACTGCCCACTTTCGGAATTTTTGACAGTACAATTCTGCAGAATCTCGACCCTGGTTCAATGCCAGCAGGGTCTTTTCAGCCTGATCAATGGCATTAGGTTCGTCATACAACAACCCCAAGGCCTGAAAAAATGCGTTCACATTAGTCAGAATAGGATCATCTGGTTTCAAAGAAAACGCCCAATCCTGGGGATCGCCACACAGCAAAGAGATGACAATTTTAACCTGCTGCGCGGAGCTCCCTGACGAGTTAGGCTTCAAGGCAAAAAATAATTTACAATTATTTTTGAAATTCAAAAATTTAGACCGATCCTCAAAAAATACATCAGGTGTAGGAATCTTTGGTTCAGCAGCATGTGAATGAGCAAGGTAGGCGGAAATTCCCGGGACTTCCGCAGCGAGCTGCTCCACACGATCAGACAATTGCTTTATCTCCATTGAGAGAAAAAAAATTCCCCCTACGGCCTCAGAGATATAGAGGAAAAAATATGCACACTTTTTTTTTACAATTCTTTCCTGCTATTGAGTACCCTAGGATCTGCGGTATGGCGGGTGATTCTGTTATGATTGAGTCACCGTAGGAGGCAGACACAAAAATAGAAGCTACGTCCAGAAAACCAGAGAAGTTGGCAACTATCAGATTGCAGACCCCTGAACCTATCAACACAACTAGCAGTAGCCGTGGGGGGTTCCTACGGTGCCCTAGACCCCTCGATCACAGCCGGAGAGCTAAGTAGCCTAAAGATAGAAAAGGAAATCTAAACTGCCCCAGAGCAGACCCCAAAGTAAAAGGCAGCCCCCAACATATAATGACGGTGAAGCAAGAAGAAAAAACACTCACACAGATAGAAAGATAGGCTGAGCAAACGATGGGGCCCAAGCTAACTAAACAGAACAGGAAAGGAAGGTTGCTGTCTGCAATCTGCCAAAACCCTATCAAAGACATAAGCCAACAAGCTGATATGGAAAAAGACCCTGAAGCAGCTAGGCTTCAAAAACTAAATCAGCACTCAGGTATTTTCAGAAGACAGAGCTAAAGGAATTCAGCTCACCCCAGCAGGGAATGGCAGAAATCCAGAAAAACAAAGCAAAACAAAGCCAAAGCACAAATGCAAAAAGCCGAGCAGAAAACTTAGCTTTAGAAGAGCAGGAATTCAGACTGGTCTCCAAGGATCCCACAGAGAAATCACCCGCAGGGCAGAAGGGCGTTGGCAGCCTTATATCCATTCAGTAACTCCACTCTGCAAGTCATCATCATTAGGCTCAGGTGTTTGATAATCAGGCTCACTACCTTTCTTTACCAGAAGAGGGAGTTCCTCGGGCCTCAGTAGTGAAGGGGAAAATGAACTCACAACAGGCGACCATGAGAGGTGGTGAGTTCTCCTTCAATAGAATGCTTCAAACAGAGGCTGGACAGACATATGTCTGGGATGATTTAGAGAATCCTGCTTTGAGCAGGGGGTTGGACCAGAAGGCCCAGGAGGTCCCTTCCAACTCTACGATTCCATGATTCTATGACACATATTTCCCCTCACATACAGTTCCAGTGACTCTATGGTGACACACAGATATAAAGTATTTATGTGCTTCATTCCCTATCACACAAACAGAAGCAGCAGCAGCTTGAAGGAAATTATACTGCAGTACTGAGCAGTGTAGATGTGAATCCAGCTCTGGTAAGAGGTAAAAGACTTGTTAGAAAGCTCAGCATGATTTTTCTATTTCTCCCTCGGCTCCTCTTTTCCCTCCCTCAGTTCTCATAATTCCTGCCTCATCCCCTCTCAAGGGAGTATAATAGGAGATATAACCTGACACCTCACTTTATCAGCAATGCCTCTTTTTACCATACTGAAAAATCCAAGGATATAAAATGGTGTAAAAGTTGAAATCTGCCATTGCTTTTTTTCTGGCTTTCATTGTATGGTAAAAATAATATGGTAACATACAGTTGTGGCCAAAAGTATTGACACCCCTGCAATTCTGTCAGATAATACTCTTCCTGAAAATGATTGCAAACACAAATTCTTTGGTATTATTATCTTCATTTAATTTGTCTTAAATGAAAAAACACAAAAGAGAATGAAGCAAAAAGCAAATCATTGATCATTTCACACAAAACTCTAAAAATGGGCCATACAAAAGTATTGGCACCCTCAGCCTAATACTTGGTTGCACAACCTTTAGCCAAAATAACTGCGACCAACCGATTCCGGTAACCATCAATGAGTTTCTTACAATGCTCTGCTGGAATTTTAGACCATTCTTCTTTGGCAAACTGCTCCAGGTCCCTGATATTTGAAGGGTGCCTTCTCCAAACTGCCATTTTTAGATCTCTCCACAGGTGTTCTATGGGATTCAGGTCTGGACTCATTGCTGGCCATCTTAGAAGTCTCCAGTGCTTTCTCTCAAACCATTTTCTAGTGCTTTTTGAAGTGTGTTTTGGGTCATTTTCCTGCTGGAAGACCCATGACCTCTGAGGGAGACCCAGCTTTCTCACACTGGGCCCTACATTATGCTAAAAAAATTTGTTGGTAGTCTTCAGACTTCATAATGCCATGCACACAGTCAAGCAGTCCAGTGCCAGAGGCAGCAAAGCAACCCCAAAACATCAGGGAACCTCCGCCATGTTTGACTGTAGGGACCGTGTTCTTTTCTTTGAATGCCTCTTTTTTTCTCCTGTAAACTTTATGTTGATGCCTTTGCCCAAAAAGCTCTACTTTTGTCTCATTTGACCAGAGAACATTCTTCCAAAACATTTTAGGCTTTTTCAGGTAAGTTTTGGCAAACTCCAGCCTGGCTTTTTTATGTCTCGGGGTAAGAAGTGGGGTCTTCCTGGGTCTCCTACCATACAGTCCCTTTTCATTCAGATGGCGACGGATAGTACGGATTGATACTGTTGTACCCTCGGACTGCAGGGCAGCCTGAACTTGTTTGGATGTTAGTCGAGGTTCTTTATCCAACATCCGCACAATCTTGCGTTGAAATCTCTTGTCAATTTTTCTTTTCCGTCCACATCTATGGAGGTTAGCCACAGTGCCATGGGCTTTAAACTTCTTGATGACACTGTGCACGGTAGACACAGGAACATTCTGGTCTTTGGAGATGGACTTGAAGCCTTGAGATTGCTCATGCTTCCTCACAATTTGGTTTCTCAATTCCTCAGACAGTTCTTTGGTCTTCTTTCTTTTCTCCATGCTCATTGTGGTACACACAAGGACACAGGACAGAGGTTGAGTCAACTTTAATCCATGTCAACTGGCTGCAAGTGTGATTTAGTTATTGCCAACACCTGTTAGGTGCCACAGGTAAGTTACAGGTGCGGTTAATTACACAAATTAGAGAAGCATCACATGATTTTTCGAACAGTGCCAATACTTTTGTCCACCCTCTTTGTTATGTTTGGTGTGGAATTATATCCAATTTGGCTTTAGGACAATTCTTTTTGTGTTTTTTCATTTAAGACAAATTAAATGAAGATAATAATAGCAAAGAATTTGTGTTTGCAATAATTTTCAGGAAGAAACTGAGTATTATCTGACAGAATTGCAGGGGTGTCAATACTTTTGGCCACAACTGTAATTCTCCGTAACAGTATGATTACAGCAATAGTAAACGTGCAAAAAAAATTTTTTATTTGCATGTTGAACTGACAGTGTTATTAATACCATATTAGGGTCCATAAAGCTTTAGTTTTTTAAATGTATTCTTTAAGGAAGTGGGGTAACAAAGAAAAAAATTATATTCTGATATTTTGACTTTTTTTCCCTCTTTCCAGCGTTTATTGCGCAAGGTAATTCTTTTTATATTTTGATAAATCGAACTCTTACAAATAAAGCAATAGCAAATATATTTCTTTTTTTTGTTTTTTATTTTTTTAGTTCTTAATTTTATTATTTTTAACAAGGAAAAGGTGAGTGAATTGATTTTTGTTTATACGTTTTAATTTTTTTTTTAATATTTTTAAATGCAACAATGGTATTTTAATAGTAAAACAGCAGCGATTCCTGACTTCAAGCCGATAACCATGTGGCTCCAGTTAACATAAAGACCGCGTGCATCTCTCCGCACAGATGTTGACTATGACGGTTCTTGTCTCACTGCATTAGTATTAATGAATTAACTTTCAAAAATATATTCACTTTTTTTTTCTTTTTTTTTGCAGTGAACTAATTGCCAATTTCTCCCTGAATTGTATTTGAATATATGCATTTCACATCCACTAATGAGCATCTCTCCAAACGAGCCGTAGCATCATCATCAGCACCTGCGACATTTCCTCTATTATTAATATGAAGGCACTAGAAATAACTGAAGTAGATAATAAAAAAACTTTATGTTCAATGTTTTAAGCTTTTTTTTCTACTTCAGGTCTTGAAAAATGCCTGGTGGAAAAAAAAGGAAAGTGCCTATCAGCTCTTTACGGAACATGCTCCAAACTAGACAGTGCCCAAACAAATTGCTGCAAAAAAGTAAAAAAGACTTTAGTAAAAAAAAAAAAAGAGAGACAAATTCTTCATAAACTCTTCAAGAGGACTTCAGGGAACAAAAAACTCCTCCTAAAAAGCTCCCAAAAAAGAATATTTCCAATTGAGGAACTCGTCGTTTTTGACTTCATGTCTTCTAATTTTTCCCCTACAGATTACAGCACTTTCCAATTAGTTTATGTTCAGAAATATTTCTAAAATGTGGAAAATTCCTTTAAATTCTTCCATACTTTCAGCCATTGCCAAATCCAGTTATAAATAGGCTCCATAAGGTTGCAGTACACTTTGTGATAGTAGCTCAAGAGAAAAAAAAGATATACAAAAGTAGCTCTTAGCAGCCAAACCAGAGACCTTTCTGTGGACAGCACTGTTTCAGGGTTTTTACCCTTCATCAGAACAAAATAGTATGATACAATTTCTATATGACCTTTAGCCTTTTTTTCTGTATTAGGCTAATACTATGAGGCCATGTTCTCACGTGCAAAACCGCAGCTTTTCTCAGGGCCGTTTTTTGTGCAGGTGTCCGCACCAAAATACACAATATCAACCTGCTTTGACTATCGCGATTTTTTCTACATTTTTGGATGTCTATTTTCTATTTGATGTGTTTTTGATGCAGATCCAAGGAGTTTAATTTACTGCTTTTTTATGCAGAATCGCTGGGATTCTGAACTTAAAATGCAACTCTGTTTTTTACATGGGGATTTTAGAATCTAGACATTTATAGGGAAAAAAACACAATGAAAAATGCACCGTTCAAGATTGTCATTAAAAGCCCAATGGGCACAATTTTTTTAATGAAATCATGTCCACTGTGTTTGGACTGCTAAAGGGGATCTGTGTCACCCTATTTTTCGCCTATCAGCTACCGGCACCGCCATCAGGGGCTTATCTACAGCATTCTGTAATGCTGTAGATAAGCCCCCCGATGTAACCTGAAAGATAAGAAAAAGGAGTTATATTATACTCACCCAGGGGCGGTCCGGTCTTGGTCTGATGGGTGTTGCGGTCCGGCACCTCCCATCTTCTAACGGTGACGTCTTCTTCTTTGCTGCCTGTCGTGGTTCCTGCGCAGGCACACTGCTCTGCCCTGTTGAGGGCAGAGCAGAAAACTACTGCAGTGCGCAAGGCGTTGGAGCCACAACAGGCAGCAAAGAAGAGGACGTCATGGTTAGAAGATGGGAGGGGACGGCGACACCCATCAGACCAAGACCGGACCGCCCCTGGGTGAGTATAATCTAACTCCTTTTTCTTATCTTTCAGGTTACGTCGGGGGCTTATCTACAGCATTACAGAGTGCTGTAGATAAGCCCCTGATGTCAGTGCCGGCAGCTGATAGGCGAAAAATAGGGTGACAGATTCCCTTTAAATGAAAGGGGTTTTCTGCACACACACAAAAAAAAACTCAGCCTGAAAAATACAGCATTAACTCTGCATAAGAACATGGCTTTAGTTTCACATCCTTTCTTCATAACAATTTTCAAAATTTCTCCAATATTCTGGAGTATTCATCCACTGAATGGTTTCCAAAACCAGATGGTTTACTCTAATTGAGTCCTCGCAGTGATTTATAAAGAAGTAAAGTGATACTTTAAGAATTCTTATTTCCCTTAATACAAGACAATCTTTTGTTACTTTCAGTGCAGCAGACTGACATGGAGTGCTGTTATTAAAGTACCCACCCTCTGATAATAATGAGATGACTCTGCAGAGTCTGTCCCAGTCTATACAGCAAAGTTCAAAATGGGCTGCCGGAAACAAGAAATATCAGTCTAGTGGGTGTTTTGTAGAAAAAAATGTGAAATGTAATTTTCAGATACTTTGATGAGAGGAGGCATGTTGTATCATGTGGCAAATGATTCTTTAAGCAACCTCTGGTACTGGGGGCAACTGTTAATTCTATGATTATTGCCCTGCTGGTGAGTTTATAGAAATAATACAATAATATAGCTTTATAGTGCAGATGCATCACACTGGTCCAATAAAGCTGTTTTTAATGTACACACATTCTGATAATAATAAAGAGATTATTCTGCAGACTCTGTCTCAGTCTATACAGCAAAACTTAAAATTTTATGCCGGAAGCAGGAAATATCAGTCTAGTGGTTGCTCTGTAGAAAAAAAGTGTGAAATGTAATTTTTGGATGCTTTGATGAATGGAGGTATCTGTTGTACTGTTATACTATGTGGCAAAGGATCCTTTAGGCAATCTCTGGTACTGGGTGCAACTGTTACTTTTAACCCCCTGTGATAATTGCCCTATGGTGATTTGCTAGGAAGGAATAATACAATAATAAAGTTGTGCAGTACAGATCAATCGCGCTGATACCATAAAGCTGTTTTGTAACATACTCACCCTTTGATAATTAACTAGATGATTCCGCAGACTCTGTCCAAGTCTATACAGCAAAGCATAAGATTGCTCTGCAGAAGGCAGGAAACATTAGTTTAGTGGGTGTTCTAAAGAAAACAATGTGAAGTGTAATTTTTGAATACTCTTAACATTGGTGAGTAGAAGCATATGTGGTACTGTTGTATTATGTGGCAAAGGATCCTTTAGGCAACCTCCGATACTAGAAGTAACTCTTACCTATAACCTTCTATGGTTATTGTCCTATTTGGGGAATAAGGATTGATCTTAGGACTTTCTGTAGTTCTACACATTCAGGCATTGCTGCTGCCTGATAAGCTACACCTCTGCCCATGTTATACATACAGATAATAATAAATGTGTTTCTCACCGTCTTCCACGATTTTCTCCACATCCCTCTCGGAAAATTATATACTCAGCTAACAAGGAAGAATCCGGTTCTAGAAATTCTAAGCTTATTACTGCAGTTACTTCAGGCTCTGTAATCCTACTCAGGACTCATCAGCATACTACTTCATTAATATTATTCTCATGGCAGCTTTAAACTGTGCCAGGAGATACATCATTTACGTACAATATAGAAAATGTATTTCAATGAATGAACCGGTGGCCCCTAGAGAACTAGAACTCAACCAGACATTATTTATCTGTAGTGGGGTCACTGGGGGGCTTCATTATTCACACTAGTAAGTGTGTGTATAAATCCTCTTAGTAGAAGTTCATAATAAGATGGAGATATGTTGGGTTGGAATTGGGCACCATGTCCTTCACCATGGCTGCTTTCCTTCATAAATGCACTGGTGGCTTCTATCAGATAGGAAGCAATGAAATCCCGATGTTTACTCATCTGACCACTGAGGCACGTGATTGGCAACAGCTTTCAGGTGACTGGAATGTAGGCACCTCTGATAACATCTCATTCCACTCATCAGACCACTGCAGCCAATCACAGTCTTCCCCTGTCAGGTGACCAAACAATGAGACATAATCACTTCCCGTCCTGTAGGAGACCACCGGAAAGCCCGTCTTTGGAGCCTTTAAGGTTAGAGCAGGTGATTGCAAAATATTTTATTATTTTATTACCCATTCTTTGCTCTTTTTTGAAGTTGGACAATCCTTTATAGCATTTGTCCCCAACCTTTCTGACCTTGAGATCCACATTCAGCTTAGAGAGAGGGTCACGAGCCACATTTAGCACTGAGAGAGGGTCACAAGCCACATCCATCTCCCACCTCCTTCAAAGTAGTGTCAACCAAAGCCCCAATTATCGGTATAGTGATAACCAAAGCTTTTCCACAGAAATCACTCCAAAGCAGTTGGAGATCCATGGGTTCCCACAATACCCCCCATTCAGTATTTTCCCATCAAGAACTCCCAACACACTGTCACATCCAGGTTTGAGCACCTCCTCTAACAGGTAGTACCATCCTCCAGCGTACCATACCTAAAACATCTCTAACCCTTAAGACCAGTATATGTGCATCCAGCTCTGCTCTTCTGTGCAGGTCTACTCACAAAATTCACCATTTCGAGATGTGTGCCTCCTACCTGTTTGCTAGACCTAGACCTAATGCACCAAGCTGGCAGACAGTCGCGAGCCACAATTCATGGGACCGTGAGCCACATGTGGCTCCCAAGCTACAGGTTAGGGACCCCTGATCTATCGTCTACTTTCTCTAGCATTATTTCACCGGCACAGCACACCTCTGTATTTGATAAGCTGATGGTGTATGCCCACTGAAAGTCACCTTGGCACTACCGGATTTTACTTAACATCATGTAATTCTTCATTCTCCCTGCTGAGGCGCTGCTGGGAAAATGTTCATCTCTTACACAGATTACACGAGATCACTGATGATTCGGGCAGTGGGACTACATGTGATCAAAATGTTTTATGAGGGAAACTTCTAACAAAATGGATTGATGAAAGCATGTTCGGATGTGATAGCAGTCTAAAATACCTCACAGTCCTTCAGTACTAAGCATTATAATCGTATGGTTGTAACTGGATTAGCAAAAAAAAAGTTGTCATTAAGGCTACTTTCACACATCAGGTTTTCGGCGTCAGGCGCGATCCGGCGTCGTGCCGGAATGCCGGATCCGGCAAATGTTTTGTAAAACCTGATGTGCCGAATCCGGTTTTCTGCCGGATCCGTCTTGTTCTTGACAGACAAAACCGGATCCGTCTCATCCGGTTCATCCGTTTTTCTATCCGTTTTTCGACGGATTACGCCTGATCTGGTTTTTAAAATTGACCCTTGTGGCCTTCCGAACGGGATTGGCTACTGGAAAACTATATATAGCATGTTCCTACAGCCCTTCTTTGACAGGTTGTAGAGGAGAAAGTGCAGGTTGGAGAGAAGAGCAAGTTACTGGCGAAGATGGATGTTGTCATTGGAAATATTACCACTAGAAGTTCTGTGACGGTTTCAGTAATGAGGGACAATTTTGCACTATACTTTATGTCACCTCAAGGCAGAGTACACTGGCAGGATGACAGAGTGTGAAAGATTTGTGCCCTAAACTTGTGTACCTTCTGGACCAACAGTATATACCTTTGCCAACCAAAGTTGGCTATCTTGTCATGGTCTCTATTTTTAGCTTTAGGCCACAGGTGTGTACCTGGTTGTGTTTTATGCAAAGTATTTCACCTTTTAACAAAAGTTGTGTACATTGTTAGGAAATCACCAACAATAAACACAACTTTTCAGGTGAAATACTTTGCTTCAAACACAACCAGGAACACAACTGTGGCAAAAAGCTAAAATTTACCCACAGTTATATACCTGGTTTTGAATACCTTTTTACCTTTTAAATACCCTGTATTTAACCTTTTTTTTAAACATATTTCGCCGCAGAAAGAAATGACAGACAACCAGTGTAAACAATAATTTAACTTTTATTTAAAATATTTTTTTTTTGTAAACTGTTTTTAAAGTTAAAAAAACTTTTTTAATAAAGGTTTGAAACCAACAAAATGGGCATTTTTATTACAAAAAAAACATTATAACTCGGTGTAGTGTGGGGTGGAAATACTGCTGGAGGGGCTGCGGGACACTTCGACAATGGGAGTGTGGAGAGAGGACTGGGATCGTGGTGGGGAAGGAACAGTTAGAGGTGATGGTGTGGAAAAAGCTACAGAATGGGTGGACATGTGGGAGGCAGAAGAGGTGGTGGGCGGTGGAGTGGAGGGTTGGGCAGGGACTGTAGGAGCAGATGATGTTGATGGAAAGTTGTATGGGGAAGGAGTTTGATACGGGGAAGGAGTTTGGTACGGGGAAGGAGTTTGGTACGGGGCAGGTTGCTGGAAGTGGGGATATGTCTGGTACTGGGGAGGTTGCTGGTACTGGGAAGGTTGCTGGTACTGGTGAGGTTGCTGGTATGTAATAGGAGGGGGAGGATGGAAAGTGGCTGGAGGGGGTGCAGATGTAATAGGAGGGGGAGGATGGAAAGTGGCTGGAGGGGGTGCAGATGTAATAGGAGGGGGAGGATGGAAAGTGGCTGGAGGGGGTGCAGGTGGAGGAACTACAGTGGTGGGAGGTGGAGGTTGGGAGGTAACCTGCTGTAGAGCACCGTGGCACGAATGCATTACATGCATCTGCTGGGTAGGAGATAGTGTTGCCATGCGCTCCACAACAGACCTGAAAAAGGTGTGGTTTGGCAAAGATCATGCTTCTGAATGCATGGTTTGCAGAAGTGTCTTCACCTCCAGAATGCTGGAGTTGATCTGCTGAAAGCCTGCGGAGATTTGCTCTGACAAGACTTTTAGACAGTTCTGGAAAGATGCATTCAGATGCAAGAACTCTGGCGCATAACTCTTTTCCTGACCCCTCTGCCGCTGCCGCCCAGTACCCGCAGGTGTACTAGAGGTGGCAGGGGCAGAAGGGTGGGGTAAAGGGAAAGCGATCTCCTCACCAGCAGCTTCATGTAATGTAGGCGGCCACGATGCTCCTGTGCTGGTGGATGGGACAGATGGGTCGAATGTGTGGGAAGGCTGGGAAGGTGCAGATGTACCGGGGCGGTCGAAGTGTCCCTCGGTGCCGGTCTCCTCAGGGATCGCCTCAGAAGGGTCCAATCGTGCAGGCTCCCGAGTGCTGCTCACCGTGCTGTGGAATAAAGAGAAAAAAAAACAATTAAAATACTGACATGGTATGGCCCTGGCTGAAAAAAAAAAGTTACATCTAACATTTTTTTTCACATGTGGTGTGTAATATTTACCTTCTAGTGACCATTGTTTCCCAGAGGAACGACAGGGCTTGTGCGTACTTGTACTTGCTCCTGCGTCCTCAAGATCCACTCGGGGCCCGCATCTCTTTATTGAACTCCTTCTTGAAATGATCCCTCACAGACCGCCACCGATTCACAATTCTGTTCCCTGAAACGAGAAAGGAGTGGTTAGTATACAACATCAGTGTTTCCCAAACTCCAGTCCTCATGGTCCCCAGGGGTCATGTTTTCAGGATTTCCATAGTAAATAGAAATCCTGAACACATGATCCGTGGGGACCACGAGGACTGGAGTTCGGGAAACACTGGTTTACATCAAGCAACCGGTACTGTATATACTTACGCTCTTTAATCTGGGCCCGAACATCGAGGTCCTCCCAGCGGCCCACAAGGAGCGAACAGATTTCCTCCCAGAGTCGTCGGGTAACGATAAGGTCAGCGTGGCGGCGGTCAGCCATATTCCAGAGCGGCTCCCTTTCTCTGACGAGATCGATGAGGCGGTCCACATCAATCCCTCCATCCTCACCGTCAGAGTCGGGAGCACGCTGTGAAGGCTGTTAAAGAAAAAGACAAAAATAACATAATTAGCCTCCACAAAAGAAATGAAATAAAAAGTGCAAAAAAACAAAGCAAAAATATTTATACTTACACGCTGGTGACCGCCGCGTTGCTGTCGCCGACGACCCTGGGAGGCACTGCGAGGACCTCTTGGCCGAGCACCAGATTGGGAAGACTAGAGAAGAAAACAAAAAATGTTATGTCTTTGGATGTAGGCATTTGTTTGCTGTGTGTGGTCTGCAGAACATTGTTTTCTATGTGTTGTGTGTAGTGTGATGTTGTGTTTCTGCGTTTGATGCAAAAAACTTACCAATTGTGAGCCCACTCCAGGTGTCTGTCCACCCCTTCCTTCTTCTTCTGGGAGCTCCTCTTCATCTTGTGATTCCTGTTTTGAAATAAAAGGCCATGAATAGACATATATTACAGAGAAGATGGATTTTGGAAATAAAAACTTACCGTCAAACGCTGACGATGCGAGGGAGGGCTCCCAGAAGATGATGTGCTGTCTTCCTGGTGGCCACACTCCATGCCTGTGGGTGGTGTTCCAGCTGCTGCCATTGCTGCTGCTGCTGCTGCTGCATCTATTGGGCGGCTGTTGAATAAAGAGAAACAAAGGGCCAATGAATATCTTGATATTCAATAGCCCTAGTTTGGAGGAATGGGGGATTTGATAATTACCGTCTCTCATCTGCTGCTGGCCTCCCCTCCTCAGCATGTTCCATTTGCTGCTCCATTTGGGGTGGTGGTGGTGCTGATGGTGCTGCAGTGGTCTCCTGCCTTCTCCTGCTGCGCTTGGTTGCTTTCTTGGGTGGCATGTTGGGTGTGGCTGTGGGTCCCACTGTCTTGCTTTTATATATGTCTTGTGGGCAGAGCTACTGAGCATGCTCAGACCAAAAAAAACGGATCCGGCCACCGGATCCGGCTTTCGCCGGATCAGGCGCATTGCGGCGCTCATAGGCTTTCATTGTGTGAAAAAGCCGGACGCGCCGGATCCGGCGTGTCCGTCTTTTTCGCCGGAGACAAAAAACGTTACAGTAGCCGTTTTTTCCAGATGCCGGATCGCGACACATTGCCGGATCCGGCGAAAACCGGATGAAACGCATGGCCATCCGGCGCGATCCGGCGCAAATGCAAGTCAATGGGGGGGGAAACCGGATCTGGCATTGCATTTCGCCGGATCCGGTTTCTGTCAAAAGCGCCGGATCGCGCCTGACGGCGAAAACCTGATGTGTGAAAGAGGCCTAACGCAGCCTCACTCTGACAATAATGAGATGACTCTGCTCCTCCTTTCTTAGTCTATACAGCAAAGCTGACAAGTGAATTGGAAAAAGCAGGAAATATCAGGCAAATTGGGTGTTTTCTAGAAATCAGTGTGAAATATGATTTTCTGATGCTATTGTAACTTGGGTGACTTAAAGGAGTTATTCCTAATTTGGATAGCCTTTTCTTAAATGCTATAGTGCCCCAAGTGAAAAAGGAAAAATATTTTATCAATGTTGAGGCCAGGTCACCTAGCAGTTGCGTGACATTTTTCTGTCTTGTAGGTACTGCAGTCACTCTGTGGCCGCTAATGGGCTGCTTCACTCACAATTCCCTTGGACAAAAATTGGATGCCCAGGGTATGTGTGGATGTTGCAGCCCATTGGGGACCACTGATGTTCTGTAACAGGTACAAGACACAAAAATATCGCACAAATGTTGGGAGATCTGGGGCTGACATTGCTCAAACTACGCTGGCACAGCAAATGAGCATATATATTTTTATTTTACTCCTGACATTACAGCAATTAAGGAAGAGGAGTTTTAAGTAGTGAACAACCAGTTTAACTTGATACTGGTGTCTTCTTATGTTGTCAATAGTGTTGAGCGATACCTTCCGATATCGGGAAATATCGGATCGGATTGGATCGGACCGATACCCAAAAAGTATCGGATATCGCCGATTCCGATACCAGAAACCAATGCAAGTCAATGGGACAGAAATATCGGAATTAAAATAAACCCTTTCTTTCCTTGTAGGTTAATTCTACATAAAACAACTAAGAATAAAGTAGAATGTATTGGGGGAGGTGGAGAAGACATTAAAGGCATAGAGGTTTAGCCCAATCAAATGGAATAGCAGGAATTAATTTTTTTAAGCCGTTCGGAGTTACAAAGATATTGACTATGTTAAAGGAGTTGTGTAGCGATAGCGGGAGACGTTCAGAAAAGGCACATGTTGGCGGAGTGTTGGAACGGAGTGCTTCATCTAGCTTGTAGGTTGACTGAGCCCCTGACCCGGAGGACACGGCATGGATGCAGGCACCTGTATGCACAACAGACTGTGAGTAAAGCTTTGGAACTAGAGATGAGCAACTTTGCCTTTTTTCGAGTCGAGTCAGGTTTCATGAAACCCGACTTTCTCAGAAGTCGGGTCGAACGAAATCGGCCGATTTTTGTGAAAAGTCGAAGGCCGACTGAAACACGAAATCCAATGCAAGTCAATGGGGAAGCAAAGTCGGCAGGGAGTGGAAGACAGGAAACACACCTACAGTGTCCTTTTGAATGCCAAAAACATCAATTCTTATTACTGAATCATTTCAACCTTAATTTACTTCATAATACTAGTGACGCACTGAAAAATGGGGGTTATTTGTCTAAATTTGTGGGGGGGAGGGCTGGCTCCAGGTTTTCATGTGCCCTGGGCCAAAGAGCGCCCCTTTAACACATACCACAACTCATCATGCTCCTATACGGCAGAGAAATAGCGGTATAGTACAATGAAAAATACTTCACTTTTTACATCTCATGACTGATATCCATTTTAAATTCTCCAATAGCTCCCAAAACGGACAGTATATTACTCCATACAGTATTATGGCCACCGCTTAGTGCGCCATACAGAGTAATGAGGCCCATCTATTTCTCCATACAGAATCATTGGTCCCATGTAATGTTTGAAACAGTATATGATGAGCTCGACATAATGCTACAGTATATGTTGGTCCCCATGGATGAAGCTGCACTGTCTTATGGGCCCAAATAATGCTCCATATATAATGGGCCCCATTTCTAATGCTCTAGTGTATAATGGACCCTGTAAATGCTGCTCCAGTGTCTGATGTCCACCTTTGGAATGCTCCAGTGTATGGTGGGCCCCATATATTATTCTCCAGAGTATAATGCTCCCCAAAAATTGCTGTCCCAACATTGAAAACAATTAAATAAGTCTCCTCGCTAGGGAATCCCGGTACTAGTCTGGGCATACAGACGTGATGTCATTGCGCTCTCTGATCAGAATATCACTGTCAGGAAATGCAGAAGACGTCATGGCGGTGGAGCAGGGAGAGGTAAGTATTTCAACTTTGCAAGTGCTGTGATCCTGAGCAAACAGGGGGGCCCCACTCGTTGGCAACAGCACTGGCACAGGGCCCCTCATAGTGTGGCGGTGAGTCTGACGGCGAGTGGGCTGAACCTGCACTTTCATCTGCACCTTCCTCTTTGTCACTGTGTAAGGTGGTACAGTATATGGTAAGGGTAACCTGAGTTTCATCAGGGTCAGATTCTGGCTGTGTAGAGTGCGAGGGGAATGTAGTGGTCTGGGTCAATGTACCAGCAGAATCATCTAGCAGTGGCTGGGCATCAGTGCACTTGCGGCACCCCCAGGAGTACGGTCGCCACAGTGGCATTACCTTCCTCCTAGTGAGTGTGATGTCATGCTTGGGAGCATCGAAGGATCTCTCTAGCAGTTAAACCAGCAAATAACACAGTTCCCACTCCAGGCCAGCAGGGAGACCTCTGAACCTGACTGCTGAGGAGCTGCTCTCTGTGGTTGGGAGGAGGTAAGTTAGGGCAGTCTGTGAAGGGAAGGGGAAGTGTGTGGACGTGAGAAGGGGAGCTGGAGGATGAGCAGAGTTAAGGCTCACTCCTAGCTGGAGCGCATGGTCTCGATTCCGGTCTCCGAGTTTGTAGGGACACTGACGTTCCTGCAGCCGAAACCGTAGGAAGTAGCAGTTGTAAATGCTCTGTACCCAACTAAGGCTCGGAGGCCCCAGCAGCGACGTGTGGGAGCCAGAAGGAAAAGGCTACGGCTGCCTGCCATACGAGAAAGTTCCAAAAGAGAGTCAACAGGGGGAACTTCATTGAACTCAGCACTGCGAGTACCTCAGATAAGCACTAGAACAGAGGCTGCACTACCTATTTGCAGAGAGAGAATTCCAAATTGGCTTCCAGGCTGACCAACTCCTTCTCCATCTGTACTCTGGGTCCTGGACGGCACTTACCAAGTACAGGTAAAGGAACTGCATGACTGTGTCTGTCATCTTTCTCCTGCGCCTGGCACACGGCTCTGTTACATCCTGCACTGCACACCATCTGCCAACTCTTTCATCTGCCCTGCGACTATGGCCCTACCTGTGCAGGGCTTCTACATCTTAGCTGCGCCACAACATCTCCCAGAGAAGCGACACTGCAGCGCTGGTCAATCTAATCAGAAACCAGAGGTGGCGTCATGTATCATTCACCTATAAACGTAATTCACCCCTTTGCATGGACGCCCAGGGCCACGGAACGGGTCACCACCACCGTGACACATCCCTGTGAGACACCGGCCTGGTACCGATTAACCCTACTGCCCTGGCTGGCCACCCATACTCCATGTCAGATTCATCTTGGACTTGGGAATTCACGATTTGACTTGATAACCCAGGCATGGTATGATAGAAAGAGCTACATGGGACTAATGTGAAGTGTGGCCTGCTGCATCATTCACTTTGGGTGGGGGTGCAGGACACAAGGAAAGGAGTTCTCCCTGACCAGGAGCCAGCACTTAACGACTCAGTGCTTGCATTTTTTGAAACTTCAGAAGAGGAGGGCATATTTGCTGGAGTCTGTTTTGGCAATGTAAGCCAAAACCAGTTCCTCATGCTCCGGCTTTAAAAGCGGCTAACCTACTCCCAGAAAAGGTAGCCTTCCAGGCGTTCCGGAGCCAGACCATGACGCAGGCTCAACACCTCCTGCCTTAGCTGCTATTGTGCTTTTGCCACTACCAGCAGATGCACCACCACCATTAGCACCAGCTGGCCCCCCCACGCCCACCTCTGCGGCCTCTTCCACCAAACTTCAAAATTTAACACAAAATAACATCAGATATATGGCACTGTATCAGAAGCGTACAGCTCTATTCAGTCAAAGGATAATTGTCAATCTCCATATATATTCCACCAGTCACACAGAGACGCTCACAGGCTCAGTATGGATTAGACAAGAATATAAAAAATAGACAAAGTGTACAGTATCATCAGATAGCAGGTATATATAGCATAGTTTAAACATTAACAATGTACATCTATATATCAGGAGTAGTGTTGAGCCACCCCGCTAGTGTTTTGGTTCGTCGCACAGGAGGCAAGTTCGTCGAATGTTCGTCGAACCACATTGAAAACAATGGCAGGCAAACACAAACACATACAAACACATAGAAAACAATTACAAAACACCTTAAAAAGTGTCCCAAAGCCTAAAAAAATGCTCAGAAGACAAAAATTAACATATGGAAAAGGGCAACTACATTTAGAAAAGAGGTGGAGGAGTAAAAGGAGGAGGTGGAGGAGACACAGATATAGGCTTGTCATTCCCTTATTGAGTCAAGAAAGTCTGGAATAAAAATGTAAAATACAAACCAAAAAAAAAAATTCTGAAATCGAACACGATCATGTACCGTCGAACTTCCCACCAATAAATTATGCCAACTGGCGATCGGGCGGCGTTATTCCCACGAACCTCCAAACAGCGTCCATGACGGCAAAGTGTTTGCTTTCCGGGGGCAGTATGATTGCAAAGCTGAACCTTAAACGAATGTCCAAAAGGGCACCACCAGGAGTGGAGCCTGCGGCTTAATTGGACTCCACCCGGAAACCACAACCATGCCACCTCAAGAAAAGATGCACACATTGAAAGTTTTGTCGATTCTGTGTGTGGTGTGGTATGTCCGTTTGTAGTTGTGCTAGCGATTTGTCAGCTTTATTCCGTTAACGAACGAGACTCTGGCATGCCCCCGCGGTACGCGTCAAGCTTACTAGAGGGATACGCGAGGCTCTGGCACACAGGATCATGCAATAACAGGTCTATCATGGCCTTACATGTGAGGGGCTGCATGCGTGCTACACTGAAAGGACCAGGTTTTGTCGCTTACAGGTGCAGATAACCCGCTGAACACCGTTAGTGATGAGGATCTGTGATTCCAATTATTCCCCGTGAACGATGATTTCCCAGTAAGTGCAGGTCAACCGCAGTTCCTGAATTAGGCCTAACCGGAATTTCTGAAAAAATGCAAAAAATTACGTGTCCAAACCACAGGTGCTGTAGCTTGCTTAACACGATTCTTGAAAGTTGATAAAGGGTACAGTTTCACCGGATAACACGTATATATGTAGCATAGTTTACACATTAAAAATATATGTCTATAGATCAGGAGGCAGACTCAGACGTTCTCAGGTCCAGTATGGATTTGACCAGATTGTAAAAAGTTGAGAAAGGGTACATTATCACTGGATAGCAGGTATATATAGCATAGTTTAAACATTTAAAATCTCCGTTTTCTCAGTATGGATTAGACAACAATCTAAAAAGTCGAAAAAAGGAAATGTATTTGAAGCGTACACCAGTATACACTTTTGGTGGTATTTTTTAATCTTCATATATATTTCTTTCTCAGTAAGACAGTCGAAACTCTCCGCAATAGAAAATGAGATGCATACAATTACTGACATTACTGACATTTTTTTGCAGAAATCTAGGAATTACTATTCACGGAAAAAACTTCCATCCCAATTCTCAGAGGCGATGCTGACCCTCAATTAATTAGTGTGTGGAGACAGCAAAAACCTTTCTTTGTGAAGAAAGTGTTGCTGTGTCGCAGTACCGTTGATCCCATCGCCGTTACTCATATCCATCCAATTTTGATCACAGGGAGAGAGTAAACATGGTGCTCACTGCCTATCATGATCTGTCATGTAACTTTGGAGTGCAAAACACAGAAGCCACAGGCCGTAGGCGATTCAATTGGATTGGCACGAGAGGGCACATTTAAAAATATGCGCTGGAATGTCACACGAAGGGGAGAGTAGTGGGAGGTACACGCTGTAGAGTAGTCCGGGTGGACCTAGCCAACCTGAAAGATGTTGTCACGTGGCGTGCACGCCGGTGAATAACAGTAGGCTGCTCGGAGCATGGCGCTCCCGGTTTGGTTCGGCCCCCCGCGTGTGGGGTTTGGCCCAACAACCGGTCCGACAGCAGACAGTGGGCAAGCTTTAGGACGACGAAGATAGGGAGTATGATTGTCGGGGATGACAATAGACAAAGGAACGGGGAGTGTAAGGAAGGTGACTTGACGGATGGACTTGACTGAAGGGAGAAGGGATCATTTGTGCACTGTAGACGGATGTTTGTAATGACAGAAGGGAAACAGCTGGGGAAGATGGAAAAGGAGTGCAGTACCTAGATTTGACCACAAGATGGCAGGGGGGAGTGTAGTTCAGGACTTGATAGCAGCTTAGGGCTTTAGAAACCGCTTAGTCATGGGGGATGGGGAGATAGGAACCCAGGAGGGAAATTCCTGAGAAAGGGGATAAATAGGACAGGAGAGGGTTCCAGAGGGTTCCAGTCCCGGGAGGAGTTCAGGAGGAGAAGCATCAGTAAGGAGAATGGACAGCAGTGGAGAGCTCGACCAGGGAACAGAGGAGAGAAGACAGTCATGGGGGTGGCCCCAACTCGAAGAACCGCAGAACAGACGAGGCCCCGGGGTACCAAATTGACGACGACCTCGGACTGGTGAAGCTCTGGCGGTAGATAGGCCTAGGGCAGCCCCAGCGAAAGATCCACGAGGAACGTCACTACGACTGAAGGAAGGTGAAGGTACCCAGGCCTGAATACGGAGAGCTGTAAAGGTTCTGCGGTGTATGGCTACGGTCGTCAGGAGGATGGCCAATAAACTCGGACCTGTTGACCTGGAAATCTGCCTCCGTCTCGTCTCTGTGTCGTCTGTGCGTGGTAAGCAGTGGACCACCCCCCAATCTGGGCCCTTACTACAATCTTAAGGTGGCTTTTTATGCATAGGAAAACACTTAATTCTTTGTAATACATAACAGCTGTGATCACTGGCAAAATAGCAGCAGTATGTATGAAATTTCCAATTTTGATGACATCATTCCATCCATATTAATAAATAAACTCACTATCACATTTCCATTTCTTGTCCTTAAACTTCTGCACAGTAGGAAAGAAACAAAAATCTTCCATTATAATTAGTGACTGAACAGGGAGAGATGCTTCATTATTTCAGGAAATGTCAGACAGGGAGCATTATTATCGGATGACAATGTAATGGAGTGGCACATTCTAGCCCGCTGCAGTCTATTAAGAATTTGCATGCTGACGTCTATATGGGCATCGCCGTTATACATCAATGGTTTAGGATGCCACCGACTTCCATGTCTTTAAATTGGTGATGACCTGAATTCATTAATTCTTTTTTTTATTATTTTTTTTGCTATTTCTAAACAGTTATGATGATGGATAACGCTATCAACCAAATTCAAAGAAACAGAAATGATACATATTCTCACTCCAGACATGTGATTAAAATAAGAAAAGTTTGGAGCTGAGAAATATATGTATTTTGCAGTAATCATTAAATTCCTGTGACGGGAATAAAAATCGAATCATTACTACAGTGTCATGGCATTGTATATTCATTTTATGACCAAAACTATTTGGACCGTACCTAATCATTGACTTTGAATGTTGTACTCATTGCAAACAAGAGCACACAGCCGTTGTTATCTCCAAAGACAATCACTGGTGGTAGTATGATCAAGCTGAAGACCTCAGTGAGAACTCTCGTAATTTGCCACATTTTCACCCCTGACTTCATATTAAAACACCTGGTTTTTGGATTTGGATGCCATAAGATTAAAACCACCTGCTGATCATCGTGTTGATTCTCCTTGTGTTGCCAAAGCAATTCTAAGTTGACTAGGCATGTATGGACTCCACAAGACATCTGAAGTTGTCCTGTGGTATCCGGGAGCAGAACCGGTAAGCCATAAGGTGCAACCTCCATGGATAGGACTCGTTTTTCCATCATTTGCCACAAATGATCTATCTTATGGAGATCTGAGGAATATGGGGACAGACCATCATCATCTTGAACTCTTTGCCGTGTTCCTCAACCATTCCTGAATCATTTTAGCAATGTGGCATTATTAAATTGCATTGAGTGGTAGCTCTTCTTTCTAGCAGTTTGAAGTTTTGTTGTGCCCTCCAGTTTTTGACTAGTGGCGGCACGTGATGAAAGTGTCCCTTCCTGTAGACCACACTTTAGAAGGCTAGGCGTTTACAGGGTCTTTTCTTGTTTAAGAACTATGTGTGGATGCAATGAAATATGTGGAGGTTCAGCGATCTCATAGAGGGGTAGATTAGTGTATGTATATGGGTAATGTAATTGGGGCCCAAAATGTTTGTGCAGTAACACCATACACATTGGATAACTTCCCTGGCTTGGCCGATCATTTCTTTGTTTTCAGAGAGAGCCAATATCAGACACATCCGACAGCAGCTTAAAGGTAACCTGTCAGAAACTTTTACATCTCCAAACTATTTATTATTTTGGCTCACCTGGTGAGATGGCTCTTCCAAGCCATAGGCCTGGGTGGGGACATGGGGAACAGATGTCAGTGAAGGAGGTTGGGGAGTCACACAGGAAAGTAGTGGAAGCACTGGAGGTCACAGAAGGCCAAGAAGAAGGTAGCTAGATGTACTGGAAACTGTAGGCAGATAAGAGACCAGGTAGCAGAGCTACTGGATACTGCAAGCAGACTGGAGACTGGGAAGCAGGTAGTAGAGGTACTTGATGCTGCAGGCAGACAGGAGACTGGGAAGCATGTAGCAGAGGTACTGGAGACTGCAGGCGGACAGGAGACCAGGAAACAGGTAGCAGAGGTACTGGATGCCACAGGCAGACAAGACCAGGAAGCAGGTAGCAGAGGTACTGGATGCTGCAAGCAGACAAGTGACCAGGCAGAAAGTAGCACAGGTACTGGACGCTGCAGGCAGACAGGGGACCAAGCAGAAAGTAGCAGAGCTGTTGGAGGCCACAGGCAAACAGAACTCAGGAACATTAAAAGTCTTAATAACTAGACAAAGTTGTTTGTTTGGTGGGTGCTATATAAGACCAGGCAGATACTCACATGGGAGCGCGCCACGTCAGAACAGGTGAGAGTCAAGTATTTTTTTTTCCACCCTACATTTAGTATGATCCACAGAAAACATAATAAAGCACATTAAATTAACATCAAACAAATTCAATGCAAATCACATTTCCTGGACAAATTCGAGCTATTTGCTAAATTCAACTACAGCTACAGCCATGTCATTGGCTTCCATACACGGCAGAACATACAGCGTGAGGCTGAGGAGAAGGAAGTACATCGTTATGGCCCAATGCATTTCCAGACACATATATACGGATCTTCAAAACTCGATTTCTCGCTGCTGGAGCATCACTTTGGGGTCATGAAGGGATCAGCTTGCTTATGTTTTAAGGAGCTACAAAGTCATGTAAGGCTACTTTCACACATCAGTTTTTTGCCGTCAGGCAGGATCCGGCTATTTTTTGAAAAAACGGATCCGGCATAAATTTTGGAGAACTGTAGAAACGGATCCGTTTTTCTGCTGGATCCGTCTAGCAGGTTATATCTGTTTCCTGGGGGCTGGCCAATTGGATCTGAGCATGCGCAGACTTAAAAAAAACGGATCCGGTGGCTGGATCCGTCTTTTTCTGGATCCGGCGCATTCCGGCGCCCATAGACTTTCACTGCAGCAAAAAGCCGGAAGCGTCGGATCCGGCGCTTCTGGCTTTTTTGCCGGAGACAAAAAACGTTACAGTAGCCGTTTTTTCCAGACGCCGGAATGAGACAAGTAGCCGGATCCGGCAAAAAACGGATGAAACGCAATGCCATCCGGCGTGATCCGGCGCTAATGCAAGTCAATGGGGAAAAACTGGATCCGGCAGTGCATTTCGCCGGATCCGGTTTTACAAAAAAAAGCCGGATCCTGCCTGATGGCAAAAAACTGATGTGTCAAAGAGGCCTAGTGGTTTGGAGATCTAAATGTTTCTGGCAGGTTCCCTTTTACTATGTAACACATAAAAGGAAACTCAATAGCCTGGATCCATCTTCTGTCAAGAAGGAGTTGGCCATTCCCATTAAACTCAGTACATTAAACCATTTTTATGTACTCCGTATTGGGTTCCAGGACAGTTCCCTTTCCTTCATATCAGGTTGTAAACCTTTAAGGGGACAACCCCTTTAACACAGTAAGTGAACAAGCTGTGAGTTCATTGAAAAAGTGTTTTCCAGAGACTAGTTAAAAAGTATTTGCTAAAGGTTCACTAAAAGGTTGGAGAAAGCTGCTCTGTGACTGTGGTATGTACCAGAGGAGACATAACCTTGGTTAAAGCCTGGTGACCAGTGAGACAAGGGGATCAAAGAAATCCTGAAGATAACATGCCACAGAGTGCTCGCCCTTCCAGTTGTAAATCAACTTGAAGAAGGAAAGCCACAACAAATTTCTGTTCATTGGAGCTTTGTAGAAGAGGACTTATGTCCCACCTCAGCTAGACTTTATCAAGGGCTTCACACAATAGAGTAGCATCTAACTACAGCCATTGGAAAAGGGCACGTTATGTCATGGAGAATTGCAATTAAACCATATTCTTTTCTTAAATTAACATCCTCCTAATGAAGACATTAAATGATGTTCTTCTTTTCATCAACAGGCCATTCTGAAAGTCACAGTAATGACATGAGCCGTTCCTCCTTCCCCTTCTCTAGCGTCAATTAGTTTGATATTTTTACTAATTCCGTTATGTATTGGACGCATTTGTCCATCTGTTAGAATGAAGATTAAACTGCAATCATTCAGCTAATGGAAAACAGATCCATCTTCATGAATGGTGACCTTCTCACCAGATAAAAATGTCATGTTTACTGTCTCTCCAGACAATGGATGTAGTGAAACATGACGGGCACTAAAGGCTCTCTCGACAGTGTTCCGACACTAATTGTGAGCAACCGGCTAATTTACAGGTTGTCATAAATTATTAAGATATGCCGTTTAACGACTTTTTTTTATTGTTTGTGTACTGAAATAGCCAAACAGATATTGGACATGTGTATTTATTAGCTTGAAAGGGAAATATTTTCCTTGGTATAGCAGTTATCTGTATATAAGGAATCATAATTTAACCCCAACACCTTGGTGGTCCATACTCCAAGACAATCAATTGTAGAAATTTGTAATATTGCTGATGTCCGGGGGTCTGTGCAAGCATCATCTGGCGATGCCTGCTACCATGACAGTGATTGACACATTAGCCAATGATGGGATAGTAGTAGTCCCATCATCCGGCTAATGTGTTAAATGTTAAAAAAAAAAAAAAAAAAAAAAAAAATACTACATACATACTACATGCTACATACATACTACATATATACTACATGCATGCTACATACATACTACATGCTACATACATACTACATATATACTACATGCATGCTACATACATACTACATGCTACATACATACTACATATATACTACATGCATGCTACATACATACTACATGCTACATACATACTACATATATACTACATGCATGCTACATACATACTACATGCTACATACATACTACATATATACTACATGCATGCTACATACATACTACATGCTACATACATACTACATATATACTACATACATACTACATACATGCTACATACATGCTACATACATACTGCATGCTACATACATACTACATACATACTACATACATACTACATACATACTACATGCATGCTACATACATACTACATACATACATACTACATGCATGCTATTTCCCACGCAGCAATGGCATAAAGTGAGACTAGGGACTTTTTTTTTTTTTAAGTGGCGGAGGAATACAGTGCGGAAGGATACCTACCTTCCGTCATTGGATTCCTGCAGCCCGTAGAGAACGGCAGCATCATCTGATGCTGCCGTTCTCTACCCAAGATCGTCGTGGGACACACTCGTGGACTGCTTCGGATCGTGGGTGAGTATTTTTGTGGTTTGTTATGTTAATATTTATTCCGGAAAAGACAATGGCTTCGGGGAACAATGTGACAAGTATTGGTAAGTATGTTACTCTATGTTATATGTACTGTATGTCTATGTATGTATTGTATGAATGTATTGTATGTATGTAGTATATATGTGGTATGTATGTAGCATGTAGTATGTATGTAGTATGTATGTAGCATGCATGTAGCATGCAGTATGTATGTAGCATGCATGTAGTATGTATGTAGTATGTATGTAGCATGCATGTAGTATGTATGTAGCATGTAGTATGTATGTAGTATGTATGTAGTATGTATGTGGTATGTATGTAGCATGTAGTA
The DNA here is from genome assembly GCF_039654945.1 of Dendrobates tinctorius. NCBI lineage: Eukaryota > Metazoa > Chordata > Amphibia > Anura > Dendrobatidae > Dendrobates > Dendrobates tinctorius. The sequence continues at coordinate 37,691,814 of NW_027361784.1, forward strand.
TGTATGTAGCATGCATGTAGCATGCATGTAGTATGTATGTAGCATGCATGTAGTATGTATGTAGTATGCATGTAGTATGTATGTAGTATGTATGTGGTATGTATGTAGCATGTAGTATGTATGTAGCATGCATGTAGCATGCATGTAGTATGTATGTAGTATGTATGTAGTATGTATGTAGTATGTATGTAGCATGCAGTATGTATGTAGCATGCATGTAGCATGCATGTAGTATGTATGTAGTATGTATGTAGTATGTATGTAGCATGCAGTATGTATGTAGTATGTATGTAGCATGCAGTATGTATGTAGCATGTATGTAGCATGTATGTAGTATGCATGTAGTATATATGTAGTATGTATGTAGCATGTAGTATGTATGTAGCATGTAGTATGTATGTAGTATGCATGTAGTATATATGTAGTATGTATGTAGCATGTAGTATGTATGTAGCATGTAGTATGTATGTAGCATGCATGTAGTATGTATGTAGTATTTTTTTTTTTTTTTTTTTTAAACATTTAACACATTAGCCGGATGATGGGACTACTACTGTCCCATCATTGGCTAATGTGTCAATCACTGTCATGGTAGCAGGCATCGCCCGATGGGACTTGTAGTCCCATCGGACGATGCCTGCACAGACCCCCGAAGCCTGCACAGACCACCGGCAGGCCGGCACAGCCCCCCGGCAGGCCGGCACAGACCCCCGGAGCCTGCACAGACCACCGGCAGGCCGGCACAGCCCACCGGAGCCTGCACAGACCACCGGCAGGCCGGCACAGCCCCCCGGCAGGCCGGCACAGACCACCGGAGCCTGCACAGACCCCCTGGCAGGCCGGCACAGCCCCCCGAAAGGCCCGTACAGACCCCAGAGAGGCTGTACAAGGCAAAAACAGGGTTTTTCTTATTCCGATACCAGAAGTCCCATAGACTTGAATGGGACTTCCGGTATCGGAATCGGCGATACCGATACTTTTTTAAAGATCGGCCGATCCATTCCGATCCGATACTTTGAAGTATCGGACGGTATCGCTCAACTCTGTTCCTGACCCCTAAATTAATGTAGAACAAATCTTAAAACATCCAGTGACACATTGTTCAAGTCACCTGACCACGGACACAAGCCTGAGCGATGTTGAATGGTACAGTCATTGTTCTGTCCTCACTAAATGAAGCAGAATTCATGCAGCTTATACAGGCAGCTAAACCGCTATACCTGGGTCCAACAAGGAGACTGTAGGTTGAATCTGTGCTTTATTGAATGTGATGATATATTGGCGCGGTGAAACTACAAATGAAAACATATGCATACAATCAATACTGGGTTCATCAGGGATTCATATATACATAATACATTATAAATCAACATCTGCACTAATAGCTACCAGGGGAGAACTAACTAAGCAGGCTAGTATGAGACAGGAATTGGATACAGGAAACATAAATACATACCAGCGATGCTGTCACAAGGGGAGAAGAGAAATGAGATGCTTCCTGAATGCAGGCACAAAGAAAATGGTGGACTGGAGGGAAAATGGGGCTGAACTAACCACAATCCTTTGCAAAAGGCTACCAGGATGCATTGCTACCTTACCAGAATGGACTGCAAATGGAAGGAAATAGCAAAGTGAAAGCAAAACACACAATATCACTGCGGTTATGACTCTGGTCACTAGATGGAGCCAGAGAACACTGTAAACATTAACAAGCAGATAATCAGGGATTATGAATTAAATGTCAGAGACAGAACAGTCATCGCTTCTAGATACGGGGCAGACTACGGAGCAGCTTTTGCCGGATTCAGGAGGGTGATTATGATCTATTTTGCTATTTTTACAAAATCGAAACCTGAAATTATCAACAACCATTTACCCATACAACAACAGCTGAGTAAATTGATTGATGTGAATCAAATTCGAGTCACATTTTATGAAATTCACAGGTGCCGGTGAGTACAAACAAACTGCAATTTGCTTAGCGCAAATTGCCCAAAAAGTGCCTGCCAATGTTTTACATATTGCAGAAGACTGTATCAGTAACAGAAGGCTGAGATGACCTCAGCCACAACAAAGGTGGCTTCGCGATAATGCCTCACAGGTATCACATAACATGGTATAGTGTAGTCAATCAGGAAGGAATATCATAGCCTGCTAAAAGCTGAGGCAGGGAATACAGCAGCAATTTTAGGATAGAGAGAGTATATCAAAGCTCACAGCTCAGCAATAGAGATAAGGAGGGAAACCCCTAAGACATTAGACAAATACTCCAGACAGTACTATGTTGCACAACTCCAGCAGTGAAGAAGATGAGAGTAGTTGTCTAAACACGAGGGTCAGTGGTTGCTCTCGTCTGCTGGCCTGGCTGTCTTTAGAAAGACTGCATGGGCCAGGGCTCATCCAACTGAACGCCTGTACTCCTTCCTTTTACAACACCCCTGGCACCAGTTCTCCATTCAAAAATACTACCATACACAGGTCACAACTGGCCTCCTTTGCTTTCAGCAAGTGTATAGTTGGGAAGGAATTATGGAATGTATGGCACATCACTCTCAGTGTAAGCAGAATGATGCTACCTCTGACAGTGACACTGTCAATTTGAGGCAGTGTTTTACATAGAATGGTCTGTCTAATCACAAATTACTAAAAGAGAGATGATTTTTAGTCTGTTTTTTTAACTTTCATTTTTAAAACCATGAAAAGTTTGTCAGTGCTCTGTTTTATTAAATGGATTGTTGGCTACTACCATTTGTTTAAATGGGAAGTCACTGTCACATTACTAAGGCTGTGTTTGTATTTGAAATGGGTTGGATACAATCCTAGAAGACCTCAGAGTGTTACGCTCATTTTTGCACCACATTTAATAAATTAATTTCACGGCTATTTCACATTTCCAAAGTTTCGATCATTTCTTCCATCAACTACTTTAATCTTGGGAAAAACCCTTTCACCAGCCATGAATTGGCACATAAGCGTTTGTAAGTCCTTGTAGACATGCTCCCAATAAGCTCATGAAACATAAAATAGCTGATTGGATCATTCACGCAGACCTGGTTAAAGCTGGTGTATACATGAGATGTGCTGCCGACAATATGCATGCTGTATGTTGACAGAGTAATGGCATTAGCGATCGTACTGCCCCCATATGTTTCTATCAGCTCATGTGAATGGTCATAAATGAGTGCTGACCAGCGTGTGTATAGTTAATCGGAACTCGTCTATGGGCAGTAATCAGCCGTGTAAATGGGCCTTTGGGGTCGTCTGGCCAGACAGCTTGCATACCCTTCCAAGTGGCATGTCTGGTACCAATCACAAGAAATTGAATCTGTCTTGCAGAAAAGTTTTTCCTTTGTAAATCACTATTAACCTGCTTCTCATTTAATACATTACTATAGCTAATGTTTTTATAAGGTCTCACATCTCAAGTAACAGGAAGCTGCCGGCTGATGAATGTTAGATTAATGTCTGCTGATAGAAATCTCAGGGGTAAGGATCACATCTGTGTCTCCCCAGACGTTGAGTCTTTGTCAACTTTTAGCGCTTTTCTCAAGATTCCTGGTAATTTGTCTCTGAAGTCACGTATTTGTTGGAGAAATCTATCGATTCGGCTCCTGTTGGTATTTACGACATTAGAGTCTTTCTTATAAGTCTTCGCTCTCTAGAGACCACGTTGTCCTGATAACCAACTGAAAATGACTCAAGATGTATCGCAAAGGCCTGAAGAAAGTGGATTTGTGCTTCTAAGAGAATGCGTCTTGGATAATCCTTAAATCTCCCGGGAAGCGATGAATCTCTGTCCGCAATGTCTTAATATAAATCCAATTCGCATTCCTTGTTAGAAAGCAGTAATATGTAAGTTGGAAACTTTCTTAAACTGTAGACCATTTATCACAGGTGTTTTCACTGATGCCAAATACTTAATGTACCAAAAATGTGCATCCTATTAAATCTTCTACAGTTAGGGGTCAAGAAGCTCCTTTTGTGCCCTAGAGAGAGGAGTTCCAAGCCTTAGTAAGTCACATATAAGTGGTCTACCCATTCAGGAATGTTCCATCATGTGGGAAATTTATGGCATATTGATTAGTGATTAATTTAAAGCAAATCAAATTCGCTTTGAAATTACCAACAATTTTACAACATCAAAAATTCCATCAATACATAGATACAGTACCATAAATACCATCAATACACAAATACAGCATCAGAACAGCAACAGTACATGACAACAGCAGTGTATTCACAATCAGGACATGACTACAACACCAGAGCCAACACCAATACATGATTACAGCACCAAAACCACCATCGCTACATTAATAATTTAAAAGAACCACCATCAGTACATGAATACAGCACCAGTACCAACATCAGAACATGAATACAGCACCAATACATGAATACAGCACCAGTACCAACATCAGAACATGAATACAGCACCAATACATGAATACATCACCAGAATCAACATCAGTACATGAATACAGCACCAGTACCAACATCAGAACATGAATACAGCACCAATACATGAATACAGCACCAGTACCAACATCAGAACATGAATACAGCACCAATACATGAATACATCACCAGAATCAACATCAATACATGAATACATCACCAAGCAATTGTAATGTTAGTCCCATAGACATTTCCATAGTATGAAGCTACATTTTTCAGTATGTACTTAACAATGGAAATACTAGGAGTTGGAGGTACCAGATATCATCATATTGCTAACCATACAGGATCCAGAGTACTGATGAGACATAGTCAGTATCACAAATAAACAATTGCATCCAGGTACCTCATAGGTGACATCTTCTCTTTCTTTTCTTCTCCATTGCGTCCAGATGCCATGGTGACTTTATACTTCCACAGCTTGCCTCTGCAGACTTCCATCTTCTATCTTCTGCAGCACACCCCGACACTGTACTCTTGAAAATAGTAGCGTCATTATAACGTCCCTAACTAAAAACATCTACGCTATCCTGTGCCCCTGAATAATTGACCCTCACTGTGCTCCCTGCATAAAATATGATCCTCACATTGCCCCTCTCATGGTACATTGCCTCCACACTGTCCTCCACTATAAAATATTGCCTCCATACTATCGGCACTTATGAACTACTCCACTGTTTGCAGTTTTTAACTGAGAAGAAAAATACTATTGAATTATTTAAGTTGAAAAACTTTTCTCATACTGTGCATACTAGTGCAGCCTGCGGCTGTTAAAGGGAATCTGTCACCTATTTTTTGGTATATAAGATGCGGCCACCACCATCAGGGGCTTATCTACAGCATTCTGTAATGCTGCAGATAAGCCCCCGATGTAACCTGAAAGAGAAGAAAAACGAGTTAGATTATACTCACCTAGGGGCGGTCCGGGTCCGGTTCGGGTCCAGAGGGTGTCGCGGTCCAGTCCGGCGCCTCCCATCTTCTAGCGATGACGTCCTCTTCTTTGATTCCCGTCACGGCGCAGGCGCAGGCGCACTGCTCTACCCTGTTGAGGGCAGAGCAGAGTACTGCAGTGCACAGTGACTTATCACTGCTGATGACTTACTGTAAGTGAAGGTTCCAACACTCAGTATCCCCACCAATCAACTGTTGTTCCCAACAGTGGCAGCTGGAAGCAAACAGTGTACTACTCCATCTACCATTTAGTGGCCATTCCCAGGTACTGCAGCTCATCTCTTTTTGAAGTAAAGAGGAGCTGAGCTACAAAAACCCAGAATTGCCACTTAACAGTGTATTGAGCTGTCCTATTTAGTCTCCATACACTGCGTGCATTTGTCCGCTGCTGGAACTAATAACAGCTGAACAGTGGGGCTGTCGGATGTCAGATCTCCACATCAGATATTGATAAAATATATTGAACCGATGGATAGCTCCTTTAATTCAGCTATTTCTGAATAGACAAATACACATAGCAGGCTTCAGGGAATTATTAGGCTTATTGGGTGCCATGACACTCAATAGGCAATTTGCGATTGAATTGCAAGGGGGTTTTAGGGGTCACAGACGGGACCTGCTTAACTCATTTGATGCTTCGGTCGGTATTGACTTTGGCGATATTGGGTTACAGCGGGATGCTGCCATCATTGTAATCAGGCAATATCCCCCTTATGGTGACATACTAGTAAGCCATGAGGACGGATGGGGTTAATTTATAATTTGCAGATGGGGGGGTCTTGTTTCTCATTGTTACACCTCTGGGAGGCTACACAATAGTACTTATAATAGTTACATTGTTGTAGATTGCTTGATCTGGTTCCTTTGAGAAAATTTCTATTTCATACACAGAAAAAATTAACAAAAGCTAAAAAAAAAAGAAAATAAAAATTTATAAAGAAAAGCAATTATCTCCTGCCGAACGCAAGAAATGCTGCTTATCAGGTGGTTACATTCCCATTATCATAGTTAAGATGCAAATAAGGTTACAAATTGTATTACCTTCTCATAAGAAAGTGTAAAAGCAGAAATGAAATTCAACGACTCATACGGGACTCACATAGGGGCAATTATCAATTGCAGGATGGAGACGGGACTCTGGTTAAGGACTCATACCCATATGTGAGAAAAATATGGTCCGTAATCTGGATTGAAAAAACAGACGAGTGACACATGCGAGTGTCATGTGTCATGCGAGTACAATGCGATTTTTACCCCTAGCATCCGATTTACACCCGAGTGCAGTTTGATTGCTATCCGAATGCAATGCGATTTTAACATGAACTTTGACATACAGCAATTCTCTTTTTTGGGATCCCCCATTTTAATAGCCAGGGAAGCTCCATGGGTATTACCCCCTTCCCAAGCTAGAAACATTGCCCCCAGCCGTCGGCTTACCCTCTGCTGATTACGAAAATTATGCCATTTTTTTGGGAAAAATAATCTTTTATTCATTAAATACAAGTCCAATAATTTGCACACACACTATACTAATTGTATTTCTCACTGACATATATATATATATATATATATATATATATACACACAGAGCAGACCAAAAGTTTGGACACACCTTCTCATTCAAAGAGTTTTCTTTATTTTCATAACTATGAAAATTGTAGATTCACTCTGAAGGCATCAAAACTATGAATTAACACATGTGCAATTATATAATTAACAAAAAAGTGTGAAAGAACTGAAAATATGTCTTATATTCTAGGTTCTTCAAAGTAGCCACCTTTTGCTTTGATTACTGCTTTGCACACTCTTGGCATTCTCTTGATGAGCTCCAAGAGGTAGTCACCGGAAATGGTCTTCCAACAGTCTTGAAGGAGTTCCCAGAGATGCTTAGCACTTGTTGGCCCTTTTGCCTTCACTCTGCGGTCCAGCTCACCCCAAACCATCGCGATTGAGTTCAGGTCTGGTGACTGTGGAGGCCAGGTCATCTGGCGTAGCACCCCATCACGCTCCTTCTTGGTCAAATAGCCCTTACACAGCTATTTGACCACATAGCACACAAACTGTTTCTTCTGCTGCGTTTTACTGTCCAAGCAAAAAAATTGTGATTTCATGAAAACACCAGCCTAGACGATGCTGAACTTTGCTTTTTTTTTTTCCAGTGTTTTTTTCTTTTGAAGTATTTATGAAACAATGAATGTACAATATGCAGCTGTGCTTTGTATAATCGTAGAGTCAAAACTTTTATGTACTAAAAAACAAAAGCTTTAAAAAATTCAGCATCAAATCTGTGCCAATGATTATTATTATTTAATTATTATTATTTATTTATATAGCGCCATTAATTCCATGGGGCTGTACATGAGAAGGGGGGGTTACATACAAAGTTAGAGATATCGTTAACAGTAAACAAATTTAGAATGACAGACTGGTACATAGGGGAGAGGACCCTGTCCTTGCGGACTTACATTCTACGGGAAAGTGGGGAAGAGACAGAAGGTCGGGGGTGCAGCAGCTCTGGTTGTGATGAGGCGGCAGCTCAGGCGGTGGTGAGGCGGCAGAATGGTTATTGCAGGCTGTAAGCTTTCCTGAAGAGATGGGTTTTCAGGTTCCGTTTGAAGGATCCGAGGGTGGTGGATAATCGGACGTGTTGAGGCATGGAATTCCAGAAGATGGGGGATATTCGGGAGAAATCTTGGAGGCGGTTGTGTGAGGAACGAATAAGTGTGGAGGAGAGTAGGAGGTCTTGAGAGGATCAAAGATTACGTGAGGGAAGATATTGGAAGATTAGTTCAGAGATATAGGGAGGGGACAGGTTGTGGATGGCTTTGTAGGTCAGTATTAGTAGTTTGAACTGGATTCGTTGGTGAATTGGGAGCCAGTGGAGGGATTTGCAGAGGGGAGAGACAGGGGAGTAGCGAGGAGAGAGGTGGATTAGTCGGGCAGCAGAGTTCAGGACAGACTGGAGTGGTGCAAGAGAGTTAGCAGGGAGGCCACAGAGGAGAGTGCTGCAGTAGTCAAGGCGGGAGATAATGAGGGTATGTACAAGAGTTTTAGTAGATTGAGGGCTGAGGAAGGGACGGATTCTGGAAATATTTTTGAGTTGGAGGCGACAGGAAATGGCAAGTGTTTGGAAGTGTGGTTTGAAGGACAGGGCAGAGTCGAGAGTTACTTCGAGGCAGCGGATTTCAGGTGCGGGAGAAAGTGTAATGCCGTTTATCCTAATAGATAGATCAGATAGAGAAGATACGCGAGATGGAGGAAAGATAATGAGTTCAGTTTTGTCTACATTGAGTTTAAAGGCCCTTTTACATTTAGCGATGCACCAGCGATCCAACCAGCGATGCGACACGGTCAGGATCGCTGGTGCATCGCTAAATGATTGCTAGTGAGCTTCCACACAGGAAGATCTCACAGCGATGCAGCAGCGACGCAGCGCACGATACTCACCTTTCACACACAGCGATCCTGCGTCCTCCCGCCCGCCTCCACGCGTCGCTGGACGTCACAGCAGGAAGTCTCAGCAGGAAGCGCCCGACGAGAAATGGAGCCGGACATTCTCGCGCGATCAGCGATGAGCAGCGGGGGAGCCGGTCGCTGGTAAGTATCACACATAGCGATATCGCTAGCAATATCACTATAACGTCACAAAATCAGTGACGTTTTAGCTATATTGCTAGCGATATTGCTTAGTGTAAAACCCCCTTTAGGAAGCGAGATGTGAAAAAGGAGGATATGACTGATAGACAGCAGAAAGGTGACATCTTGGCCAGAGAGGTAAATCTGAGTTTCGACTGCATACAGGTGGTACTGGAAGCAATGGGACTTTATGAGTTGTCCTAAGCCAAGAGTATAGATGGAAAAAGTAGGAGCCCCAGGACAGAGCCTTGAGGGACTCCAACAGAGAGAGGGCGGGATGAGGAGGTAGTGTGGGAGTGGGAAACACTAAATGTGCGGTCAGAAAGGTATGAGGCAATCCAGGACAGGGCAAGGTCTTTGATGCCAAGGGAAGAAAGAATCTGTAGCAGTAGGCAGTGGTCGACTGTGTTGAAGGCAGAGGACAGGTCGAGAAGGAGGAGGATGGAGAACTGTCTGTTAGCTTTGGCTGTGAGTAAGTCATTAGTAATTTTGGTCAGGGCTGTTTCAGTGGAGTGGTGGGGACGGAAGCCAGATTGGAGGATGTCAAGGAGGGAGTTAGATGAGAGGTGGGAGGAAAGGTGAGCATAGACATGCTGTTCAAGGATTTTGGAAGCAAACGGGAGCAATGATATGGGGCGATAGCTGGGCATAGCAGTTGGGTCGAGGTTTGATTTTTTGAGGATGGGTGTTATGGCGGCATGTTTGAAGGCAGAGGGGAAGGTACCAAAAGATAGGGATAGGTTGAAGAGATGGGTTAAGGCTGGAATGATCATGTTAGTGAGGTTGGGGAGCAGGTGGGAAGGGATGGTGTCAAGTGCACAGGTGGTGAGGTGTGATTTGGAAAGGAGATGAGTAAGCTTTCCTTCAGTGATGTTGGAGAGAGGTTATTAGGGAAGGGCAGAGGTCTGGTATGTGGAGTGGTAGGGGTCGTGTAACAGTAAAAGTTTGCCTTGTTTGGTCGATCTTGTTTCTGAAGTAGGTGGCAAAGTCCTCAGCAGAGATGAGGGGAGTTGGAGGTGGCAGTGGTGGGCGGAGGAGAGAGTTAAATGTGCTGAACAGTTGTTTTGGGATGTGGGATAATGAAGATACAAGGTTTGTGAAATAGGTCTGTTTAGCAGAGGTGAGGGCTGATTTGAAGGCAAGTGTAGCTTGTTTGAAAGCAGTGAAGTTGTCTGGTAGGCGTATTTTCTTCCAACTCCGCTCCGCGACCCTGGATGCTTGTCGAAGTTTTTTCGTGAGGTTGTTGTGCCAGGGTTGCCTGTTGATTTGTCGCACTTTGCCAAGCATGAGAGGGGCGACTGTGTCTATGGCTGATGTGAGGGTGCCGTTGTAGAAAGCGGTGGCACGGTCCATGTTGTGGAGTGAAGATATAGAGGACAGAGGTAGAAGAGAGTCTGAGAGTCTGTGAATGTCTAGTCTTTTTCACTAAGCAACAGCACATGTGAAAAAGACTTGGGTATACTAATAGATCACAGACTGAATATGAGTCAACAGTGTGATGCAGCAGCAAAAAAGGCAAATGCAATTCTAGGATGTATTAACAGAAGCATACAGTCTAGATCACGTGAAGTCATTATTTCCCTCTACTCCTCTTTGGTCAGACCTCATCTGGAATATTGTGTCCAGTTTTGGGCACCACATTTTAAAAAAGACATCAACAAACTGGAGCAAGTTCAGAAAAGAGCGACCAGAATGGTGACCGGTCTGCAAACCCTGTCTTATGAGGAAAGGTTGCAGGATTTGGGAAAGTTTAGTTTGCAAAAGAGAAGACTGAGAGGAGACTTAATAGCTGTCTACAAATATCTAAAGGGCTGTCACATTGTAGAAGGATCATCTTTATTCTCTTTTGCACAAGGAAAGACTAGAAGCAATAGGATGAAACTGAATGGGAGGAGACACAGATTAGATATTAGAAAAAACTTTTTGACAGTTAGAGTGATCAATGAGTGGAACAGACTGCCATGAGAAGTGGTGAGTTCTCCTTCAATGGAAGTCTTCAAACAGAGGCTGGACAGACATCTGACTGGGATGATTTAGCGAATCCTGCTTTGAGCAGGGGGTTGGACCAGATGGCCCAGGAGGTCCCTTCCAACTCTACAATTCTATGATTCTATGTGTGCGAGGTTTCTGCGAGGATGTGCTTGTGGCTGGACATGGGGTGCAGGTGAGAAGGACAAGAATGAGAAGGTGAGTAGATGGTGGTCAGATCGCGGGAAGGGAGAGGCTGTGAGATTGGGTAGGGAACAGAGGCGGGTGAAGATGAGGTCTAATGTATGTCCATCTGTGTGGGTGGCTGTGGAGGACCACTGAGTATGTCCAAATGATGATGTAAGTGACAGTAGTTTGGAGGCTGCTGGCTGGTGGGTGTCAATGGGGATGTTGAAGTCCCCCATGATGATGGTGAGGATGTCAGCAGAGAGAAAGTGGAGGAGTCAGGTGGAGAACTGGTCGATGAAGGCAGTGGCTGAGCCCGGTGGTCAGTATATGACAGCCATTTGGAGATTAGAGGGAGATACGGACAGAGTGAACCTCAAAAGAAGGGAAGATAAGGGAGGGTGGGGGGTGGATAGGGTTGAAGGAGCAGTTTTTAGAAAGGAGTAAACCCACTCCTCCACATGTCTGTTGCCAGGGGGAGGAGTGTGGGTAAAGTGGAGGCCGCCATAACTCAGTGCGGCCAGGGAGGCCGTGTCAGCCAGGTCTCAGTGAGGGCCAGGAAGGAAAGGTTGCAGGAGGTAAAGAGGTCGTGGATCACGTGGAGCTTGTTGCAGATGGAGCGAGCATTCTAAAATGTTAGGCGTTGGTTACCTGCCACTGCACAGCAGGAATCCAGAGCCTTGCATCCAGCGGTCTCCCATTCTTCTTTGGCCGCAGTGGAGCCTGCTCAGCAGATTCGTCGGTCCTGGCGCTCCGCCCAGGCCAACTCCGTGGGTTTGCTAGCTGCTGCCACCTCTGGTACAGCTATGACTATGCATGCTGCTCAGCAGTGAGATTCTCCAGGGACTAAGTCCTCATGTCGGGCCACTGAGCATGCTCGTGGAGTGATCTCCCATTGGAGATCGAAGGTCACGTGCTCAGGTCCTGCTCCTGTTCGGACTGGCCCATCCGAGAAGCCAGGAAGGTCTCGGATGCTCGCGGCTATAAAAGGTTCGCATGGCCACTCGGCCATGCGCTATGATAAGACTGTATTTACAGACTATGTGGAGTGAGTGATGTATGCACGCATGAATGTCTCTGGTGAATGACTCATTAAGAAACCCCTACCCTTGGTCCGCATGTGTTGTCTAGCCTAGCCTGCTAGCGCCCAGGCTTAGGTGTAGGTTGGACAGAGGTTGAGTCAGGCATCAGTCCTCACCAGGGACTCGGCACGCCTCAGTACACGTGCTCCATAGCCAGCGCTTATAGCGGCGCTCGCGGCAGCGACGCTGCGCATTTAGTGGGCCTAGAAGGACTCTAACCCCGTGTCCTTGGGGTAGAGTTCTGTGGCCGTACACTGTGCGCTCTTTTGGCCGGGCTCTGTGAGCTTAACAGGCTCCGGCATCTACGTTCAGCGGTTGTGCGGCTCTGTGCATTAACAGAGTTCGCCCCTGTTCACATTGGGTGACGTAACCCACGTGTGACTGGTTTCACACCGCTTAATTCTTCCGCCATTACTTAGCAGCAGTGTACCACCTCTGCACGGTGGACCCCAGGCTGCGAACGCACCTACTATTATTTTAGAATTTGGTGCCTTCCGCCAGCCCTAACACAAAGTGCTCCAGAGAGAGGGTGCAGGAGGGTGGGGGTCAGTGGCACAGGTTTTAAGTGTGAGGGATTGTGGTAGTTGCTCTTAGGGTACCGTTACACCTAGCGATGCACCAGCGATCCCGACTAGCGATATGACGCAGTCAGGATCGCTGGTGCATCGCTAGGCGGTCGCTAGTGAGCTGCCACACAGGCAGATCTCACCAGCGACATCGCTGGGGACGGGGATCGCTACTTACCTGTCAGACGCGGCGATCCTGCGTCCTCCCGCCTGGCTCCACGCGTCCATCGTTGGCGCCACAGGAAGCCCAGCAGGAAGTGACCGACGAGGAATGGTCCAGGAGCTTCTCGCGCGATCAGCGATAACCAGCGGGGGAGCCGGTCGGAGGTAAGTATCACATGTAGCGATATCGCTAGCAATATCGCTGCAACGTCACAAAATCGGTGACTTTACAGCGATATTGCTAGCGATATCGCAGTGTGTAACGGGGGCTTTAGTGTGAGAAAGATAGGGGTGAGGAGTAGTGGGATGTAAGAGGCAGGGGCGGCCAGGATTGGGAGATATGTCACCAGCAGTGAGAAGAAGCAGAGAAAGGGAAAGCAGGTGGGTGAAGGAGAGTGATCGTCTTGTATTGTATTTTAGTAGGAGAGGTCTGAGGTGAAGGAGTATGTCTGCAGATGAAGCGAGGTGGGAGGTAAAAGAGAGGGGGAGATAGATATTTGGTTCAAGGGTGCAGGGGTTTGGGGATATCGGAGAGTGAAGATTAGTGTAGCAAATACGGTGATGGCAAGTGTGAGCATGGTTAAAGAGCAGGGTAAGAAAAGAAAGGCAAGTAAAATTAGAAAGCAGTGGTTATTCTTACCTTCTGACCGATTTCTGGACTATTTCTGGTATATTTCTGATCTAACACTTTAAAGATGTCACTTCAAATCATGGCACATCTGACCAAGGTCATATCTGACCTGCTTTGTTCAACTTATACCATTCAAATGTCCATGAAATGAAGCCAGGTGAGGGAGAGAGGAGAAGGGGGCTGGAGGAAAATTCACAGCAGGGAGCAATTAACAGATTGCAGTGAATAGGACATTTGACTAGCATCAAAGCTGGAGAAAGAGGCAGAATAAGATGGAAGGATAAGAATAGGTGTGAGGAGCATGGGGATATCAATATGCATACAGTAAGTTTGAAGTATGAGACATGGAATTAAAGTCAGTGGAAAAAACAGAGTACAGACGTACCAGTTAAAAAACAAAGGGTGAGGAATGCATGGGGGTTCAGGGGTGCAGTGGATATTCTGGATTAAGCGGGTTCAGACAAACCAGTTACAAAACAGAGGTCAAGGAATGCATGGTGGTTCAGGGGTGCAGTGGGTATTCTGGATTAAGAGAGATCAGACGAACCAGTTACAAAACAGAGGGTGAGGAATGCATGGGGGTTCAGGGGTGCAGTGGGTATTTTGGATTAAGCGGGTTCAGATGTACCTGCTCTGTTCAACTTATACCATTCAATGATGTATCAAATAAAGGGAAAAAACACAAAAAAACACAACAAAAATGCAATAATCAGAGAAAATAATTATTGCGTAACTTTACACATGCAGTTTTGGTGCAATTCTTTTTAAAAGCATGCAGATTCTGTTTTTTAATATATTTATTGGTATGTGTCTTTTTCAAACGCCAAAGAAAGCTTGTGTAAAATTACCCTAAGGCCGGGGTCACACTTGCAAGAAACTCGCACGAGTTCTCGCGTCTTAATACCCGGCACTGCCGCCGTCACTTGGGACTAGAGTGTGCGGCTGCATGTATTTCTATGCAGTTGAGTACTCCGGTCCGAGTGGTGGTGGCGGCAGTGCCGGTTATTGAGACGCAAAACTCATGCGAGTTTCTCGCAAGTGTGATCCTGGCCTAAAGCTGTTGTCCAGTAGTTGGTTGTAGCCAAGTGCATGTACTAGTGATTAGAGATGAGCAAATTTGTTTGGAAAATGTTTGCCAATCTCAAATTCGGCACAAATGTTTCACCTTCAAATTCGTGTTTGGATTCCTGAGGTTTTTTTCCTAAAAATCGGCCAAAGTTCAGTAAATGAGTTCACTAAGGGCTCTTTCAGTCATCTGTGTTTTTGATAGGAGCATGGGCCGCACGACATCATGCACATTGATGACACACATATGACATCTCTGTGTCTTCAGTGTGACATGTATCGGCGCCTGGAAATCAGTGGTACTGTTCGCGCTGTTCCTCAGGGCCGAGTGCTAAAGAAAACAGCTCACATCACTATCCTCTGCTCACGCTGTAAATAAATGATAAAAAAGAGGGTGTGACTTCCCCTGTATTTTTGATAACCAGCCAGGCAAAACTCACAGCTGGGGATTGCAACCCTCAGCTGTCAGCTTTATCAAAGTTGGTTATTTGCAAAAATAAAAAACAACAATATCCCTCACCTATCCATCATTCTGTCAAACGCTGTAATCTACAGTATGTCTGGGGAATAAACAATTTTCAACCTGGACGGTGCCAAGATGTGACCGTCTAGGCTGAGAACCATTGGTGACTTAACTGAATTTTTCTCACGGTGCTAGCGGAGATCTCACCGAGGTCACGGCAGTTCAGCCCAACCTTGATAACGTCACCCCTAGTCACTGAGGCTACGCTCGCAGCAGTTCAGTCACCAGTGGTTCTCAGCCTGGACAGTCACAACTTGGCACCGTCTAGGTTGACAACTGTTTATCCCACAGACATGGATTATGGCATGGGACAGAATGATGGGCAGGTGAGGAATATTGTTGTTATTTATTTTTGTTTTATTACAGAAGACGAGGGCTTCAGTGGAATAAGCGTTAGGTGAGTATAACTGTGTTTGTTATTTTTAAAAATAAAAGTAAAAGTGTGTTTTGTTTAATTTCTAATAAAGAACTTTATTCTGGCTGTGCCTTTATTTACCATATTGTAGGATTAGTAATGCAGAGGTGTCCTTTAGACACCTGTCCATTACTAAGCCATGGGCTTGATGTCACCTGACAATACAAAGGTGACATCAACCCTACAGATATGAACCCCACTTGCCACCACTAAAGGGCAAGTGGGAAGAGCCAGGCAAAGCACCAGAATTGATGCATCAAATAGATGTGCCTTTTCTGGGCTGCTATTGGTCCCTCCCAGCCTAAAAATATCCATGGCCTCTTACCAGCCTGAGAATACCAGCCCCCAGCTGTCTGCTTTAGCAAGGCTGGTTGCCAAAAATGGGGGGACCACACACCGTTTTTTTAATTATTTATTTAAATAATTAAAAAATATGGTGTGGGGACCCCTCTATTCTTGATAACCAGCCTTGTTAAAGCTGACAGCTGAGGTTTGCAGCCCCCAGCTGTGAGTTTTGCTTGTCTTCTTATCAAAAATACAGGGGAACCCATGCCGGTTTTTTTAAAATTGTTTACTTACTGCCCAGGAGCCGGCTAATGATTACGCCCATCAGCCACTCCTGCTCTCGCTGTTATTAGCGACAGCTGGCATCGGAAAATGGGAGCAGTAGTCCCATCTGCTGAGACCAGTGACCGGAAGAAACCTTGGTCAGTAATCATATGTGGTCACATTCTTTATTTAATTGCACTTATATATATTGTTGCTGGTGGCTGGCAGCTGTTGGTGGTGATTAAGATTTTTTACATCACATTTCATGCACAGTATTTTTGGTTTTATATAGGGAGGGTAATGAGACCTCCAGCACTGAGCACTTTTATATTTAAAGGTGATTGTATATTATATATATTTTCAGTACATAAATAAATATCCATGCACTTTATTTATGAGGTATAATCATTTTTGATCACATTATATGTGCACAGAGCACTTTATATTTATAGGTGATTGGATATTTTTTGAGTACCTCAGATATTATTCATGCACTTTAATTATGAAGATTAATTATTACATGCATTGATTATATTACATGTATCCTTTCACTGACTAATTGTTATTTAGTAAATATGATATATATATTTTTTCTGCCAGTCATTTTGGATTTCTTCTTGCCCCCTGCACACAAATTGTGCATTTGTTTTTAACTTTATCTCTATTTTTATCTAATTTTATGAGATATGAATAAAATTCTTGTGATAACAGATTGTCGTTGGTATCATTAATTTTATTTAAGATTTTCTTGGATGTAAATCGTATTATTCAATAAAAATAGTCAGTACTTTGAATATCTCTGGTTTTGGTTTATATATACTTTTAAATGAATGGGTCCGGGTTCTGGTCTGGGCACTGTTCTGATACCTGAAGCCGAACTTTTTGTAACTGTTCGGCCGAACCCGAACATCCAGATGTCTGCCCAACGAGCCCGGGACCTCAGTTGGTTGGCTGAGGCTTCCAGGTTTCCTAGGCATGCGATGATTCTGCACATGTGCTAACAAAGATCTCAGCGCACGTGGTAACGT
Source organism: Dendrobates tinctorius (assembly GCF_039654945.1). Taxonomy (NCBI): domain Eukaryota; kingdom Metazoa; phylum Chordata; class Amphibia; order Anura; family Dendrobatidae; genus Dendrobates; species Dendrobates tinctorius. The sequence continues at coordinate 37,709,034 of NW_027361784.1, forward strand.
TTTACAGCTGGTCACTTCTTGCTAAATCCGCACTGAAGAGAATGACAAGAAATATGCATTTTGGAGAATGCAGATTTTTGAAAAATTTGAGTAGAATTCAATTCTACTAGAATGTATGCGCTCATCTGTACTAGTTACCTTTCCTACGGAATGCTAGTGCATGGGTGACCTGGGCAATTGTCCAGCCCGTCATTCCCAAAACCCTACCACAATGAGACAATTGTTGTTAAAAATATTGTGAATTGAAATGTTGGAATTCGAAAATGGCGTCAAATTTTCATTAGAAATTACAAATGATCAATATCTAAAACCTTCTTTACTTAATTTAAGGTCTTGGTTCATTGATTCTTCCAAATACATTATTATAAATTTAAACTACCAAGAAAATTACTCCTAACTCTTTATTACATTTTGTTTTCTCGATTCTGATAAAAACAAAAGTTCTATCTTCACCAGACAAGAAAATTAGCATCTTCCATAAGTATGTTCTTTATGCCATGTGACACAAGTCAACAAATATACTTAGATCTGTAAAAGAAGATGCCAAATGGGATAGTAGCTGTTAGTTCCTGGACCTCATGTGACAGTCAACCCTCTCATGGCCCTTGGTGGACACTAATGCGAGCTGCTGTCTCATCAGTGCCATTGTCATCTCAAGGACAAAAGTATATTGCATGGAGTGGTACATTTTGCTTTTCTCTCATTTCTCAGTTATTGACTTCAAGATGATTAATATCCATGGAATTATTGATGTGGGGAATTTGTTCTCAGCATCATGAGCATTCTTATGTAGTTAGGCTTCTTGTAAAACTATAAAAAAATGCTCACTCTTCTTAGAAGGCTTTCCACAAGATTTTGAAGTTTGGCTGTGGGAATTTGTGCCCATTTGTTCAAAAGAGCAAACTCCCAAAAACATGCTAGTATCTATAATATAACGCTGTAAGCGTCACTCTGTCCGAAGCCTTTATAGACTGCGCAAGCGCAACGTGCTTGCGCAGTCTGGCTCCAGACAGAATGAGGCATTCAGTGGTAAGTGGAGTGTGTATGGCCCCGGAGATGGCAGTATGCTTACACACTGCACACCGCGATCTCGGGCGCCATACTTAAATACTTACCTGACTGGGAGGAGCATTGCCACGGCGCTTCTCTTCGGCTGGAGACCGGGGCAGGAGTGCGCTTGGGAATCATTTGTAGTGTGTCTTCATGTGTCTTCAGCAATATAGCTCCCGACAGAGCTATGGGCATGCGCAAGACTCCTCCCCCCGGCCTCCGACAGAACGGGACAGCGCTGGACATAGGGAAGAAAGGTGAGTATAAATGTTTGGGGTTTTTTATGTGTGCAGTTTAATAGGGGTGAGGGGGACCATACCTATCAGTATAGGGGTGTAAGAGCACCATGCATAATAATAATAATAATAATACTTTATTTTTTATATAGCGCTAACATATTCCGCAGCGCTTTACAGTTTGCACATATTTTCATCACTGTCCCTGATGGGGCTCACAATCTAAATTCCCTATCAGTATGTTTTTTGGAGTGTGGGAGGAAACCGGAGTGCCCGGAGGAAACCCACGCAAACACGGGGAGAACATACAAACTCCTTGCAGATGTTGTCCTTGGTGGGACTCGAACCCAGGACTCCAGCGCTGCAAGGCTGCAGCGCTAACCACTGAGCCACCGTGCATACAAGAATAGGGGGTGAGGGGACCATGCATATCAGGATAGGGGGGTGAGAGGTAGTATGCATATCAGGATAGGGGGTGACGGGACCGTGCATATCAGGATCGGGGGTGAGAGGACTATGCATATCAGGAAAGGGGGGTGAATGGTAGCATGCATACCAGGATAGGGGGTGAGGGGACCATGCATACAAGGAAAGGGGGTTGAGGGTAACCATGTATACTAGGATTGGGGGATGAGAGGACCATGCATACCAGGATTGGGGGGTGAGGGGTAGCATGCATACCAGGATTGGGGGGTGAGAGGACCATGAATACCAAGATTGGGGGTGAGGGGTAGCATGCATACCAGGATTGGGACCAAGGATTAGGAATGAGGGGACCATGCATACCAGGATTGGGGGGTGAGGGCGTACCATACATCCTACAATAGGGATGAGGGTGGACCATGCATACCAGGATTGGAGGGTGAGGGGACCATGCATACCAGGATTGGGGGTGATGGGATCATGCATTCCAGGATTGGGGGGTGAGGGGACAATGCATAACAAGATTGAGGGGTGAGGGGACCATGCCATCCAGGATTGGGGAGTGAGGAGACCATGCATACCAGGATTAGGGGGTGAGGGGACCATGCATACCAGGATGAGGAATGGGGTGCCATGCATACCAGGATTGGGGGGGTGAGGGTACCATACATAACAGGATAGGGATCTGGGATACCATGCATATCAGGATAGGGATGAGGGGTGTCATGCATACCAGGATAGGAGGGGGGCAGCACATACCAGGATGGGAGACCATATACCAAAAAAAATGCTCGCCACCCGAGCGTAGGACAGGTTTATAGCTAATACTAATATACTATACCACGTCTGCCAAATTATACAATAGGCACTATATATTACTATTTGTAATTGCTGTGGTCGAAACACCTAAACTAAAGTAAAATAATTAATAGCGGTATACACATATTTTTGGCCTTTGTTTTCTACTATGAATATGTGAGATTGGTCTTGTACACATATTTCTTTTTATACATTATTATTTATCTCCTTTAATTGCAACTTTATTCTAAATACATTTTCCTTTATACAAATCACCTTTTGGATCTCTGATGGATTTTCTATATCAAGTGGTGGAGAATGCGGGCATAAAATAAAACTTTGTGAAATTATGACTTCGAAAGCCGTGAAGCTGCTAAAAGAAGTGACCAGTCCAAAATTAACTGAAAGGGTGTCAAGAATGACGCTTCAGAGAAAACACCACAAGCATCTTCTACTTCAAAAACTCAGTAGGTACACAGACCAATGGTGTGCACAATATACAATGCTGTAATTATATTTACAGCATATGGCATCTATTAGTTATCAGATTCTCATTGTATAGCTGTGGTATTTATTTTGGAAATGGTAGGAGAATGACACATTACTTGGTGAATTTGTATCCCAAATGCCAAAAACGTTTTACCAATCTGATATTGTAGAGTCTGTGCAACTCCTATATATAGCTTACTGTGCTGGTGCTGAGACATCTATTTGCTCTATAGAAAGGTTTGTTCTCTTTTTCCCCTCCTTCTTACATTAGCACAGTGTTGTCAACAGGGCAGAGCTATGTTAGAGAGTACAGTAGAAAGAAAAGAAGGCAGCCACAGCAGACCCTCAAGTGGGGAGAGGGGGTGCACAGAGAGAATAAAGCACACATAGCACAGTCTGCATATGATTGGGAACTATGTGCATGCTTTGTCAAATCGATGTCTGCAGAGGAGACATGAAATAGAACGCACATCCAGCATATATTACAGGGAGGTATGCAACCACATGAGCCAATTGTGAAAAAGGGGCAGGGTTGCAAGTTCAATAATAGGGGGTCTAAAAGGGAACCTGTCATTTTGAAAATGGTGTCTGACCTGCAGGCAGAATGGTAAAGAGCAGGAGAAGCTGATCAGATTGAAATACTTTTTTTGGGAACATTTTCAACAAATTTTGGGTGTTTATATGCACATAAGTTCAGTGGGAGGTCCTATCCTGTGATTAAAAGTCTTCTGTGTAAGACTGTGCATGCAGAAATAGCTGTCAGTCACTGAGTAGGACCGCCCACTGGACTCATATGAATAATAACACCGGGGATTTCAATGAATAAAATACAAGTTATGCTGAATGTTTTTCAAAAAACCTCTCTTCTTTCTGCTCAGCTTCTTTTCTATACTGTGCTGTCCACAGATTGGTCTGCATTTACAATGTGATAGGTTGCCTTTAAAGTAAATGAACGATTGGAGATTGCAGGCTCTTACTTAAGACAACTTTATATTATTCAATTATATATCCCTCCTTCCGGATCCAATTTTTTCCGCAATTTGTGATTAATTTTTAACATTTGGTTAATCCCTGGGATGGACTATAAAGAAACAAGATAGAAAAGGAATCAATGCCTTCGAAATCTGGTGCTGGAGAAGGATGTTTTCAATATCATGAATGGCAAGAAGAATAAACAAATCAATTTTGGAACAAATCAAGCCAGACATGGGACCCTAGGAGGTAGCGACCATGCTATTTTAGAATTTTGGATAACATGAGGAGGAAGACCTGTGAAGACTCAGATGTCAAGGTTAGATTTCAGAAAGGCAGATTTTAAGGGATTCAGAAAGAGAATTGGAGGGATCCAATGGCTGGATATCCTTAAGGATAAAAATGTCCAGGAAGGATGGGAAATCTTGAAAAATGAAATTGTCAAAGCACAATCTTTTTATCAATTCCGAAAAGAGGGAAGAATAGGAAGCATTTAAGGAAACCAGGATGGATGAACACAGAACTTAAGCACATGCTAAAAAGGAAGAAAGAAATGTTTATCAAATGGAAAGAGGGAGGCATATCTAAAGAAGAATATAATGCTGTCTGCAGAAATTGCAGGGCACAAATCAGATTATCTAAAGCTGACAATGAATTGAGGCATGCAAGAGATGTCAAAAGCAATAATAAAGGATTTTGGGGATATGTCAAAAGTAAAAGAAAAGTCAAAGATGCTATAGGATTTTTCCAGGATGAAAATGATGAAATGGTAAGACAGGATGTTGAGAAGGCCGAACTTTTAAATTCCTATATTGCATCTGTTTTCTCCCAGAAAGGAAATGTAACATCAACGGTTCTTCACTGTCCTATTAAGGGAATAGAAGAATCCAGGATATCTATAAACAGAAAGTTAGTGAGGAAACACTTAGCTAACCTAAATGAATTCTAGTCTCCAGGTCCAGATGAATTACACCCCAGAGTTCTGAAGGAGATAGCAGAAGAAATTTCTGAACCACTCTCCATAATCTTTGAAAATTCTTGGAGAACAGGAGAAGTCATAGAAGACTGGAGAAGAGTAAATGTTGTTCCTATCTTCAAAAAGGGGAAGAAGGTGGACCCAGGGAACTATAGGCCGGTGAGTTTAACTTCTATACCAGGAAAGATCTTTGAACAAATTATTAAACAACATGTATGTAACTACCTGAACAAGAATGAAGTGATTAAACAGAGTCAGCATGGGTTTGTAACTAATAAGTCATGTCACACTAACTTAATTTCCTTCTATGACAGAATCACTGACTGGGTGGATAAGGCAAATACTGTAGATATAGTATATCTTGACTTCAGCAAAGCATTTGACAAAGTATCTCATACAATCCTTATTGAAAAAATGGCTAAGTATAGAATGGACAAGGTAGCTGTTAGGTGGATTCAGAACTGGCTTAGTGATCGGACCCAAAGAGTGGTCGTAAATGGCTGCACATCCAGTTGGAAGAATGTCTCAAGAGGGGTACCACAGGGCTCTGTCCTGGGCCCTGTATTGTTCAACATCTTTATCAACGATATAGATGAAGGAATTGAGGGTAAACTGATTAAATTTGCTGATGACACAAAGCTAGGAGGGATAGCTAATACTAGAGAAGAGAGAGAGGATTCAAAAAGATATAAATAAACTGGAGCAGTGGGCAGCAACTAAAAGAATGGTTTTTAACAGGGAAAATGCAAAGTACTACATCTGGGCAATAAAAATGAAAAAAGCATATACAAAATGGGAGGAATAGGGCTAAGCAACAGCACATGTGAAAAAGACTTGGGTATACTAATAGATCACAGACTGAATATGAGCCAACAGTGTGATGCAGCAGCAAAAAAAGCAAATGCAATTCTAGGATGTATGAACAAAAGCATATAGTCTAGATAACGTGAAGTCATTATTGCCCTCTACTCCTCTTTGGTCAGACCTCATCTGGAATACTGTGTCCAGTTTTGGGCGCCACCATTTTAAAAAAAACATCAACAAACTGGCGCAAGTTCAGAAAAGAGAGACCAGAATGGTGACCGATCTGCAAACCCTGTCTTTTGAGGAAAGGTTGCAGGATTTGGGAATGTTTAGCTTGCAGAAGAGAAGACTGATAGGAGACTTATTAGCTGTCTACAAATATCTCAAGGGCTGTCACATTGTAGATGGATCATCTTTATTCTCATTTGCACAAGGAAAAACTAGAAGCAATGGGATGAAACTAAATGGGAGGAGGCACAGATTAGATATTAGAAAAAACTTTTTGACAGTTAGAGTGATCAATGAGTGGAACAGGCTGCCACGAGAGGTGGTGAGTTCTCCTTCAATAGAAGTCTTCAAACAGAGGCTGGACAGACCTCTGTCTGGGATGAGTTAGCGAATCCTGCTTTGAGCAGGGGGTTGGAGCAGATGGCCCAGGAGGTCCCTTCCAACTCCACAATTCTATGATTCTATGATTCTAAAGAGGAAGTCCAGCAACCCGATGGCTTGATACAATCAAGATAATGGTAGAGAAGACCCTGGTGGACCTATCTAGGCTTGCGCAAGATCAATCTTACAGAGTTTTCATCTATCAAGAGCTGGAGAAGGAGATTACCCATATGGTGTGCTGCAATGTGTGCTATATATTTACAGACTTGCCAGAGGAAAATACAAACTTTAATTGCCAGAAATGCAAGCTTGAGACTCTGTTAGAAGCTCCCCAAAGAAGATGAGGATTTCCTTGACAGAGCAAAAGAATCGATTCAGAATGTTGCAAGAGAAGAACTTTTCAGTGTTCCTCCAGAAGCTAATAACAGAGTAGAAATAACTATTCAGAATTTTCGGAGAGAAGCATCTTTCAATGTACCTGCAGAAGAAGAGAATCGCAAGCATATGACTCAGAGAAGCAGAAGGATGAGGAGGCAGTCAGAACTTATACCTCTGGAGAAGAGCGACCAGACTATCACGCATAACAACTATGTAGATGTACATCAAAAAAGTGCTTTGCATCAGGTGTCTTTGTTCTAAAAAGAGTACGATATGGTGATCATGGGAGATTTTAACTATCCAGATATTTGTTGTGAATTTCTCTCAGGCAACACTAATGGGTCCAAAAATTCTTATCTTCTCTTGCTGGAAATTTTATGTTTGAATAGGAAGAAGAGAGAAGAGGATCTGCAATCTTGCACCTAATTCTTACCAACAGGGAGGAAATAGTTGAGTAAGTAAAGGTGGCCGGGAATTTAGGAGGTAGCGATCATGCTATCTTCGAATTTTGGATTACAAGAGGAGGAACAACTGCAAGGACTCAGACATTAAGGTTGGTCTTCAGAAAGGCAGATTTTAATGAACTCAGGAAAAGCATAGGAAAGGTTCAGTCGCTGGATATGGCAAAGGACAGACATATCCAAGAGGGATGGGAGGTTTTGCTAAATGAAATTCTCACCTCGCAATCAGTAACAATCCTGAAAAAAGGAAGAATTGAAAGCACTTAAAGAGATCAGGATGAGTGAACACAGAACTTAGGAAGAATATAATGCTGTCTGCAGGGAATGCAGGGCAAGCGTTAGAAGAACTGAAGTCTGTAATGAAGTGAAGCTTGCAAGGGAGAACAAAAACAATAAAAAAGGATTTTGAGGTTATATCAAAAGCAAAAAAATTCAAAGATGCAATAGGACTTTACAAGATGAAAATGGTGAAGTGTTCTAAAATGATATTGAGAAGGCCAAACTTTTAAATTCCTATTTTGCCTCTGTGTTCTCTAAAAAAGCAATTGTAACATCATGTGATCTTCACGTGCCATCGAAGGAATAAAAGAATCCACACTATCTATAAAGAGAGAGATGGTGAGGAACACTTAGCGAATTTCATTGAATTTAAATTCTCTGGTCCAAGCAAATTATATCCCAGGGTACTGAAAGAGTTAGCAGAGACAACTGCAGAATGACAAGCCAGAATTCCTGAAGAGCAGGAAATTGGAGAAGGACAAATGTTGTCATTATCTTCAAAAAAAACAAGTAAATGCAGCCAGGAAATTACAGGCCACTGAGCCTTACTTCTATACCAGGAAAGATCTTTAAACATATTATTAAACAGCATGTATGTAAAAGTACTTGGATAAGAATATAGTTATTAACCAAAGCCAGTATGGGTTTGTAGCAAACAAGTCATGTCAGACTAATCTAATTTCCTTCTATGATGAAATCACTGACTGGGTGGATCAGGGAAATGCTGTAGATATAGTATATCTTGACTTCAGCAAAGCATTAGATAAAGTATATCATACTATCCTTATTGAAAAAATGGCCAAGTATGAGATTGACAAGGCAACGGTTAGGTGGATTCATAAATGGCTCAGTGATTGTACTCAGAGTGGCAATAAATGGTTGCATATCCAATTAGAAGAGTGTTTCAAGTGGGGTACCACAAGGCTCTGTCCTGGCCCCAGTGTTGTTCAACATTTTTATAAATGATCTATACAAAGGAACTGAAGGTAAACTAATCAAATTTGCAGACGAGGCAAAGATAGGAGGGATAGCTAACACTAAGATGGAGAAGATGGAGAAAAAATTCAGAAGTATCTAGATAAGCTTGAACAATGGGCAGTGAGAAATAGAATTTTATTTAACAGGGGGAAATGCAAGATTCTACATCTACAGAAAAAGAATAAAAATTATATCTCCAGAATGGGAGAAATAGATAACAGCATGTGTGAAAACGACTTGGGTATACTAATAGATCCCAGACTGCACATGAGTCAAAAGTGTGATGCAGCAGCAAAAATGGCAAACACAGTTCTAGGATGTAATAAGAGAAGCATAGAGTCTAGATCAAGTGAAGTAATTATCCCCCTCTACTCATCCTTGGTAAGACATCATCTGGAATACTGTGTCCAGTTCTGGGCACCACATTTTAAAAAAGACATTGAAAAACTGTTCAAGTTCAGAGAAGAGCTACCAGGATGGTGAGCAGACTTCAAACCGTGCCCTACGATCAACGGCTAAAGGATTTTAGAATGTTCAGCTTGCAAAAAAGAAATCTAAGAGGAGACTTAATAGCTGCCTACAAATATCTGAAGGGCTGTCACAGTGTTGTCACGGGTGTGTCAGAGGCTGCAAACCGTCGCTCTGCATCTGACTGCAGAAGGTCTCATCAGTTTTCTTTGCAGACTTCTTCCTGCTCCTTCTGACATCAGGACCCAGTATCAACTTCCCAAAGCTCTAGTTGACACACCTGAACCAGGGTGTTTATAACTTCCAGCTTGTTGCTGGTGATATTTCTATTTTTAGTTCCCTGTTGTGGCTTGGAGCTATAGCTGTCGGCTATCTTCCTCTCTGGTGTTTGGAGGACATCCGTGTTTCTCTCTGAGTCTACTCATGCTAAGTTCCCCCTTCTTTGTGTATCCCATCTGCCTTTAGTGGTAGTGGGGATTGACTAGCACATAATGCTGTCCTTGTCCTGGGCTTATCACCAGGGTCAGGCAGGGATAAGGTATCCTGTTCGGCGATAGGTGCGGAACCTATCTAGGGATGATAGGGCAGACTAGATCTGTCTAGGGCAGTGATGGAAAACCTTTCTGAGACCGAGTGCCCAAACTGCAACCTAAAACCCAATTATTTATGACAAAGTGCCAACATGTACCAAATGCCCCATCATGATCCCCTTCATGTAGAAATATGCCCCATCATGATCCCCTTCATGTAGAAATATGCCCCATCATGATCCCCTTCATGTAGAAATATGTCCCATCATGATTCCCTTCATGTAGAAATATGCCCCATCATGATCCCCTTCATGTAGAAATATGCCCCATCATGATCCCCTTCATGCAGAAATATGCCCCATCATGATCCCCTTCATGTAGAAATATGCACCATCATGATCCCCTTCATGTAGAAATATGCCCCATCATGATCCCCTTCATGCAGAAATATGCCCCATCATGATCCCCTTCATATAGAAATGCCCCATCATGTTCCCCTTCATGCAGAAATATGCCCCATCATAATCCCCTTCATGTAGAAATATGCCCCATCATGATCTCCTTCATGCAGAAATATGCCCCATCATAATCCCCTTCATGTAGAAATATGCCCCATCATGATCTCCTTCATGCAGAAATGCCCCATCATGATCCCCTTCATGTAGAAATATGCCCCATCATGATCCCCTTCATGTAGAAATATGCCCCATCATGATACCATTCATGCAGAAATATGCCCCATCATGATCCCCTTCATGCAGAAATATGCCCCATCATGATCCCCTTCATGTAGAAATATGCCCCATCATGATCCCCTTCATGCAGAAATGCCCCATCATGATCCCCTTTATGTCGAAATATGCCCCATCATGATCTCCTTCATGCAGAAATGCCCCATCATGATCCCATTCATGTAGAAATATGCCCCATCATGATCCCCTTCATGTAGAAATTGCCCACTCCACCACCTCCATCTTTTCCTTCTCCCCATCATTGGCCGTCTCCTCATCACTCCCATCATTGGCCCTCTCCCCATCACTCCCATCATTGGCCCTCTCCCCATCACTGGCCATCTCCCCATCACTGGCCATCTCACCATCAATGGCCATCTCCCCATCACTGGCCATCTCCCCATCACTGGTCCTCTCCCCAGCACTGGCCATCTCCCCATCACTGGCCATCTCCCCATCAATGGCCATCTCCCCATCAATGGTCCTCTCCCCATCAATGGCCATCTCCCCATCAATGGCCATCTCCCCATCAATGGCCATCTCCCCATCAATGGTCCTCTCCCCATCACTGACCATCTCCCCATTTATGGCCATCTCCCCATCAATGGCCATCTCACCATCAATGGCCATCTCCCCATCACTGGCCATCTCCCCATCACTGGTCCTCCCCATCACTGGCCATCTCGCCATCAATGGTCCTCTCCCCATCAATGGCAATCTCCCCATCAATGGCCATCTCACCATCAATGGCCATCTCCCCATCACTGGTCCTCTCCCCATCACTGGCCATCTCCCCATCACTGGCCATCTCCCCATCAATGGCCATCTCCCCATCATTGGTCATCTCCCCATCAATGGCCATCTCCCCATCACTGGTCATCTCCCCATATCACTGGCCATCTCCCCTTATCATTGACCATTTCCCCATCAATGGCCATCTCCCCATCGCTGGCCCTCTCCCTATCATTGGCAAACACACACACCACAGTGGCCACACTCACCGCCACACTTGCCACACTCACCACACACATCAGCGGCCACACACACACACACACACCAGTAGCCACACACACACACCAGCTGCCACACACACGCACACACACACCAATGGCCACACTCACCTCTCTGCGCACCGGCAGCTTCCTCAGCTCTCACTTCCTCTCACACATTGAGAGGCGTGGCTGCAGCTGGATGACATCATCACTCAGCTCCGCGACCATGCCGCTCAATGTGTGAGAGACAGCCAGGAAGCTGCAGCTCTGGATCATTGAGGCAAGGCCGCGTGCCAGCTGAGAGAGCTTTGCGTGACCTCTCTGGCACGCGTGCCATAGGTTCTCCATCACTGGTCTAGGGGGGTCTCCACTCCCCCTTCCCTAGTGTTTGATTCCCTCCCTAAGAGAGGATTCACATTAGGATCCCATACAGATGAAGACTTTAGTCTAAGAGAGGATTAGCATTAGGTTAGGTCCTGAAAAATGAGAATCGCCTTAACGTGGCTTCCAGGTACACATGAATTGCCCTATTTATGCGCTAAGCATTCACAATTTTTCATATTTCTAATGCAGTAATGCAATTAAATTTTCATATTTCATATTTGCATGCCATGGCGCTACAGAGTGCAGCCTTTTTTTGGGGTGTACTGATGGCAGCTGGGTGCCTACTAAAAGCTCCATTATCTGTATTGTAGGTACTCTAGAGCTGCAAATAAGATGGACAAGTTTACAATAGATATCAAGACTAAAGCCATATGAAAAAACAAATTTTAAAAAAATCAAACTAAAAGTCTTCCTATTTAAAAATGTAAAACGTAAGCATATTGTCACGGGGCAGTTGCGGGGAAACAGGAGACGTGTGACCAGGGCCCCTGAACTGCCCCTAAGACTAAGGGGGTGCCCTGACTTTCCTTAACTTGGGGGTACACTTAAAGGTAGTGAGGCCCAAGTCTCCGACCTGTTCCTATCTCATGTTCAGCCCTGAGCTAAACACCCAACCCCCTCCCCAGGGGGTGAGACAGGGAATAAAGTAAATGGCACCAAAAATCAGGGAAAGGGTAATACAGACACCTCGGGGTTAAATAAACTGAAAGACAAGACTTAGCTTGCTCTGCGGCAGTGCTCCAGGATTGCAGAGTTAGCCACTTGAAAACAGCAGACAACTGAAGATCCACAGAACTTTGTCAGCTCCTAAACTCCAGCTTGGTTGGTCTCCAAAGAGAAACAATATCACCAACAGTTAGTTGGTGCACCTGGTGAGCTTATGTAGGAAGGTGGGAGTGGTTTCTGCCTGCATAGATAATTAATCACAATGCAATAACACCAGTGGCCACCAGGGGGAAAAACTCACCAGAAGACCAACTAATGATGCAGTAACACCAGCGGCCACCGGGGGCAAAAACTAATATTAACCCCCGATGGCCTGAAAGGAAAAAAGTTTTAATATGAGAGCCCGGATCTGCCACAGATCCAAAAATGAATCGTAACACATATATAATATTGCCGCATCCGTAGAAGTTCAATATTCTGATATCTAAAATTAATTATTAAAGTTTTTTGGATCATCTGTCCTCCCCAAAAAATTGAACAAAAAGTGATCAAAAAGTTGTAGGTGCCCCATAATGGTACCAATAAAGACAGCAATCATTATGCAAATCGCAATGGTAATAACTAGAGTTGAGCGAAACAGATTCAAAAGTCGCCGACTTTCGCCAAAGTCGGGTTTCATGAAACGAAACCTGACCACAGTGTGAAGTTGGCCAAGCGCCAAAGTCGGGTTTCGCCAAATGCTTGCACGTGACTTTTTTCAGCCAATGAGAGAAGCGGAGCGTAGCGTAGCGTAGCTGGAGTGGGAGTGGGAGAGAGAGAGAGAGGGAGGGGGAGAGGGAGAGGAAGAGAGAGAAGAGAGAGAGAAGAGAGAGAGAAGAGAGATTTTGCCGCCTCTAGGGTTAAAATTCATGCCAGGTGTGTTTACAGTCCTCCACTCACTGCCGGCTTTTCTCCCCATTAACTTGCATTGGGTTTCGTGTTTCACATTTCCTGACTTTTCCCTATAGTCGGCCGATTTCATTCGACTCGACTTTTGAGAAAGTCGGGTTTCATGAAACCCGACTCGACCCTAAAAAAGGCAAAGTCGCTCATCTCTAGTAATAACCAACAAAATAAAGTTTCCAGGTAGCTTCACCACAAACGTTATGGCCCTAGGGAGTAGAAGAAAAAACAAAAGCGATAAAAAAGAGTAAATTGGCCGCTATAGGAAGGGATTAGGAATTAACAGTTTCTCCTATTATTGCTGACACCACATTAATATCAAGTTAAAGGGAACTGTCCTGGAAACCCTCGGATTCCCTCTGCAGACATGTCGTACCGCTACATCGCTGGTAACCTTCTCTTATTCTTTCTCACCGATTAAATTCCGAATATCATATCTCCATATTGCCGGCGGATCTTACTCTAGTAAGCCAAGAAGCACCTCATATTTTTTTTTTATTCTGGGATTTCAATGTCACCTCCTGGAATCACAGACAAGATTGCAAAGTGGCATTAATCAATAGAACAATGAGAAGAGCCACATTTTATTGCTATGGGGAATTCCTCATGTGCTGCACAATAAGCAACTCATTTCTGAGATATCGATTGATCAGCGGCGTCGGGTCTGGAATGGGTTCCAAAGTGCAAGTTCACTTGTCAAAACGAATTTCGCTTTGGGATGAAAAATTGGCCGTTTTCTTAATATTAATATAAGTAGCACTCGGCGTGGACAGGACAAGGGAGAGCTGTAAGAGGAAAGGCGGAGGGCTGGCGATATTTGTGAATGATAGATGGTGTGACTCTAGGCATATCGTGGTCAAAGAGCAAACATGCTGTAAGGACATTGAGCTATTAGCTGTGGGCATGAGACCTTTTTATTTACCGAGGGAACTATCGCATGTAATCATGATAGCTGCATATGTCCCCCCTTCTGCGATAGCCGATGCAGCCACTGAGGTCCTACAATCCACAGTGAGCATGATGCAGTCCCTTCACCCCTAAGCACTCCTTCTGGTTTCGGGAGACTTCAATCATGTGTCTCCAGCATCCATACTACCCGGTTGCACACAGTATGTTACCTGCCTCACTAGAGACAACAAAATATTGGACTTGTTCTTTGCCAATGTGAGAGGGGCATATGCCTCGTCAGCCCTACCGCCCCTTGGAAGATCGGATCACAACCTAGTGCACCTCCAACCCGTGTACAAGCCACTTGTACAGAGAGAACCTGCTGTCACTCGCACAGTGAGGATATGGACTGAGGAGAGTGATGATGCTCTGAGAGACTGCTTTGAAACAACCACTTGGGATGTGCTGCAAGATTCCTATGGTGATGACACGGATGGTCTCACACACTGTATAACGGACTACATTAATTTCTGTGTAGACAACACGGTACCCACAAAAGTAGTGAGGTGCTTCTCTAACAATAAACCATGGATCAGCCCCAGAATAAAGGCTCTTCTCAAAGAGAAGAAGTTGGCCTTCAGATCAGGTGACAAGGGCAGGCTGAGAGAGGTGCAGAAAGATCTGAAGAATCTAATCAGGTAGGGAAAGGCTAATTATAAGAGAAAGATTGAACTGAAATTGTCACAGAAAAGGATTCATGAAGTCTGGGAGGGTCTAAAGTCTATATATGGGCATAGACAGACTGTCTCCAGGATGGTTGTAGATAAAGAGGGGCTTAATGAACTTAATCTATTCTTTAACAGATTTAATCACACACTGGCTGCTCCTGCCCCTGCATACCGTTCACACCTCTCTGCTACAATAACCTCACCCCCTGCTGCAACTTGTCAACTGAGCCAGGGTCTGTTCTTGACAAGTACCCAGGTTGCAAAAGAACTGGATAAGATCAAAGTTTTGAAGGCTGCAGGTCCTGACAGCATCAGTGCAAGGCTAATCAAAACCTGCGGGCACCAGCTGAGTGAGATCATTACATATCTGTTCAATATGAGCCTGAGAATAGGTATAGTACCACAACTGTGGAAATTATCGTGTGTGGTACCAGTTCCGAAGAAACCTTATCCGAAAGACCTTAATGACTATAGACCTGTAGCATTGACATCACACCTGATGAAGGTACTAGAGAGATTGGTTCTCACACGTATCCGTCCTCTAGTGAGCTCGGATATGGACCCTCTGCAGTTTGCCTACAGGCCGGGCATTGGTGTGGATGATGCCATTATCCACCTTCTAGATAGGACTCTCTCTCACCTGGAGAAACCTGGGAACACTGTGAGAATAATGTTCTTCGATTTCTCTAGTGCTTTTAATACCATACAGCCAGGTCTACTGAGAGACAAGCTGGGCCTTGTTGGCGTGGACCTCCAACTCTCCACCTGGATCCTTAACTACCTAACGAACCGACCTCAGCTTGTAAAGGTTCGGGACAGTGTGTCAGACACGGTGATCTGCAATACAGGGGCACCTCAAGGTACAGTTCTTGCCCCTTTTCTCTTCACACTGTACACTGCGGATTTTAAGTGCAACTCATCTAGCTGCTACTTGCAGAAGTATTCTGATGACTATGCAATAGTAGGCCTCATCACAGGAGAAGATGAAAGAGAGTACAGAGATACTAACCAAGCTTTTGTGGAGTGGTGTCAGAGGAACCACCTTAGGATTAATTCCGGGAAGACCAAGGAATTGGTGGTGGACTTTTGCAAGGGAAAAAATCCACCAGTAGTGGTGAACATTCAGGGAAATGACATTGAGATAGTCGACACCTATAAGTACCTTGGTGTGATCCTCAATAATAATCTTGACTGGGCCCATCACTTGGATGCAGTGTACAGGAAGGGCCACAGTAGGCTTTATCTGCTCAGAAGGCTGAGAGCCTTCGGAGTTAGGGGGGCACTCCTTGCATCCTTCTTCAACTCTGTTGTGGCATCAGTCATCTTCTTTGGTGTGGCGTGCTGGGGTAGTGGCATATCAACCAGGGACAGGAATAGGCTGGACAAACTGATTAGAAGGGCCAGCTCTGTCCTGGGATGCCCCCTTGATCCAGTCATGAAGTAGGCGACAGGAGGATACTGGCCAAGGTGAGCTACATGGTGCAGAATGATTCCCATCCCATGCATGAGACCGTGACAAAGATGTGCAGTACTGTCAGTGACCGGCTACTTCATCCTAAATGTGAGAGGGAGCGCTATCGAAAGTCTTTCCTTCCTGCTGCAGTTAGGCTGTATAACCAGCACTGTCCAAAACGGAGAACGACCCAAACAGTGAACTGATAGATCCAAAGTTGTGATAGTCCGGTAATATCTTTTTTTTCGTATATGTACCTACCTATTGTTAATGTAATGCCTTTATGCATCTGTATCTGTACTTGTTCCTGCCTTGCTGCTGTAATGCTCTGAATTTCCCTATGGTGGGACGATTAAAGGATTATCTAATTTAACTCTTTGTGCGTGAGACTTCCTTTTCCTTTGGCTTTGAGGTCTACTATTCTCATATTTGGATTAAAAAGTAATTTTTCAAGATGAAACAGCGTTAAACAAATGTAAATGTACCGTAATCAGGAAACAATTTCATAAAATGCAAATGTTCTTTTGTTGCGTGTCACTGTGCATGTTTACTCATGTGTTCTGTTGTGATCAATTTCATTGATACAACTTTCTAAAAACTTTTGGGCCGCCCTCTGTTATTAGTGCACTGAATGGCAACTTTATTTTAGTACTAAGGCTATGTTCACGCGTTGTGCTTTTGCAGGTTTTTTTTTCCGCAGGCAAAACCTGTTTTCTTGATAGTAAAGAAGCTGATTATTGGTTTTGCTGCATTTTTGCTAAAGTTTTTTTTTTATGCATTTTTGCTGCTGTTTTGTGTGCATTTTGCTGCCTCTTTGGTGCAGATTACATGTGTTACTTGGCTACAGTATATGTTAGTTTTTAGTAATGAGCAAACATGCTCGGATAAGGTGTTCTGCATTTTTTCACTGTTTTTCTTTTTTTTTTTACCATAGAAAGCAATGAAAAAGTGAAAAAACGCAACCATATG
Source organism: Dendrobates tinctorius (assembly GCF_039654945.1). Taxonomy (NCBI): domain Eukaryota; kingdom Metazoa; phylum Chordata; class Amphibia; order Anura; family Dendrobatidae; genus Dendrobates; species Dendrobates tinctorius. The sequence continues at coordinate 37,726,238 of NW_027361784.1, forward strand.
TTTTTGGTGTATTTTTGGCAAATAAAACTAATAGTGATGACTCTGAGCGAACGTGCTGGGATAAGGTGTTATGCGAGCATGCTCGGGTGCTAACCGAGTGACTTTGACATGCTCAAATAATATGTTCGAGTCCCTGCAGCTGCATGTCTCGTGGCTGTTTGACAGCAGCAGCACATGCAGGAATTGTCTAACAAACAGCCACGAGACATGCAGCCACGGGAGCGCAAACATAATATTTGAGCACACTGAAAACACTAGGTTAGCACACGAGCATGGCCAGATAACACGTTTTTCGAGCACGTTCGCTCATCACTAATTTTATTTACCAAAAAAGTCCTTTTTATTGCTTTCTATGGTAAAAAAAAAAAAGTCCTGAACAAAGCGCCGAAAGATTTGACTCTGCAGATTTAAAAAAAATGCAACAGTTTTCGAATTCAGACAAGAAAAAAAAAAACAATAGAGTGCAATAGATTTCTGAAATCTCATAGCTTTTTTGGTGCTGAAAAAAGCAGCTTTTATTTTGCATAAAAAAAGCTGCACCAAAAAAAACCTAAAAAAATACAACATGTGAACATAGTCTAATCTTTGTGGTTTTTGTTCGGACTTTATAATAGTTTTTGAAACACAATTATTGCGACTGTTCTTCAGAATGAAAACACCTGGATTCTCTACAGCTCTTGAAAATTGACTCTCAGTGACAACCTTTGGTTTGCGAACAGAATGATCCGCAATACATATCATGGTAGGAACGAGACCTTATCATGCGGTTCAGATTGATGCAGTTTGCATGGTGGTGTTTTATTCCTGTTTTATTCACTGAAAAAGACTGGAGAGAATTCATGGACAGTAAATGTAACTTTAGCACCCAGTGCCAGGGAGCTGCTGCCAAGACACATAAAATGATGGGACACTCATCAGAAGATCATCGTCGTGCTGACACCTTTGCACCTACTTAGAAATTTTAAAAGCATCTGGAATAAACAGTGTGCTGGAGAGGACTGGTACAATGTGCCAGGTTTCTTCCCGGGATGTACCTTTATTTTGTGAAGGTCAAGAGATGACAATAACACTTTGTTGAGCCAGAGTCATTACTGTATACATCGCACATTTTGCTAAATTCAGGCCCCTTACTACCTGCCTGGACTAATTTTATCCTGTTTGAAGAGGATGTCTGAAAGTAAAACCTATTTTAATCCTAAGTGCCTACTTTATCTATTTAATGCAATAAAAATTCCTCACTGTTCCCTCTCTAACTGCTTTGCTTTTTTGTGTTTTTGTTACTAGTTCCTGTGATAAGCCTTTGTTTAAGAATCCCAGTGCATGCTGGGTTAGTCAAACGAAGCATAATCAGGGGGTAGAGGTTGCGGTTACTGCCGCAGCCTCTGCCCCCTACCTGAAATGAAGCATCATCATCAGTGACGTCCATTTCAGGGGATGAGCTAGTCCCTGCTCTACTGAGCATATTTCGGTTGTCAATTCTGACATATGCTCAGTAGGATCTTGTCAGTAGATTCTGCCACTAAGGCCGGAGTCACACTGGCGAGGAATACGGGAGAGTGAGAGGCGCTAAAAGCACGCATTAGACACGGACAAATGATTCTCTATGGGGTCACTCCACCAGGCGTATATTTCTCCTCCGTATCCTACGCTGCGATTGTCAGCGTACTACGCCCATAGTACGCCAATGCAAGTCTATGGGTGCGCAAAAAATACGCATTACACACGGAACACACGTGTGACCTGCGAGCAATACGCAGGTCTTTTGGCAGGTGACAGGAAATGGGCCAATCCATCATCAGGAAGCCTAGACATGCAAATGAACTCAAAAAGTGCTCCAGACATCCAGGAAGTACGCCTCCACGGAGTACAGCAGCAGCATGGCGTCCACATATATTAATGTAGAGATGCTCATTGTGCTGGTGCAGGAGCGTCCAGAAATATGGGACCCACGCGACGCAAACTATGCGAACCGCACAAGAAAGGAGGCGTCATGGAGGCGCATCTGTCGCCAGATGTACCATGACTTTGGTGACAGACCACGTGATGAGCAGCATAAAATTCGTAAGTGCAACCATAAAAATATAATTAACGTTAGCGCGCGCTATAAAATGAATATAGAATCAGCACCCCCCCTTCCTGTGCATGTACTTTTATTAGCCTCATGAGGCCGTTACATTAGGATGTGACACGTGGCTTCACACAGCCATAATTAGGGGTTAGGCCACAAGCTCCTCATCCTCCTAGCCACTAAAATTAGTTTCAGGGGAGCTAATGAGACCCTGTGTATCGGCCCAATTACATATGCCACCATGGGTAGAACGCACACCCCAGAAGGCCCCATGCCTAGACTACTGTTAGAAAATGTGACCTCTCAAATATGTGATTTTGTCAATCTTTCCTGTCACATTGCAGTGGAAGATGTGATGAAACGGTGGAGAAGCATCCGGGACCAGTACCGCCGGTCCAGGAGTGGGGATGCTGGCCATGTCAAGCGGAAATATATCTACTATGACCGGCTGAACTTCCTCGCCCCAATTCTGGCTCTGAGACCGTAAGTACATACCTCACACCACATGACACAAAAACATTACACAAATACTTTACAGGGACAAAAATATTGATGTATTTTTGCCTCTGTTCTATTTCATAACAGAACTCAATCCAACCTTACGGATCGAGGAACGGCCTCAGAGGCAGAGCCCATTATAGATCCTGTAGGGGTGAGGTGGCTGGCCCATCTTCTCCCCCTACAAGAAGGATGGCTGAAGAGGAGGCATCACCAGAACACACAATGGCTGCCCTACACAACACACCACCAGGACGGTCTGCAGCTACAACCTCACCCATCCTGGAAGAGATGGGCAACTTGAGCAGCAGCCCAACTGCCCAGATCAGGCCCTCCCCACAGGCTGCTCTAGCATCACGGCGAATAAGAAGAAGGCGCCAGGTCACCATTCAAGAGAGCAGGACCAATGTGGACACTGGGGTGCTGAATTACTTGTCCAGAGTCACTACAGATGATGGTGAGGAGGCCTATGCATGTAGCCTCACCCTTTATCTCCGTGCCCTTACCCGTGAGGTCAGGCTCCGTATTAGGGGGTGTATTCAGATCCTGCTTGATGCAAGCACCCCCCCCAATACCCCATATGAGGTGTTTGAATTTCTGGAGAGGTGGCAGCTCTCACCAAGAAATTTAATGCGCATGAGACCATCCACACAGATGCTTGCTCAAGCAGGGTCTGAACAGCCCCTAATACGTGGGCCAACACCTCAAGCCCTTCCTCCCCCTACCCATCCTTCTATTCCGCAGCCCCAAATGTCTTCCTCAAGCCAACCCCACCAATATGGCCACTTGTACCCACCCAGTGTTGGAGGCTGGTCCCAACCTGGTTGGGGACGATCTGGCTATCTTGGTGGGTATGAGCCACGGGCCTACCATAGCCAACAAGAAGCCCCTCACCATCATCATTACTCTGGCCAGTATCACCAACATTCCCAGGAGGCTGGACAACAACAGCATCATGGGCAACAGTATGGCCCCACACAGGGCGATGTTGCCCACAATGTCCAGCAGCACCCACAGGCTGTTCCTCCCCGTTCACCTTCCCCTACATATGAGGATTTATGAATCAAAAATTTGGAGATGTCCAGTTACATGTAACTGGTGCTTCTAATCTAGACAAAAAAAACAGGTGTTCTCCTTCACCAACATTTAGAACATAATTTAACACTCACATTTGTAAACAATGTTTTACAAACATATGAAACAATCCATCATGACAGGCAACGCTACCTCACGCCTTTCACACAGATATTACATGTGTGTATAAAAGAGAAGATTTAAATGCGCTATACTGTTACCTGAAAGGATGAAAATACACTAATCACTTGTTAATGCATAGGAAAGGCGTGCTTGCCTTAGTTAAGTAGTTAACTTTGTTATTAGCATTCTCTAGTAAACCAATTTGAGGCGACCAGCATTCACAATATCACGCTCTCTCTATGTCTTAACAAGTGAGTTTTGTATTTTCATCCTTTCCAGTATAGCATGCTTAAATATTGTCTGTTCTACAGACAGGTAATATGTGTGTGAAAGATGTGAGGTAGCCTTGCCTGTCATGGTGGAATCTTTCTATGATTGGAAAACATTATGAGGAAATGTGAGTGTTATCTTATTGACTTTATTTTGGTGATGGAGCTCACCCTTTGTTGCCTAATCAAGGTTAATGTAGGCATGCAGCAATGTTGTTATTGGCTCATGTTTGTTGCATTTTTTTTCTGTAATGTTAATGTTGCACCAAGTTAAAGAAGGCACAAAGGGTCATTTTGGCCATTGCCAAATTTGTGTTATGGCAAAATTATGTTTGCCTTTAAGCAAAACAAAAAAAAAAAAGGCAAAACTAAAAATTTGTCTACTCTAGTTAACGTCTCTGTGTGATTTCTCACTATCCCTCACAACATTCTAACAGACACCAACCAATGCAATGAAACACTCATAGAATCATAAGGGCTTGAGTAATATATATTTAGACACACTTTTAAAAAAACAAATTATAACATAGACACAGCATGGTCTTGCCAAGAAGTTGCCCCCTTAGGTGAGATAAAGTAATTCGTGAATATATCACGCACTTTGAGGCCAGAGAGCGGTCTACGTTGAGGGATGATAGGTGGTCTCACCCTGCGCACATTGTCCGGCCTACGCACAACACCATCAGAGGAGGAGCAATCATGTATCCTGGTGAAGTTATGCAGAACAACACAGGCTTTCACAACTTCATTCACATTTTGCTCACTCAACTGAATGGCAGACTGGAGTACCCGCCATTTGGCACAAAGAATCCCAAAGGAACACTCCACCAGTCGCCTAGCACGTGATAGGCGCAAGTTAAAAATTCTGCGCCTGTGGTCAAGGTTGCGCCGGGGATATGGCCTCATGACATTACGTGATAACTGAAAGACCTCATCTGCCACAAGGACATAAGGGACTGATTGTTCGGGGGAGCCTGGTAGCTGGCGTGGTGGTGGTATATCCAACTGGTTGGTGCGTAGCCGCCGACCCATTATGGAAGTATTGAAGACTCTAGAGTCTCCCGTCCTTCCATAGGCCCCAATGTCAACAATTATAAACTTGTATTGAGGGTCTACCAGAGCCAACATTACAACAGAAAAGTATTGCTTATAATTGAAGAATTGGGAGCCTGAGTTCGGCGGCTTACGCACCCTGATATGTTTGCTATCCAGGGCCCCAATACAATTTGGAAACTGGCAGTCCTCCTCAAAGTCCCTTGAAATCCTTAACCAGTCTTCCATCCTGGGCTCGGGTAGGACCACCTGATGGAGTCTTGTCCAGATTTGTGCACATGTAGACCTCACTATGCCTGAAATGGTTGACTTTCCAATGAGAAACTCATGGTGGAGGGCGGCATAAGACAGGCCAGTGGACAGGAAGCTGTAGAACAACAGAAATAGTACAGGTTAGAATGGCTAAAGTAACAAAAAATCAGTTACATGCCGACCAAACTTGGTAGGAAATGAGAGAGAAGAACACACACATATGTGGTGGCACAATGACTAAGTGATATGCAGTACATATTAGATGTAACATTCTGCTGTGTCAGGTGAAACATATTTTGAGTAAGATGAGGGTATTAAACTTTGTCCAAGAAGGCCAAAAAACATAAATTGACACACACATTATGAACATAGAGAATGTGGTTGTGTAGTACATACCGTATTGTGAGTAGAAGTCGCTCCTCTGCAGATATGGCTTTGCGCATCCTAGTGTCCTGAAAGGTGATCCCAGGGCGCACTGTCTCCAAGAGGCGATCAAATGTGGAAATGCTCATACGACAGTACTGGTAAAATTTCTCCGGATGCTCCCGCAGAGACGAATAGAGGCGGTGAAAATGACCTCTTGTGAGTCGTTGCCTCAAAAGTGGATGTACCCACATGCGTCTCCTCCTCCGCGGATCCACTATCACAGGATATGGTTGGCCAAAGCGCCGTGACAAAAGCCAGGTAAAGAGAACCTGCTCGGTTGTATTGAATGTCAGACCCTCTGCCATGCTGCACAAAGAACACCAACACACCTCGTGAAAGCAAGGTGCCAAATGTACAGAATGTAGGCAGCCACCTGTTTCTGAGTGTCTAAATAGGGTGCAGGCTAATGATTTAAATAGTTTGCAGGCCTCAAAACCGTTAAATGTCCATTTTGCAAGGCTGCGAGAAAATCTCGCCATACGGATTGCATACGGATGCCACACGGATTACATACGGATGCACACATGCGCAAAATACGCGACCTCACCTTGCTTACGGATGACCTACGGACCACTATTTAGTGGTCATTGAACCGTATTACGCATGTAAAATACGGAGCGTATTTTGCGCAGGTTAGTGTGACTCCAGCCTAACTCTCCAATACTGTCACCCCAGCTGTCTTCAATCAATTTTCAATTCGAAAACTTTTCTGTTTTGACTTAGATTCTCAGTAGATTCTGCTATTGTGCTATATGCACAGTGACAGTGCGCTCCCTTGCCGGCTTTTACCGGAAGTAATGAGCACATTGTAAGCACATGTCGTAAGGTAACTTAGAATCATGCAGCAAAACAGAAACCAATGCCGCCTACGTAAGTGACTGGTCTTTGCTTTTCCTGTACAATGTTGGGTGACCTGACAATGGACACTGACAGTGTGCTCTCTTTGCTGACTCATTACTTATGCTAAGGGAGCGCATGGTCAACTGTAATTTTGCTGGATTCTATTGAGTGCATGAAAGAGGTTAAAATAATTCATTAAAAAAAACCTTTATGCATATTCTTAATCACCTCTTCTTTTGCTGGTCCCTTGCCTCTGCTCATGTCCTCAGTCTTCTCCTCTTCCATTGCTCCATTCCAAGTGATAGAAGAACAGAAAACTGAGAAGCTGCGGCAGCAGGTGTGGTGCATGAGAATAGGTGGGTTTAAAGTTTTGTTTTTAATTTCTTAATCCCATATTCCCTCAAAGCTATAGGGATCATTTTGAGTCAGAACTGAATTCATTTGGATCGAACTGAATCTAATGAACTTTGGCAAATTCCTGAAATGATTTCTCCGAGTTACTCTGGGCCATCTAGTAGAGAACACATTCTCATCACAAAAAGGAAGACCTTTTTGGCAGTATATCTTTATGCACTCAAAAACTAGGAAAAAATGGAATTCACCATCCATAAAAATATCTTTTTTTTAGACGTTTCGCATCTAATCACGCTTCTGCAGGTCCCAATTATTATTGTTTTTTCTTTCAGTGCATCTTGCTTTATGCCTAATAATGCGCCGGTAAAATCCCAAAATAATTCACCAGACTTAATGTCACGTAGAATATTAAAAATACATTGGATGTAAAAGAATCCACTCTTACGACATCCCATATCTGGTATTTTACAAGCGGAGAGGGAAACTTTCCCTTCTTGCAAGGTAATTAATTAAATTACAATGTTTCTGCTATAAAAAATGTTGGACTTCAGGGAGTCGTTGCCTCAACAAATGATGGCGGAAAGTGTCGACAACACAAAATACGTGTTGTTTTATGTTTTTTGGTTTTTTTTCAGCATCTTGGAAAACATCAATTAATAAACTAGCGTGGGTTCTCGTATTACAGGGAAGCTGTACAGGGACCTTCGAAAAGTTCTGATACTTGGACGAGTTTTCGAAACGAGGGTCCGAAGGGAGAAAAACGCCATTTGGAGAGAAGTCTTTAAGGGGTTAAACTTGAGTCTGTGAAAGGCAAGCAAACAAGTTTTAACGTGTAAAATGTAAATGTTGATTTCCTGCTGCGTCGTTAGTTTCTTAGTCATTTTTTCTAGGCTTTATTTGATGTTTGCGTGGTCAGACGAGGCAGCGGGAATGTTAATGATTCCATTGACATCCATGACTTTGGCCGTCATGTTCTACATGAAGTCATTACGTTTGGCGGCTGACAGCTTGTTGCTTTTTTTTTTTTCCCACAGCTCAGGCAATTACCTTGTGATGTATAAGGATTAACAACTGCCCAGCATGAACCCTCACCATTGATTATATCATATAGTGTCAAGACGGAGTACAGAAGCTAAGTGGAAGTGACTCGAATATTCATCATTTCATCCACTGTAATAGGAGCAAAGGCGACGATAGATGCACTCAGACTTCTTCAGGCTGGTGATCCGCTTGGACACTTGGTTTCCAATCTGTGACTCCTGAACGCTGGCAAAACTACTACTCCCACCGGGCGCAGACTTCTGCAATCATCTACCAGACTGTGGCTCTTCAGCTGTTGCTCCTCATCAATTCTCAGCTTGCCCTGACACTCACAGACTTCTACGAGATCGGTTTCAACCCGTGGCACTTTAGCTGTGGCAAAACTACATCTTCCAATGAGACCATTTGTCCCAATGTTAATTTCCAGGATATGACACAAGATTTTTTTGGTTTCTAAAATGAATAATCAAAATCTGGATATGTTATATTGTTTACTGGATTCATTCTCTTGCAGGCAACACATTCCACTTCTTTGAGTATCAAGAAGAGCAAGATGATATTTTAATTACTGCAGCCCTTTACTTCCTGCTTGCTAAAAGATATAGTGAAGATAATGTAAAATATAGCTGTCTGTGTGGCTGTAGGTGCGGCTTCCTAGTTAATAAAGTCCTGTGATTACAGCAGCCTCTGCACTGTTTCAGGTAAGCAGTCTCGTATGAGATGTATGGTAAGAGGTGGGAAGAGCGGTAAGATCAATGTTATCTGGGAGGTGGTAGACACATTGACCGGTGTCCAAGTTACAGCTACATTAATTCTTTTAAGATCCCCATGTACATTAGACTAAAGGGAACCAAACCCCTCGACATTCTAATGTGTATAAAAAGCCCACCGACTCTCTCAGGCAGATGATGTTGAGGGAGGAAAGGATCCAGGCTGCTGGATTTCCAACAGCAGATCCTTTGGTTCTCTAAGAGGTAGATCGTTTTCAGAGGAGTCGGACAGCAGATCTTTCATAAAGAACAGCCGAGTGTTTCTGTGTATGGAGGAGTCGGGGAGATCATTCTAATATGTATGGGGGAGGCTTTAGACAAATAATGATAACAGTCTATTAGTAAATTGGAAAGAAGGAGAGGTCTGCAGCACAAACGGATGAGCATTGACAGAAAACGTTCAATACATGACGATTTACGAGTACTGTGATGTAATGAGCTGAAAAAAAGGATTGTCAAAGTGTAGTGTAAGGCAGCGGTAGCACCGTACGCAGTGAATAGGCAGTGACCCACAAAATTCAAACACAAAAGTCTTTTTAATGTGTTATCTTCACACATAAAAGTCCACATTCACACAAGTGCAACTAAAATTAGTGTTCAGTTCACACCAGTTCATAGCACTTCATAGTACACAGCATCCTTTAGATTGCAGTCAATACACACGCTAGTCCTCCTCCTAGTTCCGTGGCACCGCTGTATCACAGTCTCTCCTCACAGCCATACACAGACCTTGACATCCTCCTGTCTGCAGCTGTGACACACGCCAGTCTTTCCTTCGGGCACAGGACAGTCTACCTCTGGTTCACCTCCGGGCACAAGACCTGTCCACATCCATGACCACTCCAGTCATCTTGGACAGCAGATCACTGTGTACGCTATGGGTTCCCAGGCCTTTCTATGGCTCTGACATACCTGAGATTCACTAAGCACTCACTAACCCTTTCCTGCAGGGTTTTTAACACAGCAAACTGTGGCTTTCAGCCACATGGAAAACCTGGGTCCAGAATAGAAGAAATTGCAACACTATCATACTGCATTCTGTTTCAAATACAACATCCAGAGCAGGTTTCCGTAACCTCAGCCTTGGACACTAACATGTCCCAGACTAACACTTACTTTTATTATCAGCCTGCATTGCAGTCACCACTATGCCCCATGACTGCCATACACACTTATTGCCTTCAAACACCTCTGTGCATATCCTGGGGAGACTACACAGCGACCCCTACCTGTGACAAAGGTCACTACTTCACCATTACAATCCTAGCTACGCCTGTGACAATGCATTCCCATCGACTCAATACGCCTCCGTGAGTATCCTGGAGAGAACACACAGCACCCCTTAGGTGTAACAGGGGGTACTACATCACAGTAGATTATCAGGATACGCGTGCTGCACTTCCCTGAGGAAGGTGCCAGGAAGGGCGCCGAAACGCGTAGGAAGGAATAAAGCAGTACTTTGTTACTACATCTTGCATCCCAGGTGATTTTGTGGATTCAGCAGCGCGGACTGTGGCACATCTTGCTTCCCATATTCTCTGGCAGTTTTTCCACTTTGGAGTGGTCGGTGGAGGTCCTGCAGCAGCTGATACTGTGTTATGTCTTCAAGCCAGTTGTGGGTCACACAACCGGAATAGGTGAGTGGAACTGCATTACACCACTCACATCGTAGTGTCACTAGTGATAGGGCACTATTGCACCTCTTGTTCCCCCACCCTTTTTGTATTGGCACTCCCATAAAGGATGAGATCTGGGAGTATAAGCAAGGTTTTTTTCACACCAACGCATTTCGGCACTGGAACCTTTCTTAAGTTAAAAAAAAACAATCATCACAAAACTCAAAACACGCTGGTGTGAATAAAAAACCTTGCTTAGATTCTTCGGATCTCATGCTTTCCAGAGCACAGCCTGCACATCATTTCCACTTTGCCAAACTGGACGATACTCCACTCCAGCTATAGGTTTGCAGCTACGGCACATTACAATTACAACCCTTCCAGATGAATGCTACTATTATCCTCACCACTATCTTGTTCCTTATGGTACTGCTCGATCTGTGTGCATTTATCTCATCCAGAGCTTCCCGAAAGAAAAAAGGATTGGGCAGTATGGTGGCTCAGTGGCTGGCACTGTTGCCTTGCAACACTGGGGTCCTAGGTTCAAATCTCACCATTTGCAAAACATTTAAATGTCCTCCCCATGTTGTGTGGGTTACCTCCCCCCAAGATATACTGATAGGGAATTTAGATTGTGAGTCTCAATGGGGACAGTGATGATGTCTGTAAAGTGCTACAAAATTAATGACCCCATATAAAGTAAGCTAAATATTTGTGTTTGCAGTGTCCCTCCAAAGAATGATTATGTTATAAATGTCTAATTGATTAGGAGTGTCTAATGATCTCCTTTATGTCTCCCAATATGACTATTAGTGGCCCAGGAAGGGTGTAGTAGATGGTGGGAGATGGTTGATCACTTCTGCTGCTCTCATCTCTCAGAGCATAGCCTTGAGTTGTAGTCCATTTTGCACAATAAAACAAGGATCACTGAGTTCCCCTATCTCCAAATAACAGAGGGTTAAATAGTGGGACCGTCATCTTCCTAAGGACCTATCTTGCCCAACAGCATGTCCGGCATTGCAGCTCATCGAAGAGAAGAGCGTGACACCATCTAAAATATAGCAAAAAAAAAAAGGGACAATTATTGTGAGATCACAACGAGAACATGAAACCTTCCCTATCTAGGACAATGAAAACCTCATTAGCCAAGTGTCCAATTGAGCTTTGCCGGCTCTTGAGTATCCGCTGAATCGATCCCTGATTTTCTCATTTATCCACTGTCCTTAGAGACAAGCCTTTTTTTTTTCTCCTGACATTCTCTCCATCATGGATAAATGCCTTCACATCATTGTGATATCCCTGGGTTTATATTAAATCATGTTACACCCGATGGGAAAATCTCAAATTCAAGCACAGCTGAAATTATTCTCTAATGCGATGTGAAAGCTGACGAGGAGAGCGGCCGCCAGTAGTGGGATGCTTAAATTGTCACCTCGGTTTCCAGATAAACCGAAATAAATTTTCCCATTCAAAAATTAGCTTTGGCCATTTGCCCCTCAGTTGTGATGGGTTGTAGAGTTGAAGGAGTTGTCTACAGATATGAGTGATTCAACTTGTGACTAGAGTTGAGCGACTTTGGTCAGATCGGGTTTCATGAAACAAAATTTGTTTCAGATGAAACTGGTCCGACTAGGGCAAAAAAAAGTCGGAGTTTCGTAAGAAACCAGACCCCAATGCAAGTCAATGGGGAATAAAAGTTGGCATTGAGTGGATGAATGTTATCCACTCAATGCCGACTTTTATTTCCCATTGACTTGCATTGGGGTCGGGTTTCGGACGAAACTCCAACTTTTTTTTGCCCTAGTCGGACCAGTTTCATCTGAAACAAATTTTGTTTCATGAAACCCGATCCGACCAAAGTCGCTCAACTCTACTTGTGACGAATCACATTCCTTACAAATTTCCAGGCAAAAAAATGTGGATTTGCCTGTTGCCGTTTTGCTGAATACCGGGGCCCAGAAAGGGGTAAATGAAAACAAAAAAAGAATGTTATATTTTCTTTTCACCGGTCTTTCCCATGAAACTTCCCAGATCTGCACCTCTGCATTCTCTTCGGTCTTCTTCTATCTCTGGGTCCAAAGCGATGCCGCTCTCCACTAGTCCCCATTGGGAACGATGCACGCAGTCACATGAGATGCAATGCACATCACTGACGTCAACGATGCGATGTTTCCAATGAGATAGCATGAGACATAGTGAAGAACGGCAGCAGTAGAGGCCCGGAGAGTGAAGAAGGTAGAAGACAGAACACAGAAGAGCAATCAGAGGACCAGAAGAGATGGGAGATAAATGCGAGAGGTTAGAGGGGCTTTTTTTTTACCCCTTACTGTCAGATTCAACTCATAACTATTTTCTTTCGCAAAAAGAATTTCAATTCAAAAGAATCTGACAAATTTGAGTTTCATCAGAGTCGCTCGTCTCTAGCGGTCAACTTTGGGCAATCTGTTAAACACCTTAGAAAACATATGACGTATAGGTACGACATATGCCAACTCCATAACTTTGATGCGGGCTCAGGACCTGAACCTGCATCTTTCATGGCATATTATGGCTGTGATAATCAGCCATAATCTGCTACAGAGCTCCGTCCATGGATGTTAACCTGTTAAATGCCACTGTGAATATCTGACAGCAGCATTTCCAGTGTGCCAACAGAGAGGCAGGTCATTTCATGTGCGATAACGGGGTGCCAATGAGTTGCCATGATGGCATGTCATGATGGATCTCCTGTGATAGCCAGTTCCTGGCAGGAGTTCATAGGAGACCGTGTTTTTTGCTATATACAAAAATAATTGGTGTTGCTGTACATAGCACAAGAGATTGAATGAGCGGATTATTTTTATTAAAAATAAATAAAAAATACACATTTATGGTCTTTTTGTGTTTGTAAAAGTCCAAACTGTCATGCCTCTATGGTTTAATAACAGATATGGAGAGTTCTATAAACTAAGGGATTTCAGAGCTGAATGGAAAAACGAATAAATACGATGCATCATATACTATCTGATGGGATACTTTAATCCTTTGATCAATTGAAGGTGGAATTTGGATCGACAAATAAGCAATTCTAAAAGTATCTTCAGCTTAGGCACTCATTTACCACACAATTGAAATTGACCTCTTTTTGAATAGATAATAGGCATGTGATATTTCAGTTTTTCTTTTTTAATAAATTTGCAATGAGAAAAAAATTTTTTAATGATAAGAAAATGAACTTTTTTGAATTTACCAAATGGCTGCGATGAAACAAAGGGTGAAAAATTTAAAGCGGTCTGAATACTTTCCATACCCACTGTATATTGGAACGATGAATGTTTGCAACCCCTATGTTAGGTTTCTGTTTTTTTGTTTCTGTTGTATTTTGCTTATACTTGTTTATAAAAAAAGAGAAGTTTTGATTGTGGTGATATACTTGTAAAAAAAATATTCGAGAAAAAAAAACCTTTTCAACAAAAAATATTTGATTTAAAAGTTCAATTTATCAAAATATAAAATGTATTTACCCGATCAGTAATGAAATGAGGAAAAAAAAAATCAAAACTCCAGAATTACCATTTTCAGCCACTGCAAAACTCAATAAAATGCAACAAGAGGCGATCAAAACATTTTCTCCAAACTGGTATAAAAACAATGTCGGCTCAAGGCGCAAATTTTTTTTCCACCTCCCTCTTTTCCAGTTTATTTTTATTCCTCCCTTCTTTTCCTTGTTCTTTCCTTTCCCATTTCCTTTCTCTCCTTTTTTCTCTCATTTTTTTCCTTCCTGTTTAATCCTGACTTTTTTCCTTGTTTTTCCCTTCCCTCTTAGATAGTTGGGGAGGCAATTTACAATGTTATTAATGTAAATTTGCACTGCTCATTATAGATGTTTATTATGTCTTCCCTCTGTCCCCTGATATATGTTAAAAATCCCCACAATAAAAAAACTATTTTAACAAAAAATAAGCTTTGATATAGCCACATCAATCAAATATTGAAATTGTTAGGGGTCTCGAAAAATGTCAATACAAGCAAATTTTTTTTTCTGTTATAAATTTCCGATTTTTTTCGCCACCACAAAAATTAATCTGAGTACTCGTACTGACCTGGAGAATCCTAATGGCGGGTCATTTTTACCGTATAGTGAAAATGGTAAAAAAAAAAAAAAAAAAACAATTTGTGAAATTTTGCTTTTTTCGCAATTTTGCCGCACATGGACTTTTTTCCCCGCTTCCCAGTACACTATATTGTAAAATCAATGGTATCAATCAAAAGTGCAACTCGTCCTGCAGATACCAAGCCTTCATACAGCTCTGTCAACAGAAAAGTAAAAAAGTTATTGCTCTTGGAAGAGGAGGAAAAAACTAAAATGCAAAAATGTAAAATAGCACTGTCATGAAGGGGTTAAGAAAACCTGTCTGGTCACATGTTTGTGCCTACCTCTAGCTCCTACCATTTCCATAGAATATCACAAGCACCAACTTTCATCTCCTATCTCAGTATTGGCAAAGTTTGTATTCACTGAATGTTCTGCCTTCTTCCACGTATGATGCTGTGTGGATTCCAACATACTGCATAACCTTTCATCCACTCCCAGAAACAAGACTGTATGGGTGCTTAAGTCTATTATTTATTGGGAGGATATCGACAACAATGGGAGATGATAACAGATGGTATAGTAGAACAGTAGTAGATGAGATCAGGAGTTGTTGAACACAGTTATGGATGATTCAGCAGATTGTTGTACAAAATGTGGATGATTCAGGTAAAAACTATAAGAGACAGATAACAGCATGTCAGTACTGGTAGACAATATACAATACACAAATACTGGCAGGTAATAGCAATGATAATGTACTATCACAACAGTAGCAATGATACAGGATGCTGTCATCATGCATTATTTAAGAGCTGAGCAATATAACATACACAGCAGCAAAGGAGAAAGAAATAGCTAATACAGCTAGTGGCTGCCAGCTTTACACTCATTGAACGGAGGATACATAACTATCATGCAGTGTACTAGCATTACAAGAGCTAAACATGTATTGTAAACATCATGAGGAATGCATTATGGCCAGCTAACAGAGATGCATAACATATATTCATAAATGCATTAAACCTTACCTAAATCCGCTTGTTATAGCAATGGTTTTGCAGAGAGCTGAGCTGAGCAGGTGTGAGCTACTCAGAAGACGGCTGGAAAATGATTACATGTTGTTCACCAGGGCAGGAAGAAGAGGGGTTCTGAACAGTTAACCATTTGGGAGAACAGAAGATTCCAAACGCATGAATAAAAAGAGAAGGGCAACTTATGGCACCTACTGGCAAAAGCTGGAACAGCATTTAAAAATAGCACTCACCTTGAGAAAGACACCTAGCGGTGTCGGAACGCGTGGGTCCTTGTATACTGCGGTGGCTGCTGGCACAATATACAGACGCTGGGGAGACCTCTGACTGGACTTACTGACTGTGCCTTTGGGTGATGTATTTTATGTCTGTTTGGGATCTTCAACTGCCATACATTACTAGCCCTCTTCCACATTTTTTGGGCTACTGACTTTATTCTATGGGGAGTTACACCTGTTATTCATATTCCTCATATTAGATATATTTTTCAAGCATTGCAGGGCTCCTTTCAGGAAGGTTTGATTGATATTCTGGGTCATGTGCTATGCACTTTATATGTTGGTATAGGATCTTATTGAACTGTCCAGTCATTAGTGTGTTTTTTTTCGTCTCCATCATATTGTCTGTATTATATGTTATGACATTGAGAACGTTATTGTTCGATATTGGTGCCTTTACATTCTGCAGCCAGCGGTCTACATGTTGATCAGATTTTTTTAATTGTTTTTATGTGTGGTGTCCTTTGCTGCTTCCTTGCTGCTTTTTGTATTTCATAATAAAAATTATATTTTTATAAATACTTGGTTTTGGCGTGGTGATCCCACATTTATGCATAGTCCCTTTCTCTTTTTTGTATATTTGTCCAGTCAACTTGCATGTGGTGATCCCTGCATGAACATTTATTTGGTTGGTGCCCGCTCACCTGCTCTTTAATCAGCATTTAAAAATATCTTGCTGCACAGAATGGGCAAAACACTGAATACAGATTTTTCAGATTTTATCACAGAACTGAGAGTGAAAGATCAATCTAGGAGCAGAAAGAAGCAGATTTCATGTGAATTATTGATTTTTTTTTAAATAAAAGTTAAAACAATTAAAACAATGACTAAAAGGAATCGCCAGTGATCAGCTGTAATTTGTAAAAGGACCTGGTAGCAAGTATTCAGTTTCCCTTCAGGGAAAACTTATCATTATCAACTTTTCACCGAAATCAACTGGTTGTCTGAGTAATATACAGACAGAGAAAGAGATGCTTTTTGTGGTCTCTTTTCACTCTAGATAATTAATGAAAGCTCTGAATAATTGATTCTATAAAATGGGTTGATCAAAGATTTAAAGGGGTTGCTTCAGGGCAATTTTTTTTCAAATGGTATAAAAAAATTAAATTATAAAACAAGTGATACACACTAATCCCCTTCCCGCCAATCCTATGAATCATCAATCCCAGATGGTCTCCACTTCCTTGGTTCTCTCGATACACAGCAAATAGCCTGTCAGCTAATCACTGGCTGAAGACGATCCCTAATGAGGCCTTTCATTGGTTGAGCAATCATTTCCTGTGTATCGAGAAGGACCAGGAAGTGGAGATCAGAGTGGGGCAGCAGCAGCCGGCAGTCTGTGAAGTTCTCATCATTTTTATTTATTTATTTATGCCATTTTGACTCTGATTTAAAAAGTAACCTTCATTTTAGTTTTTATTTTAGAAATCAGTGGTACACATGCAAATAAGAAACTTTGTAATACAGTAATGGCCAAAAGTGTTGACACCCTTGAAATCGTTCCTGAAAATGAAATATTTCTCCCTGAAAATTATTGCAATTATTCATGTTTTGTTATATACATGTTTATTTCCTTTACATGTGTTGGGACAACACAAATAAAAACAGAGAAAAAAAGGCAAATTGGATATAATTTCACGTAAAATGCCAAAATTGTTGGCACCTTTCCAAAATTGTGGGTAACTTTGTTTTCAGCATGTGATGCTCGATCAAACTCACCTGTGGCATGTAACAGGTGTGGGTAATATGAAAATCACACTTGAAACCAAATAAAAAGGGGAGAAGCTGGCTCAATCCTTGCATTGTGTGATTGTGTGTGCCACACTAAGCATGGAGAACAGAAAGAGGAAAAGAAAACTGCCTGAGGACTTGAGAACCAAAACTATTGAAAATATCAACAATCTCAAAGTTACAAGTCCAACAAAACATGTGTAATTGCAATAATTTTCTGAGAAAAATACTTAATTTTCTGCAACAATTTCAAGGGTGCCAATACTTTTGGCCATGTCTGAATATCTTGTCAGAGAAATCTGTTTATTTCTCCTTTCCCTCTCACAATTCTGCTACTTCCAATAGGTGGTACTAGAGTTCTAGTCCTCTTCCTTTCTGAAGAGACAATTTGCATAATTAGCATATTTCCCAGAGGAGCATTGCGGCTTTAAGCCTCCTCATCTCGACATGCTTAGCATGTCAATCTCCGCAAGGAGAAATGATACTTCTACAATTTCCAAGTAAAATCTGTCTTCAGTAAAAACAGATTGGTACAGTTGTGCTCAAAAAGAGAAGGGGGAGAGAGGAGGAAAGATGAGCTCTGTCTCTAGCTCCTCCTCCCTTCTACATAGAATATTATCAAGAACATCGGTCACCTCCTATCTCAATAATGTACAGTTGTGCTCAAAAGTTTACATACCCCGGCAGAATTTTTGCTTTCTTGGTCTTTTTTCAGAGAATATGAATGATAGCACCAAACCTTTTTCTCCACACATGGTTAGTGATTGGGTGAAGCCATTTATTGTCAAACTACTGTGTTTTATCTTTTTAAATCATAAGGACAGCCCAAAACATTCAAATGACCCTGATCAAAAGTTCACATATCCCATTTATTAATACTGTGTATTGCCCCCTCTACCATGAATGACAGCTTGAAGTCTTTTGTGGTATTTGTGGATGAGGTTTTTTTCTCAGATGGTAAAGCTGCCCACTCTTCTTGGCAAAAAGCCTCCAGTTCCTGTAAAGTCCTGAGCTGTCTAGCATGAACTGCGCACTTGAGAGCTCTCCAGAGTGGCTCAATGATATTGAGGTCAGGAGACTGAGATGGCCACTCCAGAACTTTCACTTTGTTCTACTATAGCCAATGAAAGGTCGAGTTGGCCTTTTGTTTTGGATCGTTGTTATGTTGGAACTTCTAAGTACGTCCCATGCGCAGCTTCCGGGCTGATGATTGCAAATTTCCCTCCAATATTTACTGATAACGCACTGCATTAATCTTTCCTTCAACTTTGACTAAGTTTCCTGTGCTATTGTAGCTCACACATCCCCAAAACATCAGTGTTCCACCTCCGTGCTTTACAGTAGGAATGGTGTTCCTTTAATCATAGGCCTTGTTGATCTCTCTTCAAA
Organism: Dendrobates tinctorius; assembly: GCF_039654945.1. Lineage (NCBI taxonomy): Eukaryota > Metazoa > Chordata > Amphibia > Anura > Dendrobatidae > Dendrobates > Dendrobates tinctorius. Next base: position 37,745,126 of record NW_027361784.1, read on the forward strand.
TGTAACGTTTATGGTTGAGGCCAAAAAGTTCAATTTTGGTCTCTACACTCCAAATTACCTTGTTCCATAAGTTTTGAGGCTTGTCTCTTTGCTGTTTTGCTTATTGTAGGCGAGATACTTTGTGGCATTTGCACAGTAATGGCTTTCCTCTGGCAACTCGACCATTTTTCTTCAAGTGCCTCCTTATTGTGCATCTTGAAACAGCTACATCGCTAGTTTTCAGAGAGTCCAGTATTTCAGCTGATATTATTTGTGGAGTTTTCTTTGCATCCGAACAATTTTCCTGGCAGTTGTGGATGAAATTTTTGTTGGTCTACCTGACCATGGTTTTGTTTTTACAGAGCCCCTGATTTTCCATTTGTTAATCACAGCTTGAACACAGCTGACTGGAATTATCAATTACTTGGATATCTTTTTGTATCCCTTTCCTGTTTTATACAGTTCTACTACCTTTTCCCGTAGATCCATTGACAATTCTTTTGGTTTCCCCATGACTCACAATCCAGAAACGTCAGTGGCTGGATGAAAGATGCAAGAGTCTGTCTGGATCCAAGAAACTCACTCAGCTTTTATGCACACACACTGATTACAAGCAAACAGGTCACAGGTGAGGATGCTACCTTTAGTAGCAATTTGTGTCAAGTTCTGTGCATGTTATCAGGCAAAAATCACCAGGGTACGTGAACTTTTGGTCAGGGTCATTTGGATGTTTAGGGTTGTCATTATGATTTAAAAAGAGAAGACAAAGTAGTTTGACAATAAATAGCTTCATCCAACCACTAATCATGAGTGGAGAAAAAGGTTTGGCGTTATCATTCATATTCTCTTAAAAAATGCCAAGAAAGTGAAAATTCTGCCGGGGTATGGAAACTTTTGAGTACAACTGTACATTATTGAGATATGAGGTGACCGAAGTTCATTATAAGATTCTATGTAGAAGGGAGGAGGAGCTAGAGCTCATCTTTCCTCCTCCCTCTTCCCCTTTAAAAGGGCTGTCCAGAATGTAAGAGGTGCGAATACTGGAAAGTTGAGCACAAGTAGAACACTGACTTGGGTTTCACCTGTTTGTGGCTTCTTCAAGGGCAACAAAAAACAAAGTTAGAAAACCGCACATCTGTTTTTATCTCTCATGGATTGGAGTGGAGGATCCTCAGTTGTGAATACCATATAATATTCAGATCACATAACCATATAGCAACTCTTGCTCTGGCAGCCCCAGTGAGTGATATAAGGTCAGTCAGCCAATCTAGCTCTAAACCCCCTATACGGGCAATAGCAACTGATTATTGGGTGTTTCTAAATTTTATGGCCATAAATCATTGTGATAAGTATTGGGAAGTACTGTATTTTCCATGTTGTTTCCCTTTAGGCTGTGTGCACATATTGTGTTTTTTCAGCGTTTTTCCGCTGCAAAAACGCATCCCATGCAATCCTATGGTATTCTGCATTGCTGTGCTAATGCTGTGGATTTTACCGTTGCTTAACCGCATAGTGGAAAAATACACAGCATTTCCATTCTTTGTGCGGAATCGCAGCAATTCCGCACCCATGGGATTGCATTGAAACGCTTACTTTACACATGTGGCTATACCTACCATGCATGAAGTGAGCGCTTCATGTGCGGAAGGTACCCAGGATCTGGAGGAGAGGAGACTCTCCTCCATGCCCTGGGTACCATAATCCTGTAAAAAATAGAATAAAAATAAAAAATCAGAATATACTCACCCTCCGGCGGACCCCAGAGTCTTTCCCGCCTCTCACCACACTGCCGACATCTTCCGGTACCAGTGATGCTTTGCGCGAATCACCTAAGGTCCTTCACACAAAGCATCACTGGGACCGGAAAAGCCGGGAGCATCGCTGAGGGTCAGGGGCCGTCGGAAGGTGAGAATAACCATATTTTTTTTATTATTTTTAACATCCTATCTTTTACTATTGATGCTGCATAGGCGGCCTCAATAGTAAAAAGCTGGTCACACTTGTCAAACACTATGCTTGACAAGTGTGACCAACCTGTCAATCACTTTCCAAGCGATACTTCAAATCGCTTGGAAAGCGCAAGCATTCTGCCAGCTAAATAGCTTGCAAAATGCTTGTGTTTAGCGGGAAAACGCATGCGAATTCCGCATGCGTTTTACCCGTGGCGAGAGTTGCGGAAATGTTGCAGAAATTTCCCCAGCATTTCCGAACATGTGCACATAATGTAAGAAAAGTGACCGACTGTAGAGTGTAAGATGTAGGATTTTCCTGACTCTTGGCACATATGTGTTGTATTACTGAGCGATGATTTGTATTCATTATCGGAGCTCTCCGGCTGTCAGACCTGTCATAGAGTCATCATTCTCCCCTCTGTCAAAACGCAGAGAACAAAACTTAGTTGACATGGCTCATATTTACACATGAGGAAACTTCTAGCACTTCAATTTTAGAAAGTATTATTGAGTGGAAGAAGGAAAAAAAAAGAAAAATCTGAGAACATACAGCAAATTGTGGAAAAAGGAAAAATAGTGGATAAGTAAAACATTTGCAACGGGCTCATGGATTTGCAATTTGTATCATTATGTGACGCCCATACCAATGGATGGCCACTACAAGTCTGCCTGCCAGATATCCATAAGTCAAGAGGAGAACTCCTATCCCTAACTGGGTCCTGTATGACGGCAGAAAAAGAAGTTCAAGAAATGTTCAAAAACCATAAGTTTTTTAAGCAGAAAATTTCAGGATAGTTTTTGAAGTTTTCTTGTCCTCAAAAAGATTTGGAAGAGTTTTTTTTTTTACTCTTTTCCAGTAACATTTTATTGTGACCTTTTGATTGGATGGTGCCTGGTTTGGAGAAGATTCCATCAGGATACATTTCAAAGAAGTGACATGGATCTTTTTTTCCACCCACCAGGAGTTTTTGAAAACTTTTTTCTGGAAAACAAAAATACTCGAAAAAAAAACTCCTTCTATGAACAGCAAAGTGTACTCTCCGTAGAAATGAATTGGAAGATTTTGCCAAGTAATTTTTTAAAATTTGGTAGTTTTTGAGGAAGATATTGGGGAGCATCTTCTCCAAAAATAAAAAAAATATCCATGTGAACAAAAGGAAAAGAGATGGAAAAGTACAATGTGGTTTAAAAATCCAAGTCAGAATTCCATATATTTTCCGAGGCATATTTGCTTTATACACATTATGGTTCAGCTTTTTGAAGCTTCATTGTTTTTGCCAGTCTGTCTTTTCAAATGGAGTTTTGTTTTGTGTCGATTTTACTAGCTAAACAATACATATATCAAAACCACATAAAAAACAAGTTTTTTGCAGAAAGTTCTATTCTCCTTCATGTGGCTTCTAACGTGAATTTCCAGTTTTTGCACAACTACAAGTTGGAAGTCAGTGGTTATGTCGGAGAGGCACAATTTGCAGCTTTTGATGTTGTTCTCTGTGGCCTCCAGCCATCTTTGGCATTTTTAATTTTTGGGGCTCCTCTTTTTCTTGGCACTCCGAAAAGAAAGATATAAAGTGGAGATGTGGCCGTGCATTAATGTGATACTCTAGATTTAAAAAAATTAACTGTTTTAGGAACAGATTTGCATGAAGATGGCTGCACCTACAGTGGCATGTAAAAGTTCGGGCACATTTACTTTGTATTTTAGGCAAAATATATATATATATTCATCACTTAAATAAAAAAAATAAAAAAGGAAAATGGAACTATGCAAAAGTTTGGCCAACCTGCACAGTTAGTAACTAGTAGCAGGGCCGCCATCAATGCATTACTGCCCTTATTTGTGTATGGGGCATGGTGAGCAGAGGGTGCTAGTACTAGGGGCAGGATTCTGCCTGTTCAGTGACTGAACATGCTCCTTCAAATGCACGTTCAGACAAAATCTATATTGGCTTCCCACACGGCAATAGTTAACAGCTGCCAGCCAATCACAGGCCGGCAGCTGACGTCAGTATTCATATTGCCAGGGTATGACATCACTGCCATACGCTGGCGGGTCCACTCCTCCAATGAATTGGGGAGAGGACACCTCTGGATCACTCACGGCCAGGTAAGGAGAAACTTTTTTTGTAAAGCAACACTATGGGGGCAGCATACAATAAGAAACAGCAAAACAGCACTAAGCAGGGTCTACTCACTGGTGGAGATATAGATATCTGAATTCCAGACGTCTGGGTGATTTCAAACCGGTTGCTCTGGTGCTTGCATGAAACCACAAGTAGTATAAAAACAAAAATCCAGAAGGAGAAAAAATGCAGCACTCTTCAACTCCATTAAAAAACCAAAGTCCTTTATTGGATCAGTTGGACAAGGTTAACATAGGGCTTGGTACGTGAACAAAATGCAGAGAAAGAACAAGACTACAGCTGTTTTGCGTTATACACGCTTCAAAAGGTCCAGACTATGGGGCAGTATGGAGAGACATGGGGACATTATGGAGAGATATGGGGGCAGTATGGAGTCACATGGGGCAGAATGGAGAGGCATGGGCCAGGAATGGGAGAACATATGGGGCCAGAAATGGGAGAACATATGGAGCCAGAAATGGAAGAACACATGGGGCCAGGAATGGGAGAACACATGAGGCCAGGAATGGGAGAACACATAGGGCCTGGAATGGGAGAACACATAGGGCCTGGAATGGTAGAACAAATGTGGCCAGGAATGGGAGAAAACATGGCGCCAAGAATGCAAGAACACAAGGGGCCAAGAATGGGGGAATATATGTGGCCAGGAATGCGAGAACATAAGGGGCCAGGAATGTGAGAACACCATAGGGCCAAGAATGGGAGAAGACATGGGCCCTGGAGTGGGAGCACACATGGGGTCAGGAATGGTTGAACATTAGGGGCTAGGAATGGAAGAACACATGGGGCCAGGAATGCAAGAAAATAAGGGGCCATGAATGGGAGAACACAAGGGGACAGGCATGATACACATTGGGTCCAGAATGGAGTACATGTGGAAGCAGAAAGTGGGACATTATTACTGAAGGGCAGTGGTCCTCAATCTTTCTGACCTTGAGAGAGACATTCAGCTTTAAGAGAGGGTCGGGAGCCACACTAAGGTCTAAGTGAGAGTTGCAATCCATTTCCAGGTCCCGCCTCCTCACAGTAGTGACCTACAGCGCACCCATTACTGGTGTAATAACAGCCAAAGCTTTTCCACAAAAATCACACCAATGCAGTATACAAATATCCAGAGGTTCCCACAATACCTCCAATCATTATTCTTGCATCAATCACTCTCACCAATCTGTTGCATCCATCTTTAATCACCTCCTCTGGCAGGTAGTAAAATCCGGTCTCCAGCGTACCATACTTAAATTATCTCCAAACCGCCAAGTCCAAAATATGCACATTCAGATCTGCTCCTTTGTCCAGGGCTACTCACAAAATTCACCATCTGGAGACCTGCTCTTCATATTTGTTTGCTACATGTGGTGCTAATGCACCAAGCTGGCAGGCACCGCGAGCCACACATCATGGGCCCGCGAGCCACATGTGGCTCCCGAGCTACAGGTTGGGGATCCCTGCTGTAGGGGTTAATTAAGGGATATTATTTCTGCTGTGAAGCATTTTATTTTTGAGGATACTGTTTTCAGTGGGGGAGGTCCTGTTACTGTGCAGGGGAACACTGTCACTTTTTTCTTCATCTAGTGTAGTGTAGAAGTTGGGAAAAAATTGTGGAATGTGCTCTAAATAACTTATTTTCTGCCTAGACAATTCCTGGCAGGAAGAAATGATGGTGGTCTGTGCTGGATGATGAAGAAAAGCGAACATGAATGACACTTTACCTGTATACTGAGACTATACACTGTATGGTATATACAGAGCTCCTGTGTATAATGTCACTTGTGATCCCTGTATTACCTGTGCACTGACACTATATACACAGCTCCTGCATATAAAGTCACCGGTGATCACTGTATTACCTGTACACTGACACTATATACAGAGCTCATGTGTATAATGTCACTGGTGATCCCTGTATTACCTGCACATTGACACTATATACAGAGTTCCTGTGTATAATGTCACCGGTGATCACTGTATTACCTGTACACTGACAGTATATACAGAGCTCCTGTGTATAATGTCACTTATGATCCCTGTATTACCTGTACACTGACGCTATATTCAGAGCTCCTGTATATAAAGTCACCAGTGATCACTGTACTACCTGTACACTGGCACTATATACAGAGCTCATGTGTATAATGTCACTGGTGATCCCTGTATTACCTGCACACTGACACTATATACAGAGCTCCTGTGTATAATGTCACTGGTGATCACTGTATTACCTTTACACTGACACTATATACAGAGCTCCTGTGTATAATGTCACTGGTGATCACTGTATTACCTGTACACTGACACTATATACAGAGCTCCTCTGTATAATGTCACTGGTGATCACTGTACTACCTGTACACTATACACTATATACAGAGCTCCTGTATATAAAGTCAGCGGTGATCACTGTACTACCTGTACACTGGCACTATATACAGAGCTCATGTGTATAATGTCACTGGTGATCCCTGTATTACATGCACATTGACACTATATACAGAGCACCTGGGTATAATGTCATTGGTGATCACTGTATTACCTGTACACTGACACTATATACAGATCTCCTGTGTATAATGTCACTGGTGATCACTGTATTACCTGTACACTGACACTATATACAGAGCTCCTGGGTATAATGTCACTGGGGATCCCTGTATTACCTGCACACTGACACTATATACAGCGCTCCTGGGTATAATGTCACTGGTGATCACTGTATTACCTGTACACTGAAACTACAGGTGCATCTCACAAAATTAGAATATCATCTTCAATACAAAAAGTGAAACTCATGTATTACATAGAGTCATTACAAACAGAGTGATGTATTTCAATTGTTTATTTTTGTTAATATTGATTATTATGACTTATAGCCAATGAAAACTCTGCAAATTATCTCTGCAAATTAGAACACTTTATAACACCAGCTTTAAAAAATGATATTTAAATCCAAAATGTTGGCCTACTGAAATGTATGTTCAGTAAATGCAATCAATGCTTGGTTGGGCTCCTTTGGCATCAATTACTGCATTAATGCGGCGTGGCATGGAGGCGATTAGCCTGTGGCACTGCTGAGGGGTTATGGAAGCCCAGGTTGCTTCGATAGCAGCCTTCAGCTCGTCTGCATTGTTGGATCTGGTGTCTCTCATCTTCCTCTTGACAATACCCTATAGAATCTCTAAGGTCAGGCGAGTTTGCTGCCAATCAAGCACAGTGATGCTGTTGTTTTTAAACCAGGTGCTGGTACTTTTGGCAGTGTGGACAGGTGCCAAGTCCTGCTGGAGAATGAAATGTCCAACTCCAAAAAGTTTGTCTGCAGAGGGAAACATGAAGTGCTCTAAAATTTCCTGGTAGACGGCTGCGCTGACTTTGGTCTTGATAAAACACAGTGGACCTACACCAGCAGATGACATGACTCCACAAACCATCGCTAATTGTGGAAAATTCACACCAGACCTCAAGGAGCTTGGATTTTCTGTCTCTCCACTCTTCCTCCAAGCTCTGGGACCGTGATTTCCAAGGTCTAGTATGAAGTATCCACAATCAATGATGGTTTTGGGAGCCATGTCATCTGCTGGTGTAGGTCCACCAGCAGATGACATGGCTGTGTTTCACTGGGGAGGTGCCTGAGCAACTTTCCTGTTCTGCAGTCTAGTTGTGCAAGGTTGCGTACCAGTCCCTGCTGCACTCTGGTGCAGATCCTGCCTACTGCACTCTGCTGCAGATCCTGCCTGCTGCACTCTGCTGCAGATCCTGCCTGCTGCACTCTGATACGAACTCTGCCTGCAGCACCATCTAAATCTGTCCAGCTGCTGCACCTCCATTGGTCTTTCCTGGAGGGGCACCTGGCGTTTATCAGGAGCCAAGTCTATCCTCACCATCAGAGGCTATAGTGAACAGTCCGGTGCTCGCTTAGTCACACCCCTCCAGGCTCTCCGCGGTTTGTGGCACAGTGGTTCCACAAATGACACCCGTGACACCATATGGTAGTAACTAGAGATGATTGAATTTGTTTGGATTCAGATCCGAATACAATTGGACTCGAATATTTTTTCTGCAATATTCGTCGAACATAGCCAAACGTCATTAGAGTCAATGGGAGTAAAAATTACCGAATATGTTCGGAACCGATCATAATACATACGTTCGGCATGAATAGTGTCCGAATATGGCCCAAATATGTCAAAATCAGATTCGGGGCCAAAATCAAAACAAATTTGCTCATCTCTAGTGGTGACATGTGGTCCAGCCATGGTGTGATGGCATTTGTCCCTTGCATATGGTATTATTGTTCCTTTGATAAAATGTATGTAACGCATTCCCTTAAAAAAAAAGAATGAAAAATATACCTAAAAAGAGTGTAGGATATTTTAACAAATGTTTAATAGGTAAGAGTAGAGTAGGGCTCAGCCAAAAGAGCCTACTTTGTCATGAAGCTGGCTTAAAAAATCTTTTGGCCAAAACAATAGCTGATGGCTATGCATATGATATGATGTTCAAAGGGAACTGTTACTACATGATTGGTGAGCATGTGGTATGTGGTGGAGAAGTGGAGTTTTTCAAAGAGTGGGCATTGAGACTGAGGAATGTTTAAGGTGTAGAGGCGGAGCTGGGGTGGAGTCTCAAGGGGGCCCAAAAATATTGCCAGTATGGGGCCCTGAAATTCCTGGTGGTGGCCCTGCCTAGTAGCACCCCCTTTTGATTGTACCTCAGCTTGTAAATGCTTTTTGTAACCAGCCAACAGTCTTTTAATTCTTGTTTGAGGGATTTTCATTCATTCTTCCTCGTGAAATTCTTCCATTTCTGTGAGATTCCTGGTCATTTTGCATGCACTACTCTTTTGAGGACTAGCCACAGATTTTCAATGATGTTCAGATAAGGGGACTGTGAGGACCATTGTAAAACCTTCAGCTTGCGCCTTTTTTATTTTGTCTATTGTGGATTTTGACGTGTGTTTAGGACCATTTTCCATTTGTAGAAGCCATCCTCTTTTCATCTTCAGCTTTTTACAGATGGTGTTATGTTTGCTTCAAGATTTTGTTGAAATTTCATTGAATCCATTCTTCCCTTTACTCGTGAAATGTTTCTGTGCCATTGGCTGCAACACAGCCTCAAGGCATGATTGATCCACCCTCATGTTTAATGGTTGGCGAGATGTTCTTTTCCTGAAATTCTGTGCCCTTTTTTCTCTACACATACCTTTGATCATTATGACTGAAGAGTTCTTCTTTAACCTCATCGGTCCACATGAATTGTTTCCAGAATGCATCAAACTTGTTTAAATATTCTTTTGTATACTTCTGACACTGAATTTTATAATGAGGACACAGGAGAGGTTTTCTTTTGGTGGCTATTCCATGAAGGCCATATTTCTGCATTTGAGCAGAATCTGCTAAATCTCTCTGAAGGTCTTTTGCAGTCAAGCAAGGGTTCTGATTTGTCTCTCTAGCAATACTACCAACAGCTCTTACTGAAATGTTGCTTGATCTTTCAGACCTTATCTTGACCTCCACTATTCCTGATAACTGCCATTTCTTAATTACATTTTGAACTGAGGAAAGGGCAACTTGAAAATGCTTTGCTATTTTCTTATAATCTTCTCCTGCTTTGTGGGCCTCCACCATTTTCATTTTCAGAGTGGTAGGCAGCTGCTTAGAAGAACCCACGGCTGCTGTTTTTTGGCACAGGATTAGAGGAGGATGGGGTTTTTAAAGCTGTGAAATTTGGATCACCCGGCCTTTCCTAAAGATGTTTTAGTGAACAAGGCATAACCCTAACAGGGTAATTGAAGTCTGAAACCTTGGCCAAAGTTATTTGAGCACACAAATCTCCAAGGGTGGCCAGACATATATATATATTCAAGCAACTAGCACAAGTGACCATAAAATGTGACATATACCAAGGTGATGCACTGTCCCCATTGCTGTTCTGCATAGGCTTGAACGCTCTCAGTCATATAATTACAGAGTCTGGCTATGGATACAAGTTCAAGAGTGGAGGCACCATCAGCTACCTCCTCAACATGGACGACATCAAGCTGTATGCGAAAAACGAACGAGACATCGATTCACTGATCCACCTGACAAGGATCTACAGTGAAGACATCGGAATGTCCTTCGGACTGGAGAAGTGCGGCCGGTTGGTAATAAAGAGAGCCAAGGTAGTCAAGACCGATGGAGTGGAATTACCAGGAGGACACATAGCAGATGTACAGACATGCTACAAGTATCTCGGCATCCCACAGGGATATGGTAACCATGATGAGGAGGCAAGGAAAGCCAAATATCATCAAAGGGTAAGACAGATCCTGAAGAGCCAGCTCCATGGGAAGAATAAAATCCGCACCATCAATACATATGCCCTGCCAGTTATACCCTGCTGGCATAGTGTGCTGGCCAAAAGAAGAGATGGAAGCTGCAGATGTGAAGACACGAAAGCTCCTCACAATGCATGGAGGTCTCCACCCTAAGTCTAGCACCCAAAGATTGTATACCAACAGGAAAAAAGGTGGTCGAGGCTTGATAAGCTTCCAAGCCACCATCATGGATGAAATAAGGAGTTTCCTGGAATACATCAGAAACATAGCACCAAAAGATGAGATGCTGAGATAAAGCCTAAGGCAGCAACAACAGATCTGGAAGGAAGTACAGGAACATGAAGCGACATGACAAGACAAGCCGCTGCATGGGATCTACCATCAATATTAAATGGAGGTGGCTGACATGGAGAAATCCTACCAATGGCTGGAGAAAGCTGGACTCCGAGACAGCAAAGAGGGACTAATCATAGCAGCACAAGAGCAAGCACTATGTACTAGATCCATAGAAGCAGGAATCTACCACACAAGACAAGACCCACGGTGCAGACTATGCAAAGAAACCTCAGAAACCATCCAACACATAGTGTCAGGATGCAAAATGCAAGCAAGAACAGAGTTTACTGAACACCCCAACCAAGTAGCGGGAATTACATACAGGAACATCTGTGTGGTGCCCCTGAGGGTTCAGTCGCCACAGAGGTACTGCACCATGTGGTATCCCACAACCAGGTAGGATTTAGACACCTGACCACAGTCCACACCTGCATCCCACACACCCGTAGAAGCACCCTTTATGGCCCCTGCTTGGTACACGAAGGGTGTTGGGAGGTGGGCGGAGCGTAGCTGTAGAAAGAGGGAGAATTATAGGATGTGAAGAGAGTTCCTTCAGAGGGAGGGAAGGAGACGGACGTGTCTTGTGCAGCTCTTAGCAATAGAGCTGCTGGATGGATTGGCTTAAACAGAAAGCTCCCTGAAGGGAAAAGTGGTTCTTCTGGAAGTACGGGTGGAGGGTACTCCCCGTGGGATCATTCCACGCTGACGGACGTCAGGTGGGAGAAGAACCAGGTTGCAAAAGGGTCTCAGCCCCTAGCCTAGTGGAGTGGACTTCGAACTCAACTAGCAAGCTGACAGTTGTGGTCACTTTATGGGCCACAGCAACTTACCACAGTTATACCCACCAGAAAGGCAGCTATATAGGATCAAAGAAACGGATTGCACCTGTTGTCTGACAGGATTCGCAGCTGCTGGCCTGGGACACTGACTGTGAGGTGCTGGAAAGGAAGGAAAGTGTAAAGCAGCATATTGTGTGGAGATGGCCTGGGAAGGTACATACTGAAAGGGAGTGCTGGAAGGGTGTACTTCAGTTTACCTGTAAGTTGACTGGACCCCTCACCTGGAGAACACAGCACTAAAGTGGGAATCTGTGCACACCAGAACTGTAACTAAACTCTTGGAACAGCAATCAACTGGGTCATCTGCCTTCTTCCTGCATCACCAATCCGGCACTGCTACATCCTTCACTCCACACTACATCACCATCTTTAAACAACTCTCAACTGCCCTGGGACTACAGCTCTGCGTGTGGAAAGCTATTACACCTCGGCTGCATCATATCATCTGTCCCAGAGGATCTGCACTGCAGCGCTGGTAACCACTGACCAGATACCACAGGTGGCGTCACAAATTCATATACATAAACTTTATTCCCTATTGAATTCCACCTATTTTACATGAATACTTGGGGCCACGGACTAGGTCACTGCAACCGTGACATTTCCCCTTTAAGACACCGGCCCGGTACCGAGTATCCCACGGCCCCTGGGGCGCTTCATTTGCACAGCATATGGGTTAAGCCCCCCTAAAAACAGGTGGGAGACCCCAGAAAAAATGGTGGAGAAATAAAGGGTTAAAATCCTGTGGGACTTCAAGATCCAGACGGGTAAGCAGGTGTTGGCTAACCAACCAGACATTGTCATAGCAGACAAGGATCAGTAGACAGCAATGATAATAGATGTGGCAGTGCCAAGTGACAGCAACATCAGGAAGAAGGAATATGAGAAGCTGGAGAAATACCAGGGCCTCAAAGTAGAACTGAAGAAGATATGGAAGGTGAAGGCAACAGTGATTCCAGAGGTGATAGAAGCACTTGGAGCAGTGACCCATAAATTGGGAAAATGGCTACAACAGATCCCAGGAGCAACACCTGAGCTCTGTCCAGAAAAGCGCAATGCTGGGAACAACTGAGATCCTGCGCAGAACCCTCAAACTCCCAGGCCTCTGGTAGAAGACCCGAGAATGAGAAAGGACAACAAAGACCACCCCCATTGGGGGTGAGAAGGAAGGGGTTTTTTTTGTTTTGCCTAAAATACAAAGGAGATGTGTCATCTGTAACTTTAAGCCTTTTAGAGATCATTTCATCTTCAACTTGCTTAACTGTTCACAATAACTATAATATTGACCAGGGGTGCCCAAACTTTTACAAGCCACTGTATTCATGATTAATTTTGGGGCAGGAAACCTTATCCAACAAGTGGGGAAGTCTCAAAAGTGTAACCCCTGAATTGCCATATACCATCAATGTCTCAGAGATTGCTGCTCTTCGGAGTGACTGTCTGACAATGCAGCCAATGTAGCAACTATAGTGATGGGCCCCGATGCAAAATTTGGAACTGTGCCTCCATCTGCACATTGTTTTGATGTATGGGCCATTGTAGTGTTCTAAATCTTATAAAGGCACACATGTGTTGCCCCTCCCCAAGTTCATTCATGTTTTAATGTCCCCCATCCTGGGCTCTTTCCAGGTATATATGCCCCCCTGCTGGGATATTATGCTCCCATCCAGGGCTCCTTCCTGGTATAAGTGTCCCCCATCCAGGAATATATGCCCCCACATCCTGGGCTCCTTCCTTGTATATATGTCACCCATGCTGGGATATATGCTCCCATACTGGACTCCTTGCTGGTATATATGTCCCCCACCCTGGTATATATGCCGCCATCCTGGCTCCATTCTGGTATACATGTCACCCGGTATATGTGCCCCCCATCCTGTACTCCTTTCTGGCATATATGTCCCCCATCCTGGTATATATGCCCCCCATCCTGTACTCCATTCTGGCATGTATGTCCCCCATCCTGGGCTCCTTTCTGTTATATATGCCCCCCATCCTGGCTCCGTTCTGGTATATATATCCCCCATCCCAAGCTCCTTTCTGGTATATATATCCCCCATCTTGGTATATATATCCCCATCATGTACTCCTTTCTGGCATATATGTCCCCCATCCTGGGCTCCTTTCTGGTATATATATCCCCCATCCTGGTATATATACCCCCCATCATGTACTCCTTTCTGACATATCTGTGCCCTATCCTTGGATATATGCCCCCATCCTGGGCCCCTTTCAGGTATATATATACACCCCCATCCTGAGCTTTCTTTCTGGTATATATGCCCCCCCATCCTGAGATATGTGCCCCCATCCTGGGCTCCTTCCTGGTATATATGCCCCCCATCCTGGGATACATACCCCCATCCTGGGCTCCTTTCTTGCATATCTGTCCCCTATCCTGGGATATATATATGCCCCCATCCTGGACTCCTTCCTGGTATATATTCCCCCATCCTGGGATATGTGCCCCATCCTGGGCTCCTTCCTGGTATATATGCCCCCATCCTGGGCTCCTTCCTGGTATATATTCTCCCATCCTGGGATATGTGCCCCATCCTGGGCTCCTTGCTGGTATATATGCCCCCCATCCTGGGATACATACCCCCCATCCTGGGCGCCTTTCTGGCATATCTATCCCCTATCCTGGGATATATATATATGCCCCCATCCTGGGCCCCTTTCAGGTATATATATACACCCCCATCCTGAGCTTTCTTTCTGGTATATATGCCCCCCATCCTGAGATATGTGCCCCCATCCTGGGCTCCTTCCTGGTATATATGCCCCCCATCCTGGGATACATACCCCCATCCTGGGCTCGTTCCTGATATATATGCCCCCCATCCTGGGATACATACCCCCATACTGGGCTCCTTTCTTGCATATCTGTCCCCTATCCTGGGATATATATATGCCCCCATCCTGGGCTCCTTCCTGGTATATATGCCCCCCATCCTGGGATATGTGCCCCATCCTGGGCTCCTTCCTGGTATATATGCCCCCATCCTGGGCTCCTTCCTGGTGTATGTCCCCTATTCTGCCTCTGCATTAAGGAAACAAAAACCATTCTCACCTTCCATAGCGTGCGGCATTCTCCTGACATCAGCATGCCTGGTATGGCATGGCATCATTTCTCTGTCATGCAGTGCCAATATCTCTGATTGGCCGGCGGCAGGTATTACGGGGTCCCTGCAAAACACTAAAGTTAATGGCCATCCATCTGAAACAGGCGCTAGGGTCGGGGGGCCTCCTCCCGCACGGGTCAGCGATCATTACACCCCTGAATGCAGCCCTAACACTAGAAACACTGCACAGGCCCAGACAGATGCAATGCTCTTTTTATAATTTCTAATCTATCCACTAATGAAACCTTTCCGGCGCGGACTCAATGTCAGTCGGCACAATGATATATTAATCTGTCTCCTGCATCACTGGGAACTGATTGCCTGTCACTGAGCATCGCCTGAAGGGTCATCACCGATCATGGGGGAGTGAGGGGAGCAATAGGCAATAATGCCAGCAGCTGCACCCTGGTCAGGTACGGTAGCTGGATAGTACAGTATAGTATAGTATAGTACAGTATAGTATAGTGCGGCATTTTATGGCACTTTACAAAATGAATGAAACTCAATCAGGAATACAAAATGCACAACCTGACCGATAATAATGAATGAGGACTGGCACTGAGTACGGGGTTATCATATCATAGTGCAGATTATATCAACAGGAACTTAGTGTAATGCCATAGGAATCAATGTAAAGCACTGCTACAGTAATCAATGGGAATATAGTTGACTGCCATAAGAATCAATGGGATCATAATACACTGCCATAAGAATCAATGGGATCATAATACACTGCCATAGGAAGCAATGGGATCATAATACACTGCCATAAGAATCAATGGGATCATAATACACTGCCATAAGATCAATGGGATCATAATACACTGCCATAAGAATCAATGGGATCATAATACACTGCCATAAGAATCAATGGGATCATAATACACTGCCATAAGAATCAATGGGATCATAATACACTGCCATAAGAATCAATGGGATCATAATACACTGCCATAAGAATCAATGGGATCATAATACACTGCCATAGGAAGCAATGGGATCATAATACACTGCCATAAGAATCAATGGGATCATAATCCACTGCCATAGGAATCAATGGGATCATGATACACTGCCATAGGAAACAATGGGATCATAATCCACTGCCATAGGAAACAATGGGATCATAATACACTGTCGTAGGAATCAATGGGATCATAATACACTGCCATAGGAAGCAATGGGATCATAGACTTGCCTCTGCACCTAGCATTCACATGGTATGTCCATCCACCCAGCTCTCCTGCTCTCCTGCTGTCTGTCTATGAAGGACACACAGTGCATCACCCAGCTTTGCACATAGACTTGCCTCTGCACCTAGCATTCACATGGTATGTCCATCCACCCAGCTCTCCTGCTGTCTGTCTATGAAGGACACACAGTGCATCACCCAGCTTTGCACATAGACTTGCCTCTGCACCTAGCATTCACATGGTATGTCCATCCACCCAGCTCTCCTGCTCTCCTGCTGTCTGTCTATGAAGGACACACAGTGCATCACCCAGCTTTGCACATAGACTTGCCTCTGCACCTAGCATTCACATGGTATGTCCATCCACCCAGCTCTCCTGCTCTCCTGCTGTCTGTCTATGAAGGACACACAGTGCATCACCCAGCTTTGCACATAGACTTGCCTCTGCACCTAGCATTCACATGGTATGTCCATCCACCCAGCTCTCCTGCTCTCCTGCTGTCTGTCTATGAAGGACACACAGTGCATCACCCAGCTTTGCACATAGACTTGCCTCTGCACCTAGCATTCACATGGTATGTCCATCCACCCAGCTCTCCTGCTGTCTGTCTATGAAGGACACACAGTGCATCACCCAGCTTTGCACATAGACTTGCCTCTGCACCTAGCATTCACATGGTATGTCCATCCACCCAGCTCTCCTGCTCTCCTGCTGTCTGTCTATGAAGGACACACAGTGCATCACCCAGCTTTGCACATAGACTTGCCTCTGCACCTAGCATTCACATGGTATGCCTTTCAGCTAACCCCAGCTTACCCCAGTGTTATTTATGACCTTGTTTACTCTGGCTTGATCATATACATCTGGTCCACTCTTAATTGTCTGACCAAAATGAGCAGAGACCACTTCTCTCTGCTTCACACCTGACTGCACTTAGTTGTACATATATTGCAGAGCACAAGTCTGCATAGACTTCAGTCTGCATTGTGATTGCTATAAGTGTGTGCTAGAAGTGTGAAGATTAATTTAAGAATTAAAACCAGAATTGCACCAGAAGGGAACTGAATGTACCTGTACACAGTCACTGTAAACAATGTTTCTGTTTGTTTTCACTTTCACCCCAATAATCCTTCACTTTCTGCTAACTCCCCTAATCCCTACTCCTAGTAAGGAACTGTTCATCTCTTCTTCAATCCTCCCCATCCACCTCACCTCCGCCTCAAAACTGTTCCTTAACATACAATCCTCTGTCTCCAAACACAGACAGCCCCCTCATGCCCTCTCCTGCTCCCACCTGCTAACACGTTCTCTGCTCCTTCTCACTGCTGGTGATATCTCTCCAAATCCTGGTCCTCCTCACCACATTCCCACAGTCATTTCTACCTCCCATCCACACTCTATCACAACCTTCTGTAACCTCTCCAACCTTATACCCATTCACCCAGCCCCCGCTTCCCCAGTCCCACTAACAGGAGCTCTGTGGAACGCTCGCTCTGTCTGCAACAAGCTTTCCTACATCCATGATCTTTTTGTTACTACCAAACTCTCCTTCCTCGCCATCACCGAAACCTGGCTCACCCCTTCTGACACAGCCTCTCCTGCTGCACTTTCGTATGGCGGCTTCCACCTTTCTCACACCCCCCGCCCCAGCAGCAAACATGGTGGAGGAGTTGGTTTTCTCCTGTCAGATACCTGCTCCTTCACCCCAATCCCACTGCCACCCTCTGTTACCCTCCCTTCCTTTGAGGTGCACTCTGTGCGCATCTACTCCCCCTCCAACCTCCAACTGGCTGTCATCTACCGCCCCCCCAGGGCCAGCCACCACCTTCTTTGACCACTTCACCACCTGGTTACTTCATTTCCTTTCCGCGGACATCCCTACTATCATCATGGGCGACTTCAACATCCCCATCGACACTTCCCTCTCAGCTGCCACTAAACTTCTATCTCTCACTTCCTCCTTCGGCCTCACTCAATGGTCTTCTACAGCCACCCACAAAGATGGCCACACACTGGACCTCATCTTCACCCGCCTCTGCTCCCTATCTAACCTCTCTAACTCACCTCTTCCTCTCTCTGACCACAACCTGCTCACATTCTCTTCCCTCTTCACTCCATGTCTACAATCCCCACCCCACAAACTTTCACACCCTCGCAGGAATCTTAAACACCTTGACCTACACTCATTCTCTGAATCCCTCCTCCCTCTTACAGATATAAGTTCCTTACACAATGCGGATGACGCTGCCGCTCTATATAACACCACAATAGCTGTAGCTTTGGAATCCGCTGCCCCACTTACACATACCAAAACTCGCAAAATCAACAGACAGCCCTGGCACACCAGCCTGACCAAAGAGCTGAGGCGAGCTCCCAGGGCTGCTGAGCGCAGATGGAAAAGATCCCACTCCAACAAGCACTTCATCGCATTCAAACAGTCCCTCACTACTTTCAAGACCACACTCGCCACAGCTAAACAAACCTACTTCTCATCTCTCATATCCTCCCTGTCTCACAACCCTAAACAGCTATTCAACACCTTCAATTCTCTCCTCCGCCCCCCAGCACCTCCTCCCTCCCCACTCATCTCAGCTGAAGACTTTGCCTCATTTTTCAAGCAGAAAATTGATAACATCAGGGACAGTTTTGGTCAACAACCCCCAGAGCCCTTCCTCCCGACTTCCCAGCCCTCCACCTTCAAAACCAACTTCTCCACCATTACAGAAGATCGACTCTCCACTCTACTCTCAAGATCACATCTCACCACCTGTGCACTCGACCCGATCCCATCCCACTTCATCCCAAACCTCACCACAGTCTTCATCCCAACCCTAACCCATCTCTTCAACCTGTCACTAACAACTGGTGTTTTCCCCTCAAGCTTTAAACATGCCTCCATCACACCTATCCTCAAAAAGCCCTCTCTTGACCCATCCTCTGTATCTAGCTATCGCCCTATATCACTTCTCCCATACGCCTCCAAGCTACTGGAACAACACGTCTACCTTGAACTGTCCTCCCATCTCTCTTCTTGCTCCCTCTTCGACCGCTTACAATCTGGCTTCCGGTCACACCACTCCACTGAAACTGCCCTTACTAAGGTCACCAATGACCTCTTAACTGCCAAGAGCAAGCGACACTACTCTGTCCTCCTCCTCCTGGACCTGTCGGCTGCCTTTGACACAGTGGACCATTCCCTATTATTACAGACCCTCTCATCCCTCGGCATCACAGACTTGGCCCTCTCCTGGATCTCATCATACCTAACAGACCGGACATTCAGCGTCTCCCACTCACACACCACCTCCTCACCTCGCCCCCTATCTGTCGGAGTCCCACAAGGTTCAGTCCTTGGGCCCCTGCTGTTCTCTATTTACACCTTTGGCCTGGGACAGCTCATAGAATCTCATGGCTTTCAGTATCATCTTTATGCTGATGACACACAGATCTACATCTCTGGACCAGATATCACCTCCCTACTAACCAGAATCCCTCAATGTCTGTCCACTATTTCATCCTTCTTCTCCACTAGATATCTGAAACTCAACATGGACAAAACAGAATTCATCATCTTTCCCCCATCTCACGTGACCCCCCCTACGAACCTATCAATTACAGTAAATGACTGCCCACTCTCCCCAGTCCCACAAGCTCGCTGCCTCGGAGTAATCCTTGACGCTGATCTCTCCTTCAAACCACATATCCAAACCCTTTCCACTTCCTGCCGACTTCAACTCAAAAATATTTCACGCATCCGTTCATTCCTCACCCAAGAATCTGCAAAAACCCTAGTCCATGCCCTCATCATCTCTCGCCTTGACTACTGCAACCTCATGCTCTGTGGCCTCCCCTCAAACACTCTCGCACCCCTCCAATCTATTCTAAACTCTGCTGCCCGACTAATCCACCTGTCCCCCCGCTATTCCCCAGCTTCTCCCCTCTGTCAATCCCTTCACTGGCTCCCAATTGCCCAGAGACTCCATTACAAAACCCTAACCATGACATACAAAGCCATCCACAACCTGTCTCCTCCATACATCTGTGACCTCGTCTCCCGGTACTTTCCTGCACGCAACCTCCGATCCTCACAAGATCTCCTTCTTTACTCCCCTCTTATCTCCTCTTCCCACAATCGCATACAAGATTTCTCTCGCGCATCACCCCTACTCTGGAACTCTCTACCACAACATATCAGACTCTCACCTACCATCGAAACCTTCAAAAAGAGCCTGAAGACCCACCTCTTCCGACAAGCCTATAACCTGCAGTAACCACCGATCGACCAAACCGCTGCACGACCAGCTCTACCCTCGCCTACTGTATTATCACCCATCCCTTGAAGATTGTGAGCCCTCGCGGGCAGGGTCCTCTCTCCTCCTGTACCAGTTATGACTTGTATTGTTTAAGATTATTGTACTTGTTTTTATGTATACCCCTCCTCACATGTAAAGCGCCATGGAATAAATGGCGCTATAACAATAAATAATAATAATAATAATAATAATAATAATAATAATAATGATACACTGCCATAAGAATCAATGGGATCATAATACACTGCCATAGGAATCAATGGGATCATGATACACTGCCATAGGAAACAATGGGATCATAATCCACTGCCGTAGGAAACAATGGGATCATAATACACTGTCGTAGGAATCAATGGGATCATAATACACTGCCATAGGAAGCAATGGGATCATGATACACTGCCATAAGAATCAATGGGATCATAATACACTGCCATAGGAAGCAATGGGATCATAATACACTGCCATAGGAAGCAATGGGATCATAATACACTGCCATAAGAATCAATGGGATCATAATACACTGCCATAGGAAACAATGGGATCATAATCCACTGCCATAGGAAACAATGGGATCATAATACACTGTCGTAGGAATCAATGGGATCATAATACACTGCCATAGGAAACAATGGGATCATAATACACTGTCGTAGGAATCAATGGGATCATAATACACTGCCATAGGAATCAATGGGATCATAATACACTGCCATAGGAAACAATGGGATCATAATACACTGCCATAACAAGCAATGGGATCATAATACACTGCCATAGGAAACAATGGGGTCATAATACACTGCCACAGGAAACAATGGGATCATAATCCTGTAGACTGTGAGCCCTCACGGGCAGGGTCCCCTCTCCTTATGTACTTGTGTGTCCCTTGTCTTACACATGTTTATTATACTTGTCTATATTTCCCTTTTCACATGTAAAGCACCATGGAATAAATGGCGCTATATAAATGCATAATAATAATAATAATAATACACTGCCATAAGAAGCAATGGGTTCATAATACACTGCCATAGGAATCAATGGGATCATAAGACACTGCCACAGAAATTAATGGGATCATAATACACTGCCATAGGAATCAATGGTAATTTAATACACTGCCATAGGAATTAATGGGAATGTAACATACTGTCAGAGGAATTAATATGAATGTGATATATTGATATAGGAATCAATGGGAATGTGACACACTGTCATAGGAATCAATGGAAATGTAATATATTGCCATAGGAAACAATGGGAGCGTAATACACTGCCATAGGAATCAATGAGGATGTAATATACTGCCATACTAATCAATGGGGATGTAATATACTATCATATAAATCAATGGGAATTATTATTATTATTATTTATTTCTATAGCACCATTGATTCCATCGTGCTGTACATGAGAAGGAGTTACATACAAATTACAGATATCACTTACAGTAAGCAAACTAACAATCACAGACTGATACAGAGGATAGAGGACCCTGCCATTACGGGTTTACATTCTACAGGATGGTGGGGAAGGAGACAGTAGGTAGAGGGGTTGCAGCAGTTCCGGTGTTGATTGAGGTTATATCACTGGTAGTGGAGAGAGAGAAGGAGGTAGTGGGGTCATTGCAGGCTGTAGGCCGGATATCTTGCCATAGGAATCAATGGGAATGTTATTTGTTGCCATACTAATCAATGGGAATGTAAAGCATTGCAATAGGACTTATTGGAAACGTAGTATTTTGTCATAGGAATCAATGGGAATGTAAAGCACTGCCATAGGCATCAATGGGAATGTAAAGCACTGCCATAGGCATCAATGGGAATGTAAAGCACTGCCATAGGCATCAATGAAAATGTAAAGCACTGCCATAGGTTTTTCTTGGAATGTAATTACAATGCAAAAGGAATAAACCCAATATGGAAAAGTTCTTGCATAGAAATCAATACGTTTGTAATCCCCTGCCATAGAAATCAATGCTGTAAGGCCCCATTCTAGGAGTCAATGGGATTGTAATGCATTTCCATAGAAAACAATGGGACCATAATAATATTAAGTCCTGTAACATCAACATTGGCACAAATATCCGTAAACTAGTCCAATCTAAAAGATGACACAGCACAAACTTAGAAGAGCGTCGGGGGCATCTTTTGGGCAAACCTATCAGATTCCTAATCTCGGAATGTCACCTTCATGGCTCCATAAATAACGATAGAAGGTCGTTTTCCCCAGTGTGTCACCGGCCGTGCACTGATTTACTGCAGCTTTACACTTTATTTAATGGCAGGGATAATTGGACTTTTTTGTATTATTTTGTGAGAAGAAACAATAAAATGAGAGCGATGTGTGACGCGCGATGATCGGTGTGGCAGGAGACCTTCTGTAATTGTTATCTCGCCGGAGCAGTCTGCTCCACTCTCAGATCTGATTGACGTTGCCTTTTAACTTATTTTTGGATTGCGTTTAATGCATTATGGAAGGGCTTCTATTACAGGCCCCTAATCACCGCCCGGCACTGGATGCAGCTGTCGGAGTCACATATTTTATGTTGGATTTTATCTCGCTCAGGTTACTTGTACCAAATACAGATGCCTCGATTCTATTGGAATAGCTTGATGAAATGAATAATGAGGGGTCTTAAAGTTCTGCTACAATAGAGGAATTACAAAGGAGAAATGAAAGTTTTCAGCCTTCCTATATACAAATATATATATATATATATATATATATATACACAGTATATAAATTTATTGAATAGTCTTAGATATTAATATCAGCCACTGGATTAAAATAAATCCCCCAAAATGTTATAAATACATAAATGCTGAAAAGAAAAAAAACAGATGGTATCGACCCCTTAAAGGATGATAATAACACGATAATTATAGAGGACAAAGAAAAGGCTGAGATATTAAACAGGCACTTTTCACCCTTGTTCCTGAATGATCTGTCTGTTCCAGTGAGTACAGAACAGGAGAAGGATGGGGGATTTTGGTTACAGGTAAGCTGAGCAGCAGCACACAATGTCAAACAGCAGCCGGAAAAGCAAACAAGATTTAAGGATGTATAATACAGGATGGAGGCCTCTCATATGAGGAGAGTTTGGGCTTGTTTAGCTTAGAAAAAAGAAGCCTCAGAGGAGAAATCATTTGCATGTATACATATATGTGTGGTCAGGTGAAAGGACTGGTACATGACATATTCCTTGCAAAGACCATAGTAAAGACCAGGGGGCACTCATTATGAGTGGAAGAAAGGCGATTCTGGCTGTTAAATGGGAAAGTGTTCTTTACAGTTAGAGCAGTCAGAATGTGGAATAATGACCACAAGAGTTAGTAAAGGCAGACACTATATCCGCTTTCATACAAGGGCTGGACAAATTCCTCAATACACATAATTTTGAGGGTTATAGTTAATTTAGTGACGAAATGTACAATTGGTGGAGAAAGGTTGAACTTGATGGACCAAGGTCTTTTTTCAACCTATGTAACTATGTAATTATGATACTGGATTCACCACTAGGGGGAGCATTCTGCTAACGCAATGAACTCAATAATAAAACAGTATGCGGTAAACTCCTGAGCGCCCTCTAGTGGCGGCAGGAGGCAGCCTTATTTTGTTTGCAGGAGATTTGGAGCTCTATATCAAAAGAACAGCACTCTAATCACTATAAAAAATATATATTGGAAATTAGCACAGAACTTAGTGTTACTCACTACCTCCGTCTCTGATCACCGCTGTAAGGCTGGTTTCACATTAGCGCTTTTGTGCGCAGTGCATCGTGCGCACCTGTGCTAAAACAGATACTAATAACATTTCTTATGACTGTTTTCAATTCATATGATTAAGACACCATGACAGGCAAGGCTACCTTATGTGTTTCTGATACATATTACATGTCTGTCAAAAATACAATATTTCACGGGGCTATACTGGCAAAGTCAAAGGATCAAAATAGAGTACTCACTTGAAAATGCATAGAAAAGGCGTGCTGTCCATATTCTCTTAGTCCAATTTAGGCCAGCTAACTATATTCCAAAATCAAGGCAAACAGCCTCAAGACCATCACGCTCTCTCTATGTATTATCAAGTCAGTCTTCTATTTTGATCCTTTGACTTTCCCAGTATAGTGCGGTGAAATATTGTGTTTATTACAGACTTGTAATATGTGTCAGAAACGCGTAAGGTAGCCTTGCCTGTCATGGTGGCTTATTAATATAGTTTGAAAACATTCATAACAAATGTTAGTATTGTCTTGTGTAGCTCATTTTGATGATGGATAATTCCTCTTTTTTACTTTGTATTCCAAATGTGTACAGTTGCAATGTTGTTATTGCACTATGTATGTTGTAGGATATGTTAGTAATTTTGTTTGAACAACAATGTTGAAATATGCCAAAAGCCCAATTTGGGCCATTTTTCATAGGGCAAGAATATGTTTGCCTTAAAAAAACCACAAAAAAGGCAAAAGTAAAAATTGGCCAACTACACTTTACGTCTCTGTCTTAATTGTCCAAACCCATATCAAAATACGCGTAACAAATCAAAGCAACAGTCAGAGATTCACAAGGGGTAGAAATATATATATATTTTGACACATATCAAAGCAACATTGCCAACATAGATCCAGCATGCTCTTGCCGAGAAGGTTCCCCCTGAGGTGCCATAAAGTAAATATTGAAATGATCACGCACGTTGAGGCCAGAGATCGGTCTACGTTGATGGTTGATAGGTAGTCTCACCCTACACACATTGTCCGGCCTACGCACAACACCAGCAGAGGAGGAACAATAATGTATCCTGGTGAAGTTATGAAGTACCACACAGGCTTTCACAACTTCATTAACATTTGGTTCACTCAGCTGAATGGCAGACTGGAGTAGCCGCCATTTGGCACAAAGAATGCCAAAGGAACACTCCACCAGTCGCCGAGCACGTGATAGGCGCAAGTTACATATCCTGCGCCTGTGGTGAAGGTTGCGCCGGTGATATGGCCTCATGACATTGCGCATTAACTGAAAGGCATCATCTGCCACAAGAACATAAGGGACAGATTCTTGAGTAAAGCCTGGTAGCTGGCGTGGTGGTGGTAGATCAAAATGGTTGGTGCGTAGCCGCCGAGCCATTATGGAAGTATTGAAGACTCTAGAGTCTCCCGTCCTTCCATAGGCCCCAATGTCACCAATTATAAACTTGTATTGAGGGTCGGCCAGAGCCAACAATACAACAGAAAAGTATTGTTTATAATTGAAGAATTGGGAGCCAGAGTTCGGCGGATTACGCCCCCGGATATGTTTGCCATCAAGGGCCCCAAAACCATTTGGAAACTGGCATTCTTCCTCAAAGTCCCTTGATATCCACAACCAGTCTTCCATCCTGACCTCGGGCATGACGACTTGATATAGTCTTGTCCATATTTCAATACATATTGACCTGACTATGCCAGAACACACACATCTTGCTTTGCACAATGAGTAAGTGATATTCAGTCCATATTCCACCCAACATTCGTGTACGTAAGTTGAAACATATGTGGACTAAGATGAGGGCCTAAAACTTACTCCATGAAGGCAAAAATTCAAACTTTGACCAACACATCATGAACACAGAGAATGTGGTTTTGTAGTACATACCGTATTGTGAGTACAAGTCGCTCCTCTGCAGATATAGCTTTGCACATCCTTGTATCCTGAAAGGTTATGCAAGGGCGCATTGTCTCCAAGAGTGTAGCAAATGTTGCAAGGCTCATGCGACAGTATTGGTAGAATTTGACAGGATGCTCCCACAGAGAATAATAGAGGCGGTGAAAATTACCTCTTGTGATTCGTTGCCTCAAAAGTGGATGTACCCACATGCGTCTCCTCCTCCGCGGATCCACTATCACTGGGTATGGTTGGCCAAAGCACCATGACAAAAGCCAGTTGAAGAGAACCTGCTCAGTTGTGGTGAAAGTCAGACTGTCTGACATGCTGCACATACCACAGCAACACACCTAGTGAAGGCAAGGTGACAAATGGACAGAATGGAAGCTGCCACCTGTTCCTGAGCCAATAAATACAGTGCAGCCTAATGTTTTAAATAGTTAGTAGGCCTCAAAACCGTTAAATGTCCATTTTGCAAGGCTGCGAGAAAATCTCGCCATACGGATTGCATACGGATGCCATACGGATAACATACGAATGCTGACATGCGCAAAATACCCGACCGCACCTGGCTTACGGATGACCTACGGAGCACTATTTAGGGGTCATTCATCCGTATTACACATGTAAACTACGGACCGTATTTTGCGCTGGTTAGTGTGACTCCAGACTAACAGTGAAACTTTACTTGATAACAAATAATCCATAGCAGTTTCAGTACTGCACAAGTTCATGTTTTCAGCCTGAGCTTTCCCTCTCAATGCTGGCTCTTCTAGGCTCTGAGATGCTCATCCTGGCTCTGCGGTCCCATACTCAGCCTCAGCTTTCCTTCTCAATGCTGGCTCCTCAAGCCTCTGAGATGCTTGTCTTGGCTCTACAGTCCCTTACTCAGCCTGAGCTTTCCCTCTCAATCCTGGCTCTTATAGGCTCTGAGATGCTCATCCTGGCTCTGCGGTCCCATACTCAGCCTGAGCTTTCCGTCTCAATGCTGGCTCCTCTAGGCTCTGAGTTGCTTGTCCTGGCTCTGCAGTTCCATACTCAGCCTCAGCTTTCCTTCTCAATGCTGGCTCCTCAAGCCTCTGAAATGCTTGTCCTGGCTCTGCAGTCCCATACTCAGCCTGAGCTTTCCCTCTCAATGCTGGCTCTAGCATCTGAGACGCTCATCCTGGATCTGTGGTCCCATACTCAGCCTGAGCTTTCCCTCTCAATGCTGGCTCTAGCATCTGAGACACTCATCCTGGATCTGTGGTGCCATACTCAGCCTGAGCTTTCCTTCTCAATGCTTGCTCCTCAAGCCTCTGAGATGCTTGTCCTGGCTCTGCAGTCCCATACTCAGCCTGAGCTTTCCCTCTCAATGCTGGCTCTAGCATCTGAGACACTCATCCTGGCTCTGTGGTCCCATACTCAGCCTCAGCTTTCCTTCTCAATGCTGGCTCCTCTAGGCTCTGAGATGCTCGTCCTGGATTTGCAGTCCCATACTCAGCCTGAGCTTTCCTTCTAAATGCTGGCTCCTCAAGTCTCTGAGATGCTTGCCCTGGCTCTGCAGTCCAATACTCAGCCTGAGCTTTCCCTCTCAATGCTGGCTCTAGCATCTGAGACACTCATCCTGGCTCTGTGGTCCCATACTCAACCTGAGCTTTCCTTGTCAATGCTGGCTCCTCAAGCCTCTGAGATGCTTGTCCTGGCTCTGCAGTCCCATAATTAGCCTGAGCTTTCTCTCTCAATGCTGGCTCCTCTAGGTTCTGAGATGCTCTTCCTGGCTCTCTGGTCCCATACTCAGCCTGAGCTTTCCCTCTCAATGCTGGCTTTAGCATCTGAGATGCTCATCCTGGCTCTGTGGTCCCATACTCAGCCTGAGTTTTCCTTCTCAATGCTGGCTCCTCAAGCCTCTGAGATGCTTGTCCTGGCTCTGCGGTCCCATACTCAGCCTGAGCTTTCCCTCTCAATGCTGGCTCCTCTGGCCTCTGAGATGCTCGTCCTGGCTCTGCAGTCCCATACTCAGCCTGAGCTTTTCTTCTCAATGCTGGATCCTCTAGGTTCTGAGATGCTCATCCTGGCTCTGCGGTCCCATATTCAGCTGGAGCTTTCCCTCTCAATGCTGGCTCCTCTAGCCTCTGAGATGCTCGTCCTGGTTCTGTGGTCCCATACTCAGTGTGAGCTTTCCTTTGCAATGCTGGCTCCTCTAGCCTTTGAGATGCTCGTCCTAGCTCTGCAGTCCCATACTCAGCCTGAGCTTTCCTTCTCAGTGCTGGCTCCTCTAGCACAGTGATGGCAAATCTTTCTGAGACTGAGTGCCCAAAACGCAACCTAAAACCCAATTATTTATGATGAAGTGCCAACACGTGCCAAATGCCCATCATGATCCCCTTCATGTAGAAATATGCCCCATCATGATCCCCTTCATGCAGAAATATGCCCCATCATGATCTCCTTCATGTAGAAATGCCCCATCACGATCCCTTTCATGCAGAAATATGCCCCATCATGATCCCCTTCATGCAGAAATATGCCCCATCATGATCTCCTTCATGTAGAATTATGCCCCATCATGATTCCCTTCATGCAGAAATATGCCCCATCATGATCTCCTTCATGTAGAAATGCCCCATCATGATCCCTTTCATGCAGAAATGTGCCCCATCATGATCCCATTCATGCAG
Organism: Dendrobates tinctorius; assembly: GCF_039654945.1. Lineage (NCBI taxonomy): Eukaryota > Metazoa > Chordata > Amphibia > Anura > Dendrobatidae > Dendrobates > Dendrobates tinctorius. The sequence goes on from NW_027361784.1 coordinate 37,773,622, forward strand.
AAATATGCCCCATCATGATCCCCTTCATGTAGAAATATGCCCCATAATGATCCCCTTCATGTAGAAATATGCCCCATCATGATCCCCTTCATGCAGAAATATGCCCCATCATAATCCTCTTCATGTAGAAAAGCCCCATCTGTTATGATTGAGTCACCGAGGAGGAAAAACAAAAACAAGCTAAGCCACAGAAAACCAGAGAGGTTGGTAACTAAGCAGATTGCAGACCCCTGATCCTATCCACACAAATAGCAGTAGCCGTGGAGCATACCTACGATGATCCTAGATGCCTCGTCACAGCTGGAGAACTAAATAAGCCTAAAGCAAGAAAAGGGGAAATCTAAACTGCCCCAGAGCAGACCCCAAAGCAATAGACAGCCCCCAAACATGTATTGTCGGTGAGACAAGATGAAAACACAAACACAGATAGAAAAATAGGCTGAGCAAACGATGGGGCCCACACTAACTAGAAAGGACAGGAAAGGAAAGATGCTGTCTGCAATCACGCACAAAACTCTGCCAAAAAATGTCCAACACATTATGATAACAAAAACCCTGAAGTCGCTAGACTTCAATTCCCTATATTAGCACTCTGGTATATTCTGAAGACAGAGCAAAAAGAGACCAATCTGATCAGGGACAAAAAGCAAACTGGCATAAACATAGACATGAGAATGGAAATTCAGCACAGCCCCAGCAGGGGTTGGCTGACCACAAAAACTGAGTAAACCAGACCAAATCTCATGAGAAAAAATAGCAGAGCACACTTAGCTTGAGAAGGCAAGAACAGAGCTGGAAACCATAACCTCAGGGCAGGAAAAAAATCACCAGCACAAAATTAGGGAGTCGGCTGTCTTAAATCCAGTCAGAGACTCCTGATGTCCACTCACAGTCCTCCTCCTCAGGTGGCAGGTCTCTGCCATTTAGATCAGCTTCATTACCTACTGTCACCACTAGAGGGAGCCCGGATGGAGAACTCACGATTCCTCTGTCAACACAGCCAGCTCCACCACCCTCACCAGAAGCCAGAGGTAAACCAGAAAATGAGTTCACAACACCCATCATGATCCCCTTCATGCAAAAATATGCCCCATCATGATCCCCTTCATGCAGAAATATGCCCCATCATGATCCCCTTCATGTAGAAATTGCCCATTCCACCATGTCCATCATTTCCTCCTCCCCATCACCCCATCATTGTCCCTCTCTCCATCACCCCCCACCACTGGCCCTCTCCCCATCACTGGCCATCTCCCCATCAATGGCCCTATGCCCATCACTGGCCATCTCCCCATCAATGGCCCTATGCCCATCACTGGCCCTCTCCCCATCACTGGCCATTTCCCCCCCATCAGCCCCACCATTGGCTCTCTCCCCATCACCCCCACCATTGGCCCTCTCCCCATCACCCCCACCATTGGCCCTCTCCCCATTAATGGCCCTCTCCCCATCACTGGCCATCTCCCCCCCATCACCCCCACCATTGGCTCTCTCCCCATCACCCCCACCATTGGCCCTCTCCCCATCACCCCCACCATTGGCCCTCTCCCCATCACTGGCCCTCTCCCCATCACTCCCATCATTGGCCCTCTCCACATCATTGACAAACACACACACCACACACCACAGTGGCCACACTCACCGCACACAAACACAGACACCACAGCGGCCACACTCACCTCTCGGCACGCTGGCAGCTGCCTTGGTTCTCACTTCCTCTCACACATTGAGAGGAGCTGCCACAGCTGTATGACATCATCATTCAGCTACGCAGCCACGCCGCTCAATGTTTGAGAAGCAGGAAGCTGCAGCTCCTGAAAAGTGAGGCGAGGCTGCATGGCAGCTGAAAGGGCTCTGCATGCCCTCTCTGGCACTCGTGCCATAGGTTTGCCATCACTGCTCTAGCCTCTGAGATGCTCGTCTTGGCTCTGCAGTCCCATACTCAGTCTGATCTTTCCTTCTCAATGCTGGCTCCTCTAGGCTCTGAGATGCTCTTCCTGGCTCTGGGGTCCCCATATTCTTGCGCCCACTTTCCTGTACTGGTTTCCACTCTGCCTCCCCTTCACTGGGAGATGAAAAAGGTTCTTCTGTCCTAATTCGAGCCATAGGCCCCAGATTCGTCTAAGGGATACCATCGTACCAAGTGGCAGTAGATCGGATTCTGCTTTTCCCGAGCATTCTGTGCCTTTCCGTACTGTGTGGCCCTCTAGCCTGTTCTGCCTTCTCCTGAATCACTCTCCAGCACTTTCTTAACGTTTCAACTATAATACACTACTGTACACAGCTCCCACTGACTGAGAATCAGGACGGGTCCCACTGACAAACTCATTCATCCACTCACTCTTACCCATCCCAACTTGGAAAAATTCCCTTATTTCCTTAGCTATTCTTATACTGGCACCCTAGCTTCCTGACTCTATTGTGCCCCACTATACTAAACCCAATCCTATCCTAATTTATAGCTACTCTCTTATCTTATCCTTTACTTATTTCGGTAATGTAGTCACAATAACAAGTCCCACAAAATAGATATAAAACCCATTCACAATATAACAACCACATTATTATACATAAGGTACACGTAAGCATCATGTACATTACCACATTAATTGTGCGCACATGAACATTAGAGGGAGATGCGCATGACAGCTTCTGTCACACTCTTACACCTACAGCATAGCTGCAGCTGTTACTGTATTATACCACCAACATCGCTAACTAGTATCTTATTAAGCAGTGGATGCCCTATTAGCTATACCATTGGATTGCCTGGCCTCTTTTATTTTCTGCCGGTTTTTACTGCCTGACCTCTTGGACTTTAACTCCATTTCCCCTAAGTACCCTTCTAGTTTCAGTTTGGCACTTGTCCCCATCTCTCTGGTACTGAACACAACATTTAGTTTATGCCCTCAGCTCACTCCACCAGCCAGCAGCTACTCTGTGGAAGCAACCAAGGGGCCCCAACAGCAGAGATTAGATGCTCTAGGGTGCTCTTTAATCCTGCTACAGTGGAGTGGACAGCACGATGCCCGTGCGAGGTGCAGCTTCTGCGCATGCGCCAGAGAATTAGTGTGTGCATCCATTGTTGCAAAGAGGATATGGGGAGAGATTAACACTACTGTGCATGTGTAGTGCACTAATGCAGTGGTGAACACCAGTAGTGTACTGCTAATATTGGAAGACCATGCAGTGGCTCCAGGAGGACCCCTGTGCTGGGGGGCCCAATGCCAATGTTTTCACAGCTCATCTACCATCTTGCTGTCACATTTTAATGTTATCTGTATTCTGGATGTAGCTACAGTTGAAAACAAAGTACTGTAGTGCTCATGCGCAAGCATTACCTCTGCGGTCGTTCCCGGCGCATGCGCTTTACATTACTACGCTCTGCTCTCGTCAGGGCAGAGAAAAGTGCGCCTGCGCAGAAGTGCTGTGTGATTGACATAGGACACATCATCCACATGAAGCAGGGAAGGAGGACTGTGATTGAAAGAAGAGAGGATGCACGGGGTTAAGACTAGAGACGACCATCAGATCTGACCGCACCATCTGTGAGTAAAATTAAATGTCTCTTTTGGGATCTGCATAGTAGATCGGGGAATTTTTTACGGCATTGTAGCATACTGTAACACAGGCCATAATGGTGGTGGCCATAACTTATATGGAATACTTGGTGACAGGTTCTCTTTAACACTCCAGCTGTTTGGCAAATCTTCATGCTATAAAGTGGAATAACAATATTATCAGCAGCTCTTCCTTCTCCATCCACTTTCCTGCAGGGCTTCTCGACACCTCCAGTACAGTGCACCTCTTTCAGAACTTTCCAAAAGCCCCCAATAGTGTCTGCTGATGTCATGGCTAACGAGTAGAGTTGAGCGACTTTTGGTTTTTTAGGGTCGCGTTTCGTTTCGTGAAACCCGACTTTTCCAAAAGTCAGGTCGAGCAAGATCGTCCGATTATAGGGAAAAGTCGGGGTCGTCCCGAAACACGAAACCCAATGTAAGTCAATGGGGAATAAAAGTCGGCAGTGAGAGGAGGACAGGAAACACACCTACAGTGCCCATTTGAATGCCAAAAGCATCAATTCTTCTTTCTTAAGCTTGTCAACCTTAATTAACTTCATAATACAAGTTACGCACTGAAAAATGGGGGTTATTTGGCTACAAACTGTGGGGGAGGAGGGCTGGCTCCAGGTTTTCATGTGCCCTGGGCGAAAGAGCGCCCCTTTAACACATACCACAACTCATCATGCTCCGATACGGCAGAGAAATAGCGGTATAGTACAATGAAAAATACCTCACTTTTTACATCTCATGATGAGGCCCATCTATTTCTCCATACAGAATCATTGGTCCCATATAATGTTTGAAACAGTATATGATGAGCTCCACATAATGCTACAGTATATGTTGGTCCCCATGGATGAAGCTCCACTGTCTTATGGGCCCAAATAATGCTCCAAACATAATGGGCCCCATTTCTAATGCTCTAGTGTATAATGGGCCCTGTAAATGCTGCTCCAGTGTCTGATGTCCACCTTTGGAATGTTCCAGTGTATGGTGGGCCCCATCTATCATTCTCCAGAGTATAGTGCTCCCCAAAAATTGCTGTCCCAACATTGAAAACAATCAAATAAGTCTCCTCGCTAGGGAATCCCTGTACTTGTCTGGACAGGTGCTGTAGCTTGCTTAACAGCTCGCCAGCCGTTCTCACGCCCAGTATGGATTACACGTGATTGCACAAAGGTGAGAAAGGGTACCGTATCCCCAAATAACATGTATGGATAGCGTACACATTCAAAATATATGTCTATACAGCATGAGGCAGGCTCAGACGGTGTTAGGCCCAGTATGGATTGCACGTGATTGCACAAAGGTTAGAAAGGGTACCGTATCCCTGGATAACATGTATGGATAGCGTACACATTCAAAATATATGTCTCAGGAGGCAGGCTCAGACGGTGTTAGGCCCAGTATGGATTGCACGTGATTGCACAAAGGTTAGAAAGGGTACCGTATCCCCGGATAACATGTATGGATAGCGTACACATTCAAAATATATGTCTATACAGCATGAGGCAGGCTCAGACGTTGTTAGGCCCAGTATGGATTGCACGTGATTGCACAAAGGTTAGAAAGGGTACCGTATCCCTGGATAACATGTATGGATAGCGTACACATTCAAAATATATGTCTCAGGAGGCAGGCTCAGACGGTGTTAGGCCCAGTATGGATTGCACGTGATTGCACAAAGGTTAGAAAGGGTACCGTATCCCCGGATAACATGTATGGATAGCGTACACATTCAAAATATATGGAAGAAAAGAGAGCCTAGAATCCAAATCCATTACAACCGTATAATGTTTTTATTTACCAAATATGACACACATTAGAGATACAGGAAAATTACAAAACCAATAAAATGGGCAATCACGTTTAACCTGATACTAGAGAAATAAGCGGACAGCCTGTGATGGGCATGTGCAGCCAAAAGAACAGATACCACAGATTTATAATATAGTCACAATGACCGTAAAACAAGGGGAGGGCATAGGGAGTAGTCACTGTACCAGCCACAAAACAGTGAATGAATCTATTATACAGGAGTCACTAAAAGAACAACCCCAAAGTAATGTTATGTATTTGTATAGTACACATAAGCTGACGCCTTCATATACCGAGACATGATGGGTATGTTTAACCAGCTCATTTTGAGCTTACTTTGACGTTTACTGCATGATTTATGGCACACTGACATGGCATATGTCTGAGGTTTCCACTCATTCAGCATTAAAACAAATTGGGTGATGCATATTTAATTTACCAGTCATTGGCACTGATATGTCTATGTACTATACAAATACATAACATTACTTTGGGGTTGTTCTTTTAGTGACTCCTGTATAATAGATTCATTCACTGTTTTGTGGCTGGTACAGTGACTACTCCCTATGCCCTCCCCTTGTTTTACGGTCATTGTGACTATATTATAAATCTGTGGTATCTGTTCTTTTGGCTGCACATGCCCATCACAGGCTGTCCGCTTATTTCTCTAGTATCAGGTTAAACGTGATTGCCCATTTTATTGGTTTTGTAATTTTCCTGTATCTCTAATGTGTGTCATATTTGGTAAATAAAAACATTATACGGTTGTAATGGATTTGGATTCTAGGCTCTCTTTTCTTCCATATCATTGAGAATCGTCTCCATGTTAATAGATTTAATGAGGCACCATTTATGTATTTTACTAATAATGTCATAAGGATGTTTCTTTGGAGTATTTTTCATATACATTCAAAATATATATCTATACAGCATGAGGCAGGCTCAGACGGTGTTAGGCCCAGTATGGATTGCATGTGATTGCACAAAGGTTAGAAAGGGTACCGTATCCCTGGATAACATATATGGATAGCGTACACATTCAAAATATATGTCTCAGGAGGCAGGCTCAGACGGTGTTAGGAACAGTATGGATTGCACGTGATTGCACAAAGGTTAGAAAGGGTACCGTATCCCTGGATAACATGTATGGATAGCGTACACATTCAAAATATATGTCTCAGGAGGCAGGCTCAGACGGTGTTAGGCCCAGTATGGATTGCACGTGATTGCACAAAGGTTAGAAAGGGTACCGTATCCCCGGATAACATGTATGGATAGCGTACACATTCAAAATATATGTCTATACAGCATGAGGCAGGCTCAGACGGTGTTAGGCCCAGTATGGATTGCACGTGATTGCACAAAGGTTAGAAAGGGTACCGTATCCCTGGATAACATGTATGGATAGCGTACACATTCAAAATATATGTCTCAGGAGGCAGGCTCAGACGGTGTTAGGCCCAGTATGGATTGCACGTGATTGCACAAAGGTTAGAAAGGGTACCGTATCCCTGGATAACATGTATGGATAGCGTACACATTCAAAATATATGTCTCAGGAGGCAGGCTCAGACGGTGTCAGGCACAGTATGGATTTGACGGCCCAGATTACACAGCGGAGGAGCAGGGAGAGGTAAAGATTGCAAATGCTGTGGCCCTGCCCAAGCAAGGGGGGCCCACTCATGGGCGTCGGTACTGGCACTGGGCCCCTCATAGTACAGCGGTGTGTCTGACGGCGGGTGTGCACCACCACCGTCAGAGACACTTGATTGCACTATGAGGGACCCTGTGCCAGTGCCCGCGCCCAAGAGTCGGCCTACCCACCTGTCCAGGGCAACGGCACTCGCACGGTGTCGTGCGGTAGGTGGTGAGCCCGGCCATGGGGGGGGAGGCAGCACAGTTAGGGAGTTTTAGAAAGTGGCATATGTTGATGTTGGACATTCAGCTGATGCAAAAGGCGAAATAGGTGAAGTACCAGGAAGAGGTGGACCAAAGCAAGCCATTTTTCTGTCACCCTATGTGTCATCAGGGGAAGGTGGGACAAAATCCTTGGAAACCCATGCGTGGTTCATTTTAATGAAGGTTAGATCATCCACATTTTGGGTTGACAGACGGGTCCTTTTTTCTGTCAGGATTGATCCAGCTGCACTGAAGACTCTTTCCGATAGCACACTTGCAGCTGGGCAAGCGAGCTCCTGTAAGGCATATTGGGCCAATTCAGGCCAGGTGTCCAGTTTAGCGGCCCAATAGTCAAAGGGGAATGACCTGTGTGGGAGAACATCGATATGGGAGGAAAAGTAGTTTGTTACCATAGTTGACAACTGCTGTCTCCTGTCACTTTCCATCGATGCAGTATTACCAGTTGTGTGAGCGGTATTTGAAAAATCAGTCCACAACATTGTCATGAAACCCCTGTCTCCAACGCCACTTCTGCTGTGTGCACCACGAACACCTCTGCCAAGCTGCCCCCGGCCCGTACGGCTCGTGTGAGAACCATCACCGCTGCTGTGTGCTGGGAATGCCTCAAGCAACCGATTTACCAGAGTTGCTTGTTTATTAGCCAATATTAGGTCAAGGTTCTCCTGTGGCATGATGTTTTGTAATTTGCCTTTATAGCGTGGATCCAGGATGCTGGCCAACCAGTAGTCATCATCGTTCATCATTTTGGCAATGCGGGGGTCCCTTTTTAGGATCCGCAAGGCATAATCTGACATGTGGGCCAATGTTCCCGGTGTCAATGATGCACTGCGAGTGCTGGGTGGAGGAGCACTTTCTGGCAAATCCACATCCCTCCAGTCACGCACAAACCCTGTACCAGACCTTGCCACGCCAACATTTTCACTTGCCCCACGAGATGCATCCTCCTCCCCTAAGTAATCATCCCCATCATCCTCCTCCTCCTCCTCTTCTTCCTCCACCTCGTCCAGGAGAGGTCCCTGAGCAGACAATGGCTGAATGTCATCAAGGATTCCCTCCTCCTCTTCCTCCTCATCAACATTGGCTGCAGACGCCTGCTCCTTAAGGTGCGTCAAAGTTTGCATGAGCAGACGCATAAGTGGGATGCTTATGCTTAGGATGGCGTCGTCTGCGCTTACCAGCCGTGTGCATTCCTCAAAACACTGAAGGACTTTACAAAGGTCTTTCAGCTTCGACCACTGAACACCTGTCAACTCCATGTCTGCTCTCAAAGTGCCTGGCCGTGTATCCTCCCACAAATGCATTATGGCCTGCCTCTGCTCGCACAGCCGCTCCACCATGTGCAGGGTGGAGTTCCACCTTGTTGCAATGTCGATAATGAGGCGGTGGTTGGGAAGGTGGAGCAATCGCTGCAGCTTCTGCATACGAACGGAGTGTACAGGCGACCGGCGGATGTGCGCGCACAGTCTTCGCACCTTCTGGAGCAGGGCTGTTAACTCCGGATAATTTTTGAGGAAGCACTGCACCACCAGGTTCAAGGTGTGAGCCAAGCAAGGTATGTGGCTGAGTTTTGAAAGGGCTATGGCTGCCACAAAATTACGGCCGTTATCACTAACTACCTTGCCTGCCTCAAGATGTACACTGCCCAGCCATGACTCAGTTTGTCGCTTCAAGTACTCGGCCAGCACCTCGGCGGTGTGTCTGTCGCCCAAACACATCATCTGCAACACAGCCTGCTGACGCTTTCCACTAGCTGCTCGATAGGGGGACACATCGTGTGCAACAGTGGCAGCTGCAGATGGAGTGCTCGTACGACTGCGCTCTGTGGACGAGCTTTCGCTTCTGGAGGAGGTGGAGGAGGAGGAGGGTCGAACGCCTACAGCCAACTGTTTCCTATACCGTGGGCTAGGCAGCACTGTCCCACCACCGCTGTCCCCTGTGGACCCTGCATCCACCACATTAACCCAGTGCGCAGTGATGGACACGTAACGGCCCTGGCCATGCCGACTGGACCATGCATCAGTTGTGAGGTGCACCTTTCCGCTCACTGACTGCTTGAGTGCATGGACAATGCGGTCTTTCACATGATGGTGGAGGGCTGGGATGGCTTTGCGAGAGAAGAAGTGGCGACTGGGTAGGTCATAGCGTGGTACTGCATAGGCCATGAGTTCGCGGAAAGCTGTGCTTTCCACCAACCGAAAGGGCATCATCTCAAACGAGATTAGTTTGGCAATGTGGGCGTTCAAACCCAGTGTACGCAGATGAGAGACTGAGTACTTTCTTGACCTACTCATAGTGTCTGGGAGGGTGAGCTGGACTTGAGAGCTGCATATGGTGGAAGTAGCGGTGGACAGGGCGGACTGAGAGAGGGTTGATGATGGTGATGGAGTTGGTGTTCTTTCTGATGGCCTAGAATCAGTCTTTCGTTGATATAACAGTGGGATTCCCTGACTGCTGTGGTTTTGCAACGACACCTCAACATTTGCTGCTGTGCTAACCGGTGGGCTTACAGTGGGGGAAACAATGTAGCGTTGCTGACTACCTTCGTTGTGATCAGTTGCACATGTGGCACTTGAGGTTTGGTGTTGTGTCCACGCTTGCAAGTGCATGCTGGTTAAATGTCTAAGCATTCAACTGGTATTCAAATTTTTCAGATTTTTCCCTCGGCTAAAGGTCTTTGCGCACTTCTTACAGATAACCTTGGCCTGATCATGAGGATTTTGTTCAAAAAAGTGCCACACTGCATTCTTCCTACTTTGGCAGACATTTTGCGGCCTAGCACGCTGTGATCTTTTGACCCTCTGGACAAGCTGTCCAGCAACTCTTTTGATGTTTGGAACCTGTCTTTGGAGTGCTCCGGGCCTGCCAGATAACAGCTGTTGCGATGTCGATGTCTGCTGTGGATGCTCCTCATCTGAGCTATTGGAAGCAGCACCCTCTTCCCCCAATGGATGCCAATCTGGGTCAACAACTGGGTCATCCATCACCTCCTCTTCTATGTCATGTGCACCTTCCTCTGTGTCACCGTGTATGGTGGTATAGTGTGCGGGAAGAGGCACCTGAGTCTCATCAGGGTCAGAATCTGGCTCTGTACACTGCGAGGACAATGTAGTGCTCTGAGTGAATGTACCAGCAGAATCATCCATCAGCGGCTGTGCATCAGTGCACTCCATGTCAGATTCATCTTGGCCTGGGAAATTCACCATTTCACTTGATAATCCAGGCATGGTATGGGAAAACAGCTCCATGGAGTAATCAGTAGTATGGCCTGCGTCATCCTTCAATCTTGGTTGGGGTGAAGGACACAAGGAAAGGTGTGGTTCTTGAACATGAGCCTCCAATGACGACTCAGTGCTTTTACTTTTTACAACTGAAGAAGAGGAGGCGATAGAGCTGGAAGCTGAGTCAGCAATGTAAGACAAAACTTTTTCCTGATGCTCTGGCTTTAAAAGCGGTTTGCCAACTCCTAGAAAACTAAGCGTTCGAGGCCTTATGTAGCCAGACGATGACGCAGGGTCAGCACCTCCTGCATTCGGTCCTATTTTGCTCTTGCCACTACCATCAGATCCACCACCAACACCATCATTACCAGCTGCCAACCCCCGCCCAATTCCACGGCCTCTTCCACCAGCCTTCCTCATTTTTGGTAGAAATGTAGACAAAATCCAACAAACTATATAGTAATGTAAAACAAGGTACAAGGTGTCTATAGGACAGGGGAGATTTTGAATTTCTGCACACACTTGTGGACAGTGGACACTTTTGGATTGTGTGAGGCCCACTGATATCTGAGCGCTATGTGACAGGCTCGATGGCACAGCTGTGACAAAAGTGACTAGAGGATAAGGGAGATTTTGAATTTCTGCACACACTTGTGGACAGTGGACACTTTTGGATTGTGTGAGGCCCACTGATATCTGAGCGCTATGTGACATGCTCGATGGCACTGCTGTGACAAAAGTGACTAGAGGATAAGGGAGATTTTGAATATCTGCACACACTTGTGGACAGTGGACACTTTTGGATTGTGTGAGGCCCACTGATATCTGAGCGCTATGTGACAGGCTCGATGGCACTGCTGTGACAAAAGTGACTAGAGGATAAGGGAGATTTTGAATATCTGCACACACTTTTGGACACTGGACACTTTTGGATTGTGTGAGGCCCACTGATATCTGAGCGCTATGTGACAGGCTCGATGGCACTGCTGTGACAAAAGTGACTAGAGGATAAGGGAGATTTTGAATATCTGCACACACTTTTGGACACTGGACACTTTTGGATTGTGTGAGGCCCACTCATATCTGAGCGCTATGTGACAGGCTCTATGGCACTGCTGTGACAAAAGTGACTAGAGGATAAGGGAGATTTTGAATATCTGCACACACTTTTGGACACTGGACACTTTTGGATTGTGTGAGGCCCACTGATATCTGAGCGCTATGTGACAGGCTCGATGGCACTGCTGTGACAAAAGTGACTAGAGGATAAGGGAGATTTTGAATTTCTGCACACACTTGTGGACAGTGGACACTTTTGGATTGTGTGAGGCCCACTGATATCTGAGCGCTATGTGACAGGCTCGATGGCACAGCTGTGACAAAAGTGACTAGAGGATAAGGGAGATTTTGAATCTCTGCACACACTTTTGGACACTGGACACTTTTGGATTGTGTGAGGCCCAATGAATATCTGAGCGCTATGTGACAGGCTCGATGGCACAGCTGTGACAAAAGTGACTAGAGGATAAGGGAGATTGGATTGCTTTTAAAAAAGCAGTTTGCGGAGCAGTGGGTAAACAGCAATGCCAGCCTGTCAGGAAGCCTTAGAAGGCAGCCCAACAACCAACACCACTGATACACCACTATATAGCCTCCCCTTGCACTGCACACACAGTGACTGGTGTGTTGTGCAGGCCAAATTGCTAGCAGCAGAAGCAGTTTTTTTTTCTTCTCAGCAGGACAAAAAAAAAAATTGGGATTGCTTTTAAAAAAGCAGTTTGCGGAGCAGTGGGTAAACAGCAATGCCAGCCTGTCAGGAAGCCTTAAAAGGCAGCCCAACAACCAACACCACTGATACACCACTATATAGCCTCCCCTTGCACTGCACACACAGTGACTGGTGTGTTGTGCAGGCCAAATCGCTAGCAGCAGAAGCAGTTTTTTTGTCTTCTTCCCTGCCTAACGCTCTCCCTACAGAATCAGCAGCAACCTCTCCCTATACTAAGATCGGCAGAAGTAAGATGGCGGTCGGCGTGCACGCCCTTTTATACCCCCTGTGACGCCCACCAAAGCAAGCCAATCACTTGCATGCCCTTCTGAAAGATGGTGGTGACCCGTGCCTATGTCATCACGTTGCCCACAGTGTCCGTGGATCCTGATTGGCTGAAAAAGAGCGCAAAACAAACTTTTGAAACGCGACTTTGGCGCGTAAGTCACCGACCTCGTGGCCGACCTCATCCTAGGGTCGGGTTTCGTTTCATGAAACCCGACTTTGCCAAAAGTCGGCGACTTTTGAATTTTTTCGACCCGTTTCGCTCAACTCTACTAACGAGCTGCTTGGACATCATCACAATGAGGCAAGGAGAGCGGTACAAGACCAATACAATATAATACTGAGAGTAGCAATCCTCTGAATAACAAATTGGATTTACTCCAATCAATGATGCCTCAGCCAAGATCCAGAAGATGCAGAATTTGCTGACTTCTTTGAAAACGCCGTTAACAGGAGAGCGGTGGCTTAGCGCAAGCTGTCTCTTTTTAATTTGCTGCCGGCGATACACATCCATTTAGTTGGACAGTATCTCTTCTCATTGTCTGCGAGCGCTGAGAAATCAATGTCTATTTACTTACAGATCATTGATTAAAATGTTGACATCTTAGCCCAATTATTTAGCTGCACATTTGAAGCCTTTCGCTCCGCTGACACCTCTGCATTTACACACCGGCGGCTTCCCTGGGTACACATCACGTGAAGAAGGACCTGAGTCGTGGCTGCGGAGCAGGGAAAAGCTGAATTATGGCTGGCGTGAACAGGGAAAGTCACGACTCACGCAGTTTGTTATAAAGTCACTTGGTATCAAGTAATCTATCCAGAAATAGGGGATTTTTTTATGTGATTAAATTAAACCAATCAATCATGGAGTCCTATCTGTAGGTTTATACAGTGGCGAGAGCCGAGCAGATTGATATATAGGCTTATAGGAAATATAGTCAATATAACTTAAATAGAATCTGTAGGAAACACCATAGTGAAAAAAAATCACTAATAGATGCACATTAGTTATGGGAGTATTCACTTGTTTAATGTCATTCCTACTCAAAAAGGTGAAGAGACATGAAAATATTCAATAAAAATACAGAATTTTATTAATACATAAGAAAAAAAATTTATATATGAAAACTATGGGGGAACATTCAGGAGGGGATAGAAAAATCATGTACAGGGAAATCACAGGAAAACATATAGATGGTGGAGATAATCAATAGATGGCATTAGACTTTCAAAATACAGCCATACGGCCAGTGGACACATATATAAATATTCCTATACAGACATCATAACAAAGCTAAGTAATGTAAGGAAGTTCGGTTACCAGTTACAAGCACCCAAAGACCCCAACGTACGTTTCGCCCGGTGGCTTTTTCAAGGAGTCAACATGTCTTTCTCAAGGAGTATGTGTCCACTGGGAGCCATTATGAAATGCTACATATGGTTATACGGACTCTATGACTATATTCACATTGGCCGTATGGCCATATTATGGAAGTTTAAAGGGGTATTGCCATCTCCAACATCCTATCCCAACATATAGTAAGTGTAATAATAATAATAATATTAGTAAATACCTCCAATTACAGATGTAGTATAGTTTTTCTGATTTGCTATATTTCTTTCCTCATATGCAGGTATTGTAGGACCTTAGGTATCCATGGTTACATCCACTAATATAGTGACAGCTAGCTCATAGTGGTCATAACCATGGATACCTAAGGTCCTGCAATGCCTGCACATGAGGAAAGACCATGACCAATGATTCCAACTTCACGGCACTGTCTGTTCTAATCCTCAGTAATCTGGGAACAACTTCCTATGTGTTTACCTTGCTCTATACTGCAGGTCTACTCCATTAGGGAACATTTATAGACTGAAGCCTGAACTTCTTGATACACCATAAAGTACGTTGGCCGCTTTCTTTTCCCCCATGCTTTATACTGCAGCACTTCAAATTCACTTTAATTACTCCGTAGAAGCACCTGGAATTCACTATATGGGGAGACAATTAAAAAAAATGATCAAAGTATCAGATAACTACTCTACTGTTACACCCGGTCCCCATCCTGGCGCTGCACCCAGGTCTGCCGCTGTTACACCTGGTCCCCGTCCTGGCGCTGAGTCCAGGCCAGCCGCTGCTCTCCGTTCTGGGCACTCACCTCGAGCCTCTCATGCTGCTGCTCAGCATTCTGTCCTCCCTCCTGCCTCCTCCTCCTGGCGTCCTGTGAGATCTGTAACTAAGGCTATTAGAGCATGCCCGCCCGCTCTCTTGACTTCTTAAAGGGGCGGTGTGCATTATTCAAAAAATGCAATCAACCAATGGCTGCACACTGGCTGCTATTTTTGGCCTCTCCACCATAGGGAGAGCGCCGGAGCAACGAGTATCTATCATTGCTACATCCGGTTCTCATTCTAACCTGTCTGCACTGCATATGCAGTCTCTGTGCATTGTCTAATGCTCTCTGTTTCCTCAGCATATCAGTATCCAGTGTTACCTGGTTATATCAGCAACCATCTGGGCCTAAGCCATCCCGTTCCGCCTACAGCCATCTGAGTCCAAGGACTGTGTGAAGGTCACTGGAACCGACTCCTTACCAACTAACCGGATCCAGGACCCAGCACATTACGGACTCTGCTGTAACTTTTGTTATCCCTTTTGATCCCACTGGGACAGCTGCCACGTGTTCGGGGTCTTACTGGAGGTAGCACATGTGTCCTCCAGGTATTCCATTCTGGCCCTGCCTGAGGGGCTTTACTACGGGTGCCCGGGGCTCACTAGTCACGCCCCCTTCGGAGCCCCCCGGACCGTGGTCCCGAGGTTCCACTTAAAAAATAAAAACGAATGTGAACTTCAAAATCTCTGCCTCCGCTTCCATTCGTTACAGATTGCTCCGGCCATGGAATCTGCTGGACCCCAGAGGCTTCCGACGTTGGAGTTGTGCCAAGAGGTGACCCGTTTAAGAGATCAACAGGATAAGATCACGACGTATCTATGTAACCTGTCCACCTGCATGGATTCTCTGCAGAACACGGCTGCTCCCGATTCACCTAGCAACACCCAGGTACCTGCTGTCAAGACAAGCTAGGGCCCCCGCCTGGCGGCTTCTACCTGCTTCCATGGTGATCCCACTCAGTGTCGGGGTTTTCTCAATCAGTGTACCCTACACTTCGAAATATTGGGGCACATGTTTGCTTCTGACCGTGCCAAAGTGGGCTTCATTATGTCACATCTATCAGGAGAGGCTCTCGCCTGGCTGAATCCGTTATGGGAGAGAGGAGACCCGCTGGTTAATGATCTTCAATCTTTCCTAGAAACTTTTCGCCCGACCTTTGATGAACCTGGCCGGGTCACGTCGACCGCTTCTGCCCTGCTTCACTTACGCCAAGGAACCCTCACTGTGGCTCAGTATGCTGTTCAGTTCTGCACCCTCTCGTCTGAGTTATCTTGGAACAATGAGGCCTTGCTGGCTGCCTTCTGGGAGGGCCTATCTGGAAAAATTAAGGATGAGCTGGCGGGAAGGGACAGGCCTACCATCTTGGATGACCTGATTACCTTGGTGACCCGGATTGACCTGTGTTTTCAGGAGCGTTCCATGGAGATTAAGCGTGACAGGAGGTCCTACCACCTGGACTCTAATTCTTCCAAGACGTCTACCTCATCCTCTTCTCCCGAAGCTATGGAGGTAGATCGAGTAAGTCTGGCCAGCCGCCGCCAGGAGGCGTGTCGCAAAAGCGGAAGCTGTCTGCACTGTGGTAGTTCCAAACACCAGATCCAATCCTGTCCAAAGAAGTTGGAAAACTCCTGTGCCTAGGCTCGGTAGGAGAGGCCACCCTAGGTAGAGAACATTCCTCTCCTTCGTTGCAGATCTCAGTCTCCGTGACCTGCGGATCAATAAAATTTTCTGGACTCTGGCTGTTGAACTCCGGAGCCGCCGGAAGCTTTATCCAGCAGACACTTGTGGATCGCTACCACTTACCAGTTCAGGCTCTTCCCAACCCATTGCGAGTAACTGCTGTCGATGGCCAGCCTCTGACCGAACCCGTCCAGTTCCAGACTGAGCCAGTGGAACTCCGGGTAGGTCTTATGCATTCTGAAACGATCCATTTTTATGTGTACCCTGGTTTGTCTCACCCCTTGCTTCTAGGTTTGCCTTGGTTTCAGAAACATGAACCAGTCCTTAATTGGAGAACAGGCGAAGTTCTATGTTAGGGAGATTCCTGCTCGGACCGTTGTTTAACCCGGATTGAACCAGCTTCACCCCTGGTCCAACCTGCTACCCTGCCTGGATTACCATCCGCTTACTGGTCCTTCTCGGATGTCTTCGGGAAAAAGGAGGCTGAAAAACTTCCCCCCACAGGTCGTATGACTGTCGAATAGACCATCTTCCTGGAACATCTCCTCCCCGTGGGAGAGTTTACCCTCTTTCCCAGGCAGAGACTCAGGCTATGTCAGACTACATCCAGAGGAACTTGGCCAGAGGGTTTATATGAAAATCATCGTCACCGGCAGGAGCAGGCTTCTTCTTCGTGATGACAAAGGACGGATCCTTGCGGCCCTGTATCGACTACCGAGGACTGAACCAGATCACGGTAAGAAAACAGGTACCCTTTGCCTCTAATTTCAGAACTGTTTGACCCTCTCCGAGGGGCCAGGATCTTCACCAAGCTGGATCTCAGAGGGGCTTACAATTTGATCCGAATCAGAGATGGAGACGAATGGAAAACAGCCTTCAACACTCGGGATGGCCACTACAAGTACCTGGTAATGCCGTTTGGTCTAAGCAATGCTCCCGCTGTTTTCCAAGAGTTCATCAATGACATTTTCAGGGATCTGCTTTACACCTGTGTTGTTGTCTATAGACGCAAATAAAGTCCGTGGAGCCTCATTTAAGAGTCTCAAACACGGGACTAGCCAGATCTTCCCCCAAGGAAGGACCCAGCCAAGGAGTGGCTCCTTTCGGAAACCACCATTACCACCATATTAAGTGGCCCTTTAAGTCAATATCCAGCTCTTTACGAGTTTACAGATATGACAAGGGAAATACCAAGGCCAGGTATCCATCCACAGACAGCTGTATTGGGGTGTTGCCTCTCATCAGTGTGAAGTAGGATTCTGGCTAGGTGGGAGCAATGCCTAGTAGACCAACATCACGAAACAATCACTGACCTCAGGGAGACCAGTCAAAGAAAACACTGCGGCAGCCGGCAAAGGCGCTCAATCAGTGAAATCCTAGGTACATTGCTCCCTAGGAAATACGAATATGCAAATAATGTCCGTGGAGCCTCATTTAAGAGTCTCAAACACTGGACTAGCCAGATCTTCCGCCTTTGCCGGCTGCCACAGTGTTTTCTTTGACTGGTCTCCCTGAGGTCAGTGATTGTTTCATGATGTTGGTCTATAGGCATTGCTCCCACCTAGCCAGAATCCTACTCCTCACTGATGAAGTCAACTGAGCGCCTTTGCCGGCTGCCGCAGTGTTTTCTTTGATTGGTCTCCCTGAGGTCAGTGATTGTTTCGTGATGTTGTCTACCTAGAGGACATTCTGATTTTTTCTACTGACTTGGTCTCGCATCGCAGACAAGTGCGCCTGGTCTTACAGAGGCTCAGGGAGAACAGACTGAACGCCAAGTTTGAAAAGTGCCTCTTTGAACAATCCTCTTTGCCTTTCCTCGGTTACATTGTTTCCTCCACAGGATTAAAAATGGATCCAGAGAAGTTATCGGCTGTACTCAAGTGGCCTCGTCCGTCTGGGTTGAAGGCCATACAGTGATTCCTGGGCTTAGCCAACTACTACAGGCAATTCATTCCTAACTTCTCCACCCGAGTGGCGCCCATCTCAGCTCTAACCCGGAAAGGTACAAATCCGAAGGATTGGCCTCCTGAGGCTGAGGAGGCCTTTGTTTCTCTCAAAAAGGCCTTTGCTGTTGCACCTGTTCTTAATCGTCCTAACTCCAATGAACAATTTTTTCTTGAGGTCGATGCCTCTTCAGTAGGTGCGGGAGCTGTACTAACCCAGGAATCGTCCTCCGGGCGAATGCATTCCTGTGTTTTTTTTCCAAGGTTTTTTCTTACGCAGAGAGTAATTATTCTGTTGGAGATCTGGAATTGTTGGCTATCAAATTGGCTCTGCAGGAGTGGAGGCATCTTCTAGAAGGAGCTCTTCATCAGGTGGTCATAAACACCGATCACAAAAACCTTGCTTACCTCCAAACTGCACAAAAATGTCAAAGCAGGCACACTTTCCAGAGCCTTTCTACCTCCTGATCAAGAAGAAGAACCGCAGTACATCATTGAACCTTCAAGGTTAGTCGCGGTCGTTTCTACTGATCTTGCCTGGCTGCCTCCTGGGAAGACTTTCGTGTCAGCTTCTGAGCGTACTCGTGTCCTTCGGTGGGGTCACTCGTTCAAGTTGGCTGGTCACGACGGCCAGAGAAAGACTCTGCAACTCATCTCCCGGTACTACTGGTGGCCTGCCATGGCTAAGGACATTCTGGAGTATGTCACAGCCTGTCCTTCCGGTGCTCGTAACAAGACGGCCAAGCATCTACCCGCAGGTAGGCTTTAGCCTCTTCCAATTCCGTCTGCCCCCTGGCAGCATATCGCAATGGACTTCATCACAGATCTCCCGATCTCATCTGGCTGTTCTGTGGTGTGGGTAGTGGTGGATCCCTTCTCTAAAATGGCTCACTTTGTTCCAATACCCGGTCTTCCAACTGCTCCTGAGTTGGTGGACCTGTTCATCTGGCACATCTTCCATCTCCATGGTTTCCCTCTCCACATCGTGTCCGACAGAGGAGTCCAGTTCAACTCTAGATTCTGGAGAGCAGTTTGTAAACTGGTAAGAATTGAACTTGGTTTCTCCTCAGCGTACCATCCCCAGTCCAATGGACAAGTGGAGAGGACAAATCAAATCCTGGCTGGATTCCTGCATCTCTTTGTCAACGCCCATCATGACGACTAGGTAGACTTACTGTCCTGGGCCGAATTTTCTTACAACAATCAAGTAAGTGAATCTTCTGGAAAGTCTCCCTTTCAGATTGTCTTCGGATTGCAACCCGGAATACCTCTTCCCATCTCCGGATCATCTGGCGTTCCAGCTGCCGATACTTTCTCAGAAGATTTTTCTCAGGTCTGGAGGGATACCAAAACTGCTCTGGAGAAAGCCTCCCAGCGTATGAAAAGGCATGCGGACAAGAGACGTTTGGATGGGCCTATCTTTCGTCCCGGAGACAAGGTATGGCTCTCTTCTAAGTACATCCAGTTAAAGATGCCATCCTACAAATTGGGTCCCCGGTTCATTGGACCATTTGAGATCTTGAGACAGATCAATCCAGTCTCGTAGTAGCTGAAGTTGCCCACTTCCTGCTGCAGTTAGGCTGTATAACCAGCACTGTCCAAAACCGAGAATGATCCAAACAGTGAACTGATGGATCCAAAGTTGTGATAGTCCGGTTATATCTTTTTTTTTCGTATATGTACCTACCTACTGTCAATGTAATGCCATTATGCATCTGTATCTGTATTTGTTCCTGCCTTGCTGCTGTAATGCTCTGAATTTCCCCATGGTGGGACGATTAAAGGATTATCTTATCTTTCCCTACGTGTGCCTAAAGGTACTGTCACACTTATCGATGTACCAGCGATCCCGACCAGCGATATGACGCGGTCAGGATCGCTGGTACATCGCTAAGTGGTCGCTAGTGAGCTGCCACATAGGCAGATCTCACTAGCGACATCGCTGGGGACGGGGATCGCTACTTACCTGTCACACCAGGCGATCCTGCGTCCTCCCGCCCGGCTCCACGCGTCGCTCGTCCTCACAGCAGGAAGCGCCGCAGGAAGCTGACGACGAGAAACGGTCCAGGACGTTCTCGCGCGATCAGCGATAAGCAGCGGGGGAGCCGGTCGTAGGTAAGTATCAGACACAGAGATATCGCTAGCAATATCGCTATAACGTCACTAGTTATAGCGATATTGCTAGCGATATCTCTTAGTGTGACATGCCCTTAACTCCTTTCATGTTTCTCTCCTCAAACCAGTAGTTTTGAGTCCCTTCTTTAAGGATCCGGGTACCACTCCTGACCCTGTCTTGGAGGATGATGTTTTTGAGATAAAACATATCCTGGCCGTAAAAAAAGTAAGGGGTAAGACCTACTACCTGGTGGACTGGAAGGGTTTTGGTCCTGAGGAGAGATCTTGGGAGCCTAGGGAGAACATCCAGGCTCCTCTTCTCCTTAAACGGTTCTACGCAGGCTTGAAGAGGAGGGGGTGTAAAGAGGGGGATACTATTACGCCCGGTCCCCGTCCTGGCGCCTCGTCCAGACCTGCCGCTGCTCTCCGTTCTGGGCACTCACCTCGAGCCTCTCATGCTGCTGCTCAGCATTCTGTCCTCCCTTCTGCCTCCTCCTCCTGGCGTCCTGTGAGGAGATCTGTAACTAAGGCTATTAGGGCACGCCCGCCCGCTCTCTTACCTTCTTAAAGGGGCGACGTGCATTATTCAAAAAATGCAATCAACCAATGGCAGCACACTGGCTGCTATTTCTGGCCTCTCCTCCATAGAGAGAGCGCCGGAGCAACGAGTATTTATCATTGCTACATCCAGTTCTCATGCTAACCTGTCTGCTCTGCATCTGCAGTCTCTGTGCATTGTCTAATGCTCTTTGTTTCCACAGCATATCAGTATCCTGTGTTACCTGGTTATGTCAGCAACCATCTGGGCCTAAGCCATCCCGTTCCGCCTACAGCCATCCGAGTCCAAGGACTGTGTGAAGGTCACTGGAACCGACTCCTTACCAACTAACCGGATCCAGGACCCAGCGCATTACAGACTCTGCTGTAACTTTTGTTATCCCTTTTGGTCCCGCTGGGACAGCTGCCACTTGTTTGGGGTCTAACTGGAGGTAGCACCTGTGTCCTCCGGGTATTCCATTCTGGCCCTGCCTGAGGGGCTTTACTACGGGTGCCCGGGGCTCACTAGTCATGCCCCCTTCGGAGCCCCCCTCACCGTGGTCCCGAGGTTCCACTTAAAAAATAAAAACGAATGTGAACTTCACCATCTCTGCCTCCGCTTCCATTCATTACAGATTGCTCCGGCCATGGAATCTGCTGGACCCCAGAGGCCTCCGACGTTGGAGTTGTGCCAAGAGGTGACCCGTTTAAGAGATCAACAGGATAAGATTACAACGTATCTACGTAACCTGTCCACCCGCATGGATTCTCTGCAGAACCCAGCTGCTCCTGATTCACCTAGCAACACCCAGGTACCTGCTGTCAAGACAAGCAAGGGCCCCCTCGCTTCCATGGTGATCCCACTCAATGTCAGGGTTTTCTCAATCAGTGTACCCTACACTTCGAAATATTGGGGCATATGTTTGCTTCTGACCGTGCCAAAGTGGGCTTCATTATGTCACATCTAGCAGGAGAGGCTCTAGTTACTCCTACATTATGATAAATGAGACAATAAGGCTCAGTGTTGACAGAAGAGACAATTGGAGAACCGGCTGCAGCGGAACAGGATGCGGGGTGGACCAAAAAGATTCAACTTGCATCAAATTTATTGGAATTTTGCCCCTGGTTTATGCAAATTTGCTCAAATCGAATTTCAGGTGATTTATTCCAATAGGGACTTATGTAATAAAAGATGTACAGTATGGGTATAAGATTAGGACTGGCACTAATCTACAGCTCAACATTTCCCAGAATATCCTTCATAGCAAAAAACGTAATGATTTCCGTGTTCTTCTCCCTGGAATGTGATTTACGAGTTTGTTTGTTCGTCCTATGATCCCTTCAGGTGATGTTTTCTTTCCAAAACATATTGCTAAGTTAATTGGCTTCGGAATAAGATTGCCCCGACGTGCCGCCACTGCCGCCTATTCTAGACGCAGTCACAGAAAAGTTCACTACTGAAGGAATTGATCTGTGACACGCAAAATTGTTTGGCCCCAGAGAATGCAATGGCGTTATTAGTAAGTGGAAAAGCAAAGGATATCAATACGGGGAGGACTTTGCTTAACGTAGAAGAGAAGTTTTATGGCTCATTCGGATGACTGAATTATTCATCTGTGAGCCAGTATGGAGGGGAAGAATTATTACAGGATTGGGGAAATATATTAATGGAAGGGTCCCAGAATGGGGTACATTACACCAGAAAGGAGTTCAGGATTGGGGACTTTATTACTGGAAGGGGCTAGAATAGGGACATTATTTTAGGAAGAGCTCAGAAAGGGGGAAATATAGCTGTAAAGGGGTCAGGATAGGGGACATCATAGCAGGAAGGAGCTCTGGATGTTCTACATTATTACTACAAGAAGCCCAAAATGGGGGACATCATTACTGGAAGGGGCCCAAGATGGCGTACATTAATATAGGATGGAGGACATTATTACATTAAGGATTGGAACAACATTATGTTTTTATAGAATTTAGAACACTACAAGGGTCCATATGTAGGGTCGGTGGGCCGAGCTGGGGGGATGGTCCCTCTCTTACCGTGCAGAGACGTAACAGAGACACGACGGAGGCAAGTGTCGGGTACAACAGGTCCAAGTTTATTCTCTTGCCGTCCGCCTGACGGCCTCCGAAGTACACTGCACTTCAATTCACTTCACTTTACTTCACTTCACTGATCGGCCCTCCGTTTCCATGGCCGCTTCACGCACACCGTACTTTACACCGGGGACGTACATATACGCACCATCCCCTCTTCACTCTTCCACGCTCCTGTCAGATCCGTCACTGTGGCCGCCTTAAGCCCGTAAACCAACAGTACTTTTACTGATCAGTCGTCTCTCCCAATACGGTAGGCTTTACCTCGGTGCCTCGTCTATGCTGCGGTACTTTTGTGTCAGGACCACCCCCCTGACTTTCTCTCTCCTCAGTACCCCTGGTTTAGTTTTCCTCACAGTGCACAAACTGTCGTAGTGCTCCTGTCACTGGAACTCCCCCTGGGGACTGGAACTTTCTGGAACCCTCCTGTCAAATTTATATCAATCCTGGTTCCCTGTAACTCCACCCCCCATGACCAATGGTTTCCTAAGCCCTAAGCTGATGTCAAGTCCTTTGCTCACACTCCTCCCTGCCCTCTACTGGTCAACCCAAGGTACTGCACGTCCACTACACTTCCTCAGCTGTTTCCCCACTGTAGTAACTGACACCTGTCTAAACTGTGCAAACCTTCCTTTTGCTTTTCTGACTAGTCTGTCCGTCCATCAGGTCACCTTCCCTACACTCTCCCTTCCTTTTTCTATTGTCGTCCTCGACAATCGCAGTCCCTGCCTTCGACGTTCTGAAGCTTCACCTACACTCTGTTGTCGGACCAGTTGTTGGGCCAAACCCACTACCTGCGGGGGCCGAACCATACTGGGAGCACCATGCTCTGAGCAGCCTACTGCTACTCACCAGCGCGCACGCCACATGACAACGTCTTTCAAATTGGGCTAGGTACACCCATATTCTCTCTATGGTGTGTACCTCCCCCTACTCTCCCCTTCTTTCACCTTCCACTGTCAGGTACACCATGATCGAGGCCTCACACCTACCAGATCTTTGCCGGCGTCCACGTTCCTCCTTCAGGGATGTCCGTGGTGTCGGGGACCTGACCTAGGATGGCTGTCTTTCTCACGTCTTCAATCTCTTTTACCTTTCCTTCAGTTACATGTCATGGTCGGCGTCTCAGTCTCCCAGACCTTCTCTACACATAGACCCCTTTCTGATCTCACACTTCCCTTTGGTCCCTCAGACCTTCTCTTACCCAGACCTGTTGCATTTACTTGTGCATATTATACAACAAAACAACTTTACAATATCACAAGTACCCCATTTTTTCATATATTTTTTTTCATTTTCCTTTGCTTTTAAAACCAACATATAACAACATAACATTGCATATCTTCTTCCCCCCCTTCCTTGGACTTGGACACTCCCTCTCTTCTTCGTATCACCACTCTGTCAGGCAAACATATTTACGAAAACTCTCCTTTAAAAGGAACATAGACCAAAAGAAAGAAAGAAAAAGGTAATAGAAACAACAGTTAAACCACAACAACAAAAACATTTTGTTGTTTTTTTTTTTTAAACATAACTGTCCATATGACCTGCACAACGGTGCATCGAACTCCCGACGGTCTAACCCACTTTTAGTGGCCAGAAGTGAGGGGCTCCACAGCCGTGGAGCTCCTGGGATACCAAGGGTGTCCACACAAGTCCTCTTTACGGGGGTTTACATCCTTCGGGCTCTGCAAGTACGGCCACCGCATAATAACCGCGGGGGCAGTACTCTTTGTAGTACGACACTAAGTCTCCTTCTTCCAAAGCCCGACCGTGACGAATGGAAGTCACGTTTACATAAACTTTCTGGCCAGTCTCATCCCGAATAAAGCCGTATCCTTTGGCGGTGTTGGTATACACCAGCCGTCCCATAGATCTCTTAGCCACCATACCTGCCTCACCCTTTTCATGGAGTAGGCTCCATATCTCCTGCTCCCGGGCCTTCTTTTTCTTAATAACCTCCGCGACCCAGACGGAGGGTACAGCGCAGGCTCTGGAGTCCGGTGGGCGGGGCTCCGCCGAAGAAGAGAGCGGGTCAGAGGCGGCCGATGATGTCAGCGGCCTAGCAGCCGCTGGGGCCGGATGGTGGGTGGGAGCAGCCGTGTTCCTGGAAGATTGGGCCGCAAGGCCTGTCAAGGCCGCAGCCGGGTCCAGCGCCGGCACAGCAGCCACGGCCGCAGGGTAGGCCGCACCTGAATTTTCATCCGGAGCCGGGGCAGCGGTCGCCTTTGAAGATGTGGTCGCTAGCGGCAGAGGGGGTGCAACAGTGTCTTCCACGGTCAGACGCCGCACCGGCAACACCGGGAGTGGCGCCACTGGGTGGAGTGGCTCGGGACCAGGAGCGGTGGCTCTGCTCAGTTCTGCGTATATGGTAGGGCTCTCCTTGGCCGGGCTCTCGGGGACATAGGATGCCGCGTGCTGCGGCTGAATGGTGGGGGCTGCTTGCGGAGCCATTGTCGGGGCCGGGGGAACTCTCACCTTCCCCGATGCCGTGGCCTCCGTCACGTCATCACGCGGCTCTTCCCGCAGTCTCCGCTCTTCACCCCGCCATCCGGCGGGGCTAGCCTCCAGGCTCAGGGGCTCCACAGGGAGGCTCTCCGCTGGTAACTTCGGCGTCCGCTCCCGCTGGTTCCACACAGGCTCCGCTTCTCCAATCAACAACCAGCTGCCTGCCCGTGGCTCTGAGGGGGATGCTTTCTGGCGTAGCTCGACCTCCCGCCGCCATCGCCACTCCAGGCGCCCGATGCCTCGACACCCGCAGCGACTCATACCGTCCGTTGGGCAGCAGTCAAATGGCGCTAAGCAGCTGCAGCCAGGCTTTTCCTCTGTGCCACTCCCTCTGCTGGGTGGGGCGATGGCAGGCCTCTCCACCCATCTGCCAGGGTCCAGTATATGGGAGCATCGGCCTCCGGGTACATACCGCTTCCCCCTGGGGTACGTTGAGGGGGTCCCAGTCCATTCAGAACAACTGCAAACACCTGGACCTCTCCTCTGCACTGAAGCAACACGGCCATACTGCACAGCACCTGGTACCGCAACGGTTCCTCTGCTGGCAGCGCAGATCCGCCACAGCGTTCCCAATTTGTACTCCACAGGTGGGTAATTTGTAATCCACAGGTGTTTGTAATTCAAGCAGTGTAGTCCAAGTCTTTCTCCATTCTTTAGGGCAGGCCTGCCGCAGAAGATGATGTATTAGCGGCGGCGATCCTGCTGACTACGCCAAGTGTAGGGTCGGAGGGCCGAGCTGGGGGGGGTGGTCCCTCTCTTACCGCGCATAGACGTAACAGAGACTCGATGGAGGCAAGTGTCGGGTACAACAGGTCAAAGTTTATTCTCTTGCCGTCCGCCTGACGGCCTCCGAAGTACACCGCACTTGAATTCACTTCACTTCACTTTACTTCACTTCATTTATCGGCCCTCCATTTCCAGGGCCGCTTCACGCACACCGTACTTTACACAGGGGATGAACATATACGCACCGTCCCCTCTTCACTCTTCAACGCTCCTGTCAGATCCGTCACTGTGGACGCCTTAGGCCCGTAAACCAACATTACTTTTACTGATCAGTCGTCTCTCCCAATATGGTATGCTTTACCTCGGTGCCTTCATCTATGCTGCGGTACTTTTGTGTCAGGATCACCCCCTGACTTTCTCTCTCCTCAGTCCCCCTGGTTTAGTTTTCCTCACAGTGCACAAACTGTCGTAGTCCTCCTGTCACTGGAGCTCCCCCTGGGGACTGGAACTTTCTGGAACCCTCCTGTCAAATTTATATCAATCATGGTTCCCTGTAACTCCGCCCCCCATGACCAATGGTTTCCTAAGCCCTAAGCTGATGTCAAGTCCTTTGCTCACACTCCTCCCTGCCCTCTACTGGTCAACCCAAGGTACTGCACGTCCACTACACTTCCTCAGCTGTTTCCCACCTGTAGTAACTGACACCTGTCTAAACTGTGCAAACCTTCCTTTCGCTATTCTGACAAGTCTGTCCGTCCATCAGGTCACCTTCCCTACACATACATATGACCAACATGTAGGTGGGGGCCCAGGTACAAATTTTGCACCAGAGCCCATCGGACTTATGCCACTGGATACAGAAGGGCCATGTAACAGTGCACAGAGTTCCCTTGGTTTCATAGTACATGACTGTAAGGACTCTGTGGCACATGGTAGATGAGGGGCCTGTTACATATTTTGCAATGACATGAGGAGCTTCATTGTTCACCCCCAGGTCTGGCTACTAAAATCCCCAACAATCACAAGTCCTCCAGGGAATAGGAAGCTTTGTCCCACCGATATCCGTCATGGCTAGCAGAGCGGGATCTCATGTGGTGGAATCTACTCCATGATGTCTTTAAAGCAAAAGGATAAAGTTGTCCAGAAGGATAAATTGAATTTTGGTACTTGGATATACGACCATCTCAGTGATAATTTTGATGATCGTCGAAGTGTATTTACAATCAATATGAATTGAGAAGAAAACATTAGTCAAGTTACTCAATATAAAGCTACTGTACAAAGATGGTGGACCTGGTGGACCCAGCACCTTCCACATTACATAGTCAGCCAAAGGATATCAATGAAATCTGTATATCACTTAATTTTTTCAGTGAATATACTGCAGGAAAATGGAAAGCATGCTACTTTGTTCCCCTAGAAGCTATAGCTGATCCCTGGGGCTTCCATCAGCAGAACATTCTGCAATCAGTTTAATGTCAAGTAAATGCATCTAAAGGGCCCGTTACACTAAGCGATATCGTTAGCAATATCGCTATAACGTCACTAGTTTCGTGACGCAGCAGCGATATTGCTAGCGATATCGCTACATGTGATACTTACCTCCGACCAGCTCCCCCGCTGATTATCGCTGGTCGTGCGAGAACGTCCTGGGCCGTTTATCGTTGGCCACTTCCTGCTGGGCTTCCTGCTGTGGCGACGAGCGACGCGTGGACGCGGGCGGGAGGATGTCAGGATCGCCTCGTCTGACAGGTAAGTAGTGGCCTCCGACCGCTGCTATGTCGCTGGTGAGATCTGCCTGTTTGGCAGCTCACTAGCGACCACTTAGTGATGCACCAGCGATCCTGACCGGGTCATATCGTGGTCGGGATCGCTGGTGCATCGCTAAGTGTAACGGTACCCTTATCAATGGTGTGCATTTCTGCTTCCATGTGTTCCTCCATAGTTCTGTCCACTTTGGCAAAATTGGCTGAAAGTGGCATGAAAATACCAAAAGTCCCCCTTCAACAGAGTCGACAAGTCTCATAGTCCTCTATGAGACTCAGCGACTCTGATGAGCGGTGGCGTTACTGATGTCACCTCTGCTCAGAACCGGCGGGTCTTGTGAGAGTCGGAAGCTCTGATTCAGTACTACAGGAATAGGTCATTCCCGGTCATGTCTCACAAGCCAAGATGCTACTGAGTTAATGGTGTCATTGAGAGGGAGACATGACCGGGAGTGACCTATGAATCATCGTTCTCAGAATGACTCTCCATATGTTGCAGTACTGAATTGCTGGGTGTCTTGGGAATGCCATAGATTACATCGGACCTGTAGAGATTTTTTTTTAGATAATAAATTGGTGAATGAGGGCGTGTTTCTTGTTTTTATCTCTTTACTCCTCTCTTTTTAGGTCTTTCAGGTTCCTATTTTTGGACTACTTTGGATTTGGTGAACTACTTTGGATCTTCATGGATTTTTTTTTCAAGAAATTGGTGAATTAGTTATGTGGGAGTGTTTCTTTTTTAAAAAAAACAAACTTTTTTCTGTGTGTTTTGATTTTTGATTTTTGGGTTAGCAATGTGGGTGTCTGATAGACACCTCTCCATTGCTAACCCTTGGGCTTGATGCCAGCTGACATTACAAATCTGACATCATCCCTTAAACCATTACCCCAATTGCCACCACACCACAGCAATCAGGAAAAGCTTTCTATGGCGACTGCGGGCTGGTATTTTTAGGCTTTTAAGAGCCAGATAACTATGGATCTTTATAGCTTATTAACCAGCCTTTGCTGGTTATCAAAAATGTGGGGGACTCCGCCTTTTTCTTAGAACCAGCAAAGGCAAAGCATACAGCAGTGAGCTGATATTAATGGACTTGCTCTTCCCAGACTGATAATATAAGGCCCCAGCTGTCTGCTTTCCTTTAGCTGGTTATTAAAATAGGGGGCACTCCACATCATTTTTTCAAATTATTTATTGATTTAATATTTTTAATAAGGATAAACTCCATTTAGTGCAACATGACAAACACTAAAGGGTGCTAGTATATCTATAATAATAAATGCCCTAAGCAGCTTCCGGTTGTAACAACTTCCGTCCAGTTGTAACCGGTGACGTCACCGCACACCTCTTTCCATGTTAACCCTCAACACACCACTCCTCCTCAACACACACTCCTCTCACCTTTCACCATCTCCACTCACGTCCACTCACTCTTTCACTCCACATACGACCCTTTCTCTCACTCCGTCTCTCATACTCACGCCGTCATCGCCGCTGATCCACGATCCCCGACATCTTCCGCCGGCGCCATCCTGGATCCAGACGTCCTCCACACCGGCGACATGTTCTTGCGGCGACGCCATTTTGGATCAGCGAAATCCCGCGATAGTCAAGATGGCGTCGCCGCAAGAACATGTCGCCGGCGTGGAGGACGTCGGGATCCAAAATGGCGTCGGCGAAAACTCGCGAGATTTCGCCGACGCCATTTTGGATCCCGACGTCGTCCACGCCGGCGACATGTTCTTCCGGCGACGCCATCTTGACTATCGCGGGATTTCACGATACTCAAGATGGCTTCGCCGCAAGAACATGTCGCTGGCGTGGACGTCTGGATCCAGGATGGCGCCGGCGGAAGAAGATGTCGGGGATCGTGGAGCAGCGGCGATGACGGTGTGAGTATGAGAGACGGAGTGAGAGAAGGGGTCGTATGTGGAGTGAGAGTGAGTGGAGATGGTGAAAGGTGAGAGGAGTGTGTGTGTTGAGGGTTAACATGGCAAGAGGTGTGATGCTATCGCATCCTCCCGATGCGATAGCATCGGGCCATAATCTAGTTAAATATAAGGGGCTTGTGATCTTAAATTTCTACATGACATTTATTTATTCTATCTATCTGTCTATCTATCTATTCAATCTATTCCATATCTCTATTCTATATTTTCTGTTATGGCAGTTTGGGCTGTGAATTTACTGTATACGGCTGATGAAATGTCAGGTGTCCGTTGAGATGTGTGCATAAAAATTGGACATCACTAGCATGGTCCGTGTGCTTTGCAGTTTTTTCTCGCACTCTTTGACTTACATTGGCGAGTTTCGGTCAATTGAAACTGAGAAAATACTTGCAGATGAGCAAGGAATCATAGAATAACATTGGTGAGAGTGCAATGTAAAGTTTTCTCGCATTGCACTCTCTCGTATTATACGTCAATATGAGCGAGCCCTTAGAATTGCATCGTGTTTTGACAAAGAAAAAGATAGAATATGTTGGCTTTTCCAGGGATCAACCACCTACTGCTTAAAGTTTTTTTTTTGTGTATGTTCCCGTCAGCGATTGTTTGTGCTTTGGTGGGCATGAAAAAGACAAGATGGAGCATTTAATGTTAGGGGGTCACAAAGTGAACAATCGCGGTTCTCATTTGCATTCCATTATCGCTGCCAACAAAACTGCTAACGTGGACTGAACAATGTGCAGACGCTCTCACCGTAGAATGGGATTTCTCCGCTCTTGAGCATTGTTCCTTCTACCGCGTGTAAAGCAAAGTAGACTCCTTCGTAAGTTGGCTTTGTTTGTAAAAATGTCATGCAACTTTTGCTTCAAGTTGTTTATTAAGAAAAAAAAGTTTTCTCTATTCAATATTCTATTTCTTTCACATTTAACTTTTATTATAGGAATATTGACTTAGAGTGGATAGCGAATAGCAACAGTCCAAGTGGTGACTATCTTTAAACATTGTGTGCAACTGCTTTAAATGCAGTTTGATAAGTGACTTCCTAGTGTACTGAGTAGAGATGAAAAGCTTCTGTAATCCAGCAATAGAAGGGATTGTCCAGGCTTGGGGTAGAAGTCTGCAGTCACTCTATGTGAATCCTCACAGCATGCACAGTGCGCATTGTCAGGCTTTTCTGATGCTGGAGCGGGGAACAGGGGGAGGGGGGGTCACGGGACCGAAAAGTGTGTCATTTTCATATTTCAGGCCACATTCCGACTAGACATGTTCAGCCTCGCTCAGTACACTTGTATTGAATGATGCTGCACATGTCTAGTGGGCACATTACTGCATGCATGCAAGTTGGTTATGTGTGGATATTCTTGTGTAGGCACCTACAGGCTACCAGTGTCTGCACCAGAGAATCCTTAGGCTATGGTCACACTTTCAGTATTTGGTCAGTATTTTACATCAGTATTTGTATGTAAGCCAAAACCAGGTGAGGAACAATCAGAGGAAAAGTATAATAGATACACGTGACGTCACCACTTCAGCATTTTTGACCCACTCCTGGTTTTGGCTTACAAATACTGATGTCAATTACTGACCAAATACTGATAGTGTGAGCATAGGCTTACAGCGTGCACTGTAAGAAAATCAACCAGCGTGCAGATATGAGTTCTGCCCACACAAGTGAGGTCAGTGCTGGTCTCTGTACTCAAGGTACTCAATGTGTAGTGACAGTGCACACTTCTGCTGGTTTGTTACTTCTGATCATAGCTGACGAGAGAGCGCACTGTCACTGTGCATACAGTGACAAGAATCTACTTAGTATCTGTCGGAATTAACAACCGTTTCATGTTCAGTAGAACTGAGACAAGCCCAGCCCCTGAAATGAAGGTCTCTGATGACACTTTTTTCAGGGAGGGGGCATAGGCAGCAGTATTGACCACAGGCTCTACCCCCTGATGGCGCTTTGCTTGAGTATCCCAGAATGCACTGCATATTCTTAAGCAAAGTGTCATCAAAAAGGAATTATCAAAAATAAAAATGAAGGTAGGGACTTAATGAAAGAATATTAGAAAATAGATTAGATTATGGCATTAAATAGATAGGGATTAAGGATGAAAATGAATTTGTGTTTCGGACCACCCCTTTAATGATTCTGGTCCTGTATATACACTTGTCTGACATCGTTCGCTAAATGATTATCTGGTTGCGTAAATGAACCCGTGGGCACGTGTGCCGCCACCTTCTTCCCAGCTCAGAGAGTAATAATTAATTTATCTATATCATCTATGTAACATTTTTTTTTAAAAATATTGTCATGTGGGTCTTTAGTGAGTGTTTTATCCTGACCTGAACTGATTGCTCTTTTCTTGCCTTGGATACAAAGAAGCCCTGAGAGAAGTAAATGTACATTTTGTTTCCTCATGTTCCATTCTTTCCATTTACCAGTTGCTGTTGAATAGAGGTTATGAGTCCTATGAGTGCTGTTTTTCCTCTTCATTATTCGTTCTGTCCTTCAAACATACAATTGAATGTTTACGGTAATATTTTTGTACTAAATGTATCTTAATGTGACCTATTTTTACGTCTTTCCTCGCTTTAGATAATTCTTCTGATGTATTAGGAAGCAATTTTCTAAGGTTATATTCACGTCTGGGCCACGGCCTACGTCATACAGTCAATAATATTTACCAGGAAAAATAGGACTATATCTCCGATCAAAGCTAAAGACGACCTGAAGGAACCTTTTGTTTATTAGTGGGGTTTGACAGGCACTGGAGGCGTCCAAGGTCCTACAGAATCCAAGACTCAGATGTGAACAGACCCTAAAAATAGTTATTCTCCTAAGGATACTATAGACATTAGACTAATTTCAGTTGAAATAGCAGATATCGACAGGTATGGCCAACAAGTATAGGGGCGCCGGCCAAATACTGGTTGGGAAGATGTGGATCAGGCATGTCCGATCTTGGTCTGCTGATGGCATTTTTTTCCCCAGAGATAAGCTGCCGCCGTGTCATTTCTCATAGAAAACACAGGAGCATTCGAATGAACGAGTGAACCTGTGTTTGGCATAGTCTGCAGTTGGACAAATGATCGGCCGTAGCATTGTTTCGCCGGCAGCCATCTAATGTGTATGGCTGGCATTAGACACCCCTCCTCTTATTACGTAAAGAAATCTATAAATCTCAGCAAAGGTATCAAGCGAAAACAATGGGACTTACAATGGGACTCAAGATATAAAAAAAAATACTGGTTAACCTTTAGGATAGGCTACTAATTCTTGGCTTGTCTGGTTCTGACCGTCTCAACCACCATTACTTATCAAAACAGATATTAATAAAATAATAATAGTCTTTATCTCTGTAGCACCAACATATTCCGCAGCGCTTCACAATTAAGTGCGGCTATGTACAGACAATAAAGACTTAGTTACAGGAGGAATGATGAGCCTGCTTGCAAGATTACAATTCATGAGGAAATAGAGAGAGACAAAATGTAAAAGGGTTTGTATTGTACGGTCCAGCCATGATTTTAATAAATAGAGGCAATCAAATAATGCTGCATGAACCGGTCACCAAACAGGAAATAATTAGATTTGTAAAGTAGGATGATGGGTCCATTTAAAGAAATGCATTTGAAATTATGGAGATTGGGAAATAACTGGAGTGTCTGGGGTAGTGCATTCTAAAGCACTGGCGCAGCACAAGAGAAGTCATATAGGCCTGAGTGTGAGGTTCACATTATTGTGGGTGTTAATCTTTTGTTATAAGTAGAACGTAAAACAAGGGTAGGATTGTAGAGAGAGATGAGGGAAGAGATGTAGGGTGGTGCAGAACTGGAGAGCGTTGTGGATAAGAGTGATATGTAAATATTGGACCCTGTAGCCTATGAGCAACCGATGCAATAACTTTCACAGGGTAGAGGCATCAGTATACCTGATGGAAAAGAATATGATCCTGGCTGTTGCACTAAGGATGGATTAGAGAGGGGAGAGTTTAGTAAGAGGGAGACCAGCGAGTAGAGGGTTGCAATAGTCCAGATGAGAAAGAGTCAGGGCAACAGTAACAGTTTTTGCCGAGTGAAAAGTAAGGAAAAGTCAAATTCTTGCGATGATTTT
Organism: Dendrobates tinctorius; assembly: GCF_039654945.1. Lineage (NCBI taxonomy): Eukaryota > Metazoa > Chordata > Amphibia > Anura > Dendrobatidae > Dendrobates > Dendrobates tinctorius. Next base: position 37,807,798 of record NW_027361784.1, read on the forward strand.
GAGGTGCAGGTAACATGAGTGTGTTAGCAATTGGATAAAAGAAGTAAAGGAAAGATCTGAGTCAAATATAACCTCAAGACAACGAGCGTGCTGCTTGCGAATTACAGTAAAATCATCCATGGCAAAATCAGATTTAAGCAAGTTAATAGGTGGACGGAACGCAAGGAGTTTGTAACGCAGATGGGTTTGTGCTTTGTTTCTCCTTACTCTGCAGATCTCTGCTTTAACCCATTGCTCCTCTCCCCCTATTTAGCAGGGATACTGTTGTCTGTTACCTGTATGGATGCTGCTCAGTTCCCTGCTCCGCTGCATAGCTATACATGTGTTGTGATGTCTTTGCTCCGTTGCATGACCATCCGCATGTGCGGTCCCTGGATGCCGCTGTGGAAGCTATCCTCAGGTTGCAAGGTCCTCTGTAGCTGGTGCATGACTTTCCATGTGAATCCAGGCTTGCAGCTGCTGCCAGGTGCCCTAAGCCTCAGTTCCTGTGCTGTAATGGTTTCGGTTTGTGCTTAGGGTGCGCGTGGCCACACCTTCCTGTCAGGATCCTGTCAGCGTCGGCAAACTGCCACGGCTGAGCAGGGTGACTTACCCACACTACGGGAGGGCCCAGGGTCCGATACTGCAGTGAACGTTCAAGCAGACAGGACCTGCGACACTGAAAGTAGTAAGGACAAGGACCTACGATCATGTGACTGCAGGGGGCGGGGCTTAGCGTCCTACTGCTGCAGATGATGTAATATACTTACTGCAGGGATACTGTAGTAGAGGAGAGGGAAACTCAGGTCAGACAAGCAGGGGTCATACACGGAGAGGGCGGCGCGGTACCAGAGGGACGAGCAGAGAATAGTCAAGTCACAGGCAGAGAGTCATACACAGAGAGGGTAGAGCAGTACAAGAGGGACAGGCAGAACTCGGAACAGGGACGGAACCGGATCAAAATCAAACAAGCAACAAGTTATCAGGCACAAGGCACACGTACGCAAGAGGTCAACTAACTCAGGCGAGGGCAGGAGTATAACTGACACCAGACCTAGTTCGAGTGGACACTAAAAAGCCGCCCTCTGCCAGAGAGAGGTTAAAGAAGACCACCATAATATCCTAGCGATGGCCTTCCAGGTAGCCGAGATCCTTGGATGTCCACCCAAAACTGAGTCGTGGAACTCCCGAAGGACCTTGTGACGAAATTGAGCTGGTACCAAAAGTTTATCCACTCGCTTAGCCGGAGGGGCAAGAGACTGAGCTTCCCAAATCTCCCGCTCCAACACATTAGAAATACCTGCCACCACCACCCCAGGCTGAAGAATGGAGGATGCAGACAGCGTAACAAGGCATCAGCTCTGACATCTTTGGATCCTGGCCGAAAAGTGATGGAGAACTGGAATTGGGAAAAAAAAGTGACCATCTAGCCTGTCTAGGAGTCAACCTTTTAGCTGACTCAATGTAAGCTAGGTTCTTGTGGTCCGTAATTATGGTTATAGGATGGACAGCCCCCTCCAAAAAATGCCTCCATTCTTCAAAGGCCAACTTCACGGCCAGAAGGTCTCGATTCCCAACATCATAGTTTCTCTCCGCAGGGGAGAATTTCATAGAGAAAAAGGCACAGGGTCTCAAATTAGTCAAAGTGGCGGGTCCTTGGGACAACACCGCCCCCATCCCCACCTCTGAGGCGTCCACCTCCACAATAAATGGTTCAGACGGGTCCGGTTGAATAAGAACTGGAGCAGACATGAAACATTTTTTTAAAAAACTGAAACACCGCTATCGCTGCAGCTGACCAATTCTTGATATTGGCCCCCTTTTGAGTCATATCTGTGAGAGGTTTAACTACCTGTGAGAACCCCCTTATAAACTTGCGATAATAATTAGCGAATCCTAGGAAACGCTGCAGAGCCTTCAAATCACAAGGTTGAACCCAATCAACAATGGCCTGCACATTATTAGGATCCATGCGATACCCCACAGCAGACACAATGAATCCCAGAAAAGACAGTTCCTGAACAAAAAATAAACATTTCTCTAGCTCAGCAAAAGAGACAGTTCTCCCGGAGCCTTTGGAGAACTGCCCGAATATGACCAATGTGAGCCTGTTTATCAGGTGAGTAGATAAGTATGTCATCCAAATACAGAACCATAAAACGTCCAATAAAATCAGAGAACACATGATTGATGAAATTTTGGAAGACTGCTGGAGCATTGGTCAGACCGAACGGCATGACCAAATTCTCAAACAACCCTTCAGTAGTGAGAAAAGCAGTCTTCCACTCATCTCCCTCCCGGACCCGGATAAGGTTATATGCTCCGCGTAGATGTAATTTCGAAAACCTCTTAGCCCCAGACAACTGGTTGTACAAATCAGGAATAAGTGGGAGGGGGTAAGTATTTCTCACAGTGATCTTGTTTAACTCTCGAAAATCGAGGCATGGGCGCAAACCACCATCTTTTTTCTTTACGAAAAATAACCCCGCCGCCACGGGAGAGACAGAAGGACGAATGTGTCCCTTACAAAGACTCTAGGAAATGTATTCTTTCATAGCAGCCCGCTCGGGACCCGAAAGGTTATACAAGCAGGCTTTGGGCAATTTAGCACCTGGAACCAGGTCAATGGCACAATCAAATGGGCGGTGTGGTGGTAAAACGTCAGCCTCTTTTTCGGAGAAAACGTCTGTATAGTCCTTCAGGTACTCCGGAATACCTTCCAGATCAACAGACAACACAGACACAGTAGCAAGACATCTTTCAGAACAAATAGGTCCCCATTTAACAATATCCAGGGAACCCCAGTCAAAAATCGGATTATGCCGTTGCAACCAGGGAAACCCTAACACCAGGCCAGCAGAGAGGTTATCCAAAACAAAACATGACATACGCTCCTGATGAAGGGCCCCCACCCTGAGGGTGAATTCCTCAGAAACAAAATGGAGACCGTCCTTGATGAGAGGTGTAGAATCAATGGCCATTATTTTTATAGGTGTCTCCAACCTAACAGTACCTAATCTACAGCTGGCCACCAGCTTGGAGTCAATCAGGTTCAAGGATGACCCACAGTCCACAAAAGCCGAAGTAGGGAAAAAGCAGAGCTTAACACCAAGTTCCACCTTTAACAGTATCTTAGAAAATGAAGAAAGGGGTACCTGAGAGTCTGAGTGACCTCCAAGATGATCACCCAGACTCAGCCGCTTGTTAGTCGGTGGGCAGGAGGGGCAGTCTTTTTTCCAATGTCCAGAATCACCACAGTAAAAACAGTTTTCCAAAGCGCCGTCGTCTCCTTTCTTTCTCTTTGAGGTCGATGGTTCCCGTCTCCAATGTAGGACTGGCTCCCCTTCCTTGGGAGAATAACGGGGTCTCAATCTGCATCACTCCTTTCGCCTGTAGCCTGCAATCCATTCGGATGGCCTGTGTCATAGCATCCTCCAAAGAATCAGGCGGAGGGTGAAGTGCCAAGGCATCTTTCAGATGTTCAGACAGGCCTCTAAGGAACAAGCCCCAGAGGGCGGCATCATCCCAGAAGATCTCAGCAGCCCAGCGTCTGAACTCTGAGCAAAACCACTTGGCTGAGTGCTTCCCCTGACATACTCTCATCATCATGTCCTCAGCCATACGCACCCGATCAGGCTCACCATAAATATGCCCCAGGGCCTCAAAAAATGCATCCACAGTCATAAGCTCAGGGGCAGTGGTCGGAAGGGAGAAAGCCCAAGCCTGGGGGGCTCCCCTTAACAGAAACATAATGACCCCCACTCTCTGACTTTCATCCCCAGAAGAGTGCGGTCTTAATGAGAAAAAAAGCTTACAGCCCTCCTTGAAAACTTTAAATTCCTTTTTATCTCCAGAAGACGTATCCAGTAATTTAACCGGGGACTCAGGGGAAACTAATGTAACATCTTGAGCCCCCGATGATAAAATCCCCTGCACAGTGTCAGCGAACAGCTGCTGAGACTGAGCCAGGACTCGTTGTTCCCCAATGAGTTTCTGAGACATCTGAGTCAGATGCTTTACCTGCTCAGAAAGAGCGTGCATAGGATCCATCACACACACATTAGAAGGGGAAAAAAAAAAAGGTAACGGTCAGTTATAATGTCAGGATCCTGTGAGCATCGGCAAACTGCCACAGCTGAGCAGGGTGACTTACCCACACTACGGGAGGGCCCGGGGTCCTATACTGCAGTGAAAGTTCAAGCAGACAGGACCTGCAACACTGAAAGTAGTAAGGAGTATAAGGACCTATGATCATGTGACTGCAGGGGGCGGGGCTTAGCATCCTACTGCTGCAGATGATGTAATATACTTACTGCAGGGATACTGTAGTAGAGGAGAGGGAAACTCAGGTCAGACAAGCAGGGGTCATACACGGAGAGGGCGGAGCGGTACCAGAGGGACGAGCAGAGAATAGTCAAGTCACAGGCAGAGAGTCATACACAGAGAGGGTAGCGCAGTACAAGAGGGACAGACAGAGCTCGTAACAGGGACAGAACCGGATCAAAACCAAACAAGCAACAAATTATCAGGCACAAGGCACACGTACACAAGAGGTCAACTAAATCAGCCGAGGGCAGGAGTATAACTGACACCGGACCTAGGTCGAGTGGCCACTAAATAGCCGCCCTCTGCCAGAGAGAGGAAGAAACAATTAACCCCTGTCTGACCAGGACGGGCCAAAGACAAAACCCCGTCCTGGATTATGACACTTCCCTGCTTTTATTAGGGTTAGTATGTGCACCAGAGTTGCTTTCCCCAGCCTATTGCTGAGGGGCAGCTCCTATATAAAGTTACTCTTTCCTGTTGGTCGTGGCCAGAGCTTCGCATTAAGTATCTGAGTCTTGCCATGTGTGTTTGGTGTTCAGCTACTGTTCTGCCTGCATTCAGTTCTAGGAAAGCTGATGTGTTGTGAACTCTCTTAATCTGACTTTTGAGGCAGGGCTCCCTCTGGTGGATACTGCTGGTAGTGGAGCTTGACAACATGATGTTAATCCAACAGCTGCATGGGATGATTGGAGAAGTGGGGGTAGTGACTGGGAGTATATAAGCGAGCAAGTTTCTCTCAGTGGCTGCCGGTGATACTCCTATCTGTGCTTAGTGAGGATATCTGTCTTCTGCCTGATCCTGCATTTTTCAGCTAAGTGTCATTTGCTAAATGCTTTGCATCTGATTTTGCCTTGCTGTCAGGGGTCAGCTTGCTCCCTCTGGGGCTGCTGGCTCCTGCCCTGTATTTTGGTATCTTGTGTTTGTTTGCTCAGTCCCCTGCTGTATTAGCCTGTTGCTAGCCGCCAGTTCACACCTGAGTGCTGATATAGTGGGGGCGAGGTTGTGCTAACCTCAGTATTTTTGTACATCAGTCGTTTTGGAATTTTTAGGGTTTTTGCATGATTGCAGGCAGTGCCTTTTCTGTCCTGTCCTATCTAGTCAGTGTGGGCCCCATCATTTGCTCAGTCTGTTTTCTGTCTGTGTCTGTGCTTCATCTTGTCTCACCAACAATATATGTTTGGGGCTGTCTATTCCTTTGGGGATCTGCTCCGGGGCAGTTTAGATTTCACCTTTCTGTCTTTCGGCTTAGTTAGTCCTGTGACAAAGCGTCTAGTGCAGCATAGGAACGCTCCACGGCTACTGCTAGTTGTGTTGTTAAGATCAGGGGTCTGCAATCCGCTGAGTGAGCAACCTCTCTGGTGTTCTGGTGGCATAGCCTATTGCGCTTTCCTCCTCGGTGACCCATTCATAACACTGATGCCTGTTCTTCCGCCTGCTCTGGAGGCTGAGTACCCAGATCCATTTCTGTTTGTGTCTTGTGTTTCCGCCTGCTCTGGGGGTTGAGTACCCAGGTCTGCTTCTGTTTGTGTCCTGTTTTACCGCCTGCTCTGGGGATGAGTACCCAGATCTGCCTTTCCTGGAGGCTGCATATCCAGGCCTCTTTCTGTTGTGGTTTGTTTTCCCACCTTCCAGAGGGCTGCATTCTCAGGCCTGAACCCTTGATCCTGTATCAGTTCTTATACCTGACCCTGTCTGGACTGTGTTATGTTCCTGAAGTCCCTCTGTGTCTGGAACCCTGTACCCAGTGACTGTGAATTAACCTGGGTTCATCTTTTAAAGATGGAGTTCGGTGTTTTTGCTGAGCATTTACTATGCTGTGCTCAACCTGCTATGCGGTGCTAATTCCGTCTGGCGGATGGCTTGCACCATCCCGCTTGAGTTTCTTCCTAGGTCTGATGCCCGGAGCCTGATGACCGTAGTTTGGAATGCTATAATGATTTTTTTAAGGATTCCTCATGGAACAATTCGCCAGTTCACCTTCGTACGTCCCACTTCCTGTTCGCAGTCACCGTTTTTTTTTGGCACCACAAGTCTTCATTTCAAGGTTGCACACTGGTGCCAGTTCTCGATCTTAAAAGGGTCTGCACACTCCAACTGTCTCTGATCTAAGCCAACACTAATGTGCCCCAAGGATTCTTATGGCGCTCAGTGCCGGAACTATAAAGTCTTGAGGTTCTTGTCTGTGAAGGTTAGTTCTTATAATCCTTTTTGTATTCTGGCTGTTTTTTACTCTAGTACTCAATATCAATGCTGCTTAGGACTCAACCCAACCTGCCTTAAACCTGTGCACTCTCTGTAACTACCATTCTTGACTACTATCTTGACACCACAACTTAATGTCTTCTGCCCATCTCTTTACCAGTTTTTGCTAACGTAGACCGAGGGTAGTAACGTTGGTGGGAAAGTATACATTACCTTGCAGAGTATAAGGCTGAAGAACATAATATCTTGGACTCCACTCCTTGATTTATCTCTAACCCAAATCCTTTAGTGACCCCATTGACCCTACATCATCTTTCCAACCAGGCAATGCGCTGAGCTAAACAGACTGGAATCCACAAATTGTAGCAAACTGGCAAAGAGATTTGTGCAGACAGAGCATTGCCTAGACTGGTTATAATACACAAAATAAGGTTGCACTCTATCATGCTAAAGCATGTCAATATAGAATATAAGAAACTTGAACAGCAATACAGCTATGGAATAATAAGAAAAAATATGAGATGCTTAGCATATAACTTGGCCAAATTATATCTGCCCATCAACCAACGTCAAGGTGGCCTCAAAATCTGATGGGTACCTATGGGTCACCCTCATACCCGGGGCTGTGGGGTACTCGGTACCGGGCCCGATGAGCTTCAACAGGAGATGTCACGGCAGCTGGGACCCGGCCCGTGGCCCTGGGCGCCCATTGTAAAAGGGGTTGTTTCAGTGTGCTGATGGTGGTGAAAGTTTATAAGTGATTCGAGACGCCACCTGTGGTGTTCGGGAATAGAGATGTAAGCCGACATTGCAGACAGATCCTCTGGGACAGATGGTGTGGTGCAGCAGTGATGTTATAGCCCTCCACAGGCAGGGCCATAGTCCCAGGGCAGTGTAGGTGAAGTGACACGTAGATGGTGTAGTGTAAGGCGCAAGGGATGTAGCGGTTCTGGGCAGGTTGGCGCAGGAATAAGTGGAGGACACCAGGGCATGTAGTTCCAAAGCTTTACTCACAGTCTGTTGTGCAAACAGGTGCCCGCTTCTGTGCCGTGTCCTCCGGGTCAGAGACTCAGTCAACTTCCAAGCCAGATGGAATAATCCCTTCCAACACTCCGCCAACATATGTGCCTTTTCTGAACGTCTCCTCTTATAGCGCCTTTGAGTGAAGTACTCCTAGTACGGAGTTACACTGGAGTTCCTCCTGTCAGATGTTCCTATGAACTCTACTTGTACGGAAGACAGCTAAAGCCTGCTTCGGGGACTCCTTGCTATTAAGTCCCGGCTCACTAATATGTTGCTGTTGTGCCCCCAAGTCTTGTGTGGGAATAAAGTGGTCACTACTTCTATTCCTCTGGTGTCTGCTGCAGGACCATTAGTATCCGTACAACCTCGGGGACCGGACCCCGGCCTTGCACTTAGAATTTGAAAAGGGTTCTCCTCTAACCCTGGTCCTTGTTCTCTTATTCTCCTCACGTTTCGTACTAATCCTTCTTTCCAATGGAGAATCAAGCTTCCTTCCTTTGTCTCTTTCCTGTGCCAGCAGACCCAGATCACTGTGGCCTGCTGCAGCACTTCCTTCTTCCATCCCTCTCCCGGGGATCTTCTCTGTCTCACTCTCTGTCCTTCTACATCTTCACTCACTGACGGAATCGAGGACTGACTGACTGACTCAACTCTTCCCGCTCTTTTGTGTGAACTAAACTCCACCCACCTCCCAGCAAATTTCGTGTTCCAAGCAGTGAGCCACCAAGGGGTGCTTCGCTATACTCCAAGCAGGGAGCCGCCGAAGGTGCTTTGCTACACTACTTTGTGGTGTGGGGTGCAGGTGTTGGAGTGTGGTCAGGTGTCCCCACCTTACCTTGATAGTGGGGTACCACACCTCAGGAGGAGGTGCAGTACCTCTGTGGCAACTGAGCCTCAGGGGCGCCACACCTACACTGTGTGAATACCTCTCTAAGGCTGATGTCTGAATTCCTGGGTGAATGTGGACACCTCTATCAGCAATGCCTGCATTTATTTTGTGTATTGTATATGGAGGTAGCTCCTCCTGGTATGCACCTATTCACACTAGTCTGATTGTGCCAGTCAGTTTTTTTTGTCTCTTGTATGTTAGCTTACTGACCAAGCACTCCGCCCTCCACCAGGTGGTGATTTTAATTATAGCAGGTCCCTACTTACCCATAAATGCAGGCATTGCTGACAGAGGTGTCCACATTCACCCAGGAATTCAGACATCAGCCTTAGAGAGGTATTCACACAGTGTAGGTACCCATCAGATTTTGAGGCCACCTTGACGTTGGTTGATGGGCAGATATAATTTGGCCAAGTTATATGCTAAGCGTCTCATATTTTTTCTTAATATTCCATAGCTGTATTGCTGTTCAAGTTTCTTATATTCTATATTGACATGCTTTAGCATGATAGAGTGAAACCATTCTTTGTATATTGTATATGGGGGTAGCTGCTCCTGGCATGCACCTATTCACACTAGTCTGGATGTGCCAGTCAGTTTTTTGTCTATTAGACTGGTTATAAGTTACGGTATCAGCTTCCCAGCTGAGACAGGACTAGAAGAAAAGTATTACAAATCTACAGCAACAAACATCCTAAAAATACTGAGGGATTGAGACCTAAAATATTTTCTGAAAGTTGTAAAACTTTTCATCTAAAAACTGATTAGTTTACGTTTAAAGCTTTTCATAAAACCCAGAAAATCCCTTTAAATAAATTCACCGGGACAAAGCTTTCCATTAATGACACGTCCCTTCCAGAAGTTGTAAAGCATTTCCCAAAGATCAATAAAGAAACAATCAACGATCATGAACTCGCGGGCCGTCCATACAAGTAATATTCTATCGACAAATCCTCTACAAATCTTCATCAGGAAACACAGCCTAAAAAATCAATCTACTACAGCAGTTCCCAGCCTGTAACAATCGTCCGTCAGGACTTGTCTATGGCTTAGCGCTCCGGAACAATAAATTCAAGGGAAACAATCCCAATATTGATTGCTTAGTATTTCTACCAACTAGAGAAACTAAAGAAATGCACTACTCCGTGTAGCATCTAATAATGGTGACTACATGACTGATAACCACCCCACAAAGCCTAGAAAGCCTCCCCGTATTTCACATTTATAGACTTACGTAATATGTGGAAAACGACACAGAACATTTTGATTATTCATTATTATTAAAATGCTCCCATCAACTCATGTCTCATTTAACCTCTTCTTGATCTGGCGATTTTTCAATTTTGCACTTTTATTTTTTCCAACCTTTCAACCAAAAGTTTTTCCTTCGACATATGAGGACTAGTTATTTTTGCATGACCAGTTGAAGTTTTAAATTACATCATTAATTTTACCATATAATAGGCTGAACACCAGGGAAAATAATTCCAAGTGGGGTGAAATGGGGAAAAAGAAAACACAAGCCCTCAATTTTTTTGAATTATGAAGTTCATAAGAAAAGAAAAATTTGTATGTGTTATCTTTTTCTGAGACCCTTAATTGTTTTTTCTTTTTTTAATGGAGCCGTACGAGGGTTTGTTTTTTGTACGTTGAGCTGTAGTTTTTATGGATACCACTTTGAGGAATATATGACGTTACGATCTCTTTTTACTGCATTTTTTAGATGACCAGAAAAATGGTGATTTATAGGGAATATGTATTTTTATATTTAATTTCAATTTATAATAAGAGGTTATTTTATTTTTTTTACATTTTGCTATTTACCTTTGCGGAAACGGACGGTGATTTCAAATTTTAATTTAAAAAATATATATTTTGAATGTTTGAAATTTGGTGATCTCTTTTGAAGTCCAACCACAGACAAGGTGTATTAGTAGAGCTATCCATAGCGGACATGGGGTGCCTTAGGTTGACCCCTGTTATAGCAAACTATCAGTATTACGTTATCGGGTTCCGGGGGGACGGGGGAGTGTCCGGCGATATGATGAATATTGTGTATCACTGTGTTTACTGGATGTGCCATTTCTGGGTTGATTCCTTCTGCCCCTTTGATATTTTCTTTGTAATGCAGATCACAATAATGCTGATGCCTCCTCTGCAATGAAACAAAGAGTAAAAAATTTAAAGGGGTCTTAATACTTTCCGTACCCATTGTACGCAACCACTCCACTATCAGCAACCACGTTCACTTCCTTGTCCGTGCACAGTGTTCAGCTGTCCCTACCACAGGCCTTGGAATGCAAGTGGAAATAAGCAGTCATCCACACACAGGACCAACACTAAATGGCCACATTTCCTGGCTGCTTGCCTTGGAAATGTTGCCATTTAGGCTTGTGCACACTTGTAACACAGGTACACGGATGCAGTGACACAGAAGCACAGAGCAAGGGTTAAACAATTATTCACTTTATCAATACAGGAATAAGTTCCTCGCAGGGAGAAAGTAAGGGAAATACAGTTAAAGGGCTGAGGGTTAAACAGGGTAACAGCAATTCAGATGAACAGTCTATCTATCTATCAGTTTCACTTATCGTGACTCAGTCTTCCGGCTTCCCCGCCTAACAAACGGTCCTACTGCTGGCGGCAACGTGCAGTCACCGGTTTTGACCGCTTAGCCCCTAGTCCATTCAGCTGTTGTACAAGAGAGTGGAGTCCTCCACAACCCTCCAATTGACATGCGTTTCTTTCCACGCCCGCTGGTACTTGAGAGTTCTTGTCACACCCGTCCATGATCCCTACTCTGCGGCCTATCTCTCTCCCCACAGTCTGGCAAAGGTCCTCATTCATTCTGCTCTCTGGCGGGAAGCCCCTCTCTCTTCCCGCTCAAACTGCCTTACACTCTCCTGACTCACCACGCCCACTCTCTCTAGGTCATGGGTCACCTCCGTCCTCAATTTCCTTCCCCCTGCAACAAAAGACGTGGCCCCAGCAAATCCTGACCCGGTGCCCGGTCAGCACCCACAGTCCGGTCTTCTTCCTTACACACTGAGGCTTTCCTCATGGCGGTGGCCACCTCACAGTGCTTGCTCCCCAGCTGACACTATTTGTCCTGGAAAGCCGTTGCCTGACCAACACAGCTACTGGGAAGGTCCAATTAAAGGGAATCTGTGCCCCCCAGACGGTATATTACCTATTAAGAGGAGGAGAGGGAGGAGACGGAGTCGTCTCCCTGATTGGGAGAGTTAACTCTTGACTGTTGGGAGTCTGGCTCACATGGCAGATTTTATGTCCCGCTGCCTTTCAGGTGACCCTCGCGTTATACACATTTTGAGCACCACCTATTACTGGTTGTTTACCCTTCTCTACCCACGCTACAAGGAAAACTTTCCATCTCTCCTTCCTGTGGCAGAGAAGGCTACTAAAGTAGTGCATTACCACAAGGGCTTAGTAGAAGAATTAGTCATAAAACTGTCATCTGACAAACCTGGCAGCAGAGCTCTTTAGACAACCAACGAGCAGAGAAGAGGGAGACAGACAACAGGTCCAATAGAGGCAGAGGAACACTATCAAAGGTCTGGGACAGCTTCAATAGGCTCTCCCAGCACCCAGGCAATGATTTGCGGGGTACTCTGACAAAGAGGGAAAGTTCATGAAGATGGTGAAGTAGTACCTAGCCAACTGTACCAGTGTCCTCCATGATTCCTATGTGCGTTACAACTATTGGGTATGCAAGCTAGACATGTGGCATGAACTGTCTCTCTGCATCTTAAAGGTTCTGGCCTGCCCTGCTGCTAGCATTTTGTCAGAGGGATTATAGTGCTGTTGGGGGCATCACAACCGATAGGAGCATCCGCCTGTCTTCTGAAAATGCTGGCAGGCTGACTCTCATCAAAATGAGCAAGGCATGAAATGGCCAAGACTTTGCAACCCCACCCGATGACAGCAGCAGAACATAAAGTCAAATATGTTCCTTTTTAATGGTTTATTCCTATGCATCCCATCCCACCCAAACAAGGATATATAGTTCTTGTTTTGTAATTTTTAGTGTCCTCCTTTTCCACCACGTCTACAGTCTCATATTCTGACTCTTGCTCCTAATTTTTCAATTGGTTTGTATGATGCCCTACTATATAATTTTTAAAGGCATACCTGTAAAATCATCTTTCATATATTTATTTAAGAATAAATTCTTGTACTTTCAAGTGCGCTGCCAGACAAATTCCATAACCACACCAGGTTAAAAAAGTTAACCCTTTAATCCCTACGCGTTTCGAAGCATAACACTTCTTCAGGGGTTGACACATGATGTCAACCCCTGAAGAAGAAGTGTTATGCTTCGAAACGTGTAGGGATTAAAGGGTTAACTTTTTTAACCTGGTGTGGTTATGGAATTTGTCTGGCAGCGCACTTGAAAGTCCAAGAATTTATTCCTAAGTAACTGTGTTGCGGTTACGCTGTGGATCGTTGGACGTGCAGCAGGCTGACATACTATACAGGCTTTACTTTTTCTTTGAAAAGGTGAGTATAAATACTCTAATTATTTATACGTTTTACCCAGATAAGGCCCTATTACGCTCTTGTCTCAACCTTTTAGTTATACAATTACTAATATATTTATTTAAAAAAGAAGTTTTTCCAGGCACCAAGTCACTTTTTTTCTGTATGTTATTTCAACCCAAATCCTCAGAAATAGCCTTGTCGGATCTCTTCTGGGTGGTGCATGCATAAAGAACATGTATTATATCAGAAAAGGTAGCAAGAAAAGTAGCACTCACCCGATCCTTCTTTCAAGATGTGGTTTTAATCCATAAAACTGGTTACAATGATATTTGCGGATGTGCAGGTGTCAGGGGAGTTGTTTCATGAACAGTGAGACCTACAGGACCACGGCCGTATCACATCTTGCTGGTGCTTCTACGGGACTACGGGTTATGGACCTGCAGAAGCGCAAGCAAGGCGTGAAACGGCCATATATATCCTTGTTTGTCCTTTTAATGATAAATTACATGTATATGTAAATGTTTTTCAGCCTTTAGTACATTGGCTTTACCAATTAATTTTTCCGAGGCACTCCTCTACATCTCTTTCATGGTGTATCGCAGTGCCTCCTTCTAATTTTTAACGAGCAAATAAAGTAGCCCTTTGTAGAGCTATGGCATGCAAGCATGAAATATATTAAATTTGAGTTGCATTACTACTGTAGAAAATAGGAAAAATTGAGAATACTTAGAGCATAAATTGGCCAATTCATATCTACCCGGCGGCCACGATAAGGTGATTCTCTCTGCTGGGAGACAAAGCTATTGTAATTCCTTATATGGGCTGATTGCCTAAAATTATATGGGAAGGTAGGATCCTGCTGTGCTTAAAACCTCCAGAGGCTGAGGGGTAGAGTGCTCAGCCAGGGAGTTAATGTATTCAAATATCAAAAGACTGACCATCACTTCCAAATAGAAAAACAGGTGCGTACTTGATTTCTGAGGCTCTCCTCTACTTCTCTTCCAGGGTGTACTCCAATCCCTCCTTTAACTATTTACTAGGCCTTGTACTAATTGCATAGGCTTTAGCTGTGTAGGCGTACCATTGTTTTTAAAATTCTTACTCCTAATTTTGAGAGGTCAAGCTTAACCACCGGATCACGCATTCTGCTCTGACTCACGTAAGGACAGGACACGACTCAAGTGAGGGGCAGTGTCAGGCTATGTGGGTGTCATTGCAAAACAGCCTCTGTGTGGGTGAAATTTTCAAAACACAGTGTTGCTTCTTTCAAAAGCTGTAATGAAAGCAGAAATCATTTTCTGGCACATTAGTTCACAGTGTTGGAAGGATTTTAAAGAATCTGTTTGACGGGCTTTTCACTAAATTTTTGATAATTATGCCATCAGAAACCTTTAAGTGTTAGCAGCGACTTTTTATTTGAACCTTTACATTTGGATCTTGTAAGGTGTGAGATCAGTTTCCTGATTTGAGAAAATATTCTTTAAGAGGCAAGTCCTACCAACTACTTTGTTTTGGGCTCTTCCAAAGTCCACAGCATGAGGCCTTCGTTCCATGCATTCATGGGCCGATTCTGTCTCTTTATGATCACGTGCAGACAGAAATTCCCAAAAGAATGCAATCCAATTCAAGATCTTTTTCAAATCGTCAAAAATTAAGCCTGAGGCCCCCATTGCCTCTTTGTCTGTTCCTTGTGGTATTGCAATGCCTCTTCCTGATTGCTTGTAATTTTATCTAGGCATTGCACTGAGTAGTTTGACTTTCCAAGTTTTGGAGGAATCCTCTTGATAAAGCGGCCTGGTGCGCAGCGAAACGCGAGTCGTGGGGCGGCACTATCGGGTTCCCCTCTCCTCCCTTCCCTGGTAAGCTACCTTGTGGTAATTTTTTACGTTGTTTGGCTGCAGATTGTGGGCTGCCATTATACTGCATTAGCGCTCTCTCTCCACTGCCTCTGTTGGTCTCTGACCCTAATATTCTGCTTTTGGGTGCTATCATTGCATACTGACATGGGTTACTGGGTATATGTTCACAATGGGGATGCTTACTGGGATGCTTTTCCATCATGGTGGGAGGAGTCGGCAATTTGGGCTGATGCCGTCTGCATTGTTTGATTGGCACTTTGTTACGTATATACTGTATATTATCTGTAGTACTTTCTTCTAAATAAAGTTTTGATAATTTTATATGCAATTTACCGCATGCTCTTGTCTTTCCTCCTGGATTCAATAGTTTATTTTGAGCTTGTGCATTTGGTGTTGGAGTTTGGGTTGCTCTCCCCCACCTCCTTTACACCACATTGTGTTTAAGGGGATTTTGTTGCCAATGTCTTACTGGGTGTATTGGTGTGCCTCCTAATTTTTGCCAGGCCTTGCACATAGTGCATTGGATGGTGGATGGCAGATATTAACCTGTCTTGGAATCTCAATATTTTTAAAATTGTCCAAAAAATGTATTCAGAGTACCCCCTCTTCTTCGTGTCTTGTTGGCTAAATTGCTGTGCCTCCTTGTAAGTTTAGGTAGGCCTTGCATTGACTGCATAAGCTTTCCTAGTTTCAGACTCAGAATCTTTGTAAAATTGTACCAGAGTCCTCCCTCTACGTGTTAGAGTCTGAGGTCTTCACCTGCACGTCTTCCAGGGTGTATTGAGGAGCCTCCTTCTAAGTTTGGTTAGCCCTTGCACTTATGGGAGTATCTCCGACTTGTCTTGGTGCCATGTCACAGTCCTTCCTTCATAAATTAAACAGGCTATGCCTCACCAGCTCACACACACCACATGCCCAGGTAAGATAGAAAAATGTTAAAATTAAATTTACCAGTAAATGTTTTTTTCACCATTTAAAGCAATGAGAAAATACAAAAATGCTGTGTATGAACAGAGCCTATAGAGTTGGGGGAGGCTTTTTTTCTCTCTTTTTTATTTTTCCTTACATATAAGTCAATATACAGGAAAAAATGTTTCCTAACATTTTTTCCTGTAAAATCCTTATTTGTTTCGGGTTGGTCTGTTTTATTGCCAGTCAATAAAAGTGGGGTATTCCCATCATTGGCTTACACCAGACAAGGCAGAACCCGGGAGACATGGCTTACTTTGAGATTGTCTGTTTTATTGGAGTAAATAACTGAATACTTTAATACAATACTTTCCAGCCTGAGAATCTCCAATTCTTCCAAAACTACAAGCGAAAACATTCTCACTGCCCCTGGTCCACCATCCACATCGGAACTTCGGCTCACCTGAACCTGGGCAGTGCAAACTTCTGTCCGGCACTGGAATGCCAACATCCTGGGCACGTTGCCAGTGTAATTACCAAGTCTCCAAAACCTCACGACAGCTCTGCACAATGCCATCCATGGTGTCTTGTAAATCATAGTAATTACGACTTACGCAATGTCATGATTTCACGGAGACCAAGTACTAGTGCCGGCCTAGGAAGTTTATATTGCCCTGGTTCAGGTGATCGGAAGTTCCGATGTGGATGGTGAACCAAGGAAAACCAATGTCCTTGATGTGGATGGTGAGCCAAGGATGGTGAACCTCTCTACTGGTTTGGCCAGTCAAAAGCTTATGCTCTCTGGTGTGCTAAGAAGTCAATTGACTCTGAAACACGTTGACATTGAACTCACAGTTTATTTATCTATATCTTGCGAGGAAAGATGAATGACACTCACCGGTCAGGATATGAAACTAAATTGAAGAATATTCAATGGGAGATTGGTGCAGGAGTGACGACGGCCGTTTCGCGCACAGACGCATTTCTACGGGTGATTTTGCAAATGTTGTTTCTTTGGATGAGCACCTGAAGGATTTTCAGGTGTAGAGTCTGACTGTTGCCCCAGCACAAGGAGATTGTGTCGCTATCAAAAGTGTCTTGGTGGTGCGGATTACTTTGTTCTGTTGGTGTTTTGGATCATTTATCTATACATGTGACTTAATCCGGAGAGCGCAGAAATACGTCCTATACTGCTATTTAATTCATTAAGGCATGCTATATTTCTTCTGCAGTAGATCTGTAGCGGAAATGCTTAGGTTCATATGCCTTAATAGGACTTATGGACAGGTCCTCAAGACAGTGCCAGTTCATTGAGAGATCAGATTACAAATTGAAGTCCATGAAAAGGAATTGAGTAGGAGAAGGGAAAAACACAAGAGAAGGAACAGAAATGTGCTGACTTCCACAAAGAATTATATCCCATCCCAGAACTAGAGTCACAGGTGCACAGCTCAGTATTGCTGTATATTGCCATCCAAACTACTTCTTCAGCTTGACCATTCTCAGTGGAGCAAAGGCAGAGAGAAAAGAACAGAGATAAAGACACAAACACAGAAATGTGCTGCTGCCTTCCAGTAATTATCCTATTCCATCCCAGAGCTAGATTCACAGGTACACAGCTCAATACTGCTGTAAAATGTTCTCTAAGCTGCATCCCTAACATCACACTTTTACAGTGGAGCAGAGTCAATTACAGGTTTAAGTTCTAACTCATCATTTTGAACTTTAGTTCTGAGATTTGGAGATTTATGTGCTCCTTTTAAAAGTAAACTTGTGACCCACCTGAGTGTTACTACTAAAGACATAGGACCGAGGTGACAAGTTCACTCGAAGACTCATTCAAGAACCGCTAGATTAAAGTTATGACCCATGAAGCCAATACAAAACTTTCACAATATTCTACTGAAGAAAAAAACACAATGAAAATGTCTCGAGGAAACAGAAATACTAAAACAAATTTACCAGCGATATAAAAAAAATACGGCGGGTAAATAAAACTCTGCTGCGCTAGAGCTCAGCTGATATAAACACGGCATCGGAAGACTGTAATTTCCTATAAATTTGTAGATCAGTCTGCGATACAGAACAGCACCCTCATAGTGTCATGCCATTAGCTGAGCCGGGAAGATGTGGAGGAAGGTAATCACAAGGAACGAGAACAGGAGGTCGAGATGTTCTCGGAGGAATGGAAAATGCCGCACCTCTGGTATTATTGAAGGACTTGGTAATTGACGTGACACATCCATCTACTATGAAAAAAAACCTCTCATTATTATTCAGTGACCTGGTGCCAGGGGAAACTAAGTCCACGGTACCAGATCAAAGGCAAGACGGGCATATTTACGAGTCTCACCCACGGCCATGAGAATGCAAGCCACAAGTTAGTCTTAGTTGCTTAACCCCTTCCTGCCGGCGTCATAAATGCATTCAGATTACAGTAACAGCCGGTCATAGCTCTGCCTGCATCCACGCCTGGATCATGAATGTACAGGAGTTAGGCCTTCATCATCATCCATGGCCGTTGATGCTGTCAAGAGAAGATACATTTTGCTTCTGGAAAAAAAGAACACTTCAGTCAGCACTTTTCCACCACCCAATGCTTCCTAGTGGCTTCAGGTCCAGGGTCAGGGCACTTCAAAAAAGAACCTAATGACACGACTCCCTGCCATGGGCCTTGCAGCAAGAAATTGTCTACAGTCACGTGGTAGCCTCACCAACATCATAATCACC
Source organism: Dendrobates tinctorius (assembly GCF_039654945.1). NCBI lineage: Eukaryota > Metazoa > Chordata > Amphibia > Anura > Dendrobatidae > Dendrobates > Dendrobates tinctorius. The sequence goes on from NW_027361784.1 coordinate 37,826,215, forward strand.
GTGATAGATGCATGGCCACTCTCTAATCCACAGTAGATCTACGCAAGGATCACAGTCACGATTTCCCTCTTCAATTTGAAATGCTGCATCTCCTATGGAGCAATTAACGCCTACCTGTCCTTTCACAATAACCTGTAGATGACGTGCGATGGAGGCCCTTACACAATAACGGTAATGAAACATGGGACTCCTGTCCTGAGTAGAGAAGTTTCTGTCATCTGGAAAGGCAAAAAAAAAATTCCTGGATGCATCGTCATGTCAGCGCGCTGCAGTCTGGTGAGCTGGATAAAAGAGTGATAGCGAGTCAATTGAATGCGTAAAAAAGGGTCCTGCTGCTTAGAAATGGAATATGTCCCTCGTCAGCCGCAGGAATACTAATGCCACGCTGGATTGGCACATTGATGAGAGCGATACGTCTGGCGGAGGCTGACAGGCGGCCATCTATTTTACCAGAGAGAGAACTGTGATTTGCTGTGATGAGCCCTGAGAGAGCGAGATGAGAGTACATGCAGTCTCTCACGCTCGGAATTGCTGATCATCAAATGTTTCTCGTAAGGGCTTACAATAACTACAAGCTGAAAAGGTAGATGATTAGTCTTGACCTCGGTATACTAGAGCAGGCTTGGACTGGCCCACAAGATAACAGGAGAATCCTCCGGTGGGTCACTATGCAATATTGGGCCACCACCCTCTTATGGTGGAGCCTTGGAGTTGGTTACTGGTGGCCCCTTGGCCCCCCAGTCCGACACTGCCGGAGACATAGGGGAACTCCAACAAAGCGCTGACTGATTTGATAACACATTGGTCACACAGACATAACCTGATGATTAACCCCTTCTCGACATGCGCCTTACATGTACAGAGCTGTGGGAACTGCATTCCTGCAAAACGCAGTACGTGTGCGGCTCTGCTAACCCGCGAACTCATGCTAAGCGTGCTAGCATTGATCGCGAATGTTTAACCCCTCTGATGCTGCTATCAATAGTGACAGTGACATCGAGGAGCATCGCACAAGGAGAGGGCCCCCTGTGTGCTTCCATCGGCACAACGTGATGTGATTGCATTGCTCCATGATGACCCCTGGTCGCAACATGGCCACGGGATCCTTCAGGGTTCTATAGGAAACGTGGCTTGCGAGCGCCTGCTAAGAGCAGGTGCTGACACGGCTCCTCTCCTGCCTGTCAGATGTTGCTCTGATGCTCTGCACTGCAGAAGCATTGCAGACAATCAAATCAGTGATCTGTCACTGTACAGTGATGTCCCATCCTGGGACCATGTAAACAAGTAAAAAAAAAAAAAAATTTAAAATTGTAAAAATATTTTAAAAAATCCCTAAATAAAGAACAAAAAAGAAGGAAAAATTATTAATCCAATAAAAGAATATTCGGAATGGAGACTCCTCAGTGGTTGATACCTTTTAATGGCTAACTGAAAAGATGGTAACACATTGCAAGCTTTCGAGACTACTCAGGTCTCTTCATCAGGCACTGACTAATACAAAATCTGAAGAGTCACATATTTATGCACAATACAGCACAGAAAAAATGCAATAGATAAGACAAGTGACATGAAGCCGAATTGTCATTGTGGGAGAGGGAGAAACATAAATTGGACCAGTTCATGGATAAGGATAGGTCTGCACAAATTTTGGAGTCCATTTTCTTCTGTTTCTCTTGTAAAAGATACTAAATTTTGGCCTAAAAAACATTTTTGTGGGAAAAATTTGATTTTTTTTTGTACTTTCACGGCTCAACATTATAAACTTCTGTGAAGCACCTGTGGGTTCAAGGTTCTCAATCTCAATCTAGATAAATTCCATAAGGGGTCTAGCTTCCAAAATGGGGTCACTTGTGGGGGGTTTCCATCAGGGGCTCTTCAAAGGTGACATGGGGTCTGCTAATTATTCAAGCAAATTTTACATTCAAAAAGTGAAATGGCGCACCTTCCCTTCTGAGCCCTGCCGTGTGCCGAAACAGTAGATTTTCCCCACATATGGGGTATCGGCGTACTCAGGAGAAATTGCAAAACAAATTATGTGGTCCATTTTCTTGGGTTACCCTTGCAAAGTTAAAACAAAATGTCTATAAAGGAAATTTTTTATGAAAGAAAGTTGAATGTTTATTTTTTCCTTCCACATTCCATTAACTTCTGTGAAGCAGTTGAAGGGTTAATAAACTTCTTGAATGTGATTTTGAGCACCTTCAGGGGTGCAGCTTTTATAATGGTGTCACTTTTGGGTATTTTCTGTCATATAGACCCCTCAAAGTGACTTCAAATGTGAGGTGGTCACTAAAAAAATGGTGTTGCAAATTTTGTTGTAAAAATGAGAAATCGCTGGTCAACTTTTAACCCTTATAACTTCCTAATAAAAAAAAATCTGTTTAAAAAATTCTGCTGATGTAAAGTAGACATGTGGGAAATATTATTTATTAACTATTTTGTGTGACATGACTCTCTGATTTAAGACCATAAAGATTACAAGTTCGAAATTTTCGCCAAATTTCCGATTTTTTCACAAATGAAGTCATATCAAATAAATTTTACCACTATCATAAAGTACAATATGTCATGAGAAAACATTCTCAGAATCAGTGGGATCCATTGAAGCGTTCCAGAGTTATGACCTCATAAAGTGACAGTGGTCACAATTGTAAAAATTGGCCTTTTCAGGAAGGTGAAAACTGTCTTCGGGGTGAAATGGTTAAATGCTCCATTTCTGGTGCTTTACCCAGCATGACCTGGTGCATTTGCAAATGGGGCAATGGTAGTTGTGGTTGATGTCAGCTGTGAGTTAGTTAAATATACAGCTGATATGAAGCCCCGGGGAGGTGTCTATCAGACATCCCCATTACCAACCTAGTAAGTAAAAAGTAAAAAACACACATACAAAAATAGTTTATTTAAAAAAAAAATTACCCAACATGTTCCCTGGTTCACTAATTTATTTAAACAGAAGAAAAAGAAATATGCAAATTCAACGTAGTCCAGAGACTCTGACATAGTCCATAAATGGAAACCTGGAAAACATGAAAAGAGAAAAACAAAAACATTGTTATTATTATTATTATTATTATTGAATATTTTTTAGGTTTCCATTTGTGGACTGCGTCGGATTCCCTGAACTATGTCAGACCTGCAATTGTTTATTTTTAAATAAATTGGTGAATTATGGAAAGTGTCAGGGGGTGTTTTTTAAATAAACTATTTTTAGTGTGTGTTTTTTATTACTGAGTTTGTAATGGGGGTATCTGATAAACACCTCTCCATTAGTAACAACAGGGCTTGATGCCAGCTGTGATTATTGATCATTCATAGCTGACATTAACCCCAAGCCTTATTACCCCTATTGTTATCGCACCAGGGCAATCGGGAAGAGCTAAAGCGAAGTGTCAGACTTGGAGCATCTCATGTGATGCTCCACTTCTAGGGTGGCTGCGGACTGTTATTTTTAGGTTGGAAAGGTTCCAATAATGTGGCCCTTCTCAGCCTGATAATATCAGCCCCCAGCTGTCTGCTTTACCTTTGCTGGTTTCCTAACATAGGGGAATCCCACGTCATTTTTTTCATTCATTCATTTTTTTTTATTTATTAAACCAGCCTCAAAAAATGTAGAATAAACTCCACATGAAAGGCAATAATGGGTGCAAGTTTTCAATATGTACAGGGGGTGTGAAATTATGTATCTGCTGAATATCTATCATCTATTTGATCTATTCTATCTATTCTATTATCTATATTTTATCTATCCCATATCTATCATCTATCTATTAACTATTTATCTATTATATATCTATCATCTATTAGCTATCTATTATCAATCTATCAATTATCTATCTATCATCATCTATAGATATGAGCGACTTTACCTTTTTTAGGTTCGAGTCGGGTTTCATGAAACTCGACTTTCTCAAAAGTCGAGTCGAACGAAATCGGACGACTATAGGGAAAAGTCGGGGTCCGACTGAAACACGAAACCCAATGCTAGTCAATGGGGAAGCAAAGTCGGCAGGGAGTGGAGGACAGTAAACACACCTACAGTGCGCAATTTCAATGCCCAAAACATCAATTCTTATTGCTGAAGCTTGTCAACCTTAATTTACTTCATAATAATAGTTACGCATTGAAAACTGGGGATTATTTGGCTAAAGTTGTGGGGGGGTAGGGCTGGCTCCAGGTTTTCGTGTGCCCTGGGCCAAAGAGTGTCAGTGAGCCCCTTTAACACATACCACAATTCATGATGCTCCGATACGGCAGAGAAATATAGGTATAGTACAATGAAAAATACTTCACTGCTTACATGACTGATATCTATTTTAAATTCTACAATAGCTCAAAAAACGGACAGTATATTACTCCATACAGTATTATGGCCACCACATGGTGCGCCATACAGAATAATGAGCCCCATATATTTATCCGTACAGAATAATTGGTCCCATATAATGTTCCATGCAGTATATGATGATCTCCACATAATGCTACAGTATATGATGGTCTCCATGGATGATGCTCCAGTGTGTTATGGGCCCAAATAATGCTCCATATATAATGGGCCCCATTTCTAATGCTCCAGTGTATAATGGGCCCCATAAATGCTGCTCCAGTGTCTGATGTCCCCCATTTGGAATGCTCCAGTATATGATGGGCCTCATGGATGATGCTCCAGTGTCTTATGGGTCCAAATAATGCTCCATATATAGTGAGCCCCATTTCTAATGCTCGAGTTTATAATGGGCCCCATAAATGCTGCTCCAGTGTCTGATGTCCCCCATTTGGAATGCTCCAGTACATGATGGGCTTCATGGATGATGCTCCAGTGTATGATGGGCCAAAATAATGCTCCATATATAATGTGCCCCATTTAGAATGAACCCAGGCATGGTATGTGAAAAGAGCTCCATAGAGTAATCTGAAGTGTGGGCTGCTGCATCCTTCACTTTTGGTGTGGGTGAAGGACCCAAGGAAAGGGGTTGTTCCTGACCAGAAGCCTGCACTGACGAGTCAGTGCTTGCATTTTTTGAAACTTCAGAAGAGGAGGCGATAGAGCTGGAGGCTGTTTCAGCAATGTAAGGCAAAACCAGTTCCTGATGCTCCAGCTTTAAAAGCAGTTTACCTACTCCCAGTAAAGGGAGCCTTACAGGCCTTCCGGAGCCAGACCATGACGCAGGCTCAACACCTCCTGCCTTAGCTGCTATTGTGAATCATAGAATCATAGAATCGTAGAGTTGGAAGGGACCTCCTGGGCCATCTGGTCCAACCCCCTGCTCAAAGCAGGATTCGCTAAATCATCCCAGTCAGATGTCTGTCCAGCCTCTGTTTGGTGACTTCCATTGAAGCAGAACTCACCACTTCTTGTGGCAGCTTGTTCCACTCATTGATCACTCTAACTGTCAAAAAAGTTTTTTCTAATATCTAATCTGTGTCTCCTCCCATTCAGTTTCATCCCATTGCTTCTAGTCTTTCCTTGTGCAAATGAGAATAAAGTTGATCCTTCTACAATGTGACAGCCCTTTAGATATTTGTAGACAGCTATTAAGTCTCCTCTCAGTCTTCTCTTTTGCAAACTAAACTTTCCCAAATCCTGCAACCTTTCCTCATAAGACAGGGTTTGCAGACCGGTCACCATTCTGGTCGCTCTTTTCTGAACTTGCTCCAGTTTGTTGATGTCTTTTTTAAAATGTGGTGCCCAAAACTGGACACAATATTCCAGATGAGGTCTGACCAAAGAGGAGTAGAGGGAAATAATGACTTCACGTGATCTAGACTGTATGCTTCTGTTAATACATCCTAGAATTGCATTTGCCTTTTTTGCTGCTGCATCACATTGTTGACTCATATTCAGTCTGTGATCTATTAGTATACCCAAGTCTTTTTCACATGTGCTGTTGCTTAGCCCTATTCCTCCCATTCTGTATTTGCTTTTTTCATTTTTATTGCCCAGATGTAGTACTTTGAATTTTTTCTGTTAAAAACCATTCTGTTAGTTGCTGCCCACTTCTCCAGTTTATTTATATATTTTTAAATCCTCTCTTCTCTAGTATTAGCTATCCCTCCTAGCTTTGTGTCATCAGCAAATTTAATCAGTTTACCCTCAATTCCTTCATCTAAATCGTTGAAAAAGATGTTGAACAATACAGGGCCCAGGACAGAGCCCTGTGGTACCCCACTTGAGACATTCTTCCAACTGGATGTGCAGCCATTTACGACCACTCTTTGGGTCCGATCACTAAGCCAGTTATGAATCCACCTAACAGTTGCCTTGTCCATTCCATACTTAGTCATTTTTTCAATAAGGATTGTATGAGATACTTTGTCAAATGCTTTGCTGAAGTCAAGATATACTATATTTACGGCATTTTCTTGATCCACCCAATCCGTGATTCCGTCATAGAATGAAATTAAGTTAGTCTGACATGACTGATTAGTTACAAACCCATGCTGACTCTGTTTAATCACTTCATTCTTATCCAGGTACTGACATACATGTTGTTTAATAATTTGTTCAAAGATCTTTCCTGGTATAGAAGTCAGACTCACCGGCCTATATTTGCCTGGGTCCACCTTCTTCCCCTTTTTGAAGATAGGAACAACATTTGCTCTTCTCCAGTCTTCTGGGACTTCCCCTGTTCTCCAAGAATTTTCAAAGATTATGGAGAGGGGTTCAAAAATTTCTTCTGCTATCTCCTTCAGTACTCTGGGGTGTAATTCATCTGGACCTGGAGACTTGAATTCATTTAGGTTAGCTAAGTGTTTCCTCACTATCTTTCTGTTTATAGATATCCTGGATTCTTCTATTCCCTTAATAGGACAGTGAAGAACAGTTGATGTTACATTTCCTTTCTGAGAGAAAACAGATGCAAAATAGAAATTTTGGCACTACCAGCAGATGCCCCACCACCACCATCAGTACCAGCTGGTCCCCCACGTCCACGACCTCTTCCACCATACTTACTAATTTTGGTGAAAATGTACCCAAAATACCAGCAGATATATGGTACTGTATCAGAAGCGTACAGCTGTGTACAGTCTAAGGATAATTGTAAATCTCCGCATATATTTCATGAGTCATACACAGATGCGCACAGGCTCAGTATGGATTACACAATAATGTAAAAAGTTGAAAAAGGGTACAGTATCACCAGATACAAGGTATATATAGTATAGTTTAAACATTCTGAATCTCCGTATATATTTCAGGAGGCAGACATAAATGCTCTCAGGCCCAGTATGGATTAGACAAGAATATAAAAAGCAGTAAATGGGTAATGTATCACAAGCGTACAGCTGTATACAGTGTTGGTGTAATCTTAAATCTCCAACTATATTTCCGGAGTAACAGACGTTCACAGGCTCATTATGAATTACACCAGAATCAAAATAGCAAAAAAGGGAACTGTATCAGAAGCGTAGAGCTGTATACAGTGTTGGGCAAATGTGAAATCTCGGTTTATATTTCCGGAGTCACCCTCAGACGCTCACTCAGTCTGGATTTGACCATAATACAAAATGTTGAAAAAAAGCTACTGGATAACAAGATAGCAAGTATATATATTATAGGGTACAATTTAAATCTCCGTATAGATATTCCCGTAGTTACCCTCAGACGCTCACTCAGTATGGATTTGACCGTAATACTAAATGTCGAACAAAGGTACTGTATAACAAGATAGAAGCTGTATATAGTATAGGGTTAAATTTTTATCTCCGTATATATAGAAGGAGGAAACCACACATGCTCACTCAGTATGGATTATACCGTAATAAAAAATTTAGAACAAAGGTACTGTATCAGCAGATACCTGGTGTATCCAGTCTAGGGGTAATTGTAAATTTCTGTCTATATTTCCGGAGTCAGACACAGATACTCACAGGCTCAGTATGGATTACCCCAGAATATAAAAAGTAGAAAAAGGGAAATGTATTGGAAGCGTACACCAGTATACATTGTTGGGGTACTTTTAAATCTTCGTATATATTTCAGTCTCAGCAAGCCAGTCCAGACTCTCCGCTACTGGAAACTAGATGGATACAAGTACAGACAGAAAGTCGAGTGTTTGCAGAAATGTGGTAATTACTGATCACGGGAAAACCTCCCGGTAGATTTCGCAGAGGTGATGCAGACCCTCAATTACTTTGTCTGTGGAGACAGCGAAAACGGTTATTTGTATAAAAAGGATTGCTGTATCGCAGTAGCTTGGATCCCATCATCGTTACTCATCTCCATCAAATTGTGATCACAGGGAGAGATGTAGACATGGTCCTCACTGCCTATCATGATGTGTCTGGTCACTTTGGAGTGCAAAAGACAGAAGCCACAGGCCGTAGGCGATTCTATTGGATTGGCATGAGAGGAGACATTGAAAAATGGTGGCAGGAATGTCACACGTCTGTGACTGGGAAAACTATGAAAGCTGATCATAAAGAACCCCTGCATCCGATTGTGAGTTGACGTCCGTTACAAATGGTAGCCACTGATCATCTGAAGGTAGAGGCCAGCAGGACAGGCCATAGCTACATCTTAACCATCATCGATCAGTTCACCAAATTTGTAGTGGCCGTCCCTGTGAAGGATTTAACTGACCAGACTACACAGCAGTGGAGCAGGGAGAGGTAAGTATTGCAACTTGCAAGTGCTGTGGCCATGAGCAAGCAGTGGGGCCACTCGTGGGCGACGGTACTGGCACAGGGCCCCTCATAGTACGCCGGTGTGTCTGACGGCAAGTGGGCCGCCTCACCGTCAGAGACACTGTATTGTACTATGAGGGGCCCTATGCCAGTGCCGTCGGCCAAGAGTGGGCCCAATCACCTGTTCAGAGCAATGGCACTTGCCTGGGTGCGCCAGGTGGTGACCCCAGCCCTTGGGGGGGCAGCCCAGTTAGGGAGGTTTAAAAAATGGCATATGTTGATGTGAAGGCAGCTGCAAATGGAGGAATTTGACAAGTCCGAGGAAGAGGAGGACAATAGCGAGCCAAATTTCTGGCAACCTATGTGTCATCAGGGGAAGGTGGGACAAAATCCTTTGAAACCCATGCATGGTTCATTTTAATGAAGGTTAGATCATCAACATTTGGGTCGACAGACGGGTCCTTTTTTCTGTCAGGATTGATCCAGCAGCACTGAAGACTCTTTCAGTTAGCACACTAGCAGCAGGGCAAGCGAGCTCCTGTAAGGCATATTGTGCCAATTCAGGCCAAGTGTCCAGTTTACAGGCCCAATAGTCAAAGGAGAATGACCTGTGAGGGAGAACATCGATATGGGAGGAGAAGTAGTTTGTAACCATAGTTGACAACTGCTGTCTCCTGTCACTTGCAATCGATGCAGTATTAACAGGCGTGTGAGGGGTACTTGAGAAATCAGTCCACAACATGGTCATGAAACCCCTGTCTCCAACGCCACTTCGGCTGTATGCACCACGAAGACCTCTTCCATTTTGCCCACTTCGGCTCGTGGGAGAACCAGCACCGCTGCTGTGTGCTGGGAATGCTTCAAACAAACGGTTCACCAGAGTTGCTTGTTTGTTAGCCAATATTATCTCTAGGTTCTCCTGTGGCATGATGTTGTGTAATTTGCCTTTATAGCATGGATCGAGGATGCTGGCCAACCAGTAGTCATCATCCTTCATTATTTTGGTAATGCTGGGGTCCCTTTTTAGGATCCGCAAGGCATAAACACACATGTGGGCCAATGTTCCAGGTGTCAATGATGCACCGGCAGTGGTGGGTGGAGCAGCACTTTCTGGCAAATCCACATCCCTCCTGTCACGCACAAACCCTGTACCTGATCTTGCCACACCAGCATTTTCTCTTGCCCCCAGAGAAGCATCCTCCTCCCAAAAATAATCATCCCCCTCATCCTCCTCTTCCTCTTCTTCCTCCACCTCATCCAGGACAGTTCCCTGACCAGACAATAGCTGACTGTCATCAAGGCTTCCCTCCTCCTCCTCCTCCTGTTCCTCCTCCGCTGCAGATGCCTGATCCTTAATGTGCATCAAACTTTGCATGAGCAGATGCATAAGTGGGATGCTCATGCTTATAATGGTGTCGTCTGCGCTTACCAGCCATGTGCATTCCTCAAAACACTGAAGGACTTTACAAAGGTCTTTCAGCTTTGACCACTGCACACCCGACAACTACATGTCTGCCCTCAAACTGCCTGCCCGTGTATCCTCCCACAAATGCATTACAGTCTGCCTTTGTTCGCACAGCCTCTCAACCATTTGCAGGGTGGAGTGTTATGAATGGGTCACCGAGGAGGAACAACAAAAAGCTAAGTCTCAAAAAACCAGAGAGGTTGGTCACTATGCAGATTGCAGATCCCTGATCTTAACCACACAACTAACAGTAGCAGTGGAGCGTTTCTACATTGTTCCTAGACGCCTCGTCACCGCCGGAGGACTACATAAACCTAAAGCAAGAAAAGTGAAAACTAACTGCCCCAGAGCAGACCCCAAAGGAAAAGACAGCCCCCACACATGTATTGACGTTGAAGCAAGATGAAAACACAAACACAGGCAGGAAAATAGGCTGAGCAAATGATGGGGCCCGACTAACTAGAAAGGACAGGAAAGGAAAGCCACTGTCTGCAATCTGCCAAAAAACCCTACCAAAAATAATGTCCAACACGTCTGATAGCAAAATTAACCCTGAAGTCACTAGACTTCTCCCACTATATCAGCACTCTGAAATATTCTGAAACAGAGCAAAAAGTGGCCAATCTAATAAGGGTCAAAACGGCAAATTGGCAAATACAGACAAATAGGAGTGGAAGTTCAGCATAGCCCCAGCAGGGGCAAGCTGACCACACAAGAAACTGAATTGACCAACAAGCGCAATTGTGAAAATTAGCAAAAAACAAACTTAACTTAAGAAGACTGGAAGAGAGCTGAAGTCCAAGACATGAGAAGCAGACTGAATCACCAGCACTAGGATAGGGCGTCGGCTGTCTTATATCCAGTCTGATACTCCAGAGATCCAATCGTTATTCTTCTCATCAGGTGGCAGATCACTACCACTTAAACCAACCTCACTACCTCCTGTCACCACCAGAGGGAGAACGGAAGGAGAACTCTCAACTGGTGGAGCAGAAAATGAGCTCATAACAGTACCCCCCTTGAGGAGGGGTCACCGAACCCTCATCCATGCCACCTGGCCGATCAAGATAGGCCCGGTGAAAAGCACGAACCAATTTATTGGCATGAATATCAGAGGCAGAGACCCAAGAATTATCCTCCTGGCCATAACCCTTCCATTTGACCAAATACTGGAGTCTCCGTCTAACCCAACGAGAATCCAATATTTTCTCTACCTCATATTCCACATTGCCTTTAACCAATACAGGGTCAGGAGGTGCCGCCACAGGAACTACTGGCTCAACTAACCTCTTCAACAGTGACTTGTGAAATACGTTATGGATTTTGAACGTAACTGGAAGAGCCAATTGAAAAGAAACAGGATTAAGAATCTCCAAAATCTTATGATGTCCAATAAATATGGGCTTAAATTTTGGAGATGCAACCTTCATTGGAATATTCTTAGACGACAACCAAACCATATCACCCACTTTATACCAGGCACCAATGGTCCTATGCCGGTTGGAGAAACGCTGGGCCTTTTCCTGAGAGAGTGACAACTTATCCACCACTTGGTCCCATATCTGCTGCATTCTCACAGCCACAGTGTCCACACCTGGGCAGGACGAAGATTCCACTTGCCCTGAAGAGAATCGAGGATGAAACCCAAAATTACAGAAAAAGGGGGACATCAAAGTGGCAGAACTAGCTCTATTGTTCAGCGCAAATTCGGCCAATGGCAAAAATGAGACCCAATCATCTTGATCAGCAGATATAAAACATCTCAAATAAGACTCCAGGGTCTGGTTTGTTCTCTCAGTCTGCCCATTGGTCTGGGGATGAAATGCGGAGGAGAAGGATAACTGAATTCCCCGATTGGAACAAAAGGCTTTCCAGAATCTGGAAACAAACTGGACCCCTCTATTGGACACAATGTTCTCAGGAATCCCGTGTAAACGAACCACCTGTTGTAAAAACAAGGGTACCAACTCAGCGGAAGATGGCAACTTTGGGAGTGGTACAAGATGGACCATCTTCGAAAATCTATCACAAATCACCCAGATAACAGTTTTTCTCTGAGAGACAGGAAGATCAGAAATAAAATCCATTGAGATATGGGTCCATGGCCTCTTGGGCACCGGCAGGGGCATCAGCAACCCACTAGAACGAGAACAGGGTTTAGACCGAGAACAAGTCCCACAGGACTGTACAAAATTCCTGACATCACGAGATAAGGCAGGCCAAAACGACCGACTCACCAAATCTCTGGTACCAAAAATACCCGGATGACCAGCCAATGCGGAGCAATGGACTTCTGACATCACTCTCTTTCTCCACTGGTCAGGAACATACAATCTTCCCATAGGGCAACGCTCAGGTTTATCCTCCTGAAATTCCTCCAGGGCGCGTCTCAAATCGGGCAAAATGGCAGAAAGAACTACCCCCTCACCTAGGATAGTAGTAGGCTCGGTCACATTAAGAGAATCCGCAAAGAAACTCCTAGAAAGGGCGTCTGCCTTAACATTCTTAGTGCCCGGAAGAAAGGAGACCACAAAATTAAAACGCGTGAAAAAAAAGGCCCATCTAGCCTGTCTAGGATTCAAGCGTTTGGCCGACTCCAGATAAATCAGATTCTTGTGATCGGTGAGGACCACAAATTGATGTCTAGCTCCCTCCAACCAATGTCTCCACTCCTCAAATGCCCATTTCATGGCCAACAATTCCCCACATCATAGTTGCGTTCAGATGGGGAAAACTTTCGAGAAAAGAAGGCACAGGGATTCATCTTAGAAGTCACAGGGTCTTTTTGGGACAAAACACCTCCTGCACCAATCTCAGAAGCGTCTACCTCCACTTGAAATGGAAGTGAGACATCAGGTTGCCATAAAACTGGAGCTGAAGTAAATCTCCGCTTAAGCTCCTGAAATGCTGAGACAGCCTCAGGAGACCAATTCAGCACATCAGCTCCCTTCTTGGTCAAATCAGTCAGTGGTTTGACAATACTAGAAAAATTACCTATAAATTTACGATAGAAATTAGAAAAACCCAAAAACTTCTGGAGAGCCTTCAAAGAAGTAGGCTGAACCCAATCATAAATGGCCTGTACCTTGGCTGGGTCCATTTCAATAGTCGATGGAGACAAGATAAATCCCAAAAATGAAATCCTCTGTACACCAAAGAGGCACTTTGATCCCTTAACAAACAGGGAATTCTTCCTCAAAATCCGGAACACAGTGTCAGTATTCCGGGTTTTCTAAATCACCTTGTGAATGAATTTGCCCTTTGTTAAGATGGAGGTTGCTGTTTTTGTGTGCCCTACTTCCTGTTCATGTGTATAAAACCGGCTCAGGTGCTACCTTTCCTTGCTGGAGTATTCTGCTTCCTTCAGCTGTGCTGCTGGTTTCTGAGTGTGCTTCTGCTGTGGCTCTGGACATTCCCTGTTCTCTGTAGGAAAGCTGCACTCATCTTTGGAACTTAACCCTTGGTTCATGGTATTTGGTAAGAACTGTGTTCCTGAACTATGTGTGGTTCTTAACCCTTCACTTTTCCCCAATGAGAGCAGTTGGAACTATCACCTACCGTATGCCTTAATGTGAACCTGTTTCTGGACTCACCTGTGTTCATGCCACTCCAGGGATCAACTTGTGAATCAGCTTTTGGACTTTCCTGTGCTCTTGCTGCATCTGGGATTTACCTATAGACTTGTTCTGGACTTCCCTGTGCTTGCTACATACCTGATTGTACTCTCTCTGCATCACTACGTTGTGAACTGCGCCACATCACCTGAGTGTTACACTCACCTTGGATCACATGTTTATGAGGACTCTGTTTTAGGAACTTTACTGAATTGCTATATAGCTTTAGGACTTGTCTCATTTCAGGTTATCAGCATATTGTTTTTGGGTGTCACTGCTGTTATAAAATAAACTATTTGCACTAAAGTAACCCGCTTCTGTCTGTTCATTGCTCCACGCTATCAGAATCCTCGAGTTCCTACAATAGTATTACAGGATACTCCAGCCCAAAAGAGGATTCTGCTGGGGCAATGTCACAGTCACAAGCGGACAAGATGTTTTCTATGATTAACTCCTTGCAGCAGGAGGTGGGGGCTTTACAAAGTAAGCTCAGAGACTTGGAGTCCCAGGTGGACCACAATGCACAGGTGTTTGGTCAGGCTCTCCAAGATCTACGTACCAGGACAGAAGTCCAGGAGGCCTTACCTACTGAGCGTATACCGTCCCCCAGTATGCCCAAGTTGCCCCCATTTCGGTTTAATGGTGACCGAAGTCAATTTCGTGGGTTTGTTAATCAATGCATATTATTTTTTGATGTACATGCCTCTTACTACCAGTCTGATAGATCTAAGGTTTTATGTATTATTATGTTGTTGACATCACGGGCTCTGGCTTGAGCAAATCCCATGGTTGAAAGTCACAATACCCGTCTAAATAATTTGGATGATTTTCTGACATCTATGGCGCAAATGTTCGACGATCCCAACCGCCGTACCACCGCTGAATCTGCCCTGCTGTCATTACGCCAGGGGAAGCGCTCAGTCATAGAATATGTTACCGAATTTAAGAGGTTAGTGGTGGATACCAACTGGGAAAACAATGCTTTATTGCCAATTTTTAGGAAAGGTTTATCCAGTGCAATCAAGGATGAGCTAGCTCGTTCCGAGTCCCCACAGGAGTTCGAGTCGTTTTTACAACACTGTGTGCGTATTGACATTCGCCTAACTGAATGCAGACAAGAGAAATGGGCAGCTGTAAATCGCATTGCTAATTTTTCTCTTCCATCTAGGGAAACTACAGGCAAAAACCCGCGGGAGACCGAGGAGGTGCCTATGCAAGTGGACTCGCTACAAAGACGTGAGAATAATGAACGCCGGGAATACCGTTTCCGTGAACGATTATGTTTTTATTGCGGTCAATCAGACCATTTCCTCATTAATTGTCCTAAATGTCCCAGGCGACCTAACAAGGTGTTAGCGGCAGTAGGGGATTATGACAATACGGACGCTGAGTCTGAAGTTTCGGAGACCAGTCTACACCTAGACGCTGTGTTTCCCCCAACATTGATGTCGACTTCCCCTAAAGATCAAGGGGAAAAATATTCACATTGTTCTCTTCCTATTCAGATTCTGTGGGAAGGTCAGTGGATGCCAAGTTCTGCCATGATAGACTCTGGAGCAAGTGGGAATTTCATGGATTCTTCTTTTGCCAGGAAACATGGTATAAAGACACAACTAAGAGCTTCGCCAGTCACCATGGAAATGGTGGATGGTTCCCCATTAACTTCTGGACCAGTAGACCGGGAAACGGTGCTCCTGGAGTGTAAGATGGAACCAGACCATCAGGAAACCCTTTCATTTATGCTAATATCTTCTCCTCATTTTCCTATAATTTTAGGAATTCCCTGGCTACGGTTGCAAAATCCAAACATCAATTGGGAAACAAAGGAGATATCCTTCCCCTCGAAGGGTAGTCCTACCATCTGTCCAACAGTCACGGTTCCAGTTACCCGGGACGTGGAAGAGGCAATACAGGTACCCACTCTCCCTCTGGTTTACCAGGAATTCGCAGACGTTTGTGACAAAAGGAAGGCAGACCAACTCCCACCACATAGACCATATGACTGCCCCATAGAATTGCTTCCTGGGGCAGCGATCCCTTTCGGCCATGTTTACCCGCTGGCAGCTCCAGAACTAAAAACATTACGAGAGTATATAGATGAGAACCTAGCCAAGGGGTTTATTCGACCATCCTCTTCACCAGTGGGAGCCCCAATATTCTTTGTAAAGAAGAAAGATGGGACTCTAAGACCCTGCATTGACTACCGGGAGATAAATAAGGTAACCATTCGTAACAGGTACCCGTTGCCGCTAATTCCTGAAATGTTGGAAAGAGTTCGTCAAGCCAAGGTGTTTACCAAATTAGACCTTCGTGGGGCATATAATTTACTCCGTATACGTCCCGGAGACGAATGGAAGACGGCTTTTAGATGCCGGTATGGACATTTTGAATATTTAGTGATGCCATTCGGACTGTGTAACGCTCCTGCTGCTTTTCAACACTTAGCCAATGATATCTTCAGGGATTTATTGGACCATTATGTGGTAATTTACCTGGATGACATCTTAATCTTCTCTGATTCTCTACAGGAACATCAGGAACATGTCAAGACCGTGCTCAGACGTTTAAGAGAGAATCATTTATACATCAAACTCGAAAAATGTGAGTTTCATTGCTCCGAAATTCAATTTCTGGGCTATATTATTTCTCCCCAAGGATTGAACATGGAATCCAGCAAGATCCAGGCGATCATAGACTGGCCGGTACCAGGAAACATCAAAGAGGTACAACGATTTATTGGTTTTGCTAATTTTTATAGACGTTTTATCTGGAATTTTTCGGAAATTGTCCGTCCCATCACTCTCCTTACTAAGAAGGGGAAGAAGTTTGTATGGTCTTCGCAAGCCCAGGAAGCCTTTGACTGCCTCAAGGTTTGTTTTACCACGGCTCCGATATTAATGCATCCGGATCCTGCACTGCCTTTCATCGTGGAGGTGGACGCTTCTGTGCACTGGGAGCTATCCTCTCACAACGAACCGGAGACAAAGGTTTGCTGCACCCGTGTGCCTTCTTTTCATGCAGGTTATCTTCTGCTGAACTAAATTATGACATTGCAGATAAGGAACTTTTGGCAATCATTTCCGCCTTTAAAGAATGGAGACACCATTTGCAGGGAGCAACTCAACAGGTAGTAGTGCTCACAGATCATCGTAATTTGGAATTTCTTAAATCCGCCAGGTGTCTTTCTCCCCGACAAGCTAGGTGGAGTTTGTTCTTGAACCAGTTTGATTTTATTATCTCGTACCGCCCAGGTTCACGTAATGGGAAGGCCGATGCATTATCCCGAATCCACACGGTGGACTCCGTGCCTGGGACCCCATCTAAGACCATCTTGTCTGATGCCAATTTCATAGGAGTGCTCCAGGACCGGGACTTGTGGGAGGAGATCAAGCTGGCCTATGACGGTGATGCATTTCTTGCTGCTCCACCTGACAACGTGAATCTTGTCTTTCAGAATGGTGTGTGGCTTAGAGATCGACGTATTTACGTCCCAGAGGCTGTGAGACTTTGAATCCTCAAATTGGTCCATGACTCCGTATTGGCTGGTCATAGGGGGGTACAGAAGACTCAGGAATTTTTAAGTCGTTTTTTCTGGTGGCCTACCTGCTTAAAAGATGTGAATGAGTATGTCCGCTCTTGTGAGGTTTGTGCCCGGTACAGTCCGGACATGTTCCACATGGGAATCCCAATCACTAGAAAAGATCAAAATATCATCCAGATAGATGATCAAAAACTTATCCACAAAGTCTCGGAAAATATCATTCATAAAGGACTGGAAGACAGAAGGGGCATTAGAGAGCCCAAAAGGCATCACCAGGTACTCAAAATGTCCCTCCGGAGTATTAAAAGCCGTCTTCCATTCATCCCCGTGCTTGATGCGAATAAGATTATACCCCCCCTGAGGTCAAGCTTAGTAAACCAGCAGGCACTCTTAACTCTGGAGAATAAATCAGACATCAGAGGTAACGGGTACTGATATTTAACCGTCATCTTGTTAAGGGAACGATAATCAATACACGGTCTTAATGAACCATCTTTCTTGGCCACAAAAAAAAAAACAGCACCTTAATATAGGATTGCATAGCATCATGTTCGGGTACAGATAAGTTGAAAAGCCGACCCTTGGGAAATTTACACCCAGGCATCAAGTCAATTGCACAGTCATAACTCGTATGAGGAGGCAAAGACGCAGACTTACTCTCACTAAATACATCAGAGAAATCAGCCAGATAATCAGGAACATCATGAGACTGAGGAGAGGTGGAGAAAACAGGAGCGTCCGTAAGAACACACTGACAACCCCAACACACCACAGAGACAGATTTCCAATCGAAAACTGGGTTATGAGTTTGCAACCAGGGGAAGCCCAGAAAAATAGTATCATGCAAATTATGCAGCACCAAAATCTACAATTTTCTTGGTGGTCTGGGGCAACCCGCATTATCACCTGGGTCCAAAACTGAGGTTTATTCTCCACCAAAGGAGTGGCATCAATACCCCTCAAAGGAATAGGCGTCTGCAGAGGTGTCATGGACAAACCACAACGTTTAGCAAAGTCCAAATCCATCTGATTCAGAGCTGCTCCTGAATCCACAAAAGCCTTAGTGGAAAATTTGGACAAGGAGCAGATCAGAGTAATTGCCAAAAGGAACTTAGGTTGTACACTGCCCACAGCAAATGTGTGTGCAAAACGTTTCTCTCGTTTAGGGCAGACAGAAATAGTATGAGAGGCGTCTCCACAGAAAAAACACAGCTTATTACGCCTTCTAAACTCCCGACGTTGCGCCCTAGACAAAACCCCATCACATTGCATAGGTTCAGACATTTGTTCAAAAGATGGCAGCGCCTCCTATGTAGTTTTACGTTCACGTAAGCGCCGAGCAACTTGAATGGCTAATGACATAGAGCCATCCAGACCAGAAGGAACAGGAAATCCCACCATAACATCTTTTACGGTCTCTGACAAACCTTTCCAAAAGAGGCCGCCAATGCACTATCATTCCATGTAGTAAGGACCGCCCACTTTCGGAATTTTTGACAGTACAACTCTGCAGGATCCTGACCCTGGTCTAATGCCAACAGGGTTCTCTCAGCTTGATCAACAGCATTAGGTTCATCATACAACAACCCCAAGGCTTGAAAAAATGCATCCACATTAGTCAAAATAGGATTTTCAGGTGTCAGAGAAAAAGCCCAATCCTGGGGATCGCCGCACAGCAAAGAGATGACAATTTTAACCTGCTGCACAGAGCTCCCCAATGAATTAGGCTTCAAAGCAAGAAATAATTTACAATTTTTCTTAAAATTCAGAAATTTAGACCGATCCCCAGAAAACACATCAGGAGTAGGAATCTTAGGTTCAGCAGCATATGACTGAATGAGGTAGGTGGAAATTCCCTGCACTTCAGCAGCAAGTTGCTCCACACGATCAATTGCTTAATCTCCATTAGAAAAAAAAAATCCTCCTACGGCCCCAGAAAAAAAAAAGAGGAAAAAATATACCAAAAAAAAAAAAAAATTCTGACACTTTTGTTTTTTCTTTTCCTTTTCCCTTAAACAATCTTTCCCTGCTTTTGAGTACCCTAGAATCTGCGGTATGGCTGGTGATTCTGTTATGAATGGGTCACCGAGGAGGAACAACAAAAAGCTAAGTCCCAGAAAACCAGAGAGGTTGGTCACAATGCAGATTGCAGATCCCTGATCTTAACCACACAACTAACAGTAGCAGTGGAGCGTTCCTACGTTGTTCCTAGATGCCTCGTCACCGCCGGAGGACTAGATAAACCTAAAGCAAGAAAAGGGAAATCTAACTGCCCCAGAGCAGACCCCAAAGGAAAAGACAGCCCCCACACATGTATTGACGGTGAGGCAAGATGAAAACACAAACACAGGCAGGAAAATAGGCTGACCAAACGATGGGGCCCGACTAACTAGAAAGGACAGGAAAGGAAAGCCACTGTCTGCAATCTGCCAAAAAACCCTACCAAAAATAATGTCCAACACGTCTGATAGCAAAATTAACCCTGAAGTCACTAGACTTCTCCCACTATATCAGCACTCTGAAATATTCTGAAACAGAGCAAAAAGAGGCCAATCTAATAAGGGTCAAAACGGCAAATTGGCAAATACAGACAAATAGGAGTGGAAGTTCAGCATAGCCCCAGCAGGGGCAAGCTGACCACACAAGAAATTGAATTGACCAACAAGCGCAAGTGTGAAAATTAGCAAAAAACAAACTTAACTTAAGAAGACTGGAAGAGAGCTGAAGTCCAAGACCTGAGAAGCAGACTGAATCACCAGCACTAGGATAGGGCGTCGGCTGTCTTATATCCAGTCTGATACTCCAGAGATCCAATCGTTATCCTTCTCATCAGGTGGCAGATCACTACCACTTAAACCAACCTCACTACCTCCTGTCACCACCAGTGGGAGAATGGAAGGAGAACTCTCAACAGGTGGAGCAGAAAATGAGCTCCACCTTGTTGCAACGTCTATGATTAGGTGGTGCTTGGGGAGGTGGAGCAATCGCTGCAGCTTCTGCATACGACTGGAGTGTACGGGCAAGCGACGGATGTGCGAGCACAGTCTTTGCACCTTTTGGAGGAGGGCTGTTAACTCCGGATAATTATTGAGGAAGCACTGCACCACCAGGTTCAAAGTGTGAGCCAGGCAAGGTATGTGTGTGAGTTTTGCAAGGGCTATGGCTGCCACAAAATTCCAGCCGTTATCACTGACTACCTTGCCTCGCTCAAGATGTAAACTGCCCAGCCATGACTCAGTTTGTCTCTGCAATTAGTCGGCCAGTACCTCCGCAGTGTGTCTGTTGTCGCCCAAAGACATCATCTTTAAAACAGCCTGCTGCCACTTACCACTAACTGTTCGATAGTGGGACACCTCGTGTGCAACACTGGCAGCTGCAGATGGAGTGCTCGTGCGACTGCGCTCTGTCGACGAGCTTTCGCTTCTGGAGGAGGAGGAGGGTCATACACCTACAGCCAACTGTTTCCTAAACCATGGGCTAGGCAGCACTGTTCCACCGCCACGGTCCCCTGTGGAGCCTGCATCCACCACATTAACCCAGTGCGCAATGATGGACACGTAACGGCACTGGCCATGCCTACTGCACCATGCATCTGTTGTGAGGTGCACCTTTCCACTCACTGGTTGTTTGAGTGCATGGACAATGCAGTCTTTCACATGCAGATGGAGGGCAGGGATGGCTTTTCAAGAAAAGAATTGCCGACTGGGTAGGTCATAGCGTGGGACAGCGTAGGCCATGAGCTCTCGGAAAGCTTCGCTTTCAACCAAACGGAAGGGCATCATCTCTAATGAGATCAGTTTGGCAATGTAGGCGTTCAAAGCCAGTGTACGTGGATGAGAGGATGAGTACTTTCTTGTCCTACTCATAGTCTCTGGTAGGGTGAGCTGGACTTGAGAGCTGCATATGGGGGAACTAGCGGTGGACCGGACGGACTGAGATTGGGTTGGTGATGGTGTTGTTGGTGATGGCCTAGATTCAGTGTTTCGTTGCAAGACCATTGTGATTCCCTGACTGCTTTGGCCTTGCGACGACACCTCAACATTTATTGCTGGTGGTGTGCTTACCGATGGCGGTGGTCTTACAGTGGGGGAAGCGATGGAGCGCTGCTGGCTACCTTCAGTCGGAGCAGGTGCACATGTGGTACCTGAGGTTTTGTAGTCCGTCCACACTTGCAAGTGCATGGTGGTTAAATGTCTAAGCATGCAATTGGTATTCAAATTTCTGAGATTTTTCCCTCGGCTAAAGGTCCTTCCGCACTTCTTACAGATAACCTTTGCCTCATCAGGATGATTTTGGACAAAGAAGTGCCACACTGCACTCTTCCTACTATGGTATATATTTTCAGGGCTTGCACGCTGTGCTAGTTTGACCATGTGGCCAAGCTGTCCTGCACCTCTTGGTTTTTGCTCCATGTTTTTGGACAGCTACTGATCTGCCAGATAGCCGCTGCTGTGATGTCGATGCCTACTGCGGATCCTTCTCCTCATCTGAGCTATTGCCAGCGGCACCCTCTTCCCCCAATGGATGCCCATCCGGGTCAACAACTGGGTCATCCATCACCTACTCTTTAATTTCATGTGCACCTTCCTCTGTGTCACCATGTAAGGTGGTATAGTATGCGGGAAGGGGCACCTGAGTTTCATCAGGGTCAGATTCTGGCTCAGTAGACTGCGAGGGCAATGTAGTGATGTGGGTCAATGTACCAGCAGAATCATCTAGCAGTGGCTGCGCATCAGTGCAATCCATGTCAGATTCATCTTGGACTGAGAAATACAGGATTTGACTGGATAACCCAGGCATGGTATGTGAAACGAGCTCCATGGAGTAATCTGAAGTGTCGGCTGATGCATCCTTCACTTTTGGTAGGGGTGAAGGACACAAGGAAAGGTGTTTTTCCTGACCAGAACCCTGCACTGATGACTCTGTGTTTGCAGGTTTCGAACGTTCAGAAGAGGAGGCAATAGAGGCGGTGGCTGTTTTGGCAATGTAAGCCAAAACCTGTTCCTGATGCTCCGGCTTTAAAAGTGGTTTTCCTACTCCCAGAAAAGGGAACCTTACAGGTCTTCTTGTACCAGATGATGACGCAGGCTCAACACCTCCTGCCTTAGCTGCTATTGTGCTTTTGGCAGATGCACCACCACCACCATCGGTACCAGCTGCCCCCCCGCCCACGTTCGCGGCCTCTTCCGCCTTACTTCCTCATGTTTGTGAAAATGTAACAAAAATACCAGCAGGTATATGGTACTGTATGAGGAGCGTACAGCTGTATAAGGTGTAGGTAAAAATTTAAATCTCCGTATATATTTCCTTAGTCACAGATGCTCTCCCAGTATGTATTTGACCGTAATCCAACCAGCAGATATACGGTACTGTATCAGAAGCGGACAGCTCTATATGGTGTATGTATGGAAAAATGAAAATCTCCATCTATTTTTTTACGGAGTCAACAGCAGATATACAATACTGTTAGAGAAGCGGACAGCTCTATACGGTGTATGGAAAAATGGAAATGTCCGTCTATGTATTTACGCACTCACACACACACGCGCTCTCTCTGTATAGATTGCACCGTAATCCAAACAGCAGATATACGATACTGTTTGAGAAGCGGACAGCTGTATATGGTGTATGTATGGAAAAGTTTAAATCTCCATCTGTTTTTTTACAGAGTCACACACACGCTGTCTCTGTATAGATTTGACCATAATCAAACAGCAGATATACGATACTGTTTGACAAGCGGACAGCTCTATCCGGTGTATATATATGGAAAATTTAAAATCTCCGTCTATTTTTTTATGGAGTCACACACACACGCTGTCTCTGTATAGATTTGACCGTTATCAAACAGCAGATATACGATACTGTTTGACAAGCGGACAGCTCTATACGGTGTATGTATGGAAAATTTTAAATCTCTGTCTATTTTTTTACGGAGTCACACACAGATAGCTTGTATTTGTCCATGATACTAGCTGGTACACGGTAGTGTGTGAGGAGCGTACACCTCTATACGTTGTGTGAAAAAATGAATGCTCTGTAACTGTGCAAAAAATCAGAATAAACGATTTTTTGCTTTTAAAAGAGCAGTCCGCACAGGAGTGTGCACACAGCAATGCAGCTAGCAGGCAGCCTTATAAGGAAGCCTAATAACCACGAGCGCTGCTGCACACTGTCACTGCACAGTAAAGGGCATGTCACACTAAGAGATATCGCTAGCAATATCGCTATAACTTGTGACGTTATAGCGATATTGCTAGCGATATCGTTGTGTCTGATACTTACCTACAACCCGCTCCCCCGCTGGTTATCGCTGATTGTGCGAGAACATTCAGGACTGTTTCTCGTCGTCAGCTTCCTGCGGCGCTTCCTGCTGTGACGACGAGCGACGCGTGGAGCCGGGCGGGAGGACACAGGATCGCCTAGTGTGACAGGTAAGTAGCGACCCCCATCCCCAGCGATGTCGCTGGTGAGATCTGCCTGTGTGGCAGCTCACTAGCGACCACATAGCGATGTACCAGCGATCCTGACCGCATCATATCGCTGGTCGGGATCGCTGGTACATCGCTAAGTGTGACAGTACCCTTACTGTACAGTTGAAATCACTATCAGAAGAAGCAGTTTTTTTTTCTTTGTTGCCTAACGCTCTCCCTATTGAGAATCAGCAGCAGCAACCTCTCCCTATGCTAAAATCGGCAGAAGTAACATGGCGGTCGGCAGTCAGGACTTTTATAGCCATCGTGATGCCACACAAAGCAAGCCAATCACACGAATGCCCTTCTCTAAGATGGTGGTGGCCGCTGCCCATGTCATCACGCTGCCCACCGTGTGCGTCCGTGATGATTGGCTGGGAAAAGGCGCTGGAAGCATCATGGGAAACGCGACTTTGGCGGGCGGGTTGGCGACCTCATGGCCGACCTCATGCTATGGTCGGGTTTCGATAGGCGAAACTGGACTTTGGCGAAAGTTGGCAACTTATCAATTTGACCGACCCGTTTCGCTCAACTCTAATCATATATCTATCTATTTTCTGTTATCAATCTATTTATCTTTCTATCATATATTATCTATCTATTATCTATCTGTTTATTATCTATCTATTATCTACTGTATTTATCTATTATCTATCTGTTATCTATTTATTTATTATCTATCCAATTATTATCTATCTGTCTTTCATCTATGTTTATTATCTATAATCTATCATCTATCTATTACCTACAGTATCTATTCTGAGGGTTGTGGCTGTGATCTTCCTGTGCTTCGCTGATGCAATTTCCTGATTCCTTTGAGTTGTGGGTATATATCTGACGGGATGTGGATGTCCATGGTGCCGTCCGTTTGTTTTCTCTCACTCATTGACGTGCATTGGGGAGTCTCGTCCGATATACGCACTCTTATGCAGCATGGTGCAATTTTTGTCCTCTGCCCGATTACAGCTGAGGAACAATCCGCAGATCAGTCCTGACTCATAGATTAACATTCGTCCGAGTGCAATGTGATTTTGTATTGTATTTATACGCAGATGTGAGCAAACCCTAAAGCCGAGCGCTGCCAGACACAGAGATCATGTACAAGCAACACTCCCCGAAGAACTTAATAACGGAGCAAATGTAGCATGAAGTATTTATTTTCCAGTCTGATAACTCTAATAAGATGCATGACACTTTTTCCGTATTAAATGGTTTTAGGAAATCGCCGGTCAGTTTATTGCAAATTATCACATAAAAAAAATAGAAAAAGCACAAATCCTCCGCTGATCACAGGCTCAGGAAGAATTCAATTACAGAGATGGCAGCAATTATTTCTGTCGTGCCTTTTTCTATTTCAGAAACTTGTGTGATCCATCTTTGTTGCTTCCGACCAAGAGTGATGGAACGTTCTGTCGTTCTCAACTTGGAAAAGATATTTCTCTCGTCTTTTCTACGGAGCAGGGACATATTTCCTTCAGCGCTGGGAACTTTTATCTGCTTTATTTATATTTAATGTCGATGGAAGACGATAACTTTGGAAACTTCACTTGAAGACACTACGGAAAATTTCTCCCAGGGAAATTGAGAAAAAAAAAAGCTATTTTTAACCTCTTCATAAAATAAAGTTACTCCCAAGATTGTTTGACTGAACCAGACAAGGATTCTGTAAGCTGCTGTTATTCTGGAGATCACCCTTCTAAAGTCCAGCAAGTTGTGCTAATAGAAAATCCTTTGGTATTCTGCTATGTTCTTCATTTTTGAAGGACATTTGCTCCAAGCGCCAGCTTTTTACGAGAGAACTGAGAATGTGATGCTAGATGGCGCATTAATTGTGTTGCATTGAGGCAATACCATTGTCATGTAGTGACTAGGGATGGAAGGCGCATAGCTGATCCCTCAAACTAGGTGGCACCTTAGTCTATCCCTGTCCCTGTTTTATCCTGGAGGGTGGAGATGCCAGGGTCTCGTACCTTGCTATGCTTCTATCTTAAACTTTATCAGTTCCTTCCCCCACCCAGGGAGGTGCGAGGCTAAAATGTATAGGATTACAGTACAGTAACCAGACAGACAAGGGTAGATGTGGCGCCCCTGAGGGTTCAGTCGCCACAGAGGTACTGCACCTCCTCCTGAGGTGTGGGACCCCACCATCCAGGTAAGGTGGAGACACCTGACCACACTCCAACACCTGCACCCCACACAACATAGTAGTGTAGCAAAGCACCCTTTGGTGGCTCCCTGCTTGGAACACGAAGCGTGGTGGGAGGCGGATGGAGTTAGTTGGCACTAAAAGAGCGGGAAGAGGATAGGATTCAGTTAGTTAGTCACAGGAGTCTGACGAGGTCAGTCTGTGAAAGGAGATCCCCAGAGTGGGATGGATGAAGGAAGTGCTGCAGCCGACCTCAGTGATCTGGGTCCGCTGGCACAAGAAGGGAGCATTGATAGAAGGCCTGACTCTCCATAAGAAGGAAAGGATTAGTACGGAACGTGAGGAGAATAAGAGAACAAGGACCAGGGTTAGAGGAGAACCCTTCCCAAGTTCTAAGCGCAAGGCCGGTGTCCGGTCCCCGAGGTTGTATGGATACTAATGGTCCTGCAGCAGACACCGGAGGAATAGAAGTAGTGACCACTTTTTTCCCACTCCAGACTTGGGGGCACAACATCAACGTGTGTGAGCCGGGACTAGGTAGAAGGAGTCCCCGAAGTAGGCTACAGCTGTCTGTCATACAAGTACAGTTCATAGGAACATCTGACAGGAGGAACTCCAGTGTAACTCAGTACTGTGAGTACTTCACTCAAAGACGCTAAGAGGGAGACGTTCAGAAAAGGCACATATGTTGGCGGAGTGTTGGAAAGGAGTACTTCATCTTTCCTGGAAGTTGGCTGAGCTCCTGACCCGGAGGACACGGCACGGATGCGGGCATCTGTACCACAACAGACTGTGAGTAAAGCTTTGGAACTACATGCCCTGGTGTCCTCCACTTATTCCTGCACCAGCCTGCCCGACAGTGCTACATCCCTCCTGCGCCCGACACTACACCACCTAAGTGTCACTTCACCTACACTGAACTGGGACTACAGCCCTGCCTGTGGAGGGCTATAAAATCATTGCTGCACTACACCATCTGTCCCAGAGGATCTGTCTGCAGCGTCGGCTTAACAATTGCCGAACACCACAGGTGGCGTCACGAATCACATATAAACTTTCACCACCATAAGCACACTGAAACAACCCCTTTTGCAATGGAGCCCCAGGGCCACGGATCGGGTCACTGCTGCCATGACAACTCCCGTTGAGAAGATCAACCGGCCCAGTACCGAGTACCCCATGGCCCTGGCGAGTGAGGGCACTCCACAGACAGACAGGGATAAAAGAAAACTATAATTATACTCACAAAACAACAGATTGAAACACAGGGGAGGGATAAGTTGGAGAAACCAAACAGGAAAGAATGACGATAAGCATGCATACTATGTCCAAGCAGAAATCTCTTGAACAATTCTCCAACCGCCTACTCCAAACACTGAATTTCTCCTGTAACACCTAACCAGGAACTATCACTGACAACTCCCAAGTACCAGTGCTGAGCATATATACCAGGGGAGAGTGGCCAACACAGAACAGCTGAGGCAATTCAGGACAGAGAGCTCTAGAAGATCAACTGATCAGAGCAAGGAAAAAACCTGCACTGTTTAATAGGTTGGTGAAGCAGTTGCATTCAGTGCAGAATTTCATGTGACCAGAAGTTGCTATCTTCTGGCCCCTCTCTATCACGTTATCCGTGTGACAACCATCTGGTGGCTGCAGCAAGAAAATTAGTGTCCATTTCCAGTTTCATGTAAAAATAGTTTTTTGAAATTCTGAAAAGATTTCTGTTTGCTGTCAGTAATTAGAAACATTGACTGTTTTGACACCCTTTTTGATCACACCCATACATAAATGAGCTGCTCATGTGTACTTGTGTTTTTAGTCTACACCTGTAGAAAAGCATAGTCTTGCTACAATCCCACACAACCAGATAAAACTGCTTTTGGTGAACATATAGGTCTATGTTCAGAATTTGTCCCTATTCTCCTGCTCTGTAAAATACCGTTCACTTTTCTGAGTGGATGTTTACATTTTATGAGTATTCCTTTCTGCTTCCACCATGAATAGCTCCTGTCATTTTTCGTTGGCCGCCCTGCGTTGCATGGAAGGTTCATCCCTCTGTTACGCCTGTGTGCAGTTTGATGGACTGGTGAGCTGGAACACAGAGACAAAGACTCTCCTCTACTTCTTTTAGATAGATAAAGCTTAGTCACATTTCCTGTAATCTGTCTTGGTGTCTCTGCTGATAACTAGAGATGAGCAAACACTAAAATGCTCAGATGCACATTGCTCCAATCAAGCAATTATTAATGCTCGGATGCTCATTGCTCAAATCAAGCAATTATTAATGCTCAGATGCTCATTTCGATTAATGATTATAATAGGAGTCAATGGGAAATCTGAGCATTTTTCCAGCAGACCCTACAAAGAGGTGTGGGGGGGGAAGTGAAAATGTTGAAATGGATGGAAAAAGTGCTGAATGGAAGGAGGACAGCACAAGGAAGACCCCTGTAAGCATCTCTGACTCCCAGATGGCTGCTGAGAACAATGGTGTCAGACTGCTAATCCACTTTAAGGATTGACAATAAAACATTCAAAATTGTTGAAATATTGGAATTTACAGGAAAATAAATGTTAAGAAACATTTATTTCCTGTATAATGACTTGTATATAAGGTAAAGAATTAAAAAATAATAATAGTTTAGGTAAACCAACATTTCAATTTTTATTTAAAACAAGGAAAATTTCAATGCAATTTATGAAGGAAGCAAGAATTGCATTTATATATCAGACATAAAGGAGGGTTTCATATACATTCTGTCCAAATTGCCATGAAGTGCTAGTCCTAGACTCATAAAGGCTATGCACTAAGTGCAAAGCCTGCCAAAATATATAAGCAGGGTCATTCATACACCCTTGAAGGCACCAACTGAAGTAACTGATTTAAATATTTAAAACAAAGTCTAGTTGTGGTACTCCTACATTCATGAAAGTTATGCACAGTGCAAAGCCTGCTAAAAATTAAAAGTAGGGTCATCAATAAACCCTTCAAGGCACCTACTGTATTACAACATTCAAATATTGTGAACAAAGTATAGTTGTGGTACTCCTACACTCATAAAGGCTCTGCACACAGTGCAAAGCCAAGAAAAAAAAATATAAGCAGGCTCATCCATAGATTCTTGAAGGCAACAATTGGAGGGTCTCATTAAAATATTAGGAAAATGTACATGATACACTCATAAAGTCTCTGAACGAAGTACAAAGCCATGAAAATTTGATAAGGAGGTTAATATAGTCATCCATAGACTCTTGAAGGCAACAACTGGATGGCCTCATTAAAATATTTTGAAAATGGAAAGCCAGTAAAATATTATAAGTATGGTCATCCAGTCATCTATACAATATTGCAGGCAACAACTGGTGGGTCTCATTCAAATATCGAAGATTAGAACACTTTATGTGCTGCTGACATCTGGCGGTGTAGAAAAGTTAGGGCTAATCCAAATTTGTTCATTTTTGTCAGAGTAAGCCTGTCAGCACTTTCTGTTGACAGGTGAAAGTACCTGTCTGTTCCCCCCCCCTCTCAGAGGCACTAAAATGAAGCGCATATTCTATGGATGACTAATTTAATGCAGAAAAAAATGTAAACATTTTCATGGAATCTTATATACCACCGAAATGTCACAGAAAGTACCTAAAACTTTATGGATGACTAAAGGAATCCAGACAAATTTTTCAACATTTTTTGTACAGCTACCTCTGAGGGGTTATATCAGAGTGCCATAGGGTTTTTTTTTATAGTAGGGCTTACCAATAGTGGCTGTATCTGACATTCATATCCCTTGCATCCAGGATCAGGAAGCCATGGGCCGGCGTCCAACATCACTTCCGCCCAGAAGAAGAGAAGCGAGGCAAGGGCGCTTCACCATGGAGGCATGAACAGGAGCAGGCTAGACGAGTGCACACTGCTGGAAAAGAACAATATAGGTACTGGTGTACCTGGAATGTGTTCATATCTAGGAGACATGCATTGGGTGAATAATGCATGCTGTATCTGCTGAGTATAAAGATACATCTGATCTATATGAATAGAAGCCATAAAATTATATAATAATAATCATAATAATAAAAAAGAAAAATATATATTTTTTAAAGAAATGCAGTGACTTAGAGAAATAAAAATGGTGATGAGTGAAATAGATGTATGTGTATATAAAGCATATTGCTAACGCAAACAGGATCCTATAGTGCATAGTGCAATGTAGTAAAAGAGGTAATCCTGTAACATAATAAAGTGCACCCTGTCATGGATAACCCATCATGTCATGTGAAATATGAGACAGCAACATACATACATACCTACATCAGTTGTACCTTCAGGTACATATACATGCTACTCACATACTCAAAACCAGACACATCATATGATTTGCACAGTATGGCAAGTTTTTAGACATAATTTCCCCATATGTTAAATGGATTATATAAGATAGATTATTAAAAAAAATCCTATTGAGATAACCAAAGATGCAAACATGTTTCTTCCAAATAGGTGTCACTCACTGAAGATCAAACAACCCCTGATGACAGGCGACCGAGATGAAGATCATAGCCCAAGCCTGAAATAAGAAAGTGTGAGAATAAGAAATGGCCGGAGTGAGCCTCCCAACCCCCTAGAGGAGGCGTGGGCGGAGGCCAACATGACGGGGGGTTGGAGGTTAGTGAGGGAAGGGGAAGGGTTAAAGGGGAGGGGGAGCTAGGGGGTATTTAATGCAGGGTTTGGGGGGTGCCCACCCTCTGTTCCAGTTGTCACAGCTTCTAAGCAGTCCCACGTAACGTACCTGGATGGCGGGCGTGGAACAGGCCTTGAACACGCTGCGGGCGGCAGCGGCAGGGCAGCCTCCTGGCTGGCTGGAGGCGCAGGTGGCCGGCCTGCTTCACCAGGCGCCGGGGCAGGCCGCGGTGAGAGACCGGAGACCCCGGCGGGCACGGCCTCCAGAGCGGCTGTCCCCCGACACCGCTCCCCGGGCCTCGCGTCGCCTTCGGAGCCCCTCCCGGGACCCTCCAGGACCTTCGCCCCGCGGCCGGAAGGGGGCAGGGCCGGCGCGCGCCCGACTTCCGGTTGGACCAGGATTTTCGGGGGGCCGCGGCGGCGGTGGACGAGCCGCGCGGCCTGCCTCGGGGGGCGCTTCGGCCGCGGGTGGAGGAGCGGCCTGCCAGGAGGCAGGGCCGAGCCGGTTCGGGTCCCCTGGCCATGGAGGGGAGATCGCTGGTTCGGGGGGGCGCTGCTGCGGTGCCCCTGCAGCGGTGCTTGCCTCTGACCCCCCGAGACTGTGCCACAGCCCCATGGCTGCAGCGGGACCGGAGGGCAGCCCGGCGGAGTCGGTGCTGGCTGCTAGAAGAATGGAGCGGAGGACGCTGTCGGGCTCCCAGTTGCCGTGGGGGGCCCTAAGCGACCGGGTGCCTCGCGATGGCGTGGCCGAATTGACTCTCGGCGGGGGGAGGCAGGTGCCTTCATTTGTGGAGGTGTCGCAGCCCAGTTCCGTCGGGGGGTTCAGGCCTCCCGCCCCGGCTCAGTCTGCAGGGGTTTCCGGGCCGCTGCAACGAGGCGGTGAGTTCGCCGCTGGGAGGCACGAGGTCCACGAGGCGTCATCATCTGGGGATCCAGGATGTCCGGCTGGAGGGCTCACAGCCCCCTCACAGCCTGGTGAGTATGCGTCTATGTCCCCTGTTTGTCACCCGCTTTTGTCTTCGTCTGTGGTGGTAGGGGGCCCCTTAGTAGAGTCTGGGGGTGGTGGGGTTGCGGCTGGTTTTAGCAGTTCAGGATCGGCCGGGGGTGTATGTGATGTGTTGGCGGATGTGCGTAGCTTGCTTTTAAGTTTGGAGCGGGGTTTGGTGGGGTCGTCACCGGTTGCAGCGTGGGTTGGGCCACAGGGTGGCGGGGTGGTGGGTCAGGGCGCGGCTGCGTCGAGCCCTGGTGTTGGCACGCCGGTTTCGGTGTCGGTGCAAACCGAGAAGGAAAAGGAGTGTCGTGTGCATCTGGATGATCGGGCGCATGGCGAGGTGTATGTGTGCTTTGAGGGTTCGTTAGGTGCCCATTTGAAAGAGGAAAAAATTGAAAGAGCGGATTTGGAAGGATGAATATGTGGAAATATTTTCGCTATTGCCTCTTGAGAAATTTAATTTGGACAAAAGTAGAAAAGAGGATAGCAAAAAGGAAGAGGAGGAAAAGCGGAGGTGGCGCTTGATTCCTCAGACATTTGTAAATTGGCAGCAGGCTTTTGCTATTTTGGCGAGTGTTATCGGGGAACAGGCCCCTGATAATTGCTCCGCGTTATTCTGTTATTTGGATGCTATTGGGGAGGCTTATAGAGTATATGGCGGTCAGGCGTGGCTGCGGTATGATGAGCAGTTTCGTCAGAGGAAAGCTGTGCGTCCGGCTATCCGCTGGGATCAAAAAGACATTGGCTTGTGGATGCGGGTGATAGCGCAGAATAAGTTTGGGAGTTCCTTTCTTGGGGGGCTGGAAGCACCAGCCAGAATAGCGGCACTTCCGGCTCTACGAGTGGCGGGGGTCAAGGGCAGTCGGGAACGCACAAGGCGGGGGTGTGTTGGCAGTTTAACAATGGCCAGTGTAAGTTTGGGGCCAACTGTAAATTTAAATACCTCTGCTCAACCTGCAATGGTGCCTCACACGGGGCATCCAAGTGTTTTAAAAAAGGGAAGTCCAAATTACGGTGGGGGTAATTTGCAAGGAGGAGACTCCAGTGAATCTGGAAAGGATGGTCCCCTATCTAAATAGGTACCCTGATAGGGTAGGAGCGGGGCTGTTGTATTCTGGTTTTCAGGAGGGTTTTCGGATTCCGGATCCTCCGTTTGAAATCCCGTTTGTTTTAAAAAATTTGCGCTCTGCTTTGGAGCATCCGTCAGTCGTTTCGGAGAAGATCCAAAAAGAAGTTTCATTGGGGCGCATGGCGGGCCCTTTCGTGTCTCCTCCTTTCCCGAATTTGGTCGTTTCCCCGTTGGGGGTTGTTCCGAAGAAGGAGCCCAATAAGTTTCGGCTCATTCAGCATTTGTCTTACCCACGGGGGAGGTCGGTTAACGACGGTATTGATCCGGAGATTTGTTCAGTGGTATACTCCTCATTTGATGAAGCGGCAGGTTGGGTCCGGAAATGTGGTCGCAGGGCCCTTATGGTTAAGACTGATGTTGAGTCTGCGTTTCGTTTGCTTCCGGTTCACCCAGAAGCGTGAGGTTGTTGGGCTGTTTCTGGGAAGACAGGTTTTTTGTAGATAGGTGTTTACCTATGGGTTGTTCCTTGTCTTGTGCGTATTTTGAGGCTTTTAGTTCTTTTCTTGAGTGGGTCGTGTGCGATGTCTCTGGGTGCGATTCCATAGTTCATTATTTGGACGATTTTTTGTGTATCGGCCCGGCGGATTCTTCGTGTTGTCTCAGGATTTTGAAAGCGATTGAGTGGGTGGCGGATCGGTTCGGGGTTCCGTTGGCACCCGGGAAAACGGAGGGCCCCGGTACGTGTTTGCATTTTCTGGGGATCGTCATCGATACGGTCGAATGGGAATTCCGGTTGCCGGAGGACAAGCTTGCTGATTTGAGGGCTGAGGTCGTTCGCGCGCGTCGGTTGCGGAAAATATCGTTGCGGGATCTTCAGTCGCTGTTGGGAAAGCTTAACTTCGCTTGTCGTGTAATGCCGATGGGTCGAGTTTTTTCACGGCGGCTGGCTAGCGCTACTTCGGGGGTTCGGGCTCCCCATCATTTTGTGAGATTGTCGGCGCAGCTCAGGGCCGATTTGGTGGTTTGGGAGTCCTTTTTGGAGAAGTACAACGGTCGGTCGTTGGTAATGGCTGATGTGGTCTGCAATGATGCTTTGGATTTGTTTACGGATGCGGCAGGCGGATTCGGTTTTGGTGCCTATTTTGGAGGTCAATGGTGCGCCGCTCAGTGGCCTGCCGCTTGGGTTGCGGCTGGGTTGGTGCGTAACATCACGTTGTTGGAGATCTTTCCGATTCTGGTGGCAGTTCATTTGTGGGGTCAGGAGTTTCGGAATCGGCGCGTTCGTTTCAATTGCGACAACATGGGGGTTGTTAGCGCGATTAACGGTCTTACTGCGTCGTCCCCTCCAGTGGTCAGAGTTTTGCAGGAGTTGGTACTAGCATGCTTGTCTTTAAATGCGCATGTGACGGCGACACATGTGCCTGGAGTGAAGAACGAGATAGCTGACTCTCTTTCTCGCTTGCAGTGGGATCGTTTTCGTTCCTTGGCCCCGGAGGCAGAGTTCGAGGGTCTGGTTTGTCCGGAGGAGTTGTGGAGTGTGGCTTACGAGCCGTGGAGTCACTGATTGTATCGTCTTTGGCACCGAAAACCTGGGAGGCCTACCGGAATGTGTGGTGTGCATGGGAAGAGGTCATTTCGGCTGGTTCCACCAGTGGGGCCAGGCTTGAGCAAGAGGGTCTGTTGTTGTCATGGTTGGGGCAGGGCGCAAGCGAGGGTTGGTCTCGGGCTAAGGTGACACGTTTGTTGGCTCGTTTGTCTTTCGGTTTTCGGTTGCGCGGGTACAGGGATTTGACAAAAACGTTTCTGGTTAGACAGGCAGCGAAAGGTTTTCACCGCTTTCGGGGGGGGGTGATTTAAGGCGGCCCGAGTCGTTTAATATGCTTGAGCAATTGGGCGTGGTTCTGGGATCGGTCTGCGCGGATGGTTATGAGGTTGCGTTGTTTCGGCTGGCTTTTTCCTTTGCATTTTTTGGGGCGCTGCGGATCGGGGAGCTCGTGTCTCACAATAAAGAGTCTGTGGGCGGGTTGTTAGCCAGGGATGTGATGTTGAGCGCCCAGGGTGTTGAATTTTGGCTACGGAGGTCGAAGACGGATCAGGATGGAAAAGGCCGTCGAGTTGTGTTGGGTGTTGTCTCTGGCTCTGGAATGTGCCCGGCTCAGTGTTTGCGTTGTTTTTGGGACCTTCGTCCTAGTCTGGGTGGATCTTTGTTGTGTCACGCAGACGGGGGAAGTCTGTCTCGATATCAGTTTGGCGCAGTGTTTAAGAAGTCAATTCAGTGTTTGGGATTGGATGAATCTAGGTTTGCTTCGCATTCTTTTCGGATTGGTGCGGCGACTGAGGCAGCTGAGCGTGGTTTGGGTCCCTCTTTCATACAGCGGATCGGGGGGTGGAGGTCTAATCGTTATCGGAGTTATGTTCGGCCTTTCGGCGTGCAGGAGCTGTGTCCAGTTCATGTGGTCCATGGGGTTGATTAAATATTGCAAGTATTGGAGCGTTTTCTTGCAATATTTTTCTGTGACTGTCGTTTTGTGTTTCAGGTATGGGACCGCTGCTGGTTTGGATATTCGGTCACTCCTTTGTTTACTGGGGAGCGGTGAGGGCCGATGTCAGGACCGACGGCAGACAGTTGGGCATTTCCAGATCGGCGGCAGTGGTGCGATGGATCGGTTTTCGGGGCCTGGTATGGCGTCGGGTGTTGCCGGAGATTCATGAGTGTGTTCGGTTGGACCGGGCACCAGATGTTCTCGTTATTCACGCTGGGGGTAATGATCTGGCTGTCCGTCCCTTCCGGGAGCTGATCAAGGACATTAAGCAGGATTGCTTGCGGTTGTGGGTGACTTATCGGGAAGTCACGATTGTGTGGTCGGAGATCGTGCCGCGCAGACATTGGCGGTCCATGAGATCATTGGAGAAGGTCAACCGGGCCAGGATCAAAGTCAACAGGGCGGTGTCCGCTTTTATAGTTAAAAATGGGGGAGTTGCCGTGCGACATTTTGATTTGGAGAAGGGTGATGGCGATTACTGGTTGGCGGACGGGATTCACTTGAATGCCGTGGGTTCCGATATTTGGGCCCTTGCCCTTCAGGAGGGTATAGAGAAGGCTGTCGCTTGGCGGGTTGTGGGGGTCTCGGGTCATTGAGGTGTCAAAGGCCCCTCGTTGTGGCGGTTTGGGGGAGGGGGAGTCCTTGAAGTCGGTGGAAATTGGTTTGGGAGACTCTCTGGGTAGGGTCTCCTTCGTTTAAAGGTATGCTGGTCGTGATCTGGTGAGAGGTGGATGGGGAGTTTTCCGTCGGAAGAGGTCGGATCCCCAAGGAGTTTGTGGACAATATCTACTGGTGTGCTGGTGCTCCCGAGCCTGTGGGGTAACGGCTGGGAGCAAATGGTTGGGGGTTGTCCACGATATTTGTACTATTTCACCACGATCTTGTGGCTTCAAGGACTCCTCCTTCCAGGGTTAAATTCATTGTATTGTTTATGATACAGTGTTTATTGTTTGTTTATTGTTATAATAAAAGGCTGCTGTGGCCATAAAATTCCAAAAGAAATACCGGTGTCTGTGTATTAGTTGGCGCCAAGTTGGGGGTGGTCATTTTATGGTCACGGTGGGGTGGGGGGGGTCTTGGGGTAAGTCAAGACGTTTGATATCCCCTTACGAGGTAAATACTTGACAATACCAACGTCAAGAAATGGCCGGAGTGAGCCTCCCAACCCCCTAGAGGAGGCGTGGGCGGAGGCCAACATGACGGGGGGTTGGAGGTTAGTGAGGGAAGGGGAAGGGTTAAAGGGGAGGGGGAGCTAGGAGGTATTTAATGCAGGGTTTGGGGGGTGCCCGCCCTCTGTTCCAGTTGTCACAGCTTCTAAGCAGTCCCACCCTCCCTCCCTTTTTTATTTTGGGTTGGTAGTACGTGATTCTATTTTTGGGTCATGGCGGTTTGGGGGAGGGGGAGTCCTTGAAGTCGGTGGAAATTGGTTTGGGAGACTCTCTGGGTAGGGTCTCCTTCGTTTAAAGGTATGCTGGTCGTGATCTGGTGAGAGGTGGATGGGGAGTTTTCCGTCGGAAGAGGTCGGATCCCCAAGGAGTTTGTGGACAACATCTACTGGTGTGCTGGTGCTCCCGAGCCTGTGGGGTAACGGCTGGGAGCAAATGGTTGGGGGTTGCCCACGATATTTGTACTATTTCACCACGATCTTGTGGCTTCAAGGACTCCTCCTTCCAGGGTTAAATTCATTGTATAGTTTATGATACAGTGTTTATTGTTTGTTTATTGTTATAATAAAAGGCTGCTGTGGCCATAAAATTCCAAAAGAAATACCGGTGTCTGTGTATTAGTTGGCGCCAAGTTGGGGGTGGTCATTTTATGGTCACGGTGGGGTGGGGGGGGTCTTGGGGTAAGTCAAGACGTTTGATATCCCCTTACGAGGTAAATACTTGACAATACCAACGTCAAGAACAAGAATAAAAAACATCATAATCCAGAAACCCACAGGAAACACACTGAGACCATAAAAATAAACTCTCTGACAAAAAGGAGGCGAAACTCAAAACTTCATTAAATCCGTTAAGTCGGACACATACCACTCTCATTATCCATCTTGCTAAAAGTTGTGATAAATTCTTTTTCAAATCTCCCCCACGTCTGTTTATATGAATACGGTCAATCCCAAATGTTTTCAGCAGACTTGCATCATAGTTATGGCACTGTTCAAAATGTCTTACCAGTGGTTTAAGTTGTGAAGAATCTTCAATATGAATGGTATTCGTAATATCCCTGACATGTTCTATGATCCATATTTTCAACTGCCTCAAAGTCAGACCCATATACACCAACTTACAAGGGAACATCGCATAGTCGATTACCCAATGGTGTTACATGTGATGTGTTGGCTAATGAGAAATTTATGTGTCTGATGACTGGACATTAAGGCAGTAGCAGGGACCATATTTGGGCAGGCAATTCAATCCATTCATGGAAAAAAAAGCCCCATTTTGATCCTTTAGATCCAAAGGGGTTTTACTTTTCCGGGCCCTCATGTAGACTGTGCACAAGTTTGTCTCTAAGATTCGGTTCCAATCTTTAAGTAATGAATAAATGTTTACTTGTATATCCATTTTTGAGATAGGCCAGAATTAGGAAAGTACTTGCTTCATGTTGTGCCATTTATTGTTGAATGAGGGCTCAAAAGTCAGCCCCATCGCTGCTCCCTTGCATTTGTAGGTAGAAATTGTCTTTAAAAATGAAGAAGTAGTTGTACATTAATGCAAATTCAAGAAGAGTAAGAAGAAATTGAGCCAAAGCAGGGTTATGGCTCTCAGAAACAGAAAAATTCTGGGTGCCTCTATACCATCTTCATGGCGGATGGAGGTGTAAAGTGACTCTACATTTAGGGTCACATCCATAGATGTTTCTCCAAGATGATATTTTCAACCTTGTTAAGGAAATCATTTGTATCTTTGAGATATGATGGTAAGTTCTCAACCATTGGTTTAGAATGGTAGTTTAAAAATGTGCATGTCTTTTTGTATAGATTACTGTTGCCTGAAACAATTGGATGACCTGGGGGATTAAGAACATTCTTGTGCACCTGTAGGGTCAGTGGGCCGGACTGGGGGGTGGTCCCACTGTATACCGTGCAGTAACGTACAGACACAAGATGGAGGAAGTTTTCGGGTGCAACAGGTCCAAGTTTATTTTCCGCCGTCCGACTGACGGCTCTGACAACACACCGCAATTCCTTCATGGCCCTCGTTTCCAGGCCCCGGTACACACACACCGTACTTTCACTTGGGACATAGATACACACACCGTCCCTTTTTCAGCTTAGTGACGTTCCTGCCAGTTTGGTCACTGTGGCCGCCTTAGGCCTGTACACCAACAGTAATTTTACTGGTCAGCTGTCACCGTCAAATTCGGTATGCTTCCCCTCGGGACCTCGTCTGTACTGCGGTACTTCGTGTCAGGACCACCCCCCTGACTTCTCTCCTCAGTCCCCTGGTTGAGCTTTCCTCACAACACCCACTTTGCCACAGGCTCCTTTCCTCTTGAGCTCATCCTGGGGACTGGAACTTTCTGGAACCCTCCTGTCAAATTTATAACTTTCCCGGTTCCCTGTAACTCCGCCCCCCATGACCAACGGTTTCTAAAGCCCTAAGCAGCTGTCAAGTCCTGAACTCACACTCCACCCTGCCATCTTGTGGTCAACCCCAGGTACTGCACATCTCCTACACTTTCCTAGCTGTTTCCCCACTGTCATAACTGCTATCTGCCTAAAATGTGCAAACCCTCCTTACTACTTGCTGACAAGTCCGTCCGTCAGGTCACCTTCCCTACACACCTTGGGAAAAAAACAAGAAACATGCCATTCTTGGGAACACTGGAACAAGACCGCCTTTGGCGTCATTGGATATGACTCCTGGTTGGAAGGCCTCATCCACGATCAAGCAAAGTTGGCGTTCAAAAGAATAAGTGGGAAGTGGAAACACTTTTTTTAGAGCAAGTACAATCTCTTAATTGCCTGAATGCTTCCTTCTCATACAGATGGACAGGCCAGATGACAATTCCCACCTTTGGTGAAGGGTTTGTTTATTACCCATCTTAGATTTTTAGTTCACATAACTCCTGTCTGTAAGATGACGAGAGGTTGTCACTATGGATACCATTTGGAATTTTGCGGAACTCTTTTGTTACTAGTTTACCAAATAGTTCAATATAAGGGAACAGGTTTAGGGGTGGGAACTTTTTGATTTTGAGAAATGTGTACTTACCCACGGCAGAGGTGGTTTCTTGTTCTTCAGATAGCCCCTCAAGAATTAGTATTGCTTCCTATTCTTGTTTCGTCCATGTCTCTATTGTTCTAGGTTTGTGGTGTAGCTTCTTCAGATTGGAAACTAAGACCTCAGGAGGCAGGAAAATCGCCAGCAGGGATAGAGGGAGTCGGCTGTCTAAAATCCAGTCAGAGACTCCAGATGTCCAATCGTTGTCCTCATTATCAGGTGGCAGGCCTCTGTCAATTAGATCAGCTCCATTACCTCATGTAACCACCAGAGGGAGCCTGGAAAGAGAACTCGCAACTCCTCTGTCAAAACAACCAGCTCCACTACCTTCACTAGCAACCAGAGGTAGGCCAGAAAGTGAATTCACAACAGATACATTCTCATGAGCTGCTGGTCTTCCACATCTTGGAAAGCCAAAAAAAAAACCTCCTATGCTGCAACCGATCATCCAAGGCAGAACCCCCTTCTTTGAGTGTGTCCATCCCAAGGATATATCCACCACCTCATCTTTCACCTGAACTGCTGCCCTCTGAAACTGACCGAGAAAGGTGGAGAGATCCGGCCTGGACACATTGCATGCCCTCTGTGACATCACTCATTCTGCAGGTCGCTAATTGTACATGGATTACTTTTTTGCACCCTCAGGCATCCAGGGTTTATTTCTTTGTGCCTCTTCCTATGGCCGGGGTCAGACATGCGAGAAACTCGCACAAGTCTCGCGTGTCAATACTCGGCTCTGCTGCCGGCACTCGGGACCGGGGCTGCACAGAAATACAGTGTATATAACTGCATGACTTGGCTCTTTAAATTTCATATAATTTTTGAATTCCATGAATTTGTCTTTCCGAGGACGGAGATCCCTTTGGGGTGTTTTTATTATTGAAGATCATATAATTACTGGCCTTTTCAGATTACGGTATTTTTATTTTTTTAAAGTGAAGCAATAAAGTTTATCCACAGGCAGCCGTTACCGTTCTGAGCTTTGTTGATCAAGTCAAAATTTTTTTTGTTCATGATGGGCATAAATATGTTGTTGGAAAGAAGGAATTGAATTTGCCATATGTCCCATCTGTTAAGTGAAGGGCGCTGAAAGTTAAGTGTTTTCTATTTACGCCGACTCTATTTCTACTCGTTTCTGGTGCATCTGTTGGGATGAGATTATTTGCATATTTGCTGCCGGTTACTTTTGACTTAAAACAACTCAGGCTGATCATGAATCTCAATTTCCAGCAATAACTTCGTTCTGTTCTGTAGCTGATCAAAAAGTTTTTTTTTCTGTTTTCTGCAACCAAACAGAGCCCAGCATTCATTTAGTAAACAGCTGTGGCCAAATGAAAGCTGTGGTGTGATTGGTTGCAATGAGCAGCAAAGGCAGTTTTTATAAATCTGTCCCTTTTTGTATCAATTTATTTCCATTTTCACTAACTCTCACTATGTCATGGATCCAAACACATCCGGTGATGGCTGTGTGGTGCAGTCAGCACAAGCCTCTAGCAGCAGTAACCAGAGCCAGCTCTGATCGCTGCTGTTTAACCCCTCAGATGTCACTGTCAATCACTGACAGCAGTATATAGGCGGCGCAGATTCACCCTCGAATGGCGTCATCGTGTGGTGGTCCTGTTATCTTTGTGATGACACAGACTATAGAATATTTGCATGTTCAAGTACC
The DNA here is from genome assembly GCF_039654945.1 of Dendrobates tinctorius. Taxonomy (NCBI): domain Eukaryota; kingdom Metazoa; phylum Chordata; class Amphibia; order Anura; family Dendrobatidae; genus Dendrobates; species Dendrobates tinctorius. Next base: position 37,867,255 of record NW_027361784.1, read on the forward strand.
TGTACAAAAAAAGGAAAAATTCAGTAAACATATTCAGTATCACTAAGTGCAAAAAAAAAGTCTGATCTATGGAAATATTAAATTATTTAACCTAAACACTAAACAAAAAAACAAAACAAAGTGCCATTTTTCTGCAGCCTCTCATCCCCTCCAAAAAATTACAATAACACAGGAATTTAAATACTTTTATGTTTTCTTCCACAAGATGTGGACACTGAGGAATAGAATGGTGGAACATGGGGACTGAAATCTTTGTGATCCACCATTCAGCCTCTGCCTGTGAATCTGAGACTCCGTACACTGCAGGCGCGATGACATCACTACATTGCGTCTGGAGTGCGGAGAATCAGCGCTCACACTACTGAGATGAGTAAATGTCGGTAATTGTGGGGGAATCATATTAAGAGAGGATCTGTGGGTGCCATCATATCAATTAAAACGCTGTGAGGGTGCTAATACAGAGTGGGGGGCTGGTAAGGGCCATTATACTGAATTAGGGTCTGGTGGAGGCCATTATACTGAATGGGACGCTAGTGGGGGCCATTTAACTGAGTGGGTGGCTGGTAGGGGCCATCATACTGAATTACGAGCTAGTAGGGGCCATTATACTGAAAGGGAGGCTAGTGGCGGCCATTATATTGAATGGGGGGCATTATACTAAATTAGGGGCTGGTGAGGGCCAGGCCATTATACTGAATGAGGGGTTTGTGGGGGCCATTATACTAAACTGGTGTGGTGGCGGCCATTATACAGAATTAAGGACTGGTGGGGATTATTATACTGAGTGGGGAGTCTGTGGGGGCAATAATAATGAGTTAGCGGCTGGCGGAGGTCATTATACTGAATGGAAGGCTGGGTGGGGGCCATTATACTGAATGGGAGACTGGTGGGGACATTATACTGAATGGGGGCTGGTGGGGGCCAATATACTAAACGGGGGCTGGTGGGGTCTTTTTACTAAGTGGGAGGCTGGCGGGGGCCATAATACTTAATTAGTGACTGGCGGAGGGCATTATGTGGAATGGTAGGCTGGGTGAGGGGCCATTATACTGAATGGGGGTCTGTTGGGGACATTATACTGAATGAGGGCTGTTGGGGGGCCATTATACTGAATGGGATCTGGTGGGGGGCCATTATACTGAATGGGATCTGGTGGGGACAATATACTGAATGGGATCTGGTGGGGACAATATACTGAATGGGATCTGGTGGGGACAATATACTGAATGGGGATCTGGTGGGGACAATATACTGAATGGAGTCTGGGCGGGGCATTATGCTAAATGGGAGGCTTTGAATTTTTTAGACACTGTTCAACATTGAAATTGAAACACCAAGAAGGAAAAGTCATGCAATTATGGAAATCACAGGATGAAGACATTAGTAATTTGCAAATGATGATGAAATGAAAACAACATTTTCAAAGTATCTTCATATAGTCTGTAGTATGAGCCACGTTCAGAAATCCCTGCACTTACGGCCTTGGCTACTATCAATGAGACTGTTAATGGTCGTCTGTGAAATGTTCTTTCGTGCTGAATACACTTGGGCACGCATTTTTCCTATTTCTCCCAGGAGCCATGTTTCAACACTAACCCAGGCCACACGTTGGTCTTGCTACTGTGAGCAGCCTGCGTGGCCTAAAACGCATCTCGAACTTGTCTCCCATCTAACACATCGGGGACGTCATTGGTCGTGAATTGCACAAGGAGCTGCCAGCAGCAGATCTTGCTGATCCTGATTATTTGCGCATCCAACTTGGAAAAATAGTAACAACCCCGTCACATTTTCCAACCGTTTCAGTTCTACCTTCTTGCACTTGTGACAAATGCTGGAGTTTAGTTAGTGAGTTCTGCGGGAATAATGGCGCCATATGGAGAGGGGCCGCTCTGAGGTTTCTCTCCTGAGGAATTTACTGTTTGTTTTGTTACGATAAACATTATTTGTATAATCTCTCTTTCCTCGCATCTGTCGTGTCGTCCCTGACTGATCACTTTCTTCTCCAGAATAATTACGGTACCTATCATGGTTTGTCTTGGGGGGGTTTCTTTACATTTCTTCATGGAAAGTTATTAAAATTGTATAAGAAGATTATCTGTACTACTTCAATATGAGGACCTAATCTTCTGGTCATGAAAGGTCAAGGTCTAACATTTCATGGAAAATCTGCACTTAATAAAAGAGAAGACAGAAATTAGTGTGAGAATCTACTTAAGTGTCAGCAGCCTGACAAAATAATGATTTTTTTTCTTGTCGTACCTCAGTTAAAATTTCAAAGCCTCTGAAGACCTGTCTGACTACCATGTGATGTTTAGAGCTTATGGTAATGGCAAGCACTGCAAGTTTCCTAGATCAATGATCATCCTCTCTCCTGTGTGTGTTCCATCTGTAAGGTGCTCATGGCGGTAGTCATGGGGTCAGAGGCTGTTGTTCTCCAACACCCTGGCACCCCACAAGTAAATTGTGTCCTGTTTCCCTTTGGTGGTGGGTGTACGTTATAGCACTCAAAATTGTATTTGTAAAGTTCACCGCGCTATACTGAGAAGATATGAAAGACCTGGTTGTAGATAGACAATAGTGGTATTTGGTTATAAAAATATTGGTACTCACTTGTTGGGGAGTACCAATATTTTTATTACCAAATACCACTATTGTCTATCTACAACAAGGTCTTTCATATCTTCTCAGTATAGCGCGGTGAACTCTACAAATACAATTTTGGTTCAGTCTTTTTCAACAAGAGTCGACACAGTCCTGTTACTTCACCAGCTGCATCTAAGTTGTCCTTTTCTTATCAGGTGGGTAGCGCCCATGTAAAACTTACTTTACCCAGATTATAACACTCACAATTTTGCTGGGAGCCTCATCAGACTCCATGATCCCGTATCCGGGAACAGCTGCACATTGAACAGTAGACACTTGATCATTTTCAAACAGTTAAACTTTACTTAACAGTCCAAATTCCCACTTAGCTACAGCACAATATGATGTTACATTCATGTTCCTCATGTTCTTTCCAGCCTGAGTTATCCCTTTCTTATCTGGAACCCCTGGCCCCTAGAATACTCTGCCTGGCTCCTCAGCTCTCATGGGTTCTGACCCACCTCTCTTCAACAGTTTCCCTTCTGGCTTTCTCTCCTGGAAAGAGATATAGACAAGCTCCTCTGTGCCTAAATCGGGCCATCAGCCCAAGACGTCCCGGGAAGGTTTGTTAAAATTAGTGGTGGCCATCCGCATGCTGCCCGAAAAGTTCATAATTTCTTGTGCTTTTAAGCCCTCTGTCCTTGGACTTTACGTTTCACTCTTTCTATCTAATCTTCTCATCTACCCTAAAACAGGAAGTTTTCCCCTTTTTATTTACTACCCCTGCCCCTCCCATATTGGGGGAGTTTCTGCACCATTTAACCGGTCCTATACTATACCTATCTACTTCCTGATCTGATTGTATTGTGCCCTCCACTGCACTATTCCCAGTCCTATCCTATACCTAAAGCTAAATCCTAATCCTATGTCCTATACCTAATCCTTATCCTTTCCCTAACTCTAATACAACAGTACATTCTATCTTTATCAAAACACATTTGAATCGTCTACATCATTAAACATCTATAAAACTATGAAATTGTTCTCATAGCATTCACGTTACCAACATAAATTTGCTCACATTATAGACCATAATATTCTATGCACGCACCCATTTTATTAGAGAGGGAAAAGAGCATGCTTGTCCCTGACACATCATCCCTTTCCTCTGGGGATGCAGGACATTCGCTTAACCCCTTTTCCTACATCGGGCGTATATTTACGCCAATGTCGGACTCCCTCCCTTTGATGAGGGCTCCGGCAGTGAGCCCACATCTTTCCCAGGACATGTCAGCTGTTTTGAACTGCTGACATGTGCCTGCAATAGCCGCGGGTGGAATTGCGATCCACCCGAGGCTATTAACTAGTTAAATGCACCTGTCAAACGCTGACAGCGGCATTTAAATGGCGCTTCCAGCTATCGGGACGGAAATACGCACACCGGTGACCCGCGTCACGTAATTGTGGGTCACCAGTGTGTCAGCATGACAACCCAAGGTCTTCTGGAGACCTCTATGGTTTTCAGTGCCGGATTGCTGTGAGCGCCACCCAGTGGTCGGCGCTCATAGCAAGTTAGCAATTCTACTACATAGAGGCGAGCTGACCATCTCCTCTATGTAGCAAAGCCGATCGGGCTATGGCAGCTTCTAGTCTCTTATGGAGACTATTGAAGCATGCCAAAAGTAAAAAGAAAATGTGTTTAAAAATATAAAAAAATTAAAAAATATAAAAGTTCAAATCACCCCCTTTTGCCCCATTCAAAATAAAACAATAAAAATAAAATCAAAACTACACATATTTGGTATCGCTGCATTCATAATCGCCCGATTTATCAATAAAAAAAAGGATTAACCTGATCGCTAAACGGCGTGGCAAGAAAAAAGTCAAAATTTATTTGGTCGCCGCGACATTGCATTATAATGCAATAATGGGTGATCAAAAGAACGTATCTGCACCAAAATGATATCATTAAGAACTTCAGCTCAGCATGCAAAAAATAAGCCCTCACCCATCCCAAAATCACAAAAAATGGAGACAATATAGGTCTCGGAAAATGGCGCAATTTTTTTTTTTTAGCAAAGTTTGGAATTTTTTTTCACCACTTCGATAGAAAAGAACCTAGACATGTTTAGTATCTGTGAACGTGTGATGACCTGGAGAATCATAATGGCAGGTCAGTTTTAGCATTTAGTGAACCTAGCAAAAAAGCTAAAAGAGAGAGAGAGAGAAAATTTTTCTGCCGCCAGAACGGAATTTGGGGTTAAATTTATGGCAAGGAAATTCTTCCGGGGATGCTCATTTTAAAATGCGGATCCGTTGCCGCATCCCATCAAAAAACGTCTGGCAACGGATCCGCCGCCCATAGGTGACCATTATAACGAATGGCGGATAGCCGCTATTTTGACACAGACAAAAAACATTTCATTGTCCATCCACTGAAGTCAGTGGACGACAAAATTTTGGCGGATCCGTCAAAAAAAGGATCCAACAAATGACCATCCGTCAAAATCCGCCGCTAATGCAAGTCAATGGGAGAAAAAAAACGGATTCGCCAAAAAAAGGCGGATCCATTTTTTTTGCAAAACGGTGGATTTTGACTGATGTCAAACAACTGAAGTGTGAAACAGGCCTAAATGTTTAGGTGCACATATACTATATATGCTTATGTACATGTGTGTACTAAGTAAATACAAGCGTAATGTATTAACATGTGCAGATTTTTATATAGGCAGGTGGGTCATGAAAGGGGACATAGGGATCCTTAACTTTCAATGTCTGCCCCTGTTGCCAACAAATGGCTCGCCATAGGTTGCTGCCTTGAAGAATAAAAGTCTCACACACATTGGAGAAAAGTACTTCAAACCCCCAATTTGTGTGGAGACCCCATGACTCTCCCCCATAACAGATAATATTGAGAAAGAGAAAGGATGTTCAGGCCGAATGAGAGTGAAAGTTGGGAAATGGTGACGGACACTGTTTTGGGTTTTTTAATTTGCAAATTGTGAATCAAATCTGAGGGCTCAAAATAGCGTGGAACTGCAAATTTCAGAAAATTTAACACTTACTCCATGCACTCATCTCTACTTTGGAGACATTTTTTGCAACTGAGGTTTATTAGAAATGCTGCCATTTGCTGTGACTTGTCTAGTGATGTTATAATGTTAATGCTCAAATCAGAACTGGTGATGACATGAAAACTCCAATTAATAGGTAGAAACGCATGTGTTAAATTTAGGAAATGTGCAGGTCCCAGAAAATTCAAACAATTTGAAATTTGATTGATGCGAATTGCCCAAAAAATGCCTGCCTTTTTACAGATTGCAGAGGATTGCAACAGGAACAGAAGACTGTCATGAACTTAGGTGCAACCACGTGGACTTCCCCGTAATATCATCACATGGTATAGTGAAGTCAATCAGGAAGGACTATCATAGTTTGTATAAAAGCTGAGGCAGGTAATGCAGCAGCCATCTTAGGCCCCTTTCACACATCAGTTTTTTGCCATCAGTCACAATCCGTTGGCTCGATGGATCCGTCGCAGATTGTGAAAAACTGATGCGGATCCGGCGAAGAAACGGATCCGTCGCATCAGTTTTTTCATCCGTTTCTTCCGCTTTTCAACGGATCCATTTGTTAAAAGCGCCCAATGGGAGGCTCCCAAACGTTATTGGCTACTAAATACCTATATATACAGTGTTTCTACACCCCATCTTTGACAGGTTGTAGAGCAAGTGGCAAAAATGGAAGGTGTGATTGCGAACATTGTGAAGATCTATGTGGATTTTACTTTTGAGGCGTTCTTGAAAAGGAGCAAGAAAGACAGCGCATCATGTGTCAGCGCCCACGTCTTTTTAGGATCCACCTGTCACATCGCCGTTGGACTCGGGGGGCTGGTGTTCCTGCCTCAGCCACTGGGAGGCACCGGACTGTCACGTCACCGTCAGACTCGGGGGCTGCTGTTCCTGCCTTGGCCACTGGGAGGCGCCGGACTGTTACGTTGCCATCGGACTCGGGGGCTGCTGTTCCTGCCTCGGCCACTGGGAGGCACCGGACTCCTTCGACTGGTGGTGCTGGCGATAGGAAGGCTATTTCCTCATGTGGGTCTGCTCCTTTGACGCATGCCTCTGTCGTTGGACATCACCATGGTTCTCCTGTGGGTGATGGTGGTGACAGAGAAGGGGCTCCTGCACAGGCATCTGGTGGGCGCAGGCTGTGCTCTTCTGTCAGAGGTGAAGGGGTTGGTGCATCGCCATCTGGCCTGGTTCTGGGGGCGGTCCAGATGAGGTCATCAAACTGTGAGCCTGTGAGGGATAGCCTTATCCTTCAAATACTTTGGAGCCTGTCCTGCAGACCGCCAGATATAGTCTTGGTTTCCCCAGTGTGCTAGTGCTTTATTTGCTATTTTTACTCTGACCTTAGCCTGGATTTCTGACCCTTCTACAGCCTGCCGATTTTGTACCTCTGCTACTCTCCCGGTTTTTTGACTCTGACCTTGGCCTGGATTTTTGACCCTTCAGCCTGTCAATTTTGTACCTTTGCTGCCCACCTGGTTTAGACTTGGACTCCTGACTACGCTTTCGGTCCCATTTATTATTCCCTTCCTGGCGACCGTCCTGCTCCGGTCCACTGCTCTCATAGGCAGTTACCTCTTGGGCTTTGCTGTAATTCCAGATCCCTGTATAGGGGTAAATGGTCTCGGGGTCTCTCGAGGTGCTGTCTTACGTGCGGCTCAGACTCGCAACTGACGGACGTCACATTATATCTGGCCCAAAATCGTTTTTATATATCCAGCATATATAAAAGCATTACCTACCTTTTCCCTGAATTTTTTTTTCTCTCCTGCCTCGCTTTCTCTGAATTGATTCTGTGGCTAAAGCACCTGCTACCTGCTTCATTTTGCACAGCCCTGTGGAGGAACACTCCCATCATCCTGCACAAACATGCTGCACAAGCCACAGTCTGGAGACCTCAGGGAAAACACTGGACGTCAGAAGTCTTCACTCCCGGGATGTCAGCCACTGGGTAGTTCTGGTCAAGCCTTCCCAGGGGCCCAGGTATTGCCCGCAGATGTGGCCAAAGTTTTTTTACCTACAGTATTTCTTTGTCCTACCTTAAGAAATCTGTGTGTTTGGAGGCTTGTGTAGATAGTGGTTCTGAAGGGAACTTCATGGATTTCCTGGTAGCAAGGAATCTTGATGTACCACTGCTAAGGCTTAATGCCCCCATTAAAACCACTACAATTAATGGCACATCTATTGTCCAGGGTGGAGTGGAGTTTGTTACTAAGGAAGTATCAATGTCAGTGGGGTCATTACATGCTGAACATGTGTCATTTTTTGTAATCGATAATTTATCATTCGCAGTTATTCTGGGTATACCTTGGTTGCGCAAACATAATCCGGTCATAGACTGGCACCTGGGTGATATCGTGCGCTGGAGCCCACAGTGTCAGGACAACTGTATATCGCTATCAGTGAACCAAGTTAAAATCAAACCTCCCTTTGTACCTTATGCATTTAGAGATTATGAGGATGTCTTTTCTATAGTGGAATCAGAGAAATTACCCCCTCACAGAGGGTACGATTGCCCCATAGACTTGATACCGGATTCTCGTCTCCCAAAGGGGAGAATATTTAATCTCTCTAGTCCAGAGCGTCAGGCCATGAAAGACTACATAGCAGACAGTTTACGTAAAGGGTTTATTAGACCATCTACCTCACCTGTTGGGGCCGGGTTCTTTTTTGTGGAAAAGAAAGATGGTGGTCTCAGACCTTGCACTGATTACTGTGAGTTAAACGCAATCACTGTGAAAAACCAGTATCCGCTCCACTCATACCTGATCTTTTTAACCAGCTGTTCGGAGCCCGTTGGTTTACTAAGCTTGACCTCCGAGGAGCATATAATGTTGTTCGTATAAGAAAGGGAGATGAGTGGAAGACCGCGTTTAACACACCCCTTGGTCACTTTGAGTACCTCGTAATGCCGTTTGGGCTCAGTAACGCACCTGCAGTGTTTCAGAATTTTGTGAACGATATCTTCAGAGACATCTGTGGGGTATATGTAGTCATTTATTTGGATGACATCCTGATCTACTCTGCTGACGTTATGACGCACGTCCAACATGTCTGTTCTGTTCTCCAGAGACTTAGAGAGCATTCTTTATTCGCCAATCTAGAGAAATGTGTCTTCATGGCTGAGGAGGTACAGTTTCTGGGGTACATTGTGTCAGCTAAAGGGTTTTGCATGGATCCTGCCAAGATCCAACCCATTAAGGAATGGGTACAACCCAAGTCTCTTAAAGCGTTGCAGCGATTTTTAGGTTTCACCAACTATTATCGCAAATTCATTAAAGGTTTTTCGGAGATAGCCAAACCACTCACCGATTTGACTCGGAAAGGGGCAGATGTGGTTAATTGGAAGCCTGAGGCACTTCAGGCATTTTCTGTTTTAACCCCTTAAGCCCCAAGGGTGGTTTGCACGTTCATGACCGGGCCAATTTTTACAATTCTGACCACTGTCCCTTTATGAGGTTATAACTCTGAAACGCTTCCATGGATCCTGGTGATTCTGACATTGTTTTCTCGTGACATATTGTACTTCATGTTAGTGGTAAAATTTAATTCATATAACTTGCATTTACTTGTGGAAAAAAAAAGAAATTTGGCGAAAATTTTGAAAATTTTGCAATTTTCCAAATTTGAATTTTTATGCCCTTAAATCACAGAGATACAGCACACAAAAAACTTAATAAATAACATTTCCCACATGTTTACTTTACATCAGCACAATTTTGGAACCAAAATTTTTTTTTGTTAGGAAGTTATAAGGGTTAAAAATTGACCAGCAATTTCTCATTTTTGCAACACCATTTTATTTTTACGGACCACATCACATTTGAATCCACTTTGAGGGGTCTATATGATAGAAAATACCAAAAAGTGACACCATTCTAAAAACTGCACCCCTTAAGGTGCTCAAAACCACATTCAACAAGTTTATTAACCTTTTAGGTGCGTCCCAGGAATTTTTTGAATATTTAAAAAAAAAATGAACATTTAACTTTTTTTCACAAAAAAATACTTCAGGTTCAAATTTTTTAATTTTACCAAGGGTAACAGGAGAAATTGGACTGCAAAAGTTATTGTGCAATTTGTCCTGAGTACGCTGATACCTGATATGTGGGGGGAACCACTGTTTCGGCGCATGGCAGAGCTCAGAAGGGAAGGAGCGCCGTTTGACTTTTTCAATGCAAAATTGGCTGGAATTCAGATCGGACGCCATGTCGCGTTTGGAGAGCCCCTGATGTACCTAAACAGTGGAAACCCCCCACAAGTGACCGCATTTTGGAAACTAGACCCCCCCAAGGAACTTATCTAGATATGTGGTGAGAACTTTGAACCCACAAGGGCTTCACAGAAGTTTATAACGTACAGCGGTACAATTAAAAAATCATATTTCTTCCACAAAAATGATCTTTTCACCCTCAATTCTTATTTTTCCAAGGGGAACAGGACCCTAAAAGATATTGTGCAATTTGTCCTGAGTGCGCTGATACCCCACATGTGAGGGTAAACCACTATTTGGGCGCATGGCAGAGCTCGGAAGGGAAGCAGCACCATTTGACGTTTTTGGCTGGAATTGAGAGAGCCCCTGATGTACCAAA